>NC_068279.1:33174020-33791242 GCF_025860055.1 Xyrauchen texanus
CACACCAGATACTGACTGTTACTTTTGATTTTGAATCCCCCTTTGTTCAGGGACACATTATTCCATTTCTGTTAGTCATATGTCTGTGAAACTTGTTCAGTTTATGTCTTAGTTGTTGAATCTTTTATGATCATACAAATATTTACACATGTTAAGTTTGCTGAAAATAAAAGCAGTTGAAAGTGAGGATGTTTCTTTATTTGCTGAGTTTCTATATATGTAACTGGATATTGCGATATATAAATATATCGCAATATCCAATTACATTGGAAACTCGGGTCTGAGGAATTGGTGAATATTCTTGCTTTGGTGATTTTGCATTGAAAATGTAATTTATATATTTAAACAATGAAACATTTTTATCAAATACATTTCTAAATCCAAATTGCACTCCAAACGAAACGAAAAAGCAAGTAAAATAATGAAGTGATAAAAAAATATATATATATATATATATATATAAGTAACCTTCAATTTACCACCAGCCAAGTATCCATCTAAACACTCAGACGGAAAATTACTTAAATAAAGACATAAAAACTATTCTAATTGTCAACATAATAATTATAATGATGATAATCACTGAAATATAAATCCTGGTTCGAGGTGAACGTGCTTGTGTTATTTTATGTTTTAATCACACAAGTATAGGCTGCAGAGATGTGGTCACAATGAAATGCTCTGTGAAAATAAAGTGAACTGAACTCAAAGCACCTCCTGAGATGTCTGAGGTTATTTGCAGCACTCATAGACGATACTGTTCTTACATGAAAAACAATAGAAACAAAGAAAGATTAAGAACCTTTTACATGCATGTTTTCCACGAGACTTCACGCCTCCGTACAAACAGCGTGTCATACATGCGCATAGACAGGTTTTCTGTCATCTGTTCTTAATAATATAATAAAGTGTGTTTCTTCAAGCGCGTGCGTGTCTGTGTGTCTACAGGCAAATTATTTGTAATATTAGTTTGATAATCATAATAGCCTAATAATAATAATAATGTTAAACATTAATGGGAAATCGAGCCAAATATCATCTTGACATGGTCAAAGGCATCAGCTATTGGCTGAGACCATGGTCTGTCGGCACAACCCTAATGTCCATTTCTCTCAATAATTAACTAAATGTACAGACAGTCTCCATACATTTTTTTCCGACACATTTAGAATCATTATTGCTTTTACCAGTGTCGCTGAGGCTCGCTTCGTGCATGCGCTTGTAAAATTTATATTTTAAAGGCTCATTATTGCGGTTTAGTATTTCTATGTAATTTAGAACAGTGTTAGTACTATTGTTTATTGTTACTTATAACATTCTTTCTCAGCCCTGGAAGTCAAACCATTTCTGATGCCCCCCAAAATATATCTATATTTGATTAAATAAAATAATATCATAAATGTGTGACTAGTCGACTAATGGCTTAAATTAATGCCTACTAATCGACTACGAAAATCTTTGGTTGGGGGCAGCCCTAATTAATAGACACAAATCCAGGTGTACAGTACATTAGAAATCATTTGTATCTAAGACTACAAAACAGTTCTTTGCCAAAGGTCAGAATGTTTCTAAAACCAACAGTGGGACTGTACTGAAATAGGAATATTAAATCAAACCATAACAGTCTGTTTGTAGTGAACGGAGCACATGCTGACTTCAATGTTTGACTAACATTAAGATAATCCTATTAATTTTGAATGGATGTCAAAATTAACCATTTATCTGAAATAAACAATGGTGTTAATAGTTTCAGCATAATCATTTCCTTCAGAAGAATTTATGAAAACATTATTTAAGGGTGGGATTATATAGGACAGAAAGCAGTTTGTAGATAGAGATGAAAGGCTAAAAGACTCACCTCCCCGTCTTTTTCAGCTCCTCTCCTACTGCGTGCCCCCCGCCCCCATGTCCATCGCTGTGAGGTGTGTCTCCATTCATCTGTGTACTGTCCCCTCCAACATACATGTTCTTTCTGGACAACATAACAGACAAAAAGAGATAGTTGAACAAGACAGTCAATGTAATTGAAGTGCTTAAATTACAGTCGCAGAGCAGTAAAAATAGAACAGAGAAAGAAACAGGACAAAAGAGAGACTCTTCATGGGTCATTTTAAGATTCCCAGCCCAGGTTAATTGATGAGAGAATTTCAATTTAGTCTTTTACACATCCTCATTATTTAAAGTACCTTTGGGTACCATGTAAATACCATGGTACAGTATATGGATATAGTAATCATTCAGTGCCAACATATATATTGTATCAAAGTACCATGGTACTTCCATGTGATACAATCACAACAACATGATTAATTAGACAGACGGACAGATAGATAAATAGATAGATATTATAACTGAGCCATCATTAGACTTCTGTTTATATTCAACATTCCTTCTTTCCCAGGGATATGGCACCCTCTGGCATCTGAGTGACCTACCACCTGCAGTCGTAGACACGCTCAACCAAGCCAGAGCTCCCTTTACTAGGCAGCTTTATGCCCTAAAGTGGTGCTTGTTTGCAAATTGGTGTTCTTCCTGGTTTGAAGACCCACAGAGATGCCCAGTTCGGTCAGTGCTTTCATTCCTGCAAGAGAGGTTGGAGGGGAGGCTGTCCCCCTCCACCTTGAAGGTGTATGTAGCCACTATCGCTGCCCACCACGCTGCAGTGGACGGCAAGTCCTTGGGTAAGCACGACTTGATTATCAGGTTCCATAGAGGCGCCCGGAGGCTGAATCGCTTTGCATATCTATTTGGACCCCACGCAGAGCTTTAGATATTCTGAGCAGCTCTTTGTCTGCTTCGGCAGACGGCGGAAAGGGAATGCCATCTCCAAACAGAGGTTAGCTATCTCCCTGGCCTACCAGACCCCGGCCGTGCCCGCCGAGTCCTATGGATTACTTTTATGGTGCCTGCATTTGCTTTTAGATCAAAAGATCAAAATCTTGGCACCCATTCACTTGCATTGTACTGACCTACAGAGCTGAAATATTCTTCTAAAAATCATAATTTGCGTTCTGCAGAAGAAAAGAAGTCATACACATATGGGATGGCATGAGGGTAACGAGTAAATGATGAGAGAATTTTCATTTTTGGGTGAACTACCCCTTTAAAGTGATAGCTCAGCCATAATTTAATATTCCGTCATCATTTTCCTACCCTCATGTTGTTCCAGTGTGACCCTTTGTATTCTGTGGAACACAAAAGATGTTAGGGACTGACAGTCTCGGTCACCATTCACTTTCAAAATATACATTAAAAGAACACATTCACTGAAAGTAAATGGTGACCAAGGCTAACTTTCTGTCTAAAATCTCCTTATTGTGTTGAATGGAAGAAAGAAAGTCACACGGGTTTGGAACAACTTGATGGTGAATGATGACAGAATTTCCATAAATAATAATAATTTTGCAATACATGTTAAATGTGTATTATGTAATGGAATATAGGGGAGTAAACATCTATTATATAATTTGTGGAATTAACTCACTACTTGTTTACTCTTTTAATTGGACACTTTCTTATTCCTACTCTAGTAATTATTTATGTTAGCACTTTTACTGAGTAATTACTGAGAATTAATTTTTTTAAAGTAATTGTAATTTTACTTAAGTACAGTTTTTGGCAACCAATATTTGCACAGAAATGGCTGGCAGGCCTTTGGTCTATTGGAACCAACCATTTTCCTGACTACTGAGAGTCATGACTTGTGACATATGGCTTGGCTATTCTTAATAAAGAAGATATACGGCAAGTTTTTACTTGTCATTTGTGACAATATGACCAGATTTATACCCCTCTTTATTGGAGAAAACAACACCTTGGACAAACTATACATTGAATGTAAAGGGACAACTTCAGAAAAGCTATCTCAACATCCTTTGAGTCATTTCAAAATAGGAACATGTTGACACACTTTGATGTGGGATATTGGCGGTGCTTCTGCTGAAAGAAAAGATTACAGGCATAAATGGACTCCTTATATTAAATACCTTTTATCTGAGGATGGCAAGGATTTGGGAGGCTCTATTCTGATGGCAGGGTCCCATTCTCCTGGCGGGAGGACGATGACCTCATCCAAGAACTCATCGATGCCAGCAAGGAGATCTTGTCTGTCCTTGGCTTTGTATGCAATTTCATGGAAGACCTTGATAAGAGAACCATGATTACTGGCTAACCTTTTCCTAATCCAAGCAGAAACCATTTGTATGTTATTTAATAGCATAACAGAACATTCCAAGCACAGTGGAATAAACAGTGCAGGCACTCTATTTAGGACATCAAATTTATGACGCAAACTAGGATAGAACATTAGCTAAGATTGCCTGTACATACCTCATCAGACATCAGGGTAGCGATTGCTCTGCCGATTTCATGATATGACTTGGCTTTGCCTTTGGGCCCAAGAAGAATGAACAGAAATCTGAGGAAGACAGCAAAAAAATTTAAAAAATTATAATAATGAATAAATAAATAAATAATATTCCTATATTATTATATATTATTATATCCGGTAAATGAGACCACCCATGAAGGCGCATATCAACTTTCAGGGGTATCTGGTTGAATTCAGGGGGTCTGAGAACCCCCGTAATTCCCACAAGTACCAAATCATGATTCATGGCTGTAACTACAGACTATTGGCTATTTAAAAAAAGGGCAAGCCCTTCGATATGTCCCACCAAAACATCCTGTTTAAAATACATTGGAAATACATAAGAAAAATTACATAGGAAACTGTGCTCATCAAGCCATTTCTTGGGATCTTATTCAATTAGTTTAAAGAAATTCCTAAATTCAAGTTTCACAGAATATTTACTTTGGTCTTTGACCTTATGTGAGGAAAGCAGATCCTACCTAGTGGGCACAGGCACTTCAGTCAGCGCCCCCAGCATAACAGCCTGCTGCAGCCTTACGAAGGCCACAAAAGGACTGTCTAGGAAGTCCACTTCTCCAACGAGAACATTGGAAGCTTCAGCATCTCTGGGTAGCTTCTTCATAAACTTGTTCTTCAGCTGGACAAAGTGAGAAGAGGATGGTATTTTAATGAAGCTCAGTAAGGAGGCAGAACATATGAACAAAGTGTACAAATCAAGCTCCAATGAATGACCTCGTTAAACAGACTGCCCAGCAAGCTTTTGTGCCAAGCCCTTCAGGAGGTGAGATGAAACTAATAACCACAACTGTCCAAGAAATGGAAATCACAAAGATTGGTGACTATAGGCAGGATTGTTCGTTTTGGGGTTCAGCAACCGCCCACTGTGGGTCCTGCATACTTTTGCGTTTAACTTACAGGAACCAGTGGTAACCAGTTCAAAGTATTGGTAAATTAAGTGACTGCTAAGGGTTTTTGTTGCTCCTACCCATGATAGATTGGCCAACTTCAAAGGCAGTGGCATCTGCCAGCTCATAGCCTTTGAGATTATGCCAAATGTGTAATTTACAAGCCAAAGATAATTAGCACACCCTTCTCATATAACCATAAACTGTTGTTAAGAAACTTCAACTGGTGTCTGTCTCCAAGGTCATCATTGCAAATGCCATTTTAGCAGCTAAAAGTGTAATTGCACAATGCTTAGTGGATTTATAAAACAATATTCACTCATTTTAACTCAGTTTAATAATTAAAATAATATAAACATTACAAATCTTCAGATCCATTAATTGGCATGTTAATGAAGTAGTAAGGTAGTAAATCTGATTTGACAGTTTACAAACCTCATCAAAAGGAGTTACTATGTATGATTAATAAACTAGTTCCCCAGTATACTGACAATACATAAACCAATAAATAAAGACATTTTCCAAATGCCTTATTGAACTGGCAGGGAAAGCAGTTTAGTTAACCATTGAAAAAAGAAGACTACAAGCAAGCACAATGAAAAACATTTACCCTGGAGCAACCAAGCATATGGGACTGACGGATGGGACTGATCTCTCACTCATCAGTAACACCATTGATCATCTATGGGTAGTTGAAGCATGACATGTCTTGATGTTTCAGCATCAAGGTTTAGATAAAAAGATTATTTGAATGTATAAAAGAAAGTGTATAGCTGATTCTTCCAAAACTATTTAATGTCAACAACCCTTATTTTGTGATCTGTATGTTGTATATTTGTTTATTGGCTTTAACATTTATACCATAGGAAAATCTTCCATTGGTCTTATGGTTATTATTGCATTACACGCTAAATTAAGCAACTATCCTGATGTTAATACGATTACAATGTTTGTCTTGCTTAGCTTTAGGTAGCAAATAAAGGGGATAAAGTGTCACCTTGTGGAGATGGGCCATTACACCAGATTTAAGATTTAACAAATTGTTTACTTTGTTAATCATGAAGTTGTGAAATCGTATGGACAGGACTATTTTCTGGAGTGTTTGGGGTCATGATTGAGGAGTGGATTGAGGTCACTAATGTTAAATGGAACCCGGATTATAGACCCTGAATTGCGTTACCAGAGCAGCGTAAAGGGCTGATTAAGGTATTAGCAGGGGACATCTTAAGCAATCCCCTAGTATTTGTGTCAGACTGTCAGCATACTAATGTTTACCTCTGAGCTTCATTCAAAGTAAAATGCTTGATTCAAAGAACTGTTCAAATGATCATGTTCTATCTTTTAATTCTGAGTAATTCTAGTATTAATGAATCCGTCCGTCCATCCGTCCGTCCATCCATCCATCCATCTAATTCATTATATTTCCTTAGGGAGGCGCTCTCTTTTAGAGAGGAAAAAGTAAGGGGATTCTTGTCCAACCTAACACAAAAATGAAGCCTTAAAGTTTGTGAAAGAAGACATAAAATCTTAATAAATTGATATAAAATCAAATTAAGTGATTCCACTTGAACAATAATTATCTATATGAAATCGATTCATTAAAATATAAGGAGAAAATGCATAACTGGTCTAAACCACCATAACAAATCTTAATGAATTTACCTAATCTTAGAAAGCAGAGATGACATAATCATTCAAGTGAGCAAAAAAAAATAATACACTTTTATTTTTTTAAGTTTGAAAAGCCACAAGGCTTTCACACAAAGCGAACTACCCCTCAGTCTGTGCTTACAATTCCAATCTGTCCATGTCTCTGTACCACAAGAGACAACCAGTCTCTCAATCCAGCATTCTGCCAAAAGGGGCAAGGGGGCATATCCTCAGAGTCAGTCAACAGCTGATGCCTTCCAGTAATAACATCAGCTCTAGTTTATTCTGCATGGAGAGCTTGCATAAAAATACTGTCAAAAATTGGCCAGCTTTCTAAAGATACATACCGCTGAGTTCAGCAAGAAAGAATAGATTAAAATTAAAGATTCTATGATTTCTCTGACCTAAATTCTGTGAAGTGAGTTAATTGTTATGGTTTGTCACAGATTGACACCACCTTTGTGACCTCTTGGTAATCCCTCAAGGTGAGTCCAAGCACTTTATATTAGGAATAAAAGTGTGATTTTCCCACCAGCTATGTCATTGTGTTACACACTCCACTCCCTCTGTTCTGTTGCGTATGTAACCAAATGAAAATCCAATTTTGTTGCTAGGAAAAAAGCAGAATATGTACCAAGTCTGAAGTGGCTTTATAAGTTGTCATGGGTGATATTAACTATGTTTACATGTATCCGGCAATCCAAATTAAATTAATCCAGTTGCAGACTCAAAATGATCTTTTCAAATTCAATTAAAATATGAATTTACATGTGCATCAAATGTACTCCAAACAAAACCAAATGCATAAAAGTGAAAGTAAATGGTTTCAATGGTTTAAAGTATTTTTATATTAAACAGATCTGCACCACCTATTTCATTTTGATAACATTTTTATTTTGGTCATGCTGATACTCACTATTAGTAGGATTATTAAAATATTATTAAGGTGAATGTAAATGTATTTTGTGTCTTTATGGCAACACAGGACCAGCACAGAATGAGAAGACTGACAAAAAAGATCCAGCTTAGTGGGAAAATACATGTGATAATACATACACTAAGTACTGTGTTATAACAGAAAATGTTTCAAGGCCGGATTGTGTGTCATTGGAGGACATTTGTATGGCGGAAGGGTGGTCCTCTATGCATACATTTCTTAACTGGTTAAGAGTTTGACTCCTATTTCCCAGGTTCTCTCTGTTGGAATAGGAGTAAATTCATAATTTCCACTGTTTTATTCAGATGCTTTAGCTTGCTTGTGCACCGCTAGATGCTTGCCACATGGGCGTAGACAGTTGGCAGCTTGTGTTCGCATGGCATGAATGTATATCGTTCCCCAATGAGATTATGCAGCTGGAGTTTGCTCGAGAGGGAACACCTCGGTTATGTAAGCTTAACCCTGGTTCTCTGAGAGGGAACGAGATGCTGTGTAAGCTAGCTATACTCTCAAGTAGCTACATGAGCTCGTGCCTTCCTGTAGAAAATCTCAATGGTGCGAAGTGAGTGCCTTTATGGAGCTTGTGACGTAGCTCCCTAGTAGTGTCGCTTTAGCGGCATCAGCCAATAAACTGGCATGATTGTATAAGGGCTTCAGAGCATGTGACACACGGGGCATGTCCCCAATGCGATTACACAGCATCTTGTTCCCTATCAGGGAACCCGGGTTACGCTTATGTAACCAAGACATTCTGTAAATATATCCACTGTTCCACTGTTGTGTATTATTATTAATTCTGTTTTACCTATTGTCTGTGTTTATTGTTTTTGCAATTGTTATTGTTATTGCAATACTGCAGAACTTATACTGCATACCCTTACAAATTCTGTGTAAATGTGTATATGTGAAAGTGTATGTATATGGATTTGAATGTATATATGAATGTGTAAATGTGTATATATGAATGTCTGCTCTATGTTAAAATCTGCACTGCATGGACCAAGGAACAAAAATTTTTTTTTTGCAAAAAATAACAATAAATCTGACTTTGATGTTGACATCATTATGCTTTTAGTTATCCTGTTATCATACAATGTGTGGTTTAAAACAGCATTTTGTGGCTTTTCCAGTTCTGAATCTCAATAGATTTTCTAACAGCCCTAAACTTTCCACATTGGGAACATTTATAATGGGGATCACAAGGATACATCTGAACTGGACTCACCTGGTCTTTTTCTGGCTTGTCTGAAATATCGTTCAGGCTGCTTGATGTCAAGTCCCGATGTGCGGTGGTTGGGCTACCTACGAAAAAATTATGAAAGACAATGATACAATGAAAAATATCTACCACAAAGGGGATTTTGGCCTCTTACACTAAGCATTGAAACTTTAAAGGGCAACTTGCCAACATTGTGACCAAAAACACTGTAGAGATTACATGAAAGCAGAAACTGGACTTAGCTTTTGTGTCAGTCAGTAAGAACTTTTTTCTGTCTTTTGAATTTTTGTTCATAAGCTCTGAATTGTTTGATTTGATGCTTTTAAAACTTAAAGAATTTAAATTAGGAAAGGTGACTTTCCAGTCAAGAAGAGGACTCACTGAAATATTAACTATTAACCTTTCTGGGCCCAAGACGTCATGCTGTGAAAAGCAGGAGAACAGGACCAGCACAGAGAAGCAGAGTATTCCCAATGCCACTAAAAACCTGCCAGAACTAAATTAATTATTTTGTGATAATGGCTAAGATGACAAGTTGATGCAGCCAAAAAAAAATGTACACAGCCAAACAAAGAAAAATGTTTTGGAAAAAGTAACAGGCAGGTTAAAACCCCTTCATTCATAAAAGATTTCACATCCACTTCAATTAGTTCTGCATTCTTTAATTATTATTGATATGTTTATGATCTTTAGGGTGATTTTGTATTTTCTTTGTAGAACGTTACACAGAAACTGGCCTAATGCTATTTTTAGAAGTCTTTGGAAATCTATGTAACTGATGAAAAATCACCATTTTGTAAAATTATACAGTATATATGATAATAATAATAAAACATATTCAGAGAGATGGTCCACACATGACATAACTACCAACTCTACAATGGTGAAGGGAGCACAGGGGATTGACTAGCTAGACATACTGTTGATGGCCAACAACAACTGAAGTGTCCATATAAAGTAAAAGGTTTAGGGGGTAATATCATACACCTTTATTGTTTATTTTATTCCCCTTAATATATGGGCCAAAACATTCAGAATTTTGTTACGTGTGACTATTTCCCATTCTTTCCCTGACCATTTATTTATTTATTTTTTACTGCGGCTGCTGTGCCTTTTAGACATCTGTGTGTCTTTCACTGTGTGAAATACGATACAATGCTTTGCTGTGATCACACATGATCTGCGAGATTGTTTTTGAGTCAAATAAAGTTTATCACTGCCACATCTTTCAATAACAGCCTCTTTGCAAAGCCACATTATTTTCTGACACGTTCATAAAACAATACACACTGAAATGTGCCACGCAAATTTTTAAACCAGACTGAAATTATAAAAGACCTTGTCAAAGATAAACTTCAGCTATTTATTTCAAATGTTGGAATTCTTCAAAGAAATACAGAGCAGCAGGTGCGACACAGCCAGGAACCGTACAAGGTTTGACAATTTTTTACACATACAGTATAATCTTATCATTAGTTATTTTTCTGCATAGAAACAATATTATCTATCCTGCTTTATTCTAACTTCACTGATACTGGACGGGCAAATCCTTGCGCATGCACTTTACATGTAAATGTGGACAGTCATGTGATCAAATATATTAATTTCTCTGATGTTAGAAAGTCACGAAACAAAGACACATGTTGTTTTTGCAAATACGTCTTTTTGGACTGGGGAAGACCTTTTGAGTTCTCAAAGTTACAATATGTTTTTATAGTACAATTAATTTTTTATATAAAAATATTAAGATATATTTGATTCCTCATGATAAGACCTCTTTAAGCTTTGCTATGGTAGCTATGTTACACACAAGGTGGGGTAAGGATACACATATGTATTGTCAACTGGTATGTTTTGACTTACTAGGCCATCCCATGCTTGGACTTCCAGGAGCTCGCAATACCTCCTCAGAGGTGCGAGTTGTTAGACAAGGCACTGAATTCTCAAGTGGACTACGTGCTTACAGTGACAAGAGCAGCAAAGCATCCAAAGGGGAAAAGATAGATAAAAAGAAGGGTGAGACAGAAGGGTGAAAAGAAAGATAGTTAAGATGATACAGAGTCATAACAGTGGTTTTAGGCATAAAGAATTAGATTTGTAAAAGATTGTGTGTGACTACAGTCAAATCTTTCACATTGCTAAAAAACAGACAAGATTTATTTGAGGAAGCAGATAAGCTTTCAGCAGTCATAGCATCCAAAGTTTGTTCAGGAAATGTAATAGTTCTAGCACATTAATTGCCTCACATTTAAAATGTCCAACGGTCAATGAATCACAGAATTAATGGCATACTGGCAAACTGAACAGGAATATGCAGCCCAAGAATATTAATCTTATCAGCAACAAAAACATAGTTCTTTTCATGGAACTTGAGCTGCGTATGATAGCTATGGGGATACCGTCCGAGTGTCACATGGTCTGAAGCCCTTATACAATCATGCCAATTTATTGGCTGATGGCGCTTAAGCGAAGCGCCCTAGGGAGCTATGTAACGGGCTCCATATAAGTGCTCGCTTTTGAGCCACTGAGTCACATTTTCTGTTCTTCAATGCACGATCTCGCCTGGCAAGGATTAATATTTCTCCCTTTTGTGTGGCAACACAGAATGGATTTTAAGTGCTTAACTCATGTACACGGTTCATCATCGGTGAAGATTCCCACAACATGTGAGTTTCCTGTTTGGGGTTTCACCACGCAGAGGCAACGTTGGAGGGTTTGGATTGCCCGCAGTGTGACTTGATGAATGTCAGGAGACATTCCGCGAAAGGCTTGCCTCCTTTGGAAGGGAATCGGTGTAGTGTACTTAGGGTTTCAATTAAAGTTTGCTAACTGGTTAGTTTAGTGTTGTTGTGTTTTGCTATTAGCTTAGCTGTACTGTGCTTACAATATGGCGTCAGCAGGTTGCGAAGGGTCTCTTTAGGACTTCCTGTGAACTTTCGTCACCATAGCAACCAACACCAGTGATTGGTGATCTGGGTCAACACTAATGAAAACAGTTTTATCGATGCCTATGAACATCAGCACGTTCCACAGTGCACAAACATACAGTAATCAGTTAAAGTGCACAGATTCTCACAGCAATATATGTAGCAAATTTGGTATGATAAATGTTCATTGCGCAGGTTAATGTGTTGTGTACATTACCATTATTTGTAAGGGAAACAGTATGTGTGAGCTAGGAATTAAATTAAATGGTCCAATTTCTACATTACTATGTAAGAAAATTTATAAAGGAATCAGTTGCATTTGATAACCGTTATAATTTAGATAAATGACAAATAACTAGATTATTTGTCTGAATAAAATTCTCCACCATTAAAATTGTAATCACAATTCTACTGTAGGGAATTAGATTTAATAAAGAATTATGATTAATTCTCTTATTGGAGTAATATTATTCTCATGGCATATTATTCTATTATTATAGACAATAATAATACACATATAGGTATTTTTTAAACTAAATCTTTTAGAAACAGGGATGAGATTATTTATCAAAATATACCACAGTCAACAAATCATTAAAAGGGAAACATGAATAATTAATCATAACTCATTATAATTAATTATGAACATTTGGAACGGTTAATTTGAGGTAGCTGAATTATGGAACACAAAACCGGAACAGAATTTAAGTTATGAAAAGAGTCACTTAACCATCTGAGGGAACCTGCCAAGGAGATGGGACCAGAGCAGCTGGCTGACCTTTGGTTCTCTCTGTCACTCTCCTTGGATTCATCTCGACATTCTCCATTGAGTTTACATGTAGGCTTTTGTGTCCTAGCCCTGAGGCCCGCACAACGGCTTCCTTCAGAGCTGAGGATGAAAACGGCATGTCTACAGCAGTGTTGGATTACGAAGATTTGTCTCCTAGCGGATGGATATCCAGGCCCTCGGTAACTTACGTATACAGAGTTGCTGGACGTAATTACACATAAAGTGGAGAAGCTGCACCTGGAGTGGCCAGATGAAAAGCAGGAGTTTTCAAATGTGTGTCAAGCTTCCGACCACGGATATACTTCGGTCCTGGTGATGGAGGAGACGCTGGCAACACATATCTCTCCTCCTACAGTGGCATGGAAGTCGCGGCCTACTCTTCCCTCATCTGCTAGATGACAATGACTTCGTCCTTGTTGAACAATGCCTACCTGGCTTTGGGTCGTGGAACCATCGTGGAACCATCATGGAACTAAGCCGGGCTTCTGATATGGCGCTGAGAGCTACCAAAGGTGTGCTAGCTGTAGCGTATGTTCACAGATATTTGTGACAAGGACAAGGCCTTCCTAATGAATGCCCCTGTGTCACAAACTGGGCTGTACAGTGATACAGTCCAGACAGATGTTTCCACGCAGAGAGAGAGAAAAGCCTGTTGCAGCTACGGTGCGCTCACATTTGGCATCTTCACAACATCCCACCAGAGAGTAGCATAAGGTGCTGTACCCACTCAGAGGAATTGAGATCCTCGTTCGTTCCCACCATCACGGGCACATCCACGTAATGGCTGTTGGATGTTGGCCCAGCCCATTTTAAACGGCCGACAGTATGTTGTGTTCCTGCCGGACTTGTGGTGAAACAAAGGGTAAGCCACCATTCAGTGAATGAAACTAACGAACGTATCCATCTTTATCCTGTTTGCCCTTTGGACAGACGGGATGAGTTTGCCATTGTAAATGCCTTGAACGCCCAACAACCAAAAGGTTCAGTTTCCCTCCACAGCTTGTGCTGGGGAGCAAACATAAAAAGAACGCTTCCAGAATTCAGCCTCTGTCTCCATGACAAATGTTCTCAAGACATGCAAAAAAGAATTTGATGTTCATCATGCACAAGTGTATACAAAACACAGTGAATGTAAGCTCCACATGTTGGCCCCCCATAGAGAATGCTGGGGCCATTGTGGCGAACAAAAGACGGGGAAAGCGGGGAGGTGTGGCCGTTAAGCTCAAGCTCCTGCTTCGGCCTGGTAGTGAATCTAGTCTGGGTCTGGACATGTTTACATGTTTGTGAAATCCCATGTGCCGGCTATCCAGACTCAGAAGATAACCACTACCACTCATGCGGTTGTAAACCAAATAAAGCCCACTGGCTCTTCCTTAGATGTTATTCCCTCACGGCTACATAAACAAGTGTTTGATGTAGTTGGACCTACTCTTCTACATTTGATAAATAAGTGCCTTGAATCAGGTGTTGTCCCTGACTATCTGAAGCGTGCCTTTGTACAATCCAGACTTAAAAGGCCTAATCTTGATTCCTCAGTTCTATCAAATTTTAGAGCCATTTCTAACCTCTCTTTTTTATCTAAAATACTGGAGAAAGTAGCTCTCCACCAAATTCAGTGTTTCTTGGTTGAAAACAAGATCTTTGATACATTTCAATCAGGATTTAAGAAATATCTTTCTACTGAGACAGCTCTCTTAAAAGTTTTAAATTATGTTTTATAAGCCACCAACTCCGGAGATTCTGTACCACTAGTACTTTTAGATCTGAGTGCTGCTACACTGTGGATCATAACGTTATCTTGTCTCACCTAGAACAGGTTGTGGGCATAAAGGGTTCAGCCTTAAGTTGGTTTCAATCATACCTTACAAACAGGAGTTTTTCAGTCAATATAGGCCAATTTCACTCAGAGTCTGTTCCTTTCACTTGCGGTGTCCCCCAAGGTTCTACTCTAGTTCTCAATCTATATGCTACCACTTGGTTCTATTTCTAACAAACATGGCATATCTTACCACTGTTATGTAGACAACACACAAACGTATCTTCCACTGACTCAAAAAAGCAGTTTAAACCCCTTGATATCTTGCCTTGTGGATGTTAAATCATGGATGTCTTTAAATGTTTTAAATTTAAACAAGTCTAAAACAGAGATTGTGGTATTTACTTCTTCTAGCACCAAGAGTAAAGCCAATTAAAAATTGTATGTCTTAACACCCTATGTTAAGCCCTACATGAAAAATCTGGGAGTCCTTTTGGACAGTGCACTAAAACTTGATAGACAAGTTAACCAGGATGTAAACGCTAGTTTTTATCAATTGCCTTGGCAATAATGAAGTCTTTTCTCTCTTTTGAAAACTTTTATTTGATTTGGCCTACAATTTGTGATGTGATGCTTTACTGTATTTGCTCTTTTTGGTATTATGTGTGGCTTTGTGCCTGTCTGATTGTACAGCACATTGGTCAATGGTAGTTGTTTTTAATAGTGCTCTATAAATAATAAATTGATTGATTGATTGATTGATTGATTGATTTGAGAAACAAATAATGTCTCAAGTACAGTTTTTGACTTGAGATTTGTGACAAAATAGATTTGAAGGATGCTTATTTCCATATTCAGATTGTGTTGAAGCACAGGGGTTTTCTCAGATTTGCTTTCGGGGGCCAAGCAAACCAATTTTCCATTCAGACATGCACTGACACTTTCACAAAATGCATGGATGCAGCTCTGACGCCCTTGAAGCTTCAAGGCATCCACGTTTTAAATTATCTTGAAGATTGGTTGGTGTTAGCTCACTCAGAGGCTTTGGATGCCCAAAATCGAGATGTGGTTCTCAGCCATTTCATTAATCTAGCATTGATTGTAAACCTAGACAAGAGCACCCTATTGCCAGGGAAACAGACTCTGTTTCAAGGTGTGGACTCGCAGGCGATGCTGGCGTGCTTCCAGCTCGTGTTTTGTCATTACGCCAGTGTCTAGCGATGTTCAGAGTGGGATGTGTTCTACCTGCAAGAACATTTTACAGGCTTTTTCTCCCCCAGGAACAGCCCCAAAAAAATAAAAAAATTTGCTCGATGAACTCCACAAAGGGGCTTCAACCACTGAGCATGCGGCGATGGAAACGGACCCACCTTCTGATGTTAAGCGTTCCATTGGAACAGATGTGTCGCCACAAGGTAATAACAACAGACGCCTCCTCCACGGGTTGGGGCGCTGTACATGAAGGTCGTCCTAGCTGGAGATGCTGAAGGTGCTGCTGGAATTAAGGTTTTTCCTTCAGGAGATTCAGGACAGTCATGTCCTCATCTATTCAGACAACAGTACGGTTGTGTCCAACATCAGTCACCAAGGAGGAGTGCGCTCTCATGCCTCATGCATCATGAGTTTAAGCTTGTTTACAAAAGATGGCACCGCTATGCTTGGCTTGTCACTTGCTCCTCTGTTTTGTTATGTTTGTTTTTGCTACCGTCTCGCCGTTTATTTTTTATGATCGCACTACGCTGCTGGAGTTGCATTTTACAACTAATCACCTCCTAAATGCCCAGTCCTTCAAACAACCATCGCCACTATTGACATTAATTCCTCCTTTCCTGAGATGCCCTGTCTGTTTGCCACCAGGCGGTAAGCACCGCAGAAGAAACGGTCGGAGAGGCGGGTTACATGTCAGGCTGAGGACTCAACTGGATTTTTCGTCGCCGAGGAGTGGAGATCGATCGGGGCTTGGCAGTGTTGGAGGTTCGCGGGAATGCTATCGGTGGCTTCGGCCGGTTGGCTCCGACACTGGCGTTCCGAGTGATTGCATCCACCCGGTGCTGCATCCAAGGAAACCTTCGTCCAATTCCTCGTGTGACATCGCCGCCTGTCAACTCGACCACGTTCAGCATGGCTCTTTGTAACACCAGGTCGCTCAATAACAAAACATTTGTTCTCAACGATGTCATCTCCTCTTACAATCGGGATTTGTTTTTTCTCACCGAAACCTGGCTTCCCCCAGGTGACGTCAGTGCCTTTTCGGAACTCCTCCCCTCTGGATATCTTTACTTAAACACTCCGCGGCAAACGGGTAGGGGCGGGGGGATAGCTACTACATACAGACAGTCCTTGAAGTGCCGGCAGCTGCTCACTAGAGGGTATTCCAGCTTTGAGTTACAAGTATTTGTGCTCATACTGCCCTGTCCTATTTTATGTGCAGTAATCTATCGGCCACCTAAATGAAATAGGGATTTTTTTAAATGAGTTCTAAGAGTTTCTGACAGAGTTTTTGGCAACATTTGACAATATTCTAATTTGTGGTGACTTTAACATTCATGTTTGCTGCCCCTCTGATAAACCTGCTAACGATTTTAAGGCACTTATAGATTCATTGGATCTGACTCAGTCCATATCCTGTCCCACTCATAGGTTAGGTCACACTCTTGACCTAATCATCACTCGCGGGGTGACAGTGTCAACTTGTGAGGTCCTGGATTTTCCCATCTCTGACCACTCTCTCATACGGTTTGACATCTGTGCTGTTCCTCCTGCTCCCACGACCACGCCCCCCCCATCGTCGTCGCATCATTACCTCATCCACAGTTGATGACTTTGTTGCTGCTTTCGCTGTTTCTGATTTCGCCTCTACTGCTGGATTGGCATCGCCTCTATGTCCTGACCTTTTCCTCTCCTCCTTCCACACCATCTGCTCCCAGATTATGGACTCTGTTGCGCCCTACAAGGTAAAGACTACCAAAGGTACTATGGATCCCTGGCTCAATGATACAACTAGGGTCGTCAGGCGTCAGTGTAGACAGGCTGAACGAAAATGGAAGAAGGATAGGCTGCAGGTGTCACTGGAGATGTTTAGATACAGCCTTGCCACCTATCAGAACGCAGTGAAGGAAGCTAAAGGACAGTACCTTTCTAATCTCATCAATAGCAACAGCCACCATCCTGGAATCCTGTTCAGCACTATTAATTCGATTATAAATCCGGTGTCTGTTGCTTTGAATGATGTATCTGAAAATACATGCATGTATTGTTTAAATGCATTGCATGTATCTGAAAATACATGCAATGCATTTAAACAATACTTTTTGGACAAGGTTATGTCTGTCAGGCAAACCATCACTCAAGCCCCTGCTGTTGCCATGTCCACCCGAGCGGCGTAATGTGTGCTGGAGAACTTTGAGGCTGTTTCTATTGTGGACCTCAAAAAAGCTGTCCATGAGTTGAAGCCTACCACCTGCACTCTAGATGCTGTTCCTGCTAAGATTTTGAAGGAGGTTATTGACATCATAGGTCCCTTCCTCGTCTCCTTCATAAACACCTGTCTTAGTTTGGGCACTGTGCCCACTGCTCTCAAACACGCCATTGTTAGACCGCTGCTCAAGAAACCCAACCTTGATCCCTCCATACTTTCCAACTTCCGTCCAATATCTCACCTGTCATTTCTGTCCAAGTTGATGGAGAAGCTGGTTTTCTCTCAGCTTCAATCTCATCTCCAACTGCACGTCATTGGTGATAAATTTCAGTCCGGTTTCAGGTCTAGACATAGCACCGAATCGGCACTATTGAGGGTCCATAATGACATTCTTGGAGCACTGGACTGTAACAGCTCTGTGGTTTTGGTGTTACTGGATCTGACCACTGCATTTGACACCGTGGATCATGCCATTCTTATCTCCCATCTTCAACATGTTGTCGGTCTGCAGGGCACGGTGCTCAATTGGTTCTCTTCTTATCTCACTAACAGAACCTTTTCAGTAACGCTTAATGACTTTTCCTCCTCAGCTGCCCCTCTGTCTTTCGGTGTGGATCCATTCTCAGTCCGATTCTATTTTCATTGTATATGCTGCCACTTGGTAAACTCATTTCCAGTCACAATGTAGATTTCCATTTCTATGCTGACAACCTCCAGATCTACCTTCCTGTGATTTTGAGCAATCGTTCTGCTCTGGATCCTCTGCATAACTGCCTTCAGGACATCAAACAGTGGCTTTCCCATAATTTCCTTCATATGAATGAAGGAAAGACTGAGTACATTCTGTTCAATCCAGACTCATCCAATAGGTCTCTCAGTTTTGGGCCTCTAACACCTCAGTTTGCACCCAATGTGCGTAACCTGGGTGTTATTTTTGACAAAGGTATGCAGTACGATAAACAGATTAGTGCAGTTGTGAAGGCGAGCTTTTACCAGTTAAGGCTCCTGAGTAAGGTCAAACCATTTCTGTCCAGAGCTGACCTTGAAAAAGCCATTCATGACTTCATCAGTTCGAGGATAGACTACTGCAATGCCCTCTACATTGGATTGAATCAATCACTTCTCAATAGGCTTCAACTGGTACAAAATGCAGCAGCACGTCTCCTCTGCAATGCCACCAAATGCTCACATATCACCCCGATCCTCCGCTCGCTCCACTGGCTCCCGGTGCGGTTTAGGCTGGAGTATAAGGTCCTGCTGTTCGTGTTCAAGGCCAATAACGGTTTGGCCCCGGCCAACCGGTCCACCAACCAGCCAGAACCTTGCGCTCCTCTGAACACACCTCTCTGGTGATTCCAAAGTCTAAATATAAAAAGTTTGGAGGTCGGTCATTTGCCGTCCAGGGCCCAAAACTGTGGAACGCACTTCAACCACACTTACGAAGTATCACCATGTTGAGTGTTTTTAAATTGCAGTTGAAAACACATCTATTTAGACAAACTTTTAACACGTAGCCTCCGACTTGACTCGATTGCTATTTTTATGTACACTTATGTTTTTTATATACTGTTGTCTATTGATGTTTTTACTGGAAAGCGCCTTGTGCACCTTTTGGCTGTTGTAAGGCGCTCTACAAATAAAATTTGATTGATTGATTGATTGATTGATGCCATGCCTACGAGCCATACATGTTTCAGGCCAGATGATCTAGGGGTAGACCTCCTCTCCAGACAAGGTCTGACACATGGAGAATGGACATTACATCATCAGATTATGGAACAAATCTGGAGGAGGTTTGGCAGATCAGAAGTGGACTGGTTTGCTTGGAGCGAGAACGTAACACTGTCCCCTCTGGTTTTCTCTATCACCTCCAGCACCACTGGGCATCAATGTGCTGGTGCATCAGTGACCGAGAGTGTGCCTTTACGTGTTTCCACCTCAGTCTGCTGCACGCAGTTCTCCAGAGGGTTTTGGAGGATTGGGTTTGGCTTCTTTTAGTGTCGCCATATTGGCCATCTCAAGTATGGTTTTTGACTCTGGTCTCTCTCCTGGAAAAGACACCTTGGGAGATTCCAGTTGGAGCAAACATATTGTTTCAGGCACAGGGCAGCATTTGGCAACCCCGGCCAGACTTATGGAAGTTATTAGTGTGGCCCCACAACGGGGCGCACTTTTGAATGATGGGTTATCCCCCACTGTGGTTGATACCATTCTAAATGCTATAGCGATGAGGAGGGTATATATGTTTAAGTGTCATATTTTTGCTTCTTGGTGTACAGCACGAAGTGAAAATCCAGATCACTGCCATGTTGGTACAGTGCTGGAATGAACTGGAGCGTTTCAGGGCAACAGTTCAAGCCCATTCTACGAGGAGCATGGAATCCTCATGGGCTTTGGCTAGAAGTGTGTCTTTGGAGGACATTTGTATGGCAGCAGGGTGCTCCTCTCCACATACATTTGTTAGAATTTATAATCTGAACGAGGGTTTGACTCCTGCTTCCCAGATTATCTCTGTTGTGACAGGAGTAAATTCATAATTCCTTTTATTCAGACATTTTAGCTCGCTTGTGCACCACTATATGCTTGCCACACGGGCTTAGACAGTTGACAGCTACTGTTCGCATGCCGTGAATATATTTCATTCCCATAGTGATCATATGCAGCTCGAGTTCCACAAAAGGGAATGTCTTGGTTACATATGCAATCTTGGTTCCCTGAGGGGAACAAGATGCTGTGCAGCTGGTCATACTCTCTAGCAGCTGCATAGGCTCGTGCATTTTGCAGAAACTCTGACTCTGCCATCAGTCAATAAATTGGCGTGATTGTACAAGGGCTTCAAACCACTTGACACACGGACGGTGTCACCATAGCGATCAAATGCAGCATCTTGTTCCCCTCAGGGAACCAAGGTTACATATATAACCAAGACATTGAAATATAAATTGTCATCAATGCGGGTATCAAATATTAGTGCGTAAAATCAAATGATCTTCTTGGCCATGGCCTTATTTCAAGTGTTGTGTTTTCTTATGTTATTCTTTACACATTGTTTTCAGATTAGTTCCTTTGGTCAGTGATTCTCAACAGTGTAACACAAGCACATATTGAGTGCATCACTGAGAAACATTTGCTGATTGTGACCGGACAGACTAAACAAAGACAAGGACTGACAAGGAGGGAGTTATGTCAAGCACGCTTTGACAGACACTCACAGAAAAAGGAAGAGAACAGAAAGATTAACTATGCTGAGTCAACAGTGAATCAGCAGATTTCTTATTTTTATGAAATATTGTGACTATGTGGTTACTTAAAATTAAACATATGGCCTTTTGAAATGCGATGCTCATGGTGCGAGATGCTGAAGAATCTGCGAGACATGATACAATGACCAAAGATTTCCACCCAATGTAGGTGAAATAAATTAATTTAATCTATTTTATTAATTGTATTGTATTTGATTCATTAATTGACAGCTCTTTTTCACTTATAAATCACTTAATACATGCTGTATACTGTATGTGTTAGAAAAAATACTGTATGACTACTGTAATTAATGTGTAACAAAGCTTTCAATATACAATTTGGAAAGTAAAGTTCAAAACAATTTAAAGTCTGGTTCAATTTCAGATGAGTTTTCGGGCGAATTCACTAAACAGTTGTGCCACTTTTGTGTGTGATATTTCAGTGCAAAAACCTGCTTTGTACTTATTCATTAATTCCTCTCTATGTTCTGTAATTTAGGCTCATAATAATTGTGCTTCTTTAAGAAAAATTTCCCAGTGTAATTTACATTGTGACATTCCTGTCAGAAGAAAGCAGCCTGTAAAATGATTTTTATATATATTACGTCAAGAGATGTTTACGTACATTTTCTATTGATCATATCAGAAGTAATTCATCAAATAAGGATCAAATGATGAAAAAGAGTATTAACTTATAATAACCTGGCATATATCCAGAAACGTGGTTTAGTCAAGTGCACTTTCAGCATGATACAGAGAATATTAAGGTGTCTGGATCACAATAGTGGGGTGATGTTCTAACGTCCCGGGAATGTGAGCCAGATTGCGGTGGTCTGCATTTGCATTGTTACCTGATCTGCATAATTTCTTTAGTGAATCCGGTGCTAAACAAGCGATGAAAGCGTATGCAAAAAATGTTGCTTTACCGCTTTTATATCAATAGAGGAAAAAGCTCTAAACTGAACAAATAAAATATTTATTTTGAAATGTGGAGAGAAAAAAAATTAAATCCACAAAAATCATATAAAATTGAAGAAAAAAGTAGAACAAGATAAAAGATAAAGTTTTAAAATGAAAAAGGATGGTTAAAATAACTGCATCAAACTGGCACCCATATTACCATTATCCGGGGTGGAAAACAGCCTACTTGCACTGGAGACCGTCTTGCCAATGTCAGCTAGGGAGCGAAGATTGGACTTCTTGGTTTGGTGACGATGTTTCCTCAGCAACGTGTACATGACCTTATCTTTTAGGTCAGCTTTCAAGAGTCCAGTCTCAATCTGACTGTCAGTGATCATTTCTGAAAAAGACAAGGGGAGAATGATAAACAGAAATAGTGATAGTGTTATGGTAGTTTAGTTTTCAATAGTTTTCACTGTCTGTTAGTTTTAGTTTTTCAGTATTTCAGCTTTTGATATTTAGCTTTTAATTTAACATTAGTATTTTGAACAGGCCAAATTTAATGCGTTAACGTATTATTAAATATGTTTATTAGCGTTACATTTATCTGGACCCTCTATTATTATCGCTATCTAGTGACATTTTCATGTTTAATGAATTCAGGTTGTAAAGGTTTCAAATTTTATAACATATTGTGCATCAAAAACTGAAATTAATTTGTACTCAATGTAGTTTTAGTTTTAGTCAGTTTGTCGTGACAAGTTAGTATTTTAATGTTAGTTGTTATTTTTATTACTGTTAACAAAAATGTGTAGTTTTCATTTTCATTAATGATAATAACAATGGCATGTAAGAAATCAAAATAGGGCTTAAAGAAAGACCTGCCTCGTAGTAATTGTTTCAATGAAAAGCTATAGTAAAGAGATCATTTCAATTATTTTGCAACTGAGCAATCTTTTTATTTACAGCAACTTTGGGCTTACAAAGAGATAAAATCACTGCAATGACACGATATTCATCAAACTTTTAACTTGAACTCTTGGAGCGAACTTGAAGTCAGTGTCATTGAAGCAACACATTACATTCTATTCTTAGCTCTCAGAAGTGGAGTTCTGATGAGGCAGTGGCTTGTGCATGAGATTGTCTGGTGGTTCCTGTAAGTTTCTATTTTTATAGAAGAGGGTCAAAGACACGAGGCCAGGGCCCTCAGGCCCTTTTTGTGAATGGTTTGGCCCTTAATGGCTGATCCTTCAATTCATTTTTAGCTCAAAAGGAGCTCTATGATGCTGACTGAGCTTAACTCAGCCAAAACGTAAGATTTACTGCAAACTTATAATAATTTGTGACATGCAATGCTCTGAGTATGACAAACAGGTGATTTAAAAATGTGACTTTATAATCTCACCTGATTGGCAGCTGTGGTTGGAATCCCTAATCTGCCATTAAATTACATGTAGTTATCATAAATCATTTCTAACAGCTTCTGTAAATGACAATTTTTTTAATTGATAGAACAAAGCCTTCTGCAATCAATCATATACGAAATCTCAGAAGAAGTAATCATAAGACCACATACTTATATACTTATATTTGATAATAATGCATTAGGTGCTTAATGGCTCTATAATATTCAGACTGATCTTCATCGTGCTCTGACTCAAGTCAGCATTAATGAAATGCCTGCCCTGAATGGATGCAGCCACCCGTGCATCTGAGCTCACAGTTGCAGCGGGGGTTGCGGGAGGACTGTATTAAAAAGACCTATGAATATATCTTGACATGCAAGCATTTGGAAACCAAATAAATAGATGGGCAGCGCTAGCTGTGACAAGGCATGCATATTACAACTGTGGGCCTGTCCTACCGCTCAGTTCTTAAAGTAAAGTTTGAAAGGTTTTTCTCTATGAGTCTGATCTGATTTAAATGCAATTCTCAAGTTGTGGGAAAACGTTATCTTTAGCATGCCTTTATGAGTGCCACAGAGGCAGTTAGATTTATAGTGACTTTATGTTTTTAACTATAGGATCCAAAATAGCAAGCAGAGCATAATTTGAGTAGAAAAGGACTCCAACAACAAGAATACACTGTAGATAGTGACCTGCTTTAGATGTGAAGTGTGATTTCTGTATCAATAGCATCACCAAAATGACCTGAAAAGGCCCCTTGGCACATGTATTAAGATGCCGAGCCAACCCTCACTGCCCCTACTGGCAGACCCCTTATTCTACTTCAAGCAACATGGGAGATTTGGCTAAATAACAATAGGAAAAAATTTGTTTAGACCTGGCCTGGTGTCAATGTTGCTTTATTGGGCTAGTCAAGATGCTCAAACATACAGAGCAATGCTTTTAAAGGAATAGTTCACCCAAAAAAATGTATTCTCTTATTATTTAGTCACCCTCATGCCATCCAAGATGTGCATGATTTTCTTTCTTCTGCAGAACACAAATGAAGATTTTTAGAATCTATATTTAAGTAATTTTTACTGAAAATCCCCAACTTTGAACAGCCCAGACCAGTAGGTGGGGATATGCATGAAGAATGTGAATCGTCAAAAAAACAAAAGAAGAATGTGGAAGTAAAGTGAAAGTGTAGATTTATAGTAAAAAAGGACTTAAATATTGAATATCACCTACACCTATTATTTCGCTTCTGAAGACATCATATGGAGTACTTTTATGCTGCCACTATGTGCTTTTTAGAGCTTTAAAGATTAGGTCACCATTCACTTGCATTGTATGGACCTACAGAGCTGAGATATTCTTCAAACAATCTTCCTTTGTGTTCTGTAGAATCAAGAAAGTCATAAACATCTGGGATGGCACGAAGGTGAGTAAATGATGAAAGAATTAAAATTTTGGGGTGAATTATACATTTACATAGCCATAAAACCACTTAAGTTTAAATTTTTGGGGGGAATCAACCTCTGAATGGCTTACTTATAATTGTCTATGCATATTAAGCAGGGCTAGGGGAAAGAATTTCAACATCAAAAAATTACATACTTCACCTTAAAATCCCAAAATGGCTGTTAAAGGGAAACTCACCAACGACCCCTGGCAGAGTGGAGGCCTCTAGATCCAACATGACGGTGCCCTTTTCTATACATGTTCTAAGCTCAAAAAGACTGTGTAGGGACAGAGTGGCCACATGCGGTTTACTCCATCGCTCTCCACCTTTTTCCACCTTCTCTTCAAACTTGATCCACCTTAGAAGAAACAAGAACTGAGATTTCAAGGTTTTGAAAGTCTCATTTGACTAAAAAGAGTTATGTTGGCCTACTGCATCAAAAGAACTTAGCATTATCTAAGATATGCAAATAAGAGACTGTTTACTCCTGGTCACTGTAAAATGAGACAGGACAATGTGCGCCAAAATGTCATTAAAATGTCAATTCAAGATATCTGTGTTAATATACTGTATATTCTTAAAGGGGTAGTTCACCCAAATAAAAATGATGTCATAATTTATATACCCTAATGGCATTTCAATGCTGTATGACTGCCTTTCTTCTGTAATACACAAAAGTTGCTTTGCAGAATGTTAGCCACAGTCACTACTCACTTTCTTTGTATGCAAAATTATGCAATGAAAGTAAATGGTGACTCAGGCTATCACTCTCCCTAATGTCTCTTGTGTTCAACACAAGAATGTCATACGGTTTTAGAACAACATGAGGGAGAGTAAATGTTGACAGAATTTTCATTTTTGGGCAAACTATCCCTTTAAGTCTGTGCCTGACATGAATACCAGGTCCAACAGTACTGAAATTCAACTCTGACCTTTTCTTCCTGTACAACTTTGCTTATTAAATTTGTTGACCCTGCTTGAAATGTTTATGCATGTAATCCTTAATCCTAAAATACACAAAAGGTTTCTAATTTCATCTCTGAAAAATATCTACTAAATTCAATAAAAATAAAAAGATCAGCAGTAATCATTCCTGTACCATTCTTAGTTATCTATCAAGTGCATGCTGTGGCATATGATAATGGACACTGATTAGTGACTACATGGAGTGCCTCTCAATTTAACATGAATCTGCACCTCACATTGAATGATCAAACCCATTCAAGAGCTACACAGCTCCATAATTGATGTGAGCTGCATGCAAAACTTGTCTTTCATCAGAGACCAAATTGTTTGCTCTAATGGACACATGATCACTAGGATTTAAAGGAACAGTGTTTTCTAATTGCATGTTGGTGCTGATAATGGATATTAAGACAGTTGAAGCAACATGTGTATCATTTCAAGAACACTTCACACTTTTCCCTAAAGATTAATCAAGGTAAAGGTGGGAAACTCAGTTTAAAATATTTTAAACTGTTTTAAAGTGTTTTAAATGTCTTTACATTCTGGCATCAAACAGCCACAGGCAATGGGCCAGTATACTTTAATCTTCTTTTGATCAACTGTATGGAGCCTGTATAACAAGTCTACAAGAGTATTAAAACAATCTTTATAGAAAAGATCTGTTTCTCTCCTTGTTTTAAAAAATTATGAAATACAACAACAACAAAGTTAATTTATGATTCAATGCCCATAAAACTGGTGGAATGAAATGCACAAACTGAAATGACAAATCTAAAATGACAAGCTAACAGAAAATAAAAATAAAATGTGGGGATATTTAAACACTAGATAAAACAAAACTAACAGAGCATTATGATAATCTAGTAATCTATAGGAATAAGTAATCTAGATTTAGCAACAACCTAAATATTTTTTCACTCAGCCAATGAAAGTTTAACACTGCTCCCTTTTCATGCTACATTGAGAATCCCAGCCAAGCCATGAGGCTCTTACCTGGCAGTTTCCTTCCACTCCATCTCTTGGCCATCAACAGACAGCAGCTCGTCCAGCTCTGTGAAGAGCTGAGGAGGTGCTGGACCATCATCGTCCTCTCCCAGGATGAATCGGATGCGCTCTGCCGCAGGTGAGACTGCAACAGGAAATATACTGCGGGTCAAAGGCTGAGGTACAGTCCTGCCTATTTTCAGCTTTCCATCATCACTTATGCCATTAGGCCTGACGTGCAATTTAATGGAGGGAGTTGGCTCTGGAGGAGGCGGAATCTTCACCGTAGACAAGTGTGAGTCTGGATCCACATCTTGATTGGACTCAGACTCCATCTTCTCCTCCCCAACCTCACTATTCTCTACATTATTGTTCTCAGGCGTGTTCTCCGGGTTGCTTTCTGTTGCATCCATCCTAGAACCCTTTTTAAATACAACCTTTGTTCCCAGAGAGCGATCAAAGCTGGTGAGGATGGGTGAGAGAGGGAGGGAGGTCAAACACGAGACCCCGCAGAGTCAAACAGCTCTTAGACCTTCATTAGAGTCATTTGTGTTGTCTGCTGTCCTGTACACCCCACTCTATTGCAATGACACCTAGGTAGTTTAAAAGAGGGTCCCTCTTGTCAACCCAGAGAAGCAGCCCGCCCATCGGCTGCTCTGGCTGTACCCCCTCGCCATTGGCCCTCTGACATTGGCACCCTGCCCTGGTCCCCTCATTAACAATTAGGAAATGTTTTGCAAGCTGTTCATTCTTCACAAGAGACCTTCCTTCTCCCTTCTTTCCTCATTTGAATATTTATTAGTGCTTGTGGATTTATTATCTTTTTTGGACACTTAAGTCACCATTGCATTAGATATAACATATCAAAGCAAGTGGCATTGGCAAACAAATTATGCTAGACCTTTTCTTAGAACTAACTTATCTTTTTTTAGCCATATCTGTAATTACTTGCAGAAAACCTAAAATACAAAATAAATATCTGCTGTGACCATCCGATGTCTTTACAAAAAACACCAATGTACACTTACACACAGTTTGTCAATGTTGTTCCAAGCATCTTGGACAGCTTGACACAGTTAGTCTAGCTATTTAGTCAGTCTCAATTGCTTCTGTCTCTTCATATAATCCCAGACTGAATTAATGATGTTAACATCTTTTGCAGGACTCCCAGTTCTACTTCTATTCTATTTGCAAAAGGAAATATAAAATCTATATTTCCAATTGACCCACAAAAGCGTAAGATATAAAATACATCTTAAGGTTTAATGTGCCTAAGACTTTTTCACAGTACTGTGTATGTTATATGTCTTAAAAATAAATGCCAATTTGTGTGATATTTAGTTTTATAATGCAAAGACATTATATTATAATTGTTTTGTGGCTTATATGTCCAAACACTTTTTTGTGTCATTGTATCTCTACCTGATGTAACCCTTACAATTACTGTCATTGGTGTAACCAAATGTTTTTGGTTAACTTGGTCATATTAAATCGTATTATTTACTTGAATAAAATCATAAACACCTGGGATGTTACCACTGAAAAAATTACGTTATCGACAACATCGACAATTAAAAAATTGTTGACAAAAATTGTCGTTGTCGAATAGTAAAATGATCTCATTTAACGTAACATGAGATCACAATAAATTCTAATGATGACGTGTGAGAGCAGCACTGCAGCTGAGGACTGAGGAGTGGAAGAATTACACAGCTCACAGTCCAGACACACACTAAACTTTGAAACTGCACTCGGCTGATGTGCACTCTGACACGGGGACGCTCATCCCTTGAGCGCACGTGCTTATGCAGCTAGATTATAACGTGATGGCTCGCGACTTACTGAAATCACAATATGTCACTGTGCATTTCTTATCGTTAAGAAAATTGGCAATACGCAGCTTTAAATAATATGAAAGAGTTACTTTTTTGTGAGTTAAAGATAGACTGAAGTGAACAGAAAGGTGAGAGACAAACACTCACAGAGTTTTTGCTTTGGCTTGTTTTCCAATATAAATATTTAAAACTCCTTTAAAACAACATACATTTACTTTAGCAGCTATATATAGAGAATATTGAAAATAATATTAAAAATACAAATATTTTAAAATATCTTAAAATCCTTTAAAAAAAATTAATTCACCTGAGAAGCAGCACATATTATATTTAGACTTGCTTTCAGAGAATAGATCTTAAGTATAAGTATATTTTGTCTTTACTGCACTAACATAATTATAACCAAGTGATAAAATACACTTATATACAAAATACACTTACTGTATATTTAAGATACATTCTCTTAAAGCAAGTCTAAATATTTTATATGTTGCTTCTCAAGTAAATGTTTTAAGGATTTTTAGACCATTTTAAATAGAAAACAAGACAAAACATTTGATACCGATCTGATTTTATGCAGTGAATTTCTTTACTGAATTAAACTTATTAAAAAAAAAATCCCTTTAATTCAGTGAATGTCATTTAGAGGTATTTTTAAAACATAATTTTGTCCTCTTTATTGTTAGTACGCACATTTAATAGAACATTTTAATTCTGGCACAACCTGAATAATCGTTTAAGAGCTATTTATTAATTGTTGCAATAATTGCAATAGTTGAATAATCGTTCAAATAATCATTAGATTAATCGAATATCAAAATAATTGTTAGTTGCAGACCTATACCACATCAAGGATATTTTGGGTTACTTGGCAAAAGATGTATACAGTATTGTTCAAAGCATTGCATACTAATGCTAGCCTATAGGCACTGTGCAAACTGCGAAAGATGTATTTTGCTACTGAGCAACAAACACAAATAATGACGTCTAAATGACGCATTTAGTGTGAATGAACTGTCACTGGCTTCAGTTGAAATCTTCTAATCTTCATAACATCATGGATACAATGCTGTTTTAGTAAATGAGTAATTTGATTGGAAAACTCTGTACACAGCAATTTCTGATAAAACCTCCAGAATGAATTACTATCTATAAAACATTGGTGTTTCTTTGAAAATAAATAAACTACAGTAGACTAATTAGATGGAAGCATTACTGCACAACACTAGCTTTCAAAAGCCAATATACGTCCCTGAACTTGTACAGCTGCTGGTATGGTCAAAGACAAGACAGGGATGTTATCAATACCCTGAAGTGCTAACTGAATGAGAACCAACCTTTAAACTATACTAGCCATAAAACATCAATAATTCCAACATTTACATAACACCATTATCTACAACATCTTCTAAATTGTTACATGTAATTGCAGACTATTTGATTTATTTAGCGTAAGGTTATATACATCTGGAGATTTTGCCTGGATAGAGTCTGACATGATTCCTCTAACTTTTGGAGAATTCTGAAAAATATCTCTGCACAAATTTAGGCAATTTTTACTGCAATATTTATATAATAAGACTAAAAATGCATGAACTCACTTTATAATGTCAAAGTTTTAAGTATAAATGTGCATGTTTTTAGAACCTTTTAGAACTGTTTAGATAACAGGAACTGACTACGGTGTCGTGTCGTAGCTCATTTGGGCCAGTTCGTTGTCCCAACTCTTCCACAAAGTCCAAATACCAAGTGATCCTGTTATGCAAAAAGACAACTCTGCTATGGATACCAGGCACTAAGCCTCAATGGGCACTCACTGCATGCTGTTGCTAAGCACGGTCGGGAAAGAAGGGACAAGTGCGGGAGGGAGAGAAAGAGGGTTTCATATGGGCAAAGGACAGATAGAAATGAAAATCGCATCGTTCAAACAAATTTCAAAGCTGTGGCAATTTCTTTCTCTTGCCAAGAGCTACAACCCACACAAAGAGGACTTTGTATATGTACCAGGGGCTTATGGGAAAAATTAGGGGGGAAGTATGCCCAGCGCCTAAAAAAGGGACTTTGCAGAGCTGCCACTTCATGCTGGAGAGTCTCAGTGTCACTAGCAACACTGTGTAACATCACACATAGAAACAAAATTCAAAGTTCCCCAAACCAAATTCCTCTCACTAGATGTTAATGACATACTTACACCATGCACAGACTAGAAAAAAAAACATCTGAATTCTCACGAGTTTGTGAATGTTGAGACAGTTTTTAAAGGAACAGTTCACACAAAAATTTCCATTCTGTCATAATTGTATTCACAATCTATTTTAGATACCAACTGTACTGTTTCTAAACTTTCTGAGGTGACATGAAGCTTTCAACGTGAACGTCCTCAGGTCTAAGGGACACTGTAAGCTGCCACTTTTACTTTTTATTTTCCATGTAATTCTTTCAACTTTTACTGTAGAAAGTGTACATCTGAATTGGATATTCAGGCGTTGGTGATGTTCTTATTTCAGATCCGAGGTGAATGTAGCTGCATTCAGGGTAGACCAGTCAGAAGAGGAAGAGGAGGAACGGTTAATATGGTAAAGACGCCATTCAAGAAATAAAAAACTAAGGCTAACAAACACTATTAAAAAGACCTGTGATCAAGTCAAATCATTGAACCCCCAAACACAGTAAACTCAGTTGATGTACCAATGAGTGCACTGAATTTGTAGATTAAAATTTGCAATAAATTACAATGAATTAAATAAATAAATAACTAGATTTATACCTCAGTAGTTCATTGGCTCAGACACTCCTACAGTATCATGTTCTCTGTCACGTGGATGCTGTCTTTTGTATGTTATCCTAGCAACAGACACTTTTAGGCTACACACGACTTCTGTCATCATTTTGTCCTCCTTACCATCATGTTGTTCCAAACCTGTATGATTTTATTTTATTTAACACAAGAGAAGATTTTGAGCAGAATGTTAGCCCAGTCAACATTCACTTTCATTATATAAAAAAACAAGATTCAATGAACGTGAATGGTGACTGAGGCTAACATTCTGCCTAATATAATGGAGGGCAGTCATCATTAAAACATCTCCTTTGTGTTCTGCATAAGAAAGAAGTCATACGGGTTTGGAACTATAGGTAGGTAAGTTAATTATGACAAAATTTTTATTTTTGGGTTAACTATCCCTTTAAACTAGAAACAAAACCTTGCATCATATTTTGCATCACATCAAAGCATTTCGTCAGTGAAACTGCATTTGCAGTTGTCACATTTGGCTGCTATGCATATTCACTGGTGCATGAAGTAGATATAGAACTTCAATCCAAAGTGAATCTGTTATATAAGCAGAATTCTTATCCACTCTGCTGCCATTTTCAAAGGACTACAGTTGATTACCACTATAAACAGTTGTGATAGTTTTGGCACTTAGGTTTACATACATTAAAATTTTAATTTGTTTAAAATGACAGCATGACTTGTGTCAAGTGTTATGTTTGTTCAGGCTTTACTGTCTGGCATTTTGTAGTGCTCGAAAAAAAAAAAAAAAAAATCTAGTTAAAGCGTGTCTAACGCCGAGTATCACTGCTATGTGTTTCCAGCAGTGCAGAGCAAAACAGTGCTAAAAACATTTGAGGAATCACATGCCTGTGATGAGTGTCTTTTGTCTTTTGTTTGAGGCACAAAAGAGGTTTATTCAGAACAGCTATTGTTCTTTCACTTTATTGCCTCCCCTGCCATCTCCTACTGACTTCCTGACAGTAACTGATACCCAACTTCACCAAAGAAAACAACTACGTTATTCTACTGACTTCCAAAAAAAGTCCATATCATAATGATTCTTTGAACAGATATTGGGTCAAAAATACTGTAAACTTAATAAATGTACAAATAAGCCCTGAAATAATGTAATTAGGGCTATTTCCTGAAATAATGTAATTATTATAATGTAATTATTTCAGGCGAAAATCTGCAGAGTTCTAATTCTGTTGATTGAAATCTTGTTACCACGTGTTAAAAGATGTCTGAGAATACCACACTCTAATTAGTAGCTGAAAGCATATTCAAATTAGCCCAAATGTCAGACTGGTCGCATGAAACATCATAAGGTTTTTAAGGTGAATTTTAGATGGAGGTTGTAATAAGTCAAACATACCTCCCTAACCTAAAACTTTACACTAAACCTAACCAATAGTGTCTGAAAAGATAAATGAGAGTTTAATAAAACAGGCATCCTTACCCTTTACCAACACCTAACCCTATCCGATAGTTTTTTTATAATGAAAATAAAAAAATTTAAAAAACGAAACTCATTAACTGAAGCAACCATGTAATTTTGTGTCGCTTGCCACTTTCGCTTTCGTGCGTCTTTGGCTGGATTCAAACCACTGCCGTTGAGTTCAATCTCCAAAACTCAATCAGGTGAGCTACAAAGCAAGCTAAAAACATAGGAATAAGTGTGTATATGTAGGTGGGTCTGTAATGCAAAAGTAAAAGTGTTTTGATATCATAACATAGCAGGGATGCGTAATATAAGTAATATTATATTAAATGTTATAAGATCAAAATCAGCAACTGTACATATGATTTGTCTGACAATGATTAAAGCACTCCTTTGGTGTAGTGCCTCTAGTGTTCATCTCACCTGGAAACTGCAGCGAAACGTTGAGAGCAGCACGAGTCAGTTTGCAAAAATTTATATAGAGTAACATTCATTATAAGAGACCATGTTGCAAAATGTTTAATAAATGAACATGCCTGGAGCTTTCTTCAGAGTTCTGTGCAATGTAGATTGTCCCTGCTTATCAGTTACATTTTCTGGCTTACAATGGGTGTGTTCCAAAATCTAGTGAATGTCCTCTGTAGGCAGCACTTTAAGACATCACAAACACACTTCCACCACATAGGCTTTTCCAAAAGGTAGGTATCGTAACTGTGCTGCCTACTAAGATATCTTGTTTCGGCCAAATTTTAAGGAATTGTCATATGTATCCTTCACTAGGTAGGTGATCCTAGAATGTACTGTGATGAGCTCAGAGTTAAATATAATTTACATTAAATATCATAGAAAAATATTTATTTAACCCAGAATTTGTTTGTGCAATGCGTATTTATGCTCATTAGGGTATCACATTGTTCCTCTCGGTTCACCAGTATTAAAATCAGTTGCTGGTCAAGTCTTCTGTGCGCTGCTTGTGAGCAGTTCTATTTGAATGATGCACGGAGATGCCGCTTATGAAGAGCGTTCCATATCGGTCTCTTATGAGGCTTCATTTCAGTAAGGATGCTGCCATAAAGACAGGAGACAGCGAGGCGACTATTGGCTTGATAACAATTACTTCTGTTTCATGTGCTTAACTACATACTTTTTTATTTTAAATGTAAATTAAATGAAAATTAGAGTTTCTAATCAGTCTGTTTAGTTCATTATTTGTCCAGCTGTGTCTACCTATTCACACATACCAGTTAAAGAGTGCGTACGCACAGTCAAGAGTGTCCAGACGTTGTGCAAATATTTATGCCACATTTATTTTATGTTCATGGGAAATTGATTACGCACCTTTCAATGCCCATTTTGTGTGTACACAACGTTTATACATCAGGCCCCAGAACTTCACCACACTTATCAGAAATTGGTTGGAGAATTTTACCCTAACTTTTCACTTTTCTCTCATTCTTTCCAACCACTCAAACATCACAAAACTATTTGTGTTGATCTCCATATGATACAATTAAATTTTGAATTCAATCTTTTGACATCTCAAAATTAATTTCAACTCCTGATCCTCCTCAGAAGTCTGGATTAGAGCAAAGTTAACAATGGTCCATAAACTATTTGGGTTTGACTAACACGGGAATCCATTGTGGTTGCCCTGAGAGACTAATAAAAAACAGAGAAATCTATGCAAAGCACCAGAATCTATGTTTCTACCCTTTACGAGAATGTTATTTTATTTTATTAACAAAATGAATAATTCCACTCATGTATGCTGACTGGTTAATACAGCATTCTAAAATACAGTGCTAAAACCCACAATATACTGTAGTAACAGCTATGAAACATGAAACAATCATTCACCTAGCTGCTGTATTCATTAAATGCACTGCACAGCAACCATAGCAGATTATTATTTTTGTTGCATGTCAGGGATTAGATCTTCTAGACGAAGGATGGCACTAAATTAATTTGCTTTACAAAAAATGCTGTCATGAAAATTTGTGACCGTAAAAACTTTATTATGTTGTAACTGTTTCCTAACAATAAATAACTTGCAGTGCTATATTGACAATATAGACATGGCTGAAGGGATGGATGTGCATGTGCATAACATTGTGCCAAACAACACTCATTAGCTTTGACTACATTCATAACATAGCATAGCCTCTTATTGTCTAATTATAGTGATTAATACAATGCTGAACCTAACCAGTGAAAGTTCAAAGAAAGATAAGTTACATCCAATTTTCACCAGTTTAGACTACAAACAGGGTTTGCTAATTGCATGTAACGAAACTATACAACATAGTCTAGATAATATACCATGTCGGCCTATATATGAACATCCACAATTGTGGTCTGGTCACTTCCTGGTCACTGGAAAAAGAGTGTGGGTGGACATGAGCTCAGCTATAAGAACCTTTAATCTCAAACATCCCTTGAAGCACAGTCAGAGGAAGCAGCATGCCCAGACATTCAGTATGCTTCAAGTTCAACTGCCGTATTTCTTTCACTCAATATACTTACTTAAAAACACACTAGAAAATGATAATCCTAAACAACCCTCTACATACTGTTTCCAGACATACACATGCAAACCTGGATAATACAATAATGGCATAGAGACTGCCCTATCATTTTCATAAAGACTTGTTATAGCTGGTGTTCACATATGTGGGTTGGATTTAGGAAGAAGGCTAGATTAACTAATTATAACCTACAGTGGAGAGGACAAAATAACGGCACTTGAGAGGATTACAATGACTCGCCCTCCTGCCACTGGGTTTAAGGGATCGCCTGTGGGATATCCTGCTCAGCATTGGGTCTGACTGGCTCCCATTGATACAGTTTAAATGAGCAAGAGACATCTAGAGGAAAAAGGAGCATCATACTCTTAATTAAAACTGAACAGCTTTATGTTTTCAGAGCTGTTGTTTTAGCAAACTATTTGGACTCTTCTTTTGCAAAAATAAAAAATATACTGTATATATGAATTTAATATTCTAATCAAAAATAAATCTAGTTTAAACCTGCAAAATAATGTTTATTTAGAATTTATTTTTAGCACTGGCCATTTGGCCTCTTTGGGCATTTTCAAACCATACAGGGATAACATGGGTCATCAGGTTTTAAACAAACTGGTGGATGCTGTCATTAAAGAAAAAAACATACAAAAGATATACTAAGACATTTTGGAACTCATGTTAATAAATAATGCTTCAAAATCTTGCATTAAATTGGAACATTTTAAAACATCACTGTGGCTTGAAATGATTATGTGATGTCAAATAATTTATTTCAGTTTAAAGGTTTTAGGAGCTTCATATATATATATATATATATATATATATATATATATATATATATATATATATATATATATATATATATATATATATATGAATGTATGTGTATATATACATTTCTTCAATTATTACAATCTGGGGAAACAATGTATATAAACTTTATACCCAGATTTTAATAATTGAGGAAACGTGTCTTATAAAATGGATAGATCTTAACTGATCACTGATTAGATAAGCTATGAACAAAGCAGTTGTAAAACATACACCTTTGACTGCACATTCTAATACCAGTATGACTACATTGCTTGTCAACCATGTGGTGACATTTTTTGACATTAGTCTATGTATTGTTTTCAGTGAAAGTAATTACGTGATTATCCTGAAAAGTATATTCAGAACCATGGATTCCGGCTACAAATTGTTGTGTGTTGTATAAATTGTACTGAACAAATAAACATTATCATGTGAATCAGGAAACAAGCGGTGAGGAAATGTAAATTAAAAGGAATCATTATAATGTGAGAGGATTCATCTGTCTTGACAGTCTAATCAAGAGAAAGACTAAATAAGTGTAACTGTAACCTCTAACTGTAAAGCTCACTTCAGATCATAATAATGATTTCATACAACACAACACACAGGAGAGTTCCCACTAATTTGCATCATGAAAATTAACAACAGTGCTGAATAGTAGGCAAAATGGAAAGTTTATGAATGTAGGAGTAGAGAAATTAAGAAGACTTTAAAAGATTTTAAAGAAACACTGTCCTGTCAAACTAACTTATTTTATTACTCGCTGTCTTATACTGTATAGCGTATCACTTCACAGGGTACTCTAACCAGTCATGTTTTACATTTAGCAGATAAAAGAAAATAGGGCCTACTAAAATCTATTCAGTGTTGGGCAAGCTACTCAGAAACCTACCAAAGGTACCAACTACTCTAAAGAAAGAAATAGCTATGCCAAAACTGAAAATCTGTAAGTTAATAGAGAAAGCAAAGTCCACTTCAAGCTAAATGACTAAAGTAGCCTGCTTCATTTAAGCTACTTCATATTATTTATGAATATGAAATACTAAAAATATCAGCTGCAGTTTGATTTTATTCTTTTTTATGAGAAAACAAAAACATATCTAAAAGAGGTACAATGTGACGGTATCGGATGGTAATATCATAGTATTTTAAAAAACACCTTGGTAATAAATTATAATTACATTACTATCCTATACTTTCAATTTACTCCAAGGTACAAGGTACAAAGTATACCATAGTTCTACCACAGTACATGTCAAGCCAGTGTATGATCATGCTACTTTTTCCATGTACTGCTTTGATACTCTTTAGGGTAGGAATGTATTTAAGTATCTACGTAGCTGCACATGCAGCGGTTGAGTTCAATTAAGACTTTCTTTTTAAATGGCAAACAAAAGATGTGGTGTTGGTTTCAGATGTTTGAAAGTAAATATTCTACTTCATCCCGTAGTATTTTTGTTCTCTATAGTAGCATATCATCCCGTCACCATCACTGAGCAACTACTCCAAATGCATGTGATTCAGCATGTGAGTCAGCAATACAAGTGATTCAAACTGAACCGCAAACGAACCAATTCAGGCCATTTTGGAAAAAAGTGATTCAAATGAATCATCCATCTTTAGTTCTGATTCTGAACAGCTGAGAGAGTCTACATAGACTATGTGCTGAAAGTTTACTGACGTGCGAGATGTATTTACAAAGACTATTTTTATTGCTGTTTCTTCTATTGGCGACATCTTTCTCTTTCCAATTTTTGTTGTTATATTTATGATTTATGGTGTTGTTAGCTGACCAAAAAAAAGGTGTCAGGTCAAGAATTGAACCCAGGTCTCTTGACACGCTGATCGATCGACAATTCTACATCTGAATCATATAGTCACACCTGCTATAAGAGGTAACAATCTAATTGATCACTTATGCATTGTCTATGTCAAATATTAGAACATTTTATGTAGGCCATTTCTTTTATACATCATATTATTTACATTTCCAGTAAAAAAAGATTTACTGTGTTATTTGTTAAAACATATAAAAAGGAAGATTGATACTAACAAATATGCATCCGGATGAGGGATAACAATCAGGAAGTAATCCATCTACAGACAAAGGTCAGTACTCATGCAGCTCAGGCCAAAGGCAATGAGCCAGGGCATTGTTCCATGTGGACTGCTCTATTCTGTTGGATTACTATATCAGTTTCCATCAGACAATCCTTCACTAGGAAAAAGCCAACACTGACTTATTATACAACAGTGTATTTGAACAAAAATCCTATATGTATTTTTACAAGTGTATGAATATGAACTCAGTCTCATATAATTTCTCTTTAAATTCTGTGGCACCAAAGGTAATGATCATTTCCAAACAACTTTCCAAAAACACTTCATCCACCCCACCCACCTCCCATTGTTCAAAAAACAGGTAGTCCCACCTCAAATTCACACAGCATTGGTTGAGTCAGACGTTGACATTTCGGACCACTCAAGCAGACAGAGCACCTATGGAGTCCACCTATGAATGGTTTACTTATTGTTCTCTCTCCACATTAAACTGGGATAGGATAGTGTTTTAATATTACATTTGAGGATAAGGAAATAAAGTGAATTTATAGTATAATAATATAGTATAATAACATACATGCCACATTATAGTATAATATTGTACAAAAATGTAGTCATGTAGCTTGAATCTATTTTTAATTCAAACCATGTGTTTTGATAAAGGACATTTTTTGTCAAAGGAGAATGAATTGAAAGCTCAGAGATGGCAGGTCAGGTGAGCTCTGGGTTCTCTCTCAGTTTATTCCACATCACTGTCAAGTACTGGATTCTGCTTGGTTGCACTTGAGTTTCCATTAGGAACTGAATATGTGTAAGCTAAATATCCTGGCCTTGCAGAGTCAGCTCAGAAAACTGTACTAAACCTTTAAGAGATTTTCAAACTTTTATAAACTCAAGAATTTAAAGGATTAGTTCACCCAAAAATGTTTTTGGTCATTATTTACTTTTTTACATTATTTTCAACCTGTTCTTTAAACAAAGCTATCGTATGACTTAAGGAGCCTTTGGATATAGTGCATGAGTCATATTAACCACTTTCATGATACTTTTATGATGATTTGTGTCCTTTATGAAACTTGAATGCTCCAGTCCCCATTCATTGAAACCACATGGATAAAAGTAACCAGTATGTTCTTAAAAATGTCATATTTTGTTTTCCACGGAAGAAAGAAAGTCATACAGGTTTCAAACAATATGAGTGTGAGTATCATTTCTATATTTGGGTGAGCATTCTCTTTAAACCAATTTATTCACAAAAACATACAGTATGCAAACACAGTCTCCATGGCCACTGCCCAACTTTAGAGCAAAATTTCCTCACAAGACCTTAGAATGTTCTTTTTCTGTGTCTGCCTCTACCTAGCTTATGCGATAGCTTTCAGCTCCTCTCCTCCTCCTCAGTCTTCCTTTCAGCTATCACATCATTAGAGAGCATTCAGAGTCCTAGCTTCCAAATCAACAGAAACGCCTCCTAAGTGGACCTCCCTTGGGCATCTAATCCTTCACCATTAGAAATCACAGAGACACACATACTTCCCTCCTCCAGCGGCTCACGTAAGGGAACCGTGACCTATTTGGATGGTTATTACTTACACGCAGGGGCCCTAGCCTCTGACTGTCCAAACACACTCATCCACTGGCAAGGCAGCTCTGGATATCTGTTCAAACTAAGTAGAGTCAGTAGCAGCCTTGGCTTGTAGTTGTGTGTGTGTAAATGTGTGACTTGCTCCATGAAGAAGCCCTGAGCATTAATGTGAACTGACAGCTCTTTGGCAGGCGCTTACTGAGTGGTTTGAGGATGCTGTTGCTGGCCTCTTCATTGTTCTCAGCATCCGACCTGTCTGAAGCATTCTCGGTCACTTTCTCCTTTCTGTCCTTGTGGCTGATGCGCCGGCGATGGCGTCTCCGTCGTCGGTAGCTCTTAGGCACATGCACACCAATGTATATAGTGTGGTGACCTAAGAGAGCACAATTGAGAAAGTAAGTCAGGCTATTAATATAATGTGACATAACACAATTGAAAAGTAACACAGTCAAGATAGTGGGGTGAATTCACTAAATGGTTGCACAAGCAGTATTTCAGCACAACCACCAGTGTATTAAGGCCAAAGTATACTTCTGTTGTCCGCATTGCTGATCTGAACGCACATTGTATACGTGACGCAAATTTTGTCATCAGCACAGTCTGCGCCAACTGTGCACGTGCGGCCCAGATTTTTTTGATGAGCATACAGTCCTTATCTGTGCGCATCGTTGGCACATTTTCCTGTCGTTGACTGTACAAAAAGAGTCTCACAACGCAGTTGTAGTGTGCATGTTTCAAACGCATTCATATCCACTTACGGTCAAAAGAGCATACCGGGCCTTTACAGACTAACAATCTACAATCTAGTTTAACCAGGTGCTAACAGCAGTGGTTTAGGGCTGCACAATGCATATTTAAATGAAGTCATGGTCATTCTTTTCAGTGCAAACATGCCTCCTTTCTATGTGAATTAGACTTATTATAGATTGTGCCTTATTAAAAATAGTCAGCACTGTCAGCCTAGTGCAATTAACGTAGATTAAACAGAATGTTGTTTAAAATACATGTTTGTGTACATTTTCTATTGATTATGGCAACAGTTATTCTTCCAGTTTTGACCAAATGATGCAGAATAGCAGGCATATATCCAGACACATGATATAGTCAAACATCATTTCATATTATTCTAAATCACAGTGATGGAGTGATGCTGTCCAAGCAAAGTATGTCAGATCACGGTAGTCTGTCATATCCTCTACAACCTAGTACTAAGAACTGCACTTCGCAAATTGCTAATATTTGCCCATGTTTGCAACATTACCTTAATATCCATAATTCCTTTAGAGAATTGGCTGCAAAGTAGACACAAGTTAACAACACTATCAGTGGCCACAATTCATCCTTTTTGAATTCCCCCCAGTAAATTAAAAAGGCCCATGATGATGTAGGTAAATACGTGTCAGCCCTAAAATGTTAATTTTCATGAGATAAATGGCTCCTTGCTCTCTAGATAACACAAGCCATGTGACCTTCCCCCAGTTGCTCACTTCAACAGAGGCTATGGGATAAATAAGATAAATAATGTGTAATGTCAATAAGGTCAGGAACTGGGTGTCAATTGTTTCCTTTTGCTCCCACCAGGGTAAGACATATGGCGTAACCAAAGTAAAGACATAAATAAATGGCATGACTTCCTCAATCCAATTTAAGCAGGAAATGGTCTCAGCACTCTTGAGTATGGCAAGAAAAAAAATCCATGGACTTCACTGGAGGGGTTTGCAGCAGACTGTCAAACTAAATATTTTGGTTGGGAGTGCTAGCAGGTAGAACAAAACTTCCACTGTTTAGATCAATATCATAGAGACACTATCCATGCATCTCCCCCATTCACAAGAAATCCATCTGCTATATCAATGTTACAACACTGTTTTAGTATGTAACTCATGAAACTTCATGTTTCATATTGCAGCTTGTGTAACAACTGACTGATATTAGCAGCCCACTAGACAACTAAAAAACATTTATGGTTTAGGAAATATTTAGGCTTCAGTGATCATTAAAGTTTTCAAATTTTATAGTATACATTATTGAATATGAGAATCATATTAAATGCATTCCAATACTACTTAAAAAGATTTTCCACAAAGCCACTGTCGTGCCACACCATAAAAATTTGCTTTATTTAAAAGCAATACATTTTTTTAGCTTTTGTTGTAATAAGGGATGTACTAAAATTATGGGGACTGAAAATTGTAAAAGTAAAGGAAAAAAAATACACAGGAAATTTTGGTGGCTGCATCATTCATCAGACAAAAAATAAATAAATACAATTTCAGTGGTCAAACGGAATGCTGAAGAATTTGACCAGAAAAGTTATGCTTTTTTTATTATTATAAACAACAAAGCATTACAACACTCTAAAAAACTCTTTACTCTAAGTCAGTCTTTATAACAAATCAATAGTGAAACCATACAGTACATCTCCATTTAAAGTAGATACACAAACTGAAAGGATAACATGCCAGAAAAAAATATGTAAAGTACAGCAAGATAAACAAACAACAACAAAACAATTATCATATTTGATTATTTAAGTGCATCTGGACTTTTAATGGCATTCTTCGGTTTCCCCCTTCTTTTTTTTTTTTTTTTGCCAAGAGGTGCAATTAACCTCTTCATGAGTAAGATCTAAATTCCCCTGCAGTGCCCCCTGAAATGAGTTATTTTTGCATGTGACACTGCACAGCCGGTAGAGGGGCAGAGTGTAGATGGTATTTTTTTTATTTTACTATAATTTTTGATTTCTTGTCATTAAAAAATATATAATATAGTAAACATTTTAACAAATGGGTTATGTCTGCTGTAGTGTTTTTGTTTTATTCCATTTATGTATAGCTTTAAAAAATAAATGAACAAATAATATCAGCAGTCTTGTTTGCCTGTGCACTGTTTCACATCTAAAAGGCTTGTAAAAGGCTTAATAATGGACAGTCAGGCGGTCATTTCACAAAATAAACATCAACAGAACTCAACAAACTAACAAACCGGAGGTGGATTTTAGCTTTTCAGTAATTTCTTTCTTGTCATGTAATTACATAACTTTATCTTTATTTGAGCACAAAGATCTATTTGTCTCTGTATTTGTTTTTTTATTTTATAATTTCTTTTGGTCCTTTTGCTTTTTTTACAGAGCTCCAGTCATAAAAGATTTTATCCATTCTTTTAAGTAATGCTGAGTGGACTCCCATTGAAACTGGATTCACAGCCCTGCTGTCTCTTTTCTTCCTCCATAATAAACTCTCACAGTCAGCGAGAGATCACAGCCTTTGATGATGTCACAATTGTCTTTCCAAAGGTGATCTGTATTTGTCTGATTTGGCTGTGTGTTATCTCATCATTTCATCTCTCCCTTATCATTTCTTTATCTTATTTTATCATCATTCTTCTAATCTTTTTCTAAGATTAAGATTATGATATGAGTGACTTTATTATGTGTTCTTTACATTAGTTCTTTTTATTAGAATGTACTTTAAGTTACAGGTAATAACAAATACTGAGCAACACTATAAATACTGTATGTATTTTGAGAAAATGCCTTTAATTATGAGATTGTAATAATTATTACTGATGTGTAATATCAAGAATGTTATGTAAATAATAACTTACTTGGAGGGCCTGGGTTGCTCAGCAAGTAAAACGCCGACTACCACCCCTGGAGTCGCAAGTTGGAATCCAGGGTGTGCTGAGTGAATCCAGCCATGTCTCCTAAGTAACCAAATTGGCCTGGTTGCTAGAGAAGGTAGAGTCACATTGGGTAACCTCCTTGTGGTCGCTATAATGTGGTTCACTCTCGGTGGGGCGTGTGGTGAGTTGTGCATGGATGCTGTGGAGTACAGCGTGAAGTTTGAGGTTCGTGAGGTTCTTTGAACAAGGTTGGTACAAAATATTTAGGTTGAGGAAGTTATTTAATTATATATCTATTTGTCTAAAGTTAAGAATCAGTTAGATGTGTTTGCTCCATCTTTGCAATTCCAATATACAGTATGTTTTAAAAACATTTTCATGTTAATTGTTGAAATTTTGTCTATTTGTTTGGTACAATCTGCACATCTTTTTTAAATGAACAAAAAAAATGACATTATCAAAAACCATTTATGAATTGGCATCCCACCTAAACTGGGATGGGTGAGAGCAAAGCAAGGAAAAGGGAGTAAGAGCCAGGACTAAGAGGAGGAAAGGGAGAGCTAAGAGGTGGAACCACACATTGTCGGGCCAGCTTTGTGCCAAGTTTCCTGTTCTATCGGGGGAACCCTTTTTTATGGGACTATAGAAAGAGGCCTGAATTGGAGTGGCACACAATTCGTCACTGGATAAATTGTATTCCCTAAATCTGTCTGGGCCCTATGGGCTTCAACATCTGAGTAATCTCTGTTACCGCAGTAACAGAGCTGTTGATATTGAGGGTACAAGAACAGACGATAGTGATCCACCACTGTGCATGCTAATATAGCTGTGAATAAAGATCTTTGACAAAAAGAACTTCACATGCAGAGTCTTTGTCTACCAGGCACATGTTGCTAGTTTACTTTGAGGTCAGGGTAATGCCAATCTGGATAAGACTACTTTTGTTTTCAAAGTAAGCATAATCATTTTAGTGCAATATCTATGCCAATTGCCATTCCTATGCATCATGTTTACAGAAAAGTAGTGGCCCCCTTGCAAGCTAAGAGAGGGGTAATTGAACCTACACTATGCTCTACCCCTCTTGGTTATGGTTGCTTGCTCTAACAAGCTCTGCAGAACTACCCACTGGAATGAATGGGAGACTGCCTGTTTTTGGCAAAATATTGTCTTAAAAGGAATGGATAATATTTTTATGAGGTCTGGATTGAAGAATGACATTGCAATGCATATTTATATAAAGTATTTTGTAAAATAAATTGTTAAACTACACAGTAGATGTATTAAAGACTATGGAGACTGTGAATCAGAATCAAGGCATACGATTATTACAGTGACTTGAAACAGTGACCTTTACCTCAGTGCACAAACTCCTGATCAAAATGCTCACGCAAAGACACATTCTAACTTACGTCCGGCATCAAGATTGGTTCGCAGTAGTACTGCTCTGTTTTCTGCAGACAAGAGTCCCCCTACAGCAGGTGTCCCGACGCGTTCTGATCACCAAAGATGCCTCCAAACAGGGTTGGCACGGCTGGGTTGGCACATCAGTTGCTGGCTGTAATCCTTGCCTGTGGAGGTTTCTCCTGCTAATACGGGGCAAGCACGTCTTGATTCGCTCAGACAGCACCGCTACGATAGTGTACATAAATCGCCACGGCGGCGTGCGTTCTCGTTATATGTCACAACTATAGGTCGTTGCACGCCACTCACATCCCGGGCAACGGCAGCAGACGCACTGTCATGACAAGGTATGCTCAGCGGAGGGTGAAGGCTCCACCCCCAGGTGGTCCAGCTGATTTGGGAGTGGTTTGGCAAAGCACAGGTAGATCTGTTCGCTTCCCAAGAGACCTCCCGCTGCATGCTTTGCGTACCTTTGTGGACCACATGCAGAGCTTTAGATGTTCTGAGCAGCTCTTGTCTGCTTTGGTGGACAGCGGAAAGGGAACACTCTCTCCAAACAGAGGCTTTCCCACTGGGTTGTTGATGCCATCGCCTTGGCCTATCACACCCAGGCCGTGCCTGCCCCCTTAAAGGTTCGAGCACACTCAACGGGAAGTGTGGCATCCTCGTGGGCACTGGCAAACGGCACCTCCCTAGCAGACATTTGCAGAGCAGCGGGCTAATCAACACCCAATACCTTTACGAGATTTTACAATTGCAGGGTTGAGTCTGTCTCGTCCCATGTTCTCTCAGGTCCAAGCACGTAGAACTCAGGAATGCGGAACGTCTGACCGGGTGTTCCGCTTTCACATAGCACCTTTCCCCTCCACTGAGGTGATCACGTGCACTCTTTTCTCCCAGGAGAGTTCACTAGATTCGTGCTCCCTGGATGTTCTTCCTCCCTAGCCCTCTGGTCTGCGAATTCAGCACAGGAATTCCTCGACCAGACCCACTACGGGTACTAAAATTATTCTGTACTGGAATAGGTGCTCCACAGGATGGGCCCTTGTGGATTAATCCCCCTGTGTGTATTTTCCACGGTGCGGTCCGTGGAAGGGCCCACGTCTCCCTTGGGCAGTCTCCGCTGTCCCCCGGTCGCCGTGTTTGTAGCAACTCCTCCCTCGCAGCAGGTAGGATCTACCACCACGCCATTTCCACGTGTTGCCTAAAAACCCATGTGACGTATTTCGCCACTCTTTACCTCCCCCCACCCTGGGCAGGTGGTGGTCTCCGCGGGGTCTTTTCCCCCTGAAAGAATAGGAGTTGGAAAAGAACACCTTCCCCGATGCGTGTAATAGCGTTATGATGCCCCAGCCGCTTTTACTCTATGCGAGAAACATAGAGAGAGAAAAGGCATGGCTGGCGCGGCCTGCTCCCATGTTTGGCACGTCGCTTTGTTCCCCCCCTCCGGGATGCCGGGAACATAAAAAGTTTATGATGATTTTTATGGGCCATTGGGGAAGGGTACGAGCAGTCTGACGCAGCATGTGGCTTTGGCACGCAACTGCCTGCCCTTACCTGCCTCAGCAGTGCATGTACACGGTTCAGCACATGGCTTGATTGAATAGGGACCCCTAGTGTTGCTTCACTCGACACAACGTCAAAGGGAACGTCTGGGTTACTGTTGTAATCTAAGTTCCCTGATGGAGTGAATGAGATGTTGTGTCCCCCCAGATTACCATCAAGGTGAAGATAACTGGACACAAATCACATGCAACATGATGAGGTCATTTGATAACAACATGGCATAGTGCTGTTTAAACGATTTACTGTATTATATAATATATACTGTTAAAATTGGTAGGTAGTATACAGTGTATTAAGTAAATATTAAGTAAGTAGTACGCTAGTATTCCATTCCGAATGTAGCCTCAGCCACATTCTGATAGCAGTGCCCCCCCCCACCCCCCCAATTATGTGGCATCATTTGAAAGCGTACACCTTGTTGTTATTTGTTTTATTTGCTCAATGCAGCTTTGATGCATTGCATAATTTCAAAGTTTTGTTAATTAATTCAGCAAGCTTACACATCATGAATGTGAGACAAACCTTGCATTTCTTGAATTCAAGCAGATGGAGGGCTATATCTGTGGCCTATAAAATGCGAAGACAGAAACTAATAATAAAAGTGATACTGTTAATATATTTTACATTGGCCTTTTTGAAAAATTTTATTTATTCATTAATTATTATTTTTTTATTTTTAAACAGTGGTATTTTTAACAAGACCATAGTAAACACATGGAAGCATGGATCTTCTTCACTACCATATTTAGATGTAACATGATTTCTATAAAACAAACTATGGCTTTTTTGCAATGATAAACAGCAGACCTACTCTAAACACATGTAAAAACAATAAATACAAAATATAAATATTTATAAGATGTAACAAAAATGTATTATATTCCCAATATATATAACTCCTCAATGTATCCTATGACAAATTTAATAGAGCTGGAGTAGTGATATGATAATTATCAATCTATTTCCAAAAGTACAGTTATTGATAATAACTATAATAGTATAGTAGGTTCAAGAGTGTTGATGTAGAATTCTGTGCCTAATTCAAATGGTTTCTGCTTCTCGTGACTTGCTTCTCACTGAGCTGGAGCTTTAACAGCTCAGGTGCATTAGCCAAGGTTGTGCCTCCACCTGTGTATTTTATGCTGCTAAACTAGATACTTCAGATGCGTCGCTAGACTTCAAAATCAGTTGAACTGCAGAACAAATGCATACCAACCCGTCTAATTGAGAACCAACTGGTATACTCCTAGTCAAAATAAATGTTTTAAAGCAAAGAGTAACTTGAAGATGGATTTGATTTTTATGACTGATAAATGCCCCCCATTTGTAACCCAACGCCCCCCTCTCTACTAATTTGCTCTCAGCATCCCCTGGCATCCTTTAAACATCCCCATTGAGAACCCCTGCTTTAAAGGGTTAGTTCACCCAAAAAATTGTATTATCCCATAAATTACTCACCCTCAAGTCATCCTAGGTTTATATGACTTTCTTCTTTCAGCCAAACACAATCGGAGTTATATAAAACAAATCCAAGATTTATAATGGGAGTGAATGGTACCTTAGATTTTGAAGTCCAAAAAAACGCATCCATCCATCATAAAAGTAATCCATATGGCTCCAGGGGGTTAATAAAGGCCTTCTTAAGGGAAGCGATGTGTTTTTTGTAAGAAAAATATCCATATTTATAACTTCATAAACTATAATCACTGGCTTCCTGTAACGGCCGTCCACTTGTTCATGAAAGAGTCGAGTTTCGCCGTATGACAAAGGTATAGCGCAAGCTCCAGTGAGAAGTGACGAACATGAAGCACAGAAGATAGAGCAAAACAAAATGGCAGTCCCGAATTAGAAGTTAACAATGAGGATTTTTAAAGAACATTTTTGGAGGATTTCGATATAAGAGAAGAGGAGATTGAGTTTTTTGTCCAGCCCTATTTGTTTTAAACAGAGTACAGCAGCCAGGAACTCTGGGAGATGGAGGAGGCTGCAGCAGTGGCACAAACAAAATCACCTGGTAGACGGAGAGTACGGGAGACGTGGGGGTGCTCATGCAGGAAATGGGAGGTAATGCCAATTGAGGCTGAGAGTGTTTGCTGCCATGAATGGACGATTGGAATGACTGGATAGATGCACCATTTTAAGACTAATACAAATGTACAGTATAGCAAAAACAACTCACTTCTTTTCAGCATTTTCCTTTGCTGTAAACAATGCACGTTTCTGCATTCGTCACTTCTCACCAGAGCTTACGCTACGCCTACGCCATATGCCAGAACTTGAATCTCTCATGAACGTGCGGACAGCCATTACTGGAAGCCAGTGATTATAGTTTATTAAGCTATAAATATGGATATTTTGCTTACAGAAATGCATCGCTTTGCTTCACAAGACCTTTATTAACCCCCTGGAGCCATTTTGATTACTTTTATGATTGATGGAAGCACTTTTTTTTGCTTCAAAATCTAAGGTACCATTCACTTACATTATAAAGCTTGGAAGAGCCAGAATATTTTTTTTATATAACTCAGATTGTGTTTGGCTGAAAAATGAAAGTCATATAAACCTAGTATGGCTTGAGAGAGAGTAAATTATGATATAATTTTCATTTTTGGGTGACCTAACCCTTTAAAGCTATGAAAACTGAACAAAGAGAGATGATGAAACACAGGTCCAGCACCACCTGCTGAGGCCCTAAAAATCTGTGTCTTTGTTTTTAATGAGTCTAGAAATAGTCCATATTAATACATTAAACTGATAACTGTCTGCCTCTTTTTTCTTTTTTGCCTCTGACAAAGAAAACAAAATTAATTTTATTCCTAAACTCCTAAGTTCCTAAACTAAATTCTAAGAAATGACACCCACTAAGCCACATTTAAGCATCTGATCCATCTTTGGACCGGAAGGAAACTGACAGTGTCAACACAACGTCATCCAATATGTGTGCCCTACATATTCATCACCCCCAAGTAAACATATGAAACATACCACTCATTGAATGTTCCAACTGCATAAATGCAAAAGCCTAAAGTACAACATAGGAAACATTTCCTAGGCTACAAAATAAAAAACAATCAAAACAATGTGCTTTACCAATAAATAGGTGACCTAAGACCAAAAATGAGGTACATGGTCTTACCTTCAACTTCCTTTTCATCACACATGTGTTTGAGTAACGATGCCCCTCTGTCCAGCACCGCCTCATCTTCCACCCTGTAGTAGTAAAAGAGGAAGAAAGACTGCTCACATTTCTCTTCTAAAGACAACGTGGAGCCATAGTGGCGCTGCTCATTCACTTGCAGTGTGTTTCTGCGGGAACTAGCCATTTTCCCAGGTTAGCAGGTACTGCTAATAAGGGGGTTAACTTTGGTTCTGGATCCAGCCCTGGTCAGTCGAAGTGTGGTGAAACTTATGGGACACAATCTTGTTCTGAGGCTACTGCCCTTGAGGGGACACAGGAGTGGTAAGGTAAACATTGGGAGGGTAATCCGGTCTATGGGGGATGGGACAGGCTGGGCAGCCTAGTAAGATGCTGATTGACTCTGATGTACCAGGAGGTGTGAGCCAGGCTGCCACACACAGATTTCAGATCAGCTAACAAGGAATACTAACACTAATATAACAAGTTACACGTGGGGGGAATAAACACCAAGCATTGGATCCTGCCAGTCACACACATGACAATCAGCTTCCTCCAGCTGGTCTATTATACTTAAAAGTGACCTATGCAGCACATACATTCTTAATAAAAGGCTGGTGTGGTAGCACATGGTTATCAGGCATCATATGGGGGATTAGACTTACAATGAAACATATGATCCACAGCCCAGACAAAATGAACTAATTTCCTGTTTGACATTTTTCAATAATAAAAGTACAGGTGGCATGTTATTCCTTACAGTATTTTTATATATATATAAAGTGAGTTATTAGTGACATTTGTTCATTTCATTGCTTTGAGCCAAATGCAAACTAATTGAACCAACATATACAAAGAGCTTGAAAGTTGCAACAAAACCTCATTATGTCATGCTTAAAATGAAGAATAACATTTACATTCTTGTTTAAGGGTTAGTTCTAAGAGGACTGGAGAGTGCTTTGCTACTGACCAGAGGTACGACACGCAGAAGTTGTTCATCAGACCTTCATCAGTAGTAAACCTTCATTAGACATTTTCTGTCTAGATGAAACCATGCAGTTGTGACATTCTTAAAGTGGTAGTTCATTCACAAATTTAAATTCTGTCATAATGTATTCAAACTCATATTGTTCCACACCCATATGAAAAGGAGAGGTTAGACAAAATGTTAAGGACTGACAGTCTCAGTCACCATTGACTTACACTGCATCTTTTTTTCCTTGCAATGAAAGTGAAAGGGATAGTTCACCCAAAAATGAAAATTCCCTCATCATTTACTCTCATGCCATCCCAGATGTGTTTGACTTTCTTTTTTACTGATAAACACAAACAAATATTTTTAGAAGAATATCTCAGCTCTGTAGGTCCATACAATGCAAGTGAACTGTGATCAGACATTTGTAGCTTCAAAAATCAAATAAAGGAAACATAAAAGTAATCCAAAAGACTCCAGTGGTTAAATATATATCTTCAGCTGTGATAAAATAGGTGTGGGTGAAAAACCGATCACAATGTGTTCTACTCTAAATCGCCACTTTCACTTTCACATCTGAAAGGTGCTTGTTTAGTTTTAATTTCACATCTGAAAATGAATGTGAAAGTGGAGATTTAGAGTAAAAAAAGACTTAATTAATGTTCTGTTTCTCTAACACATACAAAATGCTTCTGAAGGTATGGATGTCAACACTGGAGTTATATGGATTACTTTTATGTTTCCTTTATGTGATTTTTGGAGCTATAAAGGTCTGATCACAATTCACTTGTATTGTATGGACATACCGAGCTGAAATATTCTTCTAAAAATCTTTGCTTGTGTTCTGCTGAAGAAAGAAAGTATGAGGGTGAGTAAATGATGAGAGAATTTTTATTTATGGTTGAACTTGATCTTGAATGGTGACTGAAATTTAACATTCTGCCTAACATCTTCTTTCATGTTACAAATCTACATTTGACAGTTCTATTTGCCTTAAATTAATATTCCACTTTCAATACAAGTTTCACTCAATCGACAGCTTTGTGGCATAATGTTTATTATAACAAAAAATTATTTGACTCATCCCTCATCCTCATATTACAAAAAAGATGCTAAAATTGTGCTTAGATTAAGGCACTTACAATGGATGTAAATGGGGCCATTCCAGCAACTTTAAAATACACCCAGTTTTAAAAGCAGAACATCAAGACATACATAATATGTGTTAACATGCTTTTAGTTTGATAAAATTGCTCACTAACCATATTTTGTCATGTTATATGCAATATGGCAACTTTGTTGTCATGACATTGAATGTATCACTCTTAAATGTATAGTTCACCCAAAATAGAAAATTCACTTATCATTTACTCACCCTCATGCCATCACAGATGTAAAAGTGAAAGTGGAGATTTAGAGTAAACAAATAACTTAAATATCAATCTGTTTTTCATCCACACCTATTAAATTGCTTCTAAAGATGTGGATTTAAACACTGGAGTCGTATGGATTACTTTTATGTTTCCTTTATGTGATTTTTGAAGTTACAAATGTCTGATCACAGTTCACTTGTATTGTAAGAACCTACAGATCTGAAATATTCTTCTAAAAATCTTTGTTCTGCTGAAGAAAGAAAGTCATACACATCTGGGATGGCACGAAGGTGAGTAAATGATGAGAGAATTTGAATTTGTTTGTGTATCCCTTTAAATCATGTTCACACACAATGTTCAAGTCTAATTTTAAACTTTTGAAACGGTGTGTATTTTAATGTTTATGGACTGTGCCATTTACTTCCATTGTAAGTGTCTTTAATGGAATCAAGATTTTTGGTTCTTTTTTTAAATAAACAAGGGGAGAATTTAAATAACATTTTGTGGCACTCAACATTACGAAACAAATGCTTTCGATTGAGCTTAACTTGTATTGAACCCAGGAAAATAATTTAATTGATAAAAATGTCCCTATAGCTCCATGTACGAACATAAACACATTCAAGGAAATTCAGACATGTCTGCTTTGAGATCAGAGCACGATCTGCATGTAAAAGGCTTGCCGTTAACGCTATGAAAGGTGCCTTACAGGTGCAAATGGAGGAGCATGTAGCCATTTAGCCACAAAACTGAAAGATTATGGCTTTCCTAGTGAGGTGTGACTCCCTGTACAGGACATTGCTCTTTGTCACTCAAGAAAGAAGTTCAAAGATTAGATTTAAACGATTCAGACATGGCATATTTTCAGGAAATGTCACTTTCTTTCAGGAATAAAGGTGTGACTATGTGTGTGCAGTAATTGTGTGTATAATGCAGGTTGTTCTGATCAATTTTCCTTTCATGTTTGATAATAGAATACTTCCACATATACTTTATGTGAATAAAGTACATGTGGGGAAAAAAGAAATAAACTAACTGGAAAACCCTTTAGTAAATCATTCCTTTTCCTAGTTGGGCTTCATACAACACTAATGGCCATGACTTGCTTTTCTATAAAACCATAAATACAAACCAAGACGTAAACACAAACAGGAAGGATAGAGCTTGTTCCACTGATAACAGTGCATAGCTCCCAGGGAGACCAGTGTCACAGCAAATCTCCACTAGATGCAATCAGGCATGCTGAATAGATGCCAAGGTTAACCACTCAATTCTGGCAAAGTAACATTCTACATCAAATGTCAAGCTGTATGTCAACCAAAGGGTTATTTAACTTTTACATCAGGTATGTAGTAGTTAGTACACAAATTACCTTTTGAAAAATTTTTGTTGTATAGCCCTGCAGGATTTAACATAAAGTGACACTTATACGTGTAATTACACAATAACTATATGGCGTCACTGCTGCGTAAGCACAGGTGTAAATTATTGCATAGCACTTAGTTTAAATGTGGTGTGATTTAATGCTAGGTGACTGACTAATAGGTCAGTGAATGGGATAAGATGGGTCTATCTTCATGCTAATATAAAAATATATAGATAAAAACTTTCGGAGTGTTCCATTATAAAGAAATATCAGCATTAAAACTTCGATGACTCTGACTCTGTCCCACTGGATATAAAACTATCCATCTTCCACCCCCAATCTTCTCTGCCACCTACAGAACAGATATTGACACAGCAGGCACCAGCAGCACTCCTTCCCACGAGATGGGTTCACTTCACACATTTAGAACACTTTGCATTTTCTTGCAAATATTTTGGTTTAACACAATAAAATGGGGTGAGGAGCCTTAAAATTTGCTTGATTTATTGGACAACTGACAATGATATATAATTAATATCAAAGGGAAATGTAAGGACAATTTGATAAACTAGTCTTCAAGGCAATTGCTTCAACACTTAAATTACATCAATACATGCAAGACCACAATATAATTAGCAGTAAAAACAAAAAATCCCTAATCTGGCAACAATCTAATGAAGGCAGTGAAATTAATTACCTCTCATATTTTAACTGTAGCCTATACATGCTTATTGTTAATGTAAAAAATATATAATGCATTAAATTGTTTAGTATAATATGAGTATATAGTACAGACTGTTTGGATTATCCATGTATAGCCTACTTCTGAATAAACTTTGGGGTGCATAGAATACTTATCAAATATTTGTGTCCCACTGTTTGAGATGAAAGCCTGCATACTTTGCATATACTGCATACAGGTTTACATAGGCTACTTAAACGTGTGTGTATATATATATATATATATATTTGTATATGTACACATTCATATACATACATTCATATACTGTACACACACAAACACAATTTACTATTCTGGAGGTTTTCAGAGTACTTAGTCTACAGTGAACTGAATGGGACCACATACATCTGAACTCTTTTAACACAAATCACACAGCCGGTATAAATAAGAAATTTAAGAAAATCATGGGCTTTTACCTCTTACCGGCGCTCATAATGATGGGAAGTTGTACGCTTGTTAATTTATTCCAGTTGTTTTGTTTCACTCTAGTCCAGCGTGATCAAATGGAACAACTGCAACGACGAAGCGAAATATATAAATGTTACTGTTTCAGTTACTGCTCCGCTAACACAACGTTGACACGTTGTTATTAATTATTTCATTATTCCTTACAAATGTAATAAATAAGCTACTTAACTCTTCCTAATAGCATTTGTCTTTACAAAAACGTGTCAAAGAATACCTTCAGTCCTTTCTGTCTTTGGTTTTCCAAATGTGCTCCGCCACATGTGACAGGAGATAACGCGTGCCTGCTGAAATAGCAGAACAACTTGACGCTTCAAAAGGCGCGTTTCATATATATTACCAGCCGCTGCTGCGATCACGTCACAGCACGAGTGGGAGGTCAAGGAGTTGCGCTAAAAGCGCGTTTAATTTGAATCAAATGATAGTGACACCTATTTTTCGCAGAAAACTTCGAATCATTAACTGGAAAAGAAACTTCAACAAAATACTCTTCTGAGGGTGTAAACACATAGTAACCAATCTGTGTAGTATACATTAATGTGTGCTAATATGAGTGCATACACGGGCAGATGATCCGGAGAAAGTTTCGCGGTCAGTTCAAAACAGGTAGTGCGCACTTTGTGCTGATATATCCCCACGTTTAATTTTTACTATAGCAACGTGTTCTCCGCGCTGTAACAACGCTGACATATAAGACACAAGAAGGCTGTAGCAACGTTGTTGCGCAACATTTAGCAATTGCGAGACGACGTTTTAGACCCATTTGGAGAGCACATTTGTTTATTCACGATGCCTTAGCAACACATCTTGATTACACATTATTTCTTCGTGTTCTTATATTTTGTGGTTAATATCTTTTAAATAACCAATCTTAGAAAGCCTCAAAATCAAATTAAAAATGATGTAATAACAGTTATTATCAAAACGTGCCAGTGTAAACTTTGAAGAGTAAAATGCAACACAGGCTCGTAGATCATCATCTTAATAAACACATATTATATATATATATATATATATATATATATATATATATATATATATATATATATATATATATATATATAATTATTATTATTGAGCAACATATTTGAGAAAATAATTTTCTTCTCCTTCTTCTTTAAGAGGTGGGTTCTTTTATCCCAGATGTGGTGAGCCCCTGGGGGATTACAGTGATATTGTGTTGTTATAGAGGCAATAGTTATTGAGTAAAATAATTAAACTTCAGCAAGTTCCTTTTTATGTGTTACAAATTAAGATAATGATTATTCAAAATAACCACTTCAGAAGAGGGTTAACCATTTTCTGTTAATTCTAATTACATTTGGCATTTAATCATACACACACACACACACACACACACACACATACACGCACACACACATACACGCACACACACACACACATTTAATTACACAAACAAAATACAGATATAAAATGATGCAGTGCAATTAGTAAGGGCAGCATAGTACTCAGTCAGTAAATGCACAGTTAAACAGATGAGTTTTCAGTCTGGACATGAATGTGGCAACTGTTGGAGAAGACCTGACATATTCTGGAAGCTGGATCTAGCTGTGGGTGGCATAATAGCTAAACGCTGTCTCACGTTGTTTTGAGTGAACCCTTGGAATTTCTTACTGACTTGATCCTAATGATCTGAGAGGTCTGTTATGATTATAATTTTCAGCAAGCATATCTGCAATGAATTTAGATCCAAGGCCACTGAGTGATTTATAAATGAGTAGTAGTACTTTAGCGCTCACATTTTTTGATCAGGTCAGAATCCTGGCAACAGCATTCTGATTAGCTGCAGCTGTCTAATGTTGAAGGGTCCATTGCAGTAGGTGACCCTACTGGTGATGAATGTGTGAACAAATTTCTCTAAGTCTTGACTGGATACAAAACATCTAATTCTCACTGCATTTTTGAGATGATAGTAGGCTCATTTAGTTATTGCTTTGATTCGACTTCTGAAACTAAGGTCTGACTCCAAAATGAAACCAAGAGTCCTTACTTGATTTTTGTCTTTAGACCCTTGGAATTCTGCCTTTGTTGCTAAATACAATGACCTCTGTCTTGTTGTTGTTTAACTGAATGAAGTTTTGGTACATCCAACAGAGAGTCTATGGGGCTATAGTCATTTGGCAACACAGCTAGGTATATCTGGTTGTCATCTACATAGCTATGATATGCAATTTGTTTTTTTTATAATTTAGCCTAGTGGGAGCATGTACAGGAACTGTGCAAGAATTGAGCCTTGTGGGACTCCACACGTCATGGATGTCTACTCAGATTCATAGTTGCCTATGTTCACATAATAACCACTCCCTTCTAGATAAGACTTGAACCAGCTGTGGACCGTCCCATAGTGCCCTACTCACTGTCTAGGAGAATGTTGTGGTCAACATTGTCAGAGGCAGCACTGAGATCCAGTAATACCAGCACTGATATTTTGCCTGAATCAGTATTTCAGTAAATATCATTAAGTATCTTTATGAGTGCCATCTCTGTACTGTGGTGTGGTCAGAAACCAGACTGGAAATTGTCCAAGTAGCCATTTGAGTTTAAGAATTTGTTCAGCTGATTGAAAACAACCTTTTCCAACCAACCAATCTTTCCTATGAAAGTAAGGTTTGAGATTGGTCTATAGTTGTTTAATATAGAGTTATCCAGATTGCTCTTTTTTAGTAGGGGCTTGAAAACCACAGTTTTCAGAGACTTCGGAAACGTGCCTGAAAGGAGTGAGTCATTGATTATTTCTATGAGATCTTTTTCCAGACAGTAAAACACATTTTTGAAAAATTATAGCAGGTCGATGTTTTAAGATGCTGCACTATTTCTTCCAGGGTTTAGCCATTAATTGCCTAAAAATCAGGACACATTTTTGTACGTTTTGTCGTGAGTGCTCTCTGACCTCAGCACAACACGTGGACGAGCTGATCGTCATTCTTATATAATTTATTTTGTTCATGAAAAATAATGCATACTCATTGCCTTTACTGTCAGAGAGCATTTCACAGAGAACCTGTGTTTGGGGGTTAGTTAGTCTCTAAACAGTAGCAAAAAGACTGCAGGTGTTGTTTATATTGCTGTTTATAATGTTTGAGAAGAAAGTCTGCCTAGCTGTACCTAGTTCCAAATTGAAAGCAATTTCTGCATTTTTTCCCCCATGTTTTTCAGTGTTGCTGTTATTCTCCGTAGTGCTTTATGCCTGCCAGTAATCTTCCTGACCTTTACAGGAGCAATGCCATTGTGGCAGACCTATGCCTTTCTACGGGATGAAGCGGAGACCTGTTGAACACTCCAACATAAATCTTTTTATCACAACACTTTTCAGTGTACACATACATAATAGTAATTTTAAGAAAACATACTAAACACATACATCCAACAGCATTGCATTTCAGCAGTTACACAGAAACACACACACACACACAGCTTTGTGCATCTCTCTCGCCCCATCTGATGCTGTCTCCTCTCCTTAAATACTCTCACCGCTCCTCCGTGGAACACAACACCAGTGTGGCATAAATGTGGAACTCATTCACCACTCATCACCCTGGCTTCACTCTGTCCAGATGCTGCTCGGCCATGCCCTGCTCGCCACAGCCATCAACAGCATTTTCACTTTTGAGTTAAAGTTATCGAGGAGAACATTAACACTGTCTGGGGAAATACTTGATGTCATAGATACAGCATTCATAAATTGCACACTAGTATTCTCATTTATGTACCTTTTTTTTGACAGAGACAGATGTAACTTCAGTAGCAGGATAAATCAATATTTCAGAAACAGAAATGGTCAGATAGTGCTACATTCTTAATAAAAGTGGATGAAATGATCAGACACTTACTAATGAGCAGATCCAGATTGTGTCCATGATTGTGTGTGATTCAGTCTACATGCTGAGTGAACAGAACATGGGAATATTAGGCTGTTGAGCAAAGAAAAAAGAAAAACAATAACACTGATTAATTGCTTGATTCCAGCACTATCAAAGATTTTACCCAACTCTCCTTAGACCAAACCTCACTGACTCGCTTAGATTTAGTTTGCATTTAGCAACTTTAGGCTCTGCCTAACAAATCATCACTCCTAATTCCGAAACCTGACAGCCAATCCGAGTCAGAGTCGGGGGGACTTTTTCAAAGTCTGCTACAATGCGAGTCTAACAACTGGACACACTGCCAAATGTACTGCACATCGGAAAAGCAAGCCTGAGGTAAGTAAGTTAACTTACAATGTTACCTGTCCTGTCAGATACAGTGATGTTGGCAATTTCATTATTTAACCCACTGTTATCAACCAATAATGTTAGCTAAGCTAATTGATCATTTATGGAGATGAGTGGCAGCAACCTGGATGTAATTTAGGCTAACGTCAACAACAGGATAAAACATGTCGGAATCTTTTTCTTGTTGCACGTTATCTATACAACATGTAAGCTAATTCAAGCAGGAGCAAGCTTCAATCTGCTAGCTTTTACAGAAATGAGCCTGACCTGCGTTTTACATGTTGAATATGATGCTGATAAATTAATAATGCTTTTTATACATTTTAAAAGATCATGGCCAGAAAGATACAGATTTAAATGTAATAATATACTGTATTGGTCTGAATATAAGACAGAAATGCACTCCAAATAGTGTTCTGTGCACGCCCAGAGCAGAAATGCTCTCTCGCGAGGACAGTTTTCGCCCGCAGATATGCTGCCCTACAAAGGCAAAACGCCGTAACATCATTTTTGGTCAAAAATGAGTTATGTCATTTTTGGGTATTCAAGACCTCCTTTTTCATGTGAATAAATATCGTGAGTCAATTTGATTATTTTAACGAGAAATTAAAGGGCTATGACAACCGTAACATCCAAAACCATACGAGAAACCACAGCAGAACGCCGTAACAGTTGTTACGGCTCTTAGCCTTTGTTCCGGCACGCTGAAGTTGAGTTAAGGTGTTCTGACTTTGTTTCGCCTGGCATCAAGAGAGATGTTACGGTGCCGCTGTGATGTTACTGTACTCTGGCTTTGTCATACTGTCAAAGATTACCGCTCTTTTATTGTCACCAAACCGCGTAACATACACACGACACATCTTTGAAATAAAGTGTAGACTGCCGACTGCTTGTTTGTATTATTACTCTGTGATAGCGATGTGATAGGGCGATGGTTCAGATCTGTCAATGTCAGTGACAGCCCGGAGCTAGCTAAATGTAATCTGTGTCACGTAAATTAGCGCTAACGTTGACGCTGACACTCGCCTCACATCAGATGCTGAAAACCAAATATTAAATACAGAGGCATCCTACCTTTCCATGCAATCCGATATAATCCATAGAAGATATAATCCATAGCAATGCACGTCATCTGCTGTATCCACAACAATCCATACGTGTTTGAGCCATATTTCCTTCTTTCAGGTGTTCACGTCAGATTTTACAGCTAGTTATCGCTAACGTCTGTACAAAGTAGGCTAACCTAAATAGTAAGTTTTCGGTATACTCTGTCTATATTATCTCAGATTTAAAAAGTAGTAATCCAAGTCGAGTTCGTTGACTGAGCATCTTGAGCAGTTTGGTGGCCCTTAACCCTTTAACTGTCACCCCTCCCCCTTTTTTCGCATAGACATGAAAATCACTATCCAAACATAAATGGTTGTATTTCAAGAATGCTTTGTCACATATACCTATGGACAAGTTATGTTCCAAATTTTAGGTTGATATCTCAAAAAATTAGCTTTCAGTAAGATTTTATTTGGGCGCAGTAAAAAACTTGGAATGAGCAGTCTCTAATCTCTAATGTATTGGTCCAATGTTTAATTCATTATTACTCTATATCTTGCATTTAAATACATATACCTTTGTATTCAATTATAATTAAATTATCTTTATTGTGAAAATATTTATTGTATTTATTCATACTGTACATACTGCAAAGTAACTTATCTGTCATACTGTTTAACTGTGTTAGTGTTGCCGCACTATCCTGATCAATATAGCACTAAATAGGAACAACCAAAGGTCTTCTATATAATTTAAAACAAATACCATGATGACTAGACCTTGGTTAGGTGTTCTTATAATGGATGTAAGTATGGTGAACAGCAAGTAAATATTGATTATATGTCAGTTACGGCCTTTTGCCTTTGCATGACTCCTGATTTTTGGCACATGATACAAAGGCAGAGTACATTAATTGCCAAACAAGGGTCAAAGGTCAATTTTGAGCTCAAGATTTTTTGCATACAAACATTTCTTCAGTATAGCAACTAGTTGTGAAATTTTGGGAGTCCTACCTATAATACTTTTGTCTGGACAAAACAGAAACTTTAAAGTCATTTTTCTCAGTTTCACACTCTAGTGAGTTAAGGTCTTTTGCTTTTGCAGGGCAGTATGGTTCTGTCCGCTCGACAGATACAACCAAACAGATACAGTCTTAGTCAAAGGTTTCCTGCTCTTTAACAGACTTCTACAGTAAAAAAAAAAAAAGATGACAGAAAAAGGTCACCCAGCCCTGCTAGGAATGCTAAGGCTAGCCCACATTCCTCCCATTTCAGAAGTGATGGAAGAAATGAAACTGCTGAGAAAAGAAAATCAAGAGGGTCATAAACAAACAAAAACATCATTGATGAAATTAGAGACCTCAGTTGAGAATTTGAAATCTCAAGTGACTGGTATGGAGAGCAGGATTAGTGAGATGGAGGAACAGATTGGCGTTGAGTAGAAGATTGGGATGAGGCATCAGCGAACACTCCAATACCTCCTTGAACAGACCTGCAAAATAGGCTTCGCCGTAATAATCTAAGAATATACCATGTTCCGGTGGGACATGAAGGTAAAAACACTGCCGAATTCGTTAAGGATTTGCTCACCACAGTTCTACAACTACTGCATGATATGGATATAAAGATAGAAAGGGCACACAGGGCACTTACAGTCAAACCAAAAGACCCCTCAGCACCCCCCAGATTGATTATAGTTGTATTTCTGGACTATGCGATTAAGGGTGCCATTCTATGACAAGCATGGTCAAGAAAACAGGTCTTGTACAAAACAAAATAGATCTTTATTGACAATGACAATTCTCCTGAGTTGCAAAGGAAAAGAGTGCAGGTGCGAGAAATAATTAAACAGCTCATGTTGAAGAATGTACGAGCCCAGTGTATTTATCCAGCACATATAAGGATTTACTTGGAAGCGGGAGTAAAACTTTTCCTACCCTGACAGATGCTGTATCAACACTGCAGGACCTGGGAATCAAAGTACATGTGGATGAGGGAGACGATGGCAAGTGAGAGAACTGTCGAAGGCAAGATGGGCAACGCAGGGTAAAGGGGGACATGTATTCAGTATGGCATTGTTGTCTTATACGGATCTCCAAGTCTTTTTACAGAAGAATTATATGTCTATAAGATGTAAGCAGTATATGTAAGTTGGCTATTTATTCCTTGGAATAAGAGTAAACTCTGGTCAAATTACAGAAGTGAATGGCCTTTTGCTGAGAAGCGTACAGATTCAGGTAACTGATTTTCGGGTTATCGTCAGGTGAAAAAATTAACAATCTACATTGACGGATGCTTAATGATACTTATATTGAGTGTAAATCACCCAATCCGTCTGGAAGCGCCCGTGTTACTAAACGGAATGGCTGTGCGCATTCGGTGCACCCTTTCTAGCCCACGGAGACGGGTTATACCCGTCACAACTCCCTGTCCCTTCTAAATCAGGATCTGGCCAGTGTTTTATGTTGCTTGAAAAGAACAATATATGAGAGAAATGGTTATGTGGAAGTGCATTTCATGTATATATTTTCGGTTCTGTTCAGGTGGACTATTTACCCTTGACAGATGGAGTTTTATGCCATCTCTTTCTCGTAATGTTTTTTTGCCATTGCATATTACTGAAACATTCCTTTTACCAGCACATACAATACTTAAAACAAACTCTATGGATAAGTTAACCTATGTTAGTTATAATGTAAAAGTGCTGAGTAGCCCAATTAAAAGAAAGAAAATATTTAATCAGCTTAAGAAATCGCAATGCTCTGTTTCATTGCTTCAAGAGACTCATCTGTCAGAGGGGGGACACATAAAAGAAGGGAATGGGTTTACCAAGTCTATTGTGCCTCATTTATTCAGGGGAGGAAGAGGGGTGTTGCCATTATATTTGCCAAATCAGTCTTCTTTAACATGGAACAAGTATATTCATAACCTGTACATGCCAAATGAAGACTATCCACAATTTTTCAATAATGTTTTTTCTCTCCTGGTACATAATGGTGAGGGGACATATCTAATTGGTGGGGACTTTAACTGTGTTTTAAATAGCCAGGTTGATAGACTACCAGTGGACAGGAGACCACAGTTGAAAAAAGTAAATGTGCTTTTAGGGATAATGAGAGAACTAGGTTTAATCAACATTTGGTGACATTTACACCCTAAAGAGAATGTACATGGTATTCAAGAATAGATTTTTTCTTTATTTCTAAAGCTGACCTATGTAGAGTCACAGAATGCCGTATAGAACCTATAACCATATTCGATCATGCCCCAGTAATTTCAATTGGGACAAAGTAAACTATTTAAATACTGGAGACTAAATGTGTCAGTAATAAATTATTGTAAGTTCAAAGAGGAAATAAGACAACAATTGATTGAATATTTCGATATTAACGATAATGGAATGGTCACCCCATCTATTTTGAGGGAGGGAGACAAGGTAGTAATAAGGGTGAAAATTCTAGAAATAGCATCCAGAAATAAAAATTATAATGAAATGAAAAACCGAATAATATAGTTAATTCATTTGCAGATTATTATAAAAATTATATGGAGGACAGGAATTAATAAACAAGGAGGAGAGAATAAGAAGTCTTTTGGTTCAATTAAATTAAATAGATTAACAGAAGAAGAAGCAAAGGAAATGATTTCCCCTATTACAGAAGAAGAAATAAGGGAGACCATTACTAAAATATAAAATAACAACTCACCTGGAGTTGATGGATTTCCCGGGGAATTTTTCAAGGGATTTATTGATGAATTGACTCCTAATCTGTGCAAGATGTTTAATTATCTGCTGGACAATCAAGACCCCCGCACTCATGGTCAGACGTAATTATTACAGTGATTCACAAAATGGTAAAGAACCCTACACAATGTGCAGGATATAGACGGTAAGATTACTCTGTCAGGATTTTTACATTTTAACCTCAATTTTAGCATGCAGAATACAAAAACATATGAGAATATTGGTCAAACTGGATCAGACTGGATCTATTAATGGACGGTATGGAACAAACAACACAAAGCTTTAAATTTACAACAAATTGCCAGTGAGAGTAAAATGCCCTCTATGCTTCTCAGCTTAGATGCTGAGAAAGCATTTAATAGAATGGACTGTGTGTTTTTGGAACAGACTCTGAACTGTATGGGATTTCACAATAATTTTGTCAAATGGGTAAAGGTTTTCTACAAAAATCCCAAATCAAGAGTTAGAGTCAGTGTCCATTGCTCAGAATAGTACTACAATTGGGCTGCTGAGCTTAGAGCTATAGTTGCTTGGATTTGTAAGGATAATGTTGTAGAATGGGTTAATATTGAACAAAATTCACTTCCTGGAATTTCTTTGACAGTTTTGCAATTCATTGACCTGCAAGTACAGAAAAAGTTGAAGGGGAGATTATACAGTCTTTTCTCAATTACGTGATATATTTAAACTGAGATCTAATTATTTATTTAGGTATTCACAATTGAGACACTATATCACAAACCACAGATATTGGGACATAATTAAAAAGAACTCCGGTAAATGTTACAAAATATTTTATTAGTATAACTGAACACCATCTACCAACAAAAAATCATGTTGATCATATCTATAGAAAACTAATGCATGATCAATCTGAGGATACATCGCATATCAAGAGAAACTGGGAGTTAAGAGTTAGATATTGTAATTGAGGATGAGATGTGGACAAATATATGTGCTGGTTGTCATAAGGGCATTAGCGGTCAAATGTGAGGGAATTTGATTGGAAATTGAAGATTAGGTTTTTCAGGACACCATTGAAGTTTGCTCATTTTGATAGTACCTCTCCATTATCACAATGCTATAGGGAGTGTGGAAAGGTTGGAGATTACATACATATGTTTTGGGAATGCCCAAAAATACAGGTGTATTGGCAGGGGGTTAAAAGGGAAATAGATGAAGTTTTAGGAAGTTTATTAGCTATGATCCCATTTTATTTTCTGATTGATGGGTTTCCACCAGATCAGATTAATAAATATAAACTATTTATAATACATATATTACTAATGCCTGCTAGGAAGCTGATTAACATGAATTGGATGAAACCGTATGTACCCACCATAACAGAATGATGCAAAGATTGAAAAAGATACATGTGTTTGAGAAGATGACTGCTGAATTGCAGTTGAAATTGAATTTTTTTTTTCAACAGAAATGGACACCAATTGAAACATCTATTTAAAAGTAAATGTTGGTATATAATGTAATTATTCTGTTCATGTAAAAAAAAATATTTAACAAAGACAAAGTAAAAAAAAAAAAAAAAAAGTATGGGAAACCAAGGCCTAGCTGGCCATCGGGGTGCTACAAGGAGCACCCTATGGTTGCACAGGGAGATTCTGTGTAAAGTATCCCACAACAGTAGAATAGGAGGAAATGCATAAAGTAGGCAGTTTGGCCACAGGTGAGACAGCGCATCCTGCCCCAATGGGCTGGATGTCTCTGACCTCACAAACCACAAGTGACAATGGGTTGTTGCCTCTGATGTGAAAAGATCCACTTCTGCTTCACCGAACTGAAGCCTCCATTCTCCCGGATGCAGAATATCCCTTAATAGAGCATCTGCTACCTGATTGCTAGACCCTGGGAGGTGAACTGCCCTCAGTGATGCTAGTTGGGGAAGAGAACAGGTGAGAATATTGTGAGTGAGATGCAAAGACTTGAGCGACTTTGTACCACCCTGATGGTTCAGGTGGAACACTGTCAAGGTGTTGTTGGACCAAATGAGCACATGACAGCCTGCCAGAACCTGAAAGAAATATTGCAGGGCTAGGAAAACTGTGCATAACTCCAGGAGGTTGATGTGGTCCGTGGACTAATCTTGAGACCAACAATCACAAATACCCCTGTGATTCCATGTTGCACCCAACCCCATGAGTGAAGCATGGGTCGTGACCACCTCCCGACGAGAAGAAATGACCCCAAGGGGTACAAGTGTCATTAAAAACTCCCAGCAATTCCATTGTGTCAATGCAATTTTTACCTTTAAATTCATTACGTTAACCGAAAATGTGTGTGTGAACAGTGAAACTGCCATTAGGGAATGTTGGAAAGACTATTCAGGTGTTGTTTGGGGAATAACCTAATCTATAACATAAATAATTGTGAAAAATTGTAAAAGTAAATTAAGATTATTTTCCTTTTTTTTCCCATCCCCTTTTGTAATTAATAAATGTAAGCAATTGCATTTTCATTATTGATTGTTATATTATATTATTATTATTATATATTATATTATATATCATTATATGTATTGTAGCAAATAGCATACTAGAGAAGTGCTCATTGAATACATGTTTTGTTCATGAATGCTTGGTGTAATTACTCTTGCTATTTGGGTTTAGGCTATAATGTGGCATAAGTGCTATTATTGTTTATTGTTTCACCATCAGCAGCTTTTTAGTTATATAATATATCAACCATATACTCCTGTTCTCTCTTCAGATGCACTTTTGAAATATTTGAATCCCACCCCTGTAAATCCTGGGCCACCCGCAGACACCATCTCTACCTCAGCACAGCCCAGCGATGCAGCATTAGCTGCACCTGTTCCATCTACCTTAGCACAGCCCAGTGCTGCAGCATCAACTGTACCTGTCCCGTCTACCTTAGCACAGCTCAGCGATGCAGCATCAGCTGCACCTGTCCCTTCTACCTTAGCACAGCCCAGTGATGCAGCATCAGCTGCACCTGTTCCGTCTACCTTAGCACAGCCCTGTGGTGCAGCATCAACTGTACCTGTCCCGTCTACCTTAGCACAGCTCAGCGATGCAGCATCAGCTGCACCTGTCCCTTCTACCTTAGCACAGCCCAGTGATGCAGCATCAGCTGCACCTGTTCCGTCTACCTTAGCACAGCCCTGTGGTGCAGCATCAACTGTACCTGTCCCGTCTACCTTAGCACAGCTCAGCGATGCAGCATCAGCTGCACCTGTCCTGTCTACCTTAGCACAGCTCAGTGATGCATCATCAGCTGCACCTGTCCTGTCTACCTTAACACAGCCCAGTGGTGCAGCATCAACTGCACCTGTCCCTTCTTCCTTAGCACAGCCCAGTGGTGCAGCATCAACTGTACCTGTCCCGTCTACCTTAACACAGCCCAGTGATGCAGCATCAACTGCACCTGTCCCATCTACCTTAGCACAGCCCAGTGATGCAGCATCAACTGCACCTGCCCATCTACCTTAGCACAGCTCAGTGGTGCATCATCAACTGCACCTGTCCCATCTACCTTAGCACAGCCCAGTGATGCAGCATCAACTGCACCTGCCCATCTACCTTAGCACAGCCCAGTGATGCAGCATGAACTGTACCTGTCCCGTCTACCTTAGCACAGCCCAGTGGTGCAGAATCAACTGCGCCTGTCCCTTCCACCTTAGCACAGCTCAGCGATGCAGCATCAGCTGCACCTGTCCTGTCTACCTTAGCACAGCTCAGTGATGCATCATCAGCTGCACCTGTCCCATCTACCTTAGCACAGCCCAGTGATGCAGCATCAACTGCACCTGTCCCATCTACCTTAGCACAGCCCAGTGATGCAGCATCAACTGCGCCTGCCCATCTACCTTAGCACAGCCCAGTGATGCAGCATCAGCGGTACCTGTTCCGTCTACCTTAGCACAGCCCAGTGGTGCAGAATCAACTGCGCCTGTCCCTTCTACCTTAGCACAGCCCAGTGGTGCAGAATCAACTGCGCCTGTCCCATCTACCTTAGCACAACCCAGTGATGCAGCATCAACTACCACCTGTCCCATCTACCTTAGCACAGGCCAGTTATGCAGCATCAACTGCACATGTCCCATCTACCTTAGAATAGCCCAGTGATGCAGCATCAACTGTACCTGTCCCATCTATCTTAGCACAGCCCAGTTATGCAGCATCAACTGCACATGTCCCATCTACCTTAGCATAGCCCAGTGATGCAGCATCAACTGCACATGTCCCATCTACCTTAGCACAACCCAGTGATGCAGCATCAACTACCACCTGTCCCATCTACCTTAGCACAGCCCAGTTATGCAGCATCAACTGCACATGTCCCATCTACCTTAGCATAGCCCAGTGATGCAGCATCAACTGCACTTGTCCCATCTACCTTAGCACAGCCCAGCGATGCAGCATCAACTGCACCTGTCCCCTCTACCTTAGCACAGCACAGCCCCAGCACAACATCATGCATATACAAAAGCTGTACCAATAGACCCTGCTGACTGGCCATCTGTTTTTCAAGTCCATCAAGTTTTTCTCAGAGGACCATATCAAATAAAAAACAGTATTAAATTTCTGAAACAAAAAGACGGGCGAAAGTGTCAGCATGACTATTTTAGAGTCTTAGTCAATGGAGAAAAAATCAAAAGAAGCTGGCTATGTACTCAAAAAAGAATGATAGTTTGTACACAATGATCAGTGGTGGAATTGGCTGTGATGCAAGGGGCACCAGCTAAAATCTTGCCTAGGGCACCAAATTGGTCAGAGCTGGCCCTGAGATGGCCCAGAATTTATTCCTCGATGCTTACAAGCAAAATGTGACAACTTTTTCACAAATCGCATGCCCAAAGCCATGCTCCTTAGCCGAAGCAGCGTGTGAGTCTGAGCTCTACCCCATCAGGTGTCAGAATTTCTGCAGAATCCCTCAACACTGAATAGGCATCTAAAGTCAGATTGTCAGATTAATTAGCCAATCAGATTGATTTATTTGTTCTTGGTGGGTGTGGTCTTTAGAGTATTTCCCAGCCCAGGTCTTCTAGCTGGCTCTGAGTGACGCAATCACGCTTTAAGTGATGCACATTATTTGAAAGTGAAGAGCACGAGATGTTGCTGATGAGTAGGCTGTAATCAGTGCTGTTATTGCTGTTGAGAAAGAGATCCTTATGCATTTACAAACCTGAAATGTTCTGCATGATTGTGTGATTGATTAATGAAAAAGGAAATGAGGGCTGATTTTCACTTCAAGGAAAATGGTAAGTGCTTTTTGCATTGAATCGCACAGAAGGCCTGGACTTGAAATGCACGGCCCATGGCTGGTAACTATTTACTTTAGTTGTCTTTATTTTTTATAGTATTTGCACTTTTGAGTTTCTTAACTGTAGCATAACATTTACTGGACTATTTTACAAGAAAACATTATGGTTTTAATAAAATATTAGCTCTTTAGCACTAACAGGTTTTGATTATTCAAACTTGAAGGTCTGATTTTAAGAAGCAGAAAAGGAAAACAACTTTATTAACAAGTACTTTTAACTGCATTTATGCATAATGTGAATTTATTTTAAATTCATGAAACAGCAGACCCACGGACAAACTCATTAAAGGGATAGTTCACCCAAATATTAAAATTATCTTTTAATCACCCTCATGCCATCTCAGATGTGTATGACTTTCTTTCATCTGCAGAACACAAATGAAGATTTTTAGAAGCTCTGTTGGTCTTCACAATGCAAATGAATGGTGACCAGATCTCAGAAAGTCTAAAAAGGACATAAAGGCAGCATTCTGATTCTATTTTTTTCCTGATTCTGATTCTAAAAGTAATCAATTCAACTCCAGTGGTTAAATCCATATCTTCAGAAGCCATATGATAGGTGTGGGTGAGAAACAGATCAATATTTAAGTCCTTTTTTCCTATAAATCCCCATCTTTGACTAGCCCCAACCAGAAGGTGGCTGAATGTGAAAATGAAAGTCACTTCCACACCAGAATGTGTAAGTGAAAGTATAGATTTACAGTAAACAAACAACAACAACAATTGTTACACTGCAAAAAATGATTTTCTAGACAAGTATTTTTGTCTTGTATTCCTGTCAAATTATCTAAACTTTCTTAAAACACGATTTATTTACTTGTCAAGCAAAATGGGATAAGATATTAAGTCTTGTTTTAAGATAAATCTGACTAAATTTAGTGAACTTTAGACTCAAAACAAGAAAAAAAATCTGCCAATGGGATAAGCAAAATAAACTTGTTTTCCTTTTAAATTAAGTTTATTTTGCTTACCACATTGGCAGATTTTTTTTCTTGTTTTGAGTCTAAAGTTCACTAAATTTAGTCAGATTTATCTTAAAACAAGACTTAATATCTTATCCCATTTTGCTTGACAAGTAAATAAATCGTGTTTTAAGAAAGTTTAGATAATTTGACAGGAATACAAGACAAAAATACTTGTCAAGAAAATCATTTTTTGCAGTGTAGAAATTTGCTAGTGTTTTAGAAACTATAATTGCATCTAAACATGGTTATGAGGAGCATGGTTTTAGCTGTGATCTAATACCACAGTTACTTATTGTCCCAGAACTGTGGTCAATTTTCATAACGGTAAGTTCAAAGCTTTAAATCCTGGACCACCATCAATTAAGGACAAAACTATGCATTTTTGTCCTCTGTAAATATGTTCAGTTCTAATTTAATTAAAAAAATGTAATAATTAAGAGCCTGGAGGAAGATAAATATCGGTAAAGAAGTCCTCCTGTCAGAATATTTAAACATAGCCCTATATAAATTAGGTGTTAATTAACTTTTTACAGATTTTATTGTTGTTTATATTAGCAAATTCACATGTGCATCCCAACTTAAAATCAATGCTTTACAGTAAAAATAAAAAAATAGAGAGAATCAAGTAACCCAAACAAATCGTGATATTTGCAATGATTATTTGATTATCTCAATCTATTGTATTCTACCTTCCTCCCACACAAATTTTGTCTTTTCAGCAGGTTGCCCTCCTGTGATTTCTGCCCACATTTATGCAGAAATTAATGTATACATTACTGTAATGTAACTGTATCAAAAAGGGTGTTACAGGTTATCATTCTTAGATGTGGACAAGAAGGGACAGAATAATCAACATTTCAGGAAACATTTATCTTAAAATAAGCCCTGAATTGAAAATGTATGCAATAAAACCATTAATTAATACAAAGCAACCATTTAACTCTGTTGATTATATCTGGTGCTAAATTGCGGTTTTTAATTATCAAAACAAGCAATGTATTTAGTTTATAACACAAACTGTGTATTTTCAAGCCCTCTGTTGTCCAACATTGATGTTTCCTTGGCAGGCAATCTCTTACCAAACAACCTTCAAGAATCCATCCCTGTTCTTTTAAACCAACACATCACACTGAGAGTTTTCTTAAGCATTTATACCACAGTTTTGAAGCTTCAGTTGAGTCTGTGGAGTTTCTGGTGAGGCATTAGTGTTATGTTTCATGTTGGAGACTGTTCAGATCATCCCTTCTCGAGGCAAGAGGACAATACACACACACACACACACTCCTTGAAACTCCTATCATTACGAGGACTCTCCATAGACATAATGATTTTTATACTGTACAAACTATATATTCTATCCCCTAACCCTACCCCACCCTTAAACCTAACCCTCACAGAAACCTTTTGGCATTTTTACATTTTCAAATGTTTTTAAAGCCATTTGAATACCAGGGACACTAGGGGTGTCCTCATAAACCACATTTACTACATAATACCCTCGTAATTACTAGTGTGTAACCTAAAAAGGGTGTCCTTGTAAACCACAAAAAAACAACTCATAAACACACACTCAACAAGAGAGTGAGAGGGGCCTTGTCTTGACTTCCTGGATCTCATGTCACCTAAACACTGCTGTGTTCTGCCTTCAAGTTGTATAATGGCAGACTCTGCCAGTTATGAAATGCGGGCAGCCCTTAGAATGGTTAGTACTTCCAAAGTCCAGCATACTATTACAGATAAAGTTCACCCAAAAATGTAAATTCTTTCATCATTTATTTATTAGGGTAATAGCTTTCTGACTTTCTTCCTTAAATTGAGATATTCATAACAGAATGCCCAACCTGCTTTTTTCAAAGAAATTTTCATTTTTGGGAGAACTATCACTTTAAACAAAGAGACAAGCTTGGACTTTTCAAGAACTCAAAAACCAGCCTGTACATGTTCTGTACACCAACATGGGAACACTCAAACCTGATTTGTTAAATGAATAAACTATTAAAGCAGTTTGAATCTTGTGCGACTAATCTGTAGTACATACCACATAAATCACTGATTGCCACCCATTTGTTCATGTTAGTTTGAAAGTCCATTTCGATAACATAAATCCCTAAGCTTGTCAAAGATAAGAATTTATATCTAGACAGTTATGGTAGTAGAGTGTTCTGCAGCTTAAAACATTTTGATTCCAAAGTATTTTCCCATGGGTGGCAATTTTGCATCACTGCATTGCATGTGTGACTGTAATGTGTAACTGCAATGAGGCTGTAAATAAGACATTGTTCATGCATAACAGAAACAGCAGGGTCAAAAGTATGCAATCCGGATAAAATGGCAAAAAACGCATCAAACAAATCTTATGGGACACAATGCATTGCAACACATCTTGAGCCACAAGGGGGCCCCCTATTACTGAACCATAACTGATACCTGAGACTTAAAACCAAAAATTTAAAATTATACTTTGCGGGCGCCCCTGGTGGCTCGGGGCCCTAAGCGCCAGTTTATACCACTAAAATCTAAAAACTGCCTGTCAGATTTGTTTTTTTATTTTTTGCAACATTTGTACCTTTTGGAATACAACAGATTATCACTGGTAGTATCCTCAATGGTATAACCACTATTTTGCATGTCAGTCAAAAATAATTTTTTACCTTTTCAGTCCCTAAAGGGTACTGTTATCTTTAGTACCAAACATGTAAAGAGTGTACAGTGGGTGTACCTTTGAGGGCTCTGCCCAGTGAAAAGCTTTTGTACCCATAAAGGTGCAATTTTTGCACATATGTTTCTGACAGTGAACCTTTGCACACAAGAATGGTTTTATTAGACCCATTGAACTCAAAGGTTACTTCAGTATTTCAGAGTAGGTTTTACCCAATTTACATATGCTTATATATATATATATATATATATATATATATATATATATATATATATATATATATATATATATATATATATAGCCTATATATATATATAGGCCTATATATATCAGAGTTTCCGCTAGAAAAAATGGTGCCGGTCAGAGGTTTCGTTTTACGGACATTTTGATGATATGCCGGTCAAATATATCGCCTCTTAATTAGTCAAGTTGAGGAAAACTGGAGGCAGTCTATGTAACTTAAAAAATGACATAATCAGGCCGTATAGAATGCAACATATTATTATTAGCTTAACTTTCAAATAGACGAAAAAAAAACATGAACGTCCGATTGGCGTCAATCAACGCCAATTGTTTTTTACTGTGGTTTCACACACATTCACTTTTTGAAACATTGAGGCACGGATGTACCTAATACAAATAAATAAAACATCTCCAGTTAACTAGCAGATCATTCATTTAGTCCGTTATTAAATAAGAGATCTAGCGCTAAAATCTGTTGTTTTTGAAATCAAGCTGAGCGCTCGTGTCCGCTGCTATCAGTTGCATGGACGACGCGCTGCGCGAGTTGCGCAATCTTCACTAGGACGCGCGTTTCAATCTATCGCCGTTGCGGAGACTCTCTATTAATTCCGGTGAAATCACAAAATAAAATGCACACAAACGTGTCCCTGCTTGATATAGACTGTAACCATGCACTGATGAACATAGGCTATTCAGTTTTGATGATAGAGAAAAAAACTGCACGAATGCGCGGATTAGAAGCACTGATCTATCTATAATGAGATGTTCCTGATTCACCATCGTCTGGCCTCTGAAAAAAGCTTTTAAAGCTAGTCTGCCTGGGCCTGGCCATATTTGAAACGTCTCACTCAATCGTTCGTTGTTTAGGTCTATATTGCAGCCGTTTTAGGCGTGCGCTTTATTTGAAATGCAGCATGCGATGTTGTTTCATAACTTTCAAACGATAGAGCCTGTTCCTTTATAACATAGAAAGAGATCGGTGTATTTTTGCTTTATACATTTTAGGCTTATTCTCAAATTCAGATTGTGTTGGGGGGACGGGATTAGGCCTATTAGGCAATTTTAATCGGACAATTTGACCGGAGAGATTTAATTTTTTTACCGGCCAATGTCCGGTAATTACCGGACAACGGAAACCCTGATATATATATATATATATATATATATATATATATATATATATATATATACAATCAGAGAAACACTATTTTCCAGTAGACTACTATTTGATATAGCCATTATTGTAATCACAATGAGATATGTAAATATTTTTAGTGTATACATTTTCAAAATTGTCAACTACAGGATAACAATAGAAGCATGTCTTTAGCAGGTCACAAAACATCCATAGTCCAAGCATAAGCTGCATAAACACCTGTCTGCCACCAAGTATTTTAAGCTTTTTCCTTCTCTCTGTGGGTCTGCATGGAGGCTTTTTTAAATAACATTCCTTGGATGGAGATGTCGAGAAAATGGCATCTGGAGTAACAGTTAAGGGGCATAATATTGTTCCTTGTCATCTTTAAAGCCATCCAACGCATTGTATGCCGCTGGCACATTCTTTGATTCAGACTCATGCTGTGCTAGGATGTTCTGTGGAGAAATCCAGGGTGCAAAAGTTCACAGACCAGTCTAAAATGATCCTGGAATTTTGCTCCCAAGTCAAAGAATCAAAGAATGTGCCAGTGGCATACAATGCATTGGATGGCTTTAGGGGTCAGATAAGACTTTTCATCCAGCAAAACAAGATGCTGAAAAAATAAGATTTTGTTCTCTGAGATACCGGGTGTTAAGTGAAAGCTTGAAGATGGGTTAGAACAGAAGATCAGAATTATACCTTCCAGTTCTTGTCAAGTAAGCTCGTGCCCTCTTGTGGTTGGGGGGAAAACTTCATTTTCCAGTAAATGTGTACAGTATACCGCATTTCACTTCATGTAGTAACAACTTTTAAGCATTTCAAATGTATCCAAGAAAGGTCAGAGGCTTAATTTTATTTGGATTAGTATCATTTAATTTTTTTTAGTATCATCTAACTCACAACTGTGAAACTTTGCACATCTCCTAGAGCTGGTTTTTTAAAAACAGTAAATCAACATCTATCAAATATTACAAATAAAATAACTACTGTTTTAATAATAAGAACCTTATTACCACTGCAAAAACAAGTTAGATTGTTTGTCTTAAAAAAAACTGTGAGAACATGAGTTTTTCTCTCAGTAAGTTATGAAACACTTACATTCTCACATAGTGATGTTACAAATGACAAAGACTATGATAATCATTGCTCAAACCACATACTACTCTACATCATTTCTTAAGTGCAGCCTAATTTTTTTTTTTTAAATAAACCCCATAAATATATAAAGATAATAGATCTTATTCACAATAGCGCCATCTATGATTTTGACTGTAATATTGCGTTCACAAGCAAGCGTTTCATGCGGCACGATTACATACAAAGTCAATGCAAAGACACAAATTTGCAGCAGGCGGCGCGAATGAAGCGAATGCCGTGACTCGAACACACGAAATAGGTTAATTTGCAAATTTTTCAACTCTAGCAATAAATCTGCATAACACGTTATCGCGAAAGACTATCAGCATTGAGATTGTCCGGATGTCACTGACGTAGTAGCAGAAGAAATCTGGAAACATTTATGAAAAAGTTGAGAAACACAACATCATACATGTACAGAGACCGGATGAAAAAAAGACATTGCTTTGAGGAAACTGAGCGAGGAAGTTGGACTACCTGGTAAGTTCAGAAAAAATGCGTGACTACTTTATTCCAGCTGTTGGTTGTCCTTTACAATAAACCAAGTCGTAGAAGCCCCTCCTCATGTCATTTTTCAGAAGGGGGAATACTCACGCAAACACGAGTTTAAACACACATTTATAATCCAGCGGTTAAACTCGCGAGAGCAAAGAGAGGTGAAAATCTTCTTTGCGTTGTATGTGAACGCACCATAAGGGATACACTTTTGCAGTTTGAAGTGTTTTGGATCGTTCCACGGACAAAAGGTTGATCAAATATCTGTCCAATACCATTCAGTATACAAAGAATTCCAGACAACATGAGTTGTGGAAAATCAGATGTGATCTAGGAGCTTTATACTGTTCGTGCCATTGAAGAGATATTTTTTGAGAGTAAGTCTATCCCTCACAGCCTCGTTGTCATTCCCATGCAAATCAAAGTTGGCTCTAGAAAAATAAGGTCTAATTTCTGCACTACTAGTGACACCAAACAGAATGCATTTTTTTTTTAAGTATTCAAATATTTGCCAACACCCCTCAGACTCATTACGCCCTTTTGCACTCTCTGATTCCATATGAACAAATAGGTTTATTAAATATTTATTCTACTATAGAATAACAACTAAAAAACACACCCCTCCTTTCAGTGCTCCTTCAGAGGCTCCGCCCCCCAAATTCATGCACGCCCATTGCCAATGCTGTGTGATTGCAACAGTGTTGTGTGGACCTGTCTGATCCACTTTATTTTCCCATTTACAAAGCCAGGGCTGTGTACAAACACCCGATTATGTTTTCAGCGCAAACAAAGAATAGATATCTAGCGGAGCATGAAGAGATATTCAGGGAATCGGACAAAAAGTGTGCTGGAATAAAATTACACATTCCACCTTTCAGATGCTCAAATAGCATGGCCCAGTGCCACCCAGGTAGTAGGGCTAATATTTAACAAAAAGCAAAGACGTTTGCAGATTTGTGATCTCATATTTTGTAACTTTTTTTAAATAGCAGGTCAAGAATTAAGTGGAGCTAAACTGGAGTTAAATCACTATTGAACACAGCCCTGATTTAGTTTTGCTGATTAGTTGTAGATAGTGATTTATCACATTGTCCTAACTATATTGTGGCACAAAATGGTGATTCTCATATTTAGTGTTAAAAGTGCTTTAGACCTCAAATCACTTACCATTAGGTAACTTTTTAATTAAATTATGGAAAAAAAAAACTTTTCCATGATATTCTAATTTTTTTAGATGCACATGTATGTTCATGAAAAAATACATATAAAACAAACAGTGTAAAATACCTATATAAAGACAATCAAAGTATTTTTGTCAAACACAGAATCAAGATCTTCTCTCTTGTTGCTCCTCAAGGCCATTCACCTCTACATTGTTGCCCTCAATTAATACAACAAAGTCACATGGCTGTAAGCTTTGACTGCTGGAACTTGGAGACGGTTGCTGAGGAAGCTCCCCTGTCAAAAACTGAAAGGAGAATGCATTATTACTTTTATTGATATTTTCTAAACAACTTCATCCAGAAAAGTGACCTATTTGTTTTAACTCATGCATAATAATTTAAGAGGTGTCTGTTGCCTGCTAAAAGGACTCTTTACATATAGCTTTAAGTATTGGGCTGATACATTTAATGGCATGCACTCAAACTAAAACAGTATCAATAAATGAACAAAAACATGGACTTAAAAATAGTTCAGTAACATAGTGTGTCAAGGACAATGGAGTTATATTCAGCTACAGAACTTTATTTATATCATGTGATGAAAATAAAACCAGGATGTTTACCTCTCGATAATGGTCAGGAATTTCCAGAGGTGGTCGAAAGACCAGTTTCAACTGTTTGTATTTCTTGAAAAGTGCAAAAATGCAGACACCACACATGGCCAAAACAATAACTGTGATTAGTATACTTGAGAGAAAAACACGTCTCTTTGCCTCTTCAGCTACACAGGGAGAAAGGAATGAAAATAACAAAACAAATGACATTATAATTGTTAGTAAACCAAATTAAATGCATTGGAGTGAAATATATAATGTATTGCAGTGTGTGATTCATCAAAATATCTTTAAAGTAAAAAAAAACATTTTTGTCCTTATAATAAATGGGCAACAATTTATTATAACAGAGAAGACTTTCAGACTTGCCTGTTTTTGGGATAATTGCACATCTTTGGTTGCTGGCATTTCCATAGGGCTTACTGTACATCAAATACTGAACCTGAAAACAGTACTTCTGTCCTGAATCCAGGTTAGGAAAATGTTGACTCTTGCCATTTGTAACAAAAAACTCTACCTGGAGGATTTAAAAGTCTAGTCAGTTTTACACTGGTGTAGTTTAAAAATGTGAATTAATGGAGTTTATACAGGTTATATATATATATAATAATGGAAGCAAGAGACCTCTGAAGGACCTCCATTAGCAACTTTCCAGTACGATATATTAAAGGCAATTACAGGTCCATGTTCTTTCACCCAGCTCTGGTCAATATGTTCCATTTGCAGGTGAGCCACTCCAGGTTTAACAGTGAGATTTATCAAAGGAACACAATACTGTACTGTGAAACAAAGAAATGTATGGGGGTATTTACACTTGGTCACTTCATGTGCTTTTACTGATCAAAATAGCAATCCGATTGAAAAAGCACATTCCATTTAACTTGGCCACATCAATGTGTCTCTGTCAAATAGATATAAATCCGATCTTCAATTCCCTCCGGAGGTGGTTTGAGTGATCGGATTTATATCTGTCTCAAATCCTTCTTGGAGGGTGTTTACACTTTGTCATTTCATGATTGGATAGCTATCCGATCAGTAAAATGGCATGACGTTACCAAGTGTAAATACCCCGTATATGTATGTGCTTGAGTTTGCATGTTTGAAAAACCAAAAACAGAGGTGAAAAGACAAAGTGTTACATTTTAAATTATTTAACATGGACAAACACAAAGGTAGATTTAAACAAATAAATAATTCCTTACTATTTACACACGTGTCTGGTTTCGAATTCTGCCATTCTGATGTGCGGTTTTCTTTCTCTGCGCGCACTCGGAAAACTGCTCCATACAATTCAGCAGTGATGTATAATGTTTTTAATTTTGTCCCAATATGACTTGTCACATTGTGCCAATCATCCGCTGGATTCCTGAAATTGAAATAACAGGAGAGGATACATTTTAGACCAGATTAAAATGCTGGACCAAGCTTAAGTTTATCCCCAAACCAGTAAGCACCAGTAAAAAAAAAAAAAAGAAGAAATACTGAACTACATGGTGTTGATGCACTTATGCTGAAGACTTTGTTAATGGCAAGACCCTCAGAGATGATGCCATGGTATTTTGATATACAGGTAATGATATAGGGCCTACCCTCAAAGTAAATGGACCACAAGTACTTCAAATTTCACCACAGCACTACCATGGTTAATACAGTAAAAAAGGTTACTTTACTTTCTGGTACTTTTAGGTTAGTGGATTGTCAATCTGTATCATGTAAGATTATGGGATAAAGATACCCAAATACTTGCGAGCCACGTTTGTACTGAACTGAATACAGCACACTGTCATCATTGGCAGACGTCCACTGTAGTTCTGATCCCACTAGCCTAATATCTGGAGGCTTTAAGTCAACTGTCTTGGCTGAAATAAAACCAAGATAGTGAATGATTTGTGGTGTGGACATGAAGGTCACGATTTTTTTTTTTTTTTCAATTATTATTATAAAAAAGATTAGAGCTAAAAATTGCAATAAGCGTCGTGCAATCCTGCAAATCATGTAACGAGACCTACCGAGATCGATCATCAGTATGAAATGCGCCACTGCGTAAATGTAGCGGATCATTTCGATTACTTTGAATCTTCCACCATGAACTCTGCGGGTCGTGAATGCGTCATTCTAGCTGGTTTTCCCGAGGAAATAAGCACGTTCCTTCGCTGGAAATCTCGACTGGATTCATCTTACTGTGAACAAAGAGAAGCGATCATGTGGCGTAATGTCTAGATCTCTGGAAGAGAGACGAACAATCAAATTAACAGTTAAACCCTTGTCGAGGCCGATCAATATGAGAATCTTTAGTAGAAATTACGTATATTTCAGTATTACATTAATCTAACAGTTACTTAGATTTTTAGAGTCGCAGTCATGCCCACGCACTTCCGCCTCCCTCATCCGCCCACTAAACAAAAACTGAAACTAAAAAAACACCTGAATGCATATCACATTGTGCGGACGAGTAATCAAGTTACAGCAACAACAACAACAATAAAAGCCTAATAATAATACCAATAATAATACATTCGTTATCTACAACGATCAGCCACAACATTAAAACCACCTGCCCGCATGTCAGAATGCCTCAGCATTATGAGATGATATTCTTCTCACTACAATTGTACAGAGCAGTTATCTGAGTTACTGTAGATGTTGACAGTTCAAAACCAGACTGGCCATTCTCTGTTGACCTCTCTCATCAACAAGGTGTTTCCATCCGCAGAAGTGCCACTCACTGGATTTTTGTTTTGTTTTTGACAACATTCAGAGTAAATTATAGAGATATGAAAATCCCGGGAGATCAGCAGTTACAGAAATACTCAAACTAGCCCATCTGGCACCAACAATCACGCCACGGTCCAAAACACTTAGATATTTTTTTCCCTTTTCTGATGGTTGGTGTGAACATTAACTAAAGCTCCTGACCCCTATCTGCTTGACTTTATGCACTGCACTACTGCCACACAATTGGCTGATTAGATAATCGCATGGATTATAGTTGCCAAATTTTACTTATGGCGTGCCATTGGCTCCATTGTTCCATAACATGACAACTATACCAATTCACCACGCACAAATACATTAACAGCATATAGTTTATAAATTTGCATTGTTGTAATGGAGTAACCTTACAACATGGCCACCATGGAGGAAAATAAGGTTTACTTATAACCTTGTTCAGTTAGACCCTTCAGTTAACTTGATATTGAGCATTTGTGATGTGATCTTTCTCAAACGCTTTTATTTATATATATATATATATATATATATATATATATATATATATATATATATATGCTACTGGTAAAAAAATTTAAAACACTTGACTGAAATGTTTCTCATCTTAAAAATCTTTTGATTTGAATGTATATGCTTAAATGTTTGAAATTATTTTTGTACACAAAAATATATTTGTACCACAATATTCTTTCATTTATTATAAAACTCAAATTTAATAATAATAAAAAAAAAATTGTTTGAAATTGATGACTTGGACCAAATAATAAAGAAAAGCACCAATAAGTGCCCAGTATAGATGGGCACTCCTTCAATACTGTTTAAAAAGCATCCCAGGGTGATACCTCAAGATGCTGGCTGAGAAAATGTCAAGAGTAAATGTCTTAAAATTCTAGGCAAAGGATGACTACTATGAATACAGTTTTGATGTATTTTGGATTTTGTTTAGTCACAACATAATTCCCATAGTTCCATTTATGTTATTCCATAGTTTTGATGACTATTTTTATTATATATATATATATATATATACACACATATATATACACATATGTGAAAAAAAATATCTATAAATATAAAGAATTATTGTAAAGAACACATACGTGTTTCAAAACATTTGACCGGAAGTGTGTGTGTGTGTGTATATATATATATATATCTTCTAAAAAAAATTCTACATAAGGAGATTGTATGGCTGCATACTTGATTTTACGCATCTGCTAGAAGTGGGTTATAGATATAACCAAATCTATTAATTTAGGTTTACAAATACTTTTGTCTATATATTGTATATGTATATATTTATTTAAAGTTATCTCATTAACTAGGCAGCTTACAACAAAGTGCATTTTGTGTTTGTAACAATTCTCAGGAAAAGCAAGTTAGAGTAATCTGTGACATTGTGTAATGTTGGAAACATACAATGCATTCAGAAAGTATCCAGACCCCTTCACTTTTTCACATTTTGTTTTGTTGTGGCCTCATGCTTTAAATTATTTTATGGTTTCACGTCAATCTACACTCCATACCCCATAATGACAAATAAAAAATAGATTTTTGATAACTTTGCAAATTTTACATCTAAATATAAAAAATGGAAATATATCATTGGCATAGGCATTCAGACCCTAGTTAAAGCACCTTTGGCAGTGATTGCAGCCTCTTTTTGGGCATGTTGCAACAATTATTTGTAGCCTTCTCCAGATCTGTGCCTTGACACAATCCTGTCTCTGAGCTCTGCAGGCAGTTCCTTCGACCTTATGGCTTGGTTTTTGCTCTGATATACATTTTCAGCTATGAGACCTTATATAGATATGTGTGTGTGTGCCTTTCCAAATCATGTCCAATCAATTGAATTTGCCACAGGTGGACTCCAATCAAACTTTAGAAACATCTCAAAGATGATCCAAAGGCTGCAACATATATAAATATGAAAAAAAAAAAATGAAAAGGTCTGAATACTTCCTGATGCACTGCAAGTTATAATCGCATTGCAGAAATCACATTGCACATTGTAGAAATCATAAGTGCAAAAAAGTCCCAAATTACCTGAATTCACATGTTCTACATTGTTAAGGAGATGCCAGGCACTGTGTTTATACGGTCTACTGTGCTTTTGACCCTTATGAAAATCAAATTGTGTTTTCAATGGACCTGGTTTTGACTGGTTGGGGACACACCTTTGCACCTGGCAGCCAGGGAGGGTCAACGTGAAGCTCTGCAGCTACTTTTGACATTTAGTTGACCCATTAGGTGAGGTCAACCAGGTAAACTGTCCTACATATTTTAATATAAAAAACGTTTTGGTACAAGCTAAGCAACACTTTCCGAATCACATATAACATGAATGAGACACATTTATCAAAGTTTTCACTTGATTTATTTGTAAGCTGTAAGCTGGACAGATTGTTCTGTATTTTGCGGCAGACAAAGTTCATGAAGACTGTGTAGAGAACCTGAGGCAGACGGTGACCCAAACATTTTCACCTTAGTATGTACTGTGAGCAGAAATTATGATTTATTTTTACCGTTACTACAACACTAAACATTTTAAGGAGCTATTTCTACCAGACCTACCCCTTAAAATTGTATTTGTTGGTGGAATCTAGTCAGGTTGATTCAGACATATTAAATAATATTTGTGACTTTTTTTAGATTAACAATTTTTAGAATCAGACATTGAGGGCAAGGGTCTCTTCCACCACTGGGAATGGGTTGAGGATCTTGTCCTGTACATGAATATTCAGCATTTAACATTGTCTAAATAATAGATTGGTTACCTGTAAGCAGACCTCTACATCCAGTCTGTGAAAGGGGGAGCTTTCCAATTGTGTATGTATTGAACTGTATTTTCTGTTCAATACAGTTCAATACAAATTGTGTGTGTATATATATATACACACAATTTGGCAATTGTGGTTTCAAAACCCCTTACCTTCATTTCCAACGTTTCATAAAAAAATAAATAAACGTAGAACTAAAAATTTATTAACCTAATTTAAAGCTGAATAAACAGCCTTTTTAACTTGACAAACTAATGATTCTTGGAGATATCCAGACTTGTAAGGCCAAACATTAGAGCATGAGAAATCATATACCATGTGTACAACTGTATAAAGAGGTATCCAGACTCAAGGCCTGACAGACAAATTATGTGTTAGTCCACTACTTTGATGGAGTGTATGTCAAAGGTGGATGAGGAGGGGTCTCTGGGATGTCTGAAGGAGCTCTTGCTGCTTGAAACAATCTGACTCTGAAGAGCAAAGTGAGGGAATTTAGCTGCTGTTGCCTGGCCAACTGTGAGCTATATAGGAAGAAAAAGGGAATGAGCACTGATCAAACTCACTATTGTGTTTGATGTTCGGATATCCTCATGTGTAGTTAGACACTTGTTCACTGATACCTGAGTGACAGGGTGGTGTCTTTCTACAATGACGGAACTCATAGGAGGGGCCACACCCATAACATGCAGGGTGCAAGGGGGCCGTCCTACTCGGTGAGGCTCTGCCCATCCTGTCAAACGAGCAGTAACTGTTTTAGAGGCTTTTTGCTTGCCAGCTATTACTATCTGTGTATTTACCTAAAGAAGAGAACATATTATAAACAAGCAGTAGTAAAAGCAAACAATAGTAATGGCATTAAAAGCAACTAGTTTTCAGCATATTTAGTCTATAAAAGTATACATGTCACTGTGATCAACATACATTTTGAGAGCGGGCAAAGTCCTATTTTTAAACTAATAAATGCTTTCAGCAGGTTCCAACTAAATATTCATAGAAAATGCTTGCAGTTACATCTGGTAGTATGTGTCTCATAGAGGTTGTACTGCTCCCTGTTGGTATGGAAGTGTTCACAACTGTGGTTGAAAGAACAGATTCTTTTCTTGGCACTGTGCTTGAGCCAGGCTGAGAGACAAACTGCACCTGTAAACAGACAGATGAATTAAAAAAAATAAAAGATTATAGCATGTTACATGTTAAAATTAGGCCCAAAATATGGCAATTTTGAAAGATCCTGAAAAAGTGGATCATTATGGGAAATTGGCTGGGCAAATTAGCATTTTACAGGAGCAACCAAATAAAAATAACAAAGAAAACTACATTAAATGTTCCATCAAGCCTTATCTTCAAATAAAGAGCATTTCATACTATACACATTGCGCAACAATTAGTGGGTATACAAGCACAATCTTACACCCATTATGTGTAATAAGCCAACAATGTGTAAAGTCATGTAAACCTCTGAAATGGTTCTTTTACCAGGGTAAATTAATAAATGGTATAATCAAATACCGATCGTCACACATAAACTTTTTGCCCATTACACCGATTTTTATTTTCACATAAACACCTTAACTAGTGTATTAACCGGCTTTTCCAATATCCACAAAAGTTGAGCACATGCCTCTTTTCGTTTTGATGTCAAAACCAGACAAAAATCTAAATAATTTCAAATATCAAAATGTTTTCTTATTTTCAAATAAACATTTGAATAAGCTGATTTTGAATCGTTAACATCATCATATTGTTGCATGCGATACTGCTTGTGAACAAGAAACCAATTAGAATCCTATCCAGCCAGTCTGTGTCTTGCCTGTGCATCCTCTGTATAGCTGTGTAAGGGGGACAGCTGTATTGAAGTGTCCATGACTATTGGACTGAGCCGTGCAGACGAGACCCTTGGAGGGTGATTGGCCAATGAGCTGGTTCTTGGCTCATCCCCTTGAGGTGGAGCATCTACAAGAAATTATTGGGACCAGATTAATGGTGCAATCAGGAATGACAACATTGCATCAAATATAATCTATAGCCTTGAACATTAGACAACAGATTTCTTTGCGTTGACCTTAAATATGATGAAGTTTGCAGGGGCCTATAGCACCGTTCAGGATTTAGACCTAAAATCCTGTAGACAAATAGCATTTCCAAGCTATGGTTTCCCTCAGGAACTTTTATGGGCCTTTATAATGGCAGTTTTTAATTTGAATTAAAGAATGTCTGTGGTTACAATTTGTTACATAAGGACTACAAATACCACACACATGATGCTGCCACCCCCATGCAACATGGTTGGGATGGTGTTCTTCTGCTTGCAAGCCTCACCCTTTTTCCTTCAAACATAACGATGGTCATTATGGCCAAACAGTTAAATTTTTGTTTCATTAGTCCAGAGGACATTTCTCCAAAAAGTAAAATCTTTGACCCCATGTGCACTTGCAAACTGTCTTTTGTATGGCAGTTTTAGAGCAGTGGCTTCTTCCTTGCTCAGCAGCCTTCCAGGTTATGGCGATATAGGACTCGTTTTTACTGTGGATATAGATATTTGGCTACCCGTTTCCTCCAGCATATTCACAAGGTCCTTTGCTGTTGTTCTGGGATTGATTTACACCAAACTACGTTCATCTCTAGGAGACAGAATGTGTCTCCTTCCTGAGCGGTATGATGGCTGGATGGTCACATGGTGTTTATACTTGAGTACTATTGTTTGTACAGATGAATGTGGTACCTTCAGGCATTTGAAAATTGCTATCAAGCATGAACCAGACTTGTGGAGGTCCAAAATAGTTTTTTTTTTTTTTTTTTTTAGAGGTCTTGGCAGATTTTTTTTTTTTATTTTCCCATGATGTCAACAAAGAAGCACTGAGTTTGAAGGCAGGCTTAAAATAAATCCACAGGTACACCTCCGATCAACTCCAATTAGCCTATCATAAGCTAAATTAGGCTTGACATAATTTTATGGAATGTTCCATGCTGCTTAAAGGCACAGTTAACTAGTGTACGTAAACTTCTGACCCAATGGAATTGTGATATAGTTAATTAAAAGTGAAACAATCTGTCTGTAAACAATCGTTGGAACAATTACTCATGTAATGCACAAAGTAGATGTCCTAAACGACTTGCCAAAACTATAGTTTGCTAATATGAAATCTTGTGGAGTGGATACATTTTTTTCAACCTAAGTGTATGTAAACTTATGACTTAAACTATGTGTGTGTGTCCTGATTTCTTCTGTTTTTGTGTATGTCTCATACTAAATTGTTTCAATAATTCAAACAAATTAGAAAATCTAAAAGGTAATCTGAGTAAACACAAAATACAGTTTTAAATGATAATGTTAATTATTGAAGCAAAAAAGTTATCCAAGAACAACTGGGCCTCTGTGAAAAAGTATTTACCCTGTGTTACCAAATCCCCAAATCTATGAAACTGCAATCATCATGGGGTTCAGCTGGACTAGACACAACCAGGCCTGATTATTGCCAGCCCTGTTCAATCAAATCAACACCCAAATAAAACTTTTTATTAGCATGAAGTTGGCTAAAAGTACCCAATAGCACACTATGCCAAGGTCAAAAAGAAATTCCAAAAATTATGAGGTATTTGAAATACATCTTTCTGGGAAGGGTTACAAAGCTATTTCAAAGGCACTGGGACTCCAAAGGACCACAGTGAGAGCCATTATCTCCAAATGGAGAACATTTGGCACAGTAGTGATCCTTCCCGGAAGTTGCAGACCTTCCAAAATGACTCCAAGAGGACAGCGACGACGAAGTCAAAAAAACCCAAGGACAACATCCAAGGAACTGCAGGCCTCTCTTGCATCAATAAAGGTCACTGTTCATGACTCCACTATGCACTCTGACCCCAGCTTAGATGGGATATGTGAAAAAAATAATTTCACAGTGTATATGTAAAACCTTTATAATTAGACAAAATAAAGGTTTATTCGGATTCTTCTTCTAGAAAGACACTGGCCAAAAATGCCATCCATGGAAGTGTGGCAAGGCAAAAACCACTGTTAACCAAGAAGAACATTAAGGCATGCTTGAATTTTTTCCAAAACACAACTTGATGATCCTCAAACCTTTTGGGAGAATGTTCTGTGGACTGATCGAAAGTGGAACAGTTTGGAAGACGGGTCCCATTACATTTGTAAATCAAACACAGAATTCCAAAAAAAAACATCATACCTACAGTCAAGCATGGTATTGTAATGGTGTGGGGATGCTTTGCTGCTTCAGGGCCAGGGCGGCTTGCAATAATTTGCAACTAATCTAGCGAGAAAAATATTGGTATTCCTACCCCGAATTTATCAGACTGTGTTACTTTATATACACTTCGGAAGGCACATAAACTTTTAAATGATCCGGACAATCCACTTTTTCAGTATTTCATCCTACTTCCTTCTGGCCACAGGTATAGACTACCCATGTGCAGAAAGGCCAGTAATGGTAGGAGTTTTGTTCCTATGGCTATACGAGCTTTAAACACATAGGTAATCAACCATTATGATGCCATCGTATGCTCTGGCATTTGTTGTATGATCTCGTGGGTTTTTTTTTTTGTCCCTCTATGTTTGTGATAGTTTTGACGGTTAATATTTATTGTGTTGTTGTGTTTGTTTTTCTACGCACCGACGATGGAAACAAATTTCCACTTTGAGGAAAATAAATCTATCTATTTATCTAATTGATGGAAACATGAATTCTGCTCTTTACCAGAAAATCCTAGAGGAGAACGTCCGTTCATCAGTCCGTGAGTTGAAGCTCAAGCGCGACTGGATTATACAGCAAGACAATGATCCAAAGCATAGGAGTAAGTCCACCACTGAATGGCTCAAAAGTAGCTATATTTAAGTTTGAGTGGGCTAGTCAAAGTCCTGACTTGAATGCGACTGAGATGCTGTGGCAGGACCTTAAATGAGTAGTTAATTCTAATGCAGTTCTGCAAAGAGTGGGCCAAAATTCCACCACAGAATTGTAAAAGACAGATCTCCAGTTATCGGAAGCACTTTGTTGCAGTGGTTGCTGCTAAAGGTGGCACAACCAGCTATTAAGTTTAATATATATATATATATATATATATATATATATATATATATATATTGAAAACTGTATATTACTCATAAAACAAAGGCAACCTGAGTAATATATAGTTTTCCAATAATCGTTTCAAGATCTAAAACAATTTAGTATGAAAAATACACAAAAACAGAAGAAATTAGGATGGTGCAAATACTTTCCACAGCACTGTATTTATAAATATATATGGTCACACTTTATATTAGGTGGACTTAACTACTAACATTAAATTCATACAAGACTATGTATTTACTGTGTAACTACATGTTGTTCCGCAAAATGGTAGGTTTAGATGCAAGGGTAGGGTTAGGATTAGGGGTTAGAGTTAGGTTTTGGGGTAAGGGTTGAGTTAGGGGTAAAGTTAACAGTGTAACTACAAATGTAATTAAATGCAAGTACTTAAATTAAATTAAATTACAATGCAACAACATGTATGCACATAAGTACATTGTATCAAACAAATGGTTAAGTATATAGTAGTTAAGGCCATCTAATATAAATTGGGTTTATGTTTATATATATTTATATAAATAATCAGCCAATCGTGTGGCAGCAGTGCAATATATAAAATCAAGCAGATACAGGTTAGGAGCTTCAGTTAATTTTCATATTGCACAGTTGTGTGTAAAAATCCCAGGAGATCAGCAATTACAGAAATACTCAAACCAGCCTGTCTGGCACCAACTATCATCCATGCGATTATCTCATCAGCCAAAAGTGTGGCAGCAGTGCAGTGCCTAAAATCATGCAGATACGGGTCAGGAGCTTTAGTTAGTTTGGACCGTGGCATGATTGTTGGTTCCAGATGGGCTAGTTTGAGTATTTCTGTAATTGCTGATCTCCTGGGATTTTCACGTACAACAGTCTCTAGAATTTACTCTGAATTGTGCCAAAAAAAAACAACAAAAAAAAAACAGTGAGTGGAAGTTCTGAGGACGGAAATGCCTTGTAGAGGAAATGACTGGTCAACAGAGAATGGCCAGACTGGTTTGAACTGACAAAGTCTATGGTAACTCAGGTAACCACTCTGTACAATTGTGGTGAGAAGAATATCATCTCAGAATGCTGTTCTGAGATGCGGGTTGGCGAAGTTTTTTCAGCACGAGAGGGACTAACACAATATTAAGCAGGTGGTTTTAATGTTGTGGCTGATCGGTCAATAAATAAATAAATACACACACACACACACACACACACACACACACACTTATATATAAATATACAGCCGTGTCAATATTTACAGTGTTGACCCTTGTACTTCAGAACCTCTGCAATTCACTCTGGCATGCTGGATATCAGCTTCTGGGCCAAATCCTGACTGATGGCGATCTATTCTTGCCTTATTAGTGCTTATTAGTGATAGAGTTGAATACAATTTGTGGGCTTCTGCTTGTCCACTCGCCTTTTAAGGATTGACCACAGGTTCTCTATGGGATTAAGATCCAGGGAGTTGCCTGGCCACGGATCCAAAATTTCAATGTAATGATCTCCGAGCCACTTCATTACATGATGCTCCATCATGCTGGAATATGCATGGATCATCACCAAATTGCTCCTGGTGGAAAGGTGTACACTACTGTCTTCAAAGACAAAGGACATCTGGATCTAACAAGGACAGAAAGAGATGTGGAAGGCCAGATGTACAACTAAACAAGAGGATAAGTACATCAGAGCCTCTAGTTTGAGAAATAGATGCTTCACATGTCCTCAGCTGACAGCTTCATTGAATTCTACCCGCTCAACACCAGTTTCATGTACAACAGTAAAGAGAAGACTCAGGGGTGCAGCCTTATGGGAAGAATTGCAAAGAAAAAGCCACTTTTGAAACAGAAAACAAAACAAAAATTTGTAGAGTGGGCAAAGAAAAACAGACATTGGACAACAGATAATTGGAAAAGAGGGTCATGGATCTTAACCCCATTTAGCTTTTGTGTGATCAGCTAGACTGTGAGGTGCGTGAGAAGTGCCCGACAAGACAGCCACATCTGGCAAATTCTACAGGAAGTGTGGGGTAAAATGTCACCTGAGTATCTGGACAAACTGACAGCTAGAATGTCAAGGATCTGCAAAGCTTTAATTGCTGCACATGGAGGATTTTTGGATGAGAACTCTGAAGTATTTTAAGGTATTTTTTTCACATTGTAAAATTTTCATGTTATTAATGTCCTGACTATAAATTGTGATCAGTTGAATGCCACTTTGGTGAATAAAAGTACCAATTTATTTTCATAAGATCAAAATCTGTACATTATTCCAAACTTTTGGCCGCCAGTGTATATAAAAACTCATGACTGAACACTCAAACAAACAGAGCAATGTTAAAATAATTATAAGTGTTTATCAAGTTATGAATGGTTTACTTAAGTTGTAAAGAAAATGTATTTTATCATTGAAAAAAAAAAAAAAAAAAAACATACAAATTTTAAAGTGAACAGCTGTCTCCTTATACAAGTTCTGCTTATTTCACTGTATAAATGAGCTACATGTTGCAACTACAGCTTCATTCTGGGTGTCCGTAGGGAAACAGCTTGATTAAGATGCAGGAATGTGAAACTTTTGATTAGTAAAACCTTTCCTGAAATCAATCTGATTTAGCTGCCATACAAACGTTAGTTGCCTGCCTAAGGCTTGTTAAATGATTTAGAAATGGCTTTTTGTCAAATAAATTTTTTTCCAACACTTGAGCCCTAATATGAAGAGGTTTTATTACATGCAAAACGGTTTTGTGAGTAGGGGACATGTATCATAATATATGGGAATAACGGTTTATTAAAAGGTATTTTTCATAACATTAACATTAATTACGCAACATTCGCATCAGGCTTGTACATTGTGTCTTTGTAAATCAGATAATTATCGCATGATATACTTACCACGGTCCAATCTACCTGCTTCTGCAGTGTTAAACATGCTAAGGGCTTCGATGTTGAGCGCACAGACCCCACGCATGAAAGCTTTCTTCATTGAGTCCTCATAACGCTCTCGCTCTCCGTGCAGCCTCTGGATCTCAGATTGAGCTTTCTGGAGCTCCTCTACATGCTTAAAAACAAACACACACAAAACCTGATATTTAGTATGTCCACATCATGTTACACAAATCACTTACACCAACAGTAGGTACCAAAACAAAACTAAAAGATTAATGTATTGTTTTTACCAAGACCCTGATATGGGCTACACTTACCTGTGCCATCTTGGCCTCATAGTCTGCAGAGAGCTGTATGCAGACATCCTCTGCCCTGGCACAACATGCTCTCTCCACACGCTCTCGCCACCTGTTCTGGATGAGTGAGTGCCAGCCTGCCCACACCTTCCTCTTAAGCTGCAAATGATAGTGCTGCTCAGCCAGCCTGCTACCCTGCGCCTGTAACACAGCCATTAAAACCAATTGAAATGGTTTTGAATTTTGTGTTTGAATTCTGAATTAAATGTGACTGAACATGGATTAATGATCATACTTATGACACAAAAAAAGAAAGCATGACTGATTTACCAAAACTTCAACACAACTTGTTGTCCATATGCAACTGAAATATTACAAATCACCATAAAATGAAATGTTCTTGCCAATACAGTCCTTCGGACCATTCACACCGAATAAATTTTAAGATGCTGTGTCATTTTAAAAGGACTTTTTATATATATATATATATATATAAAATATGATAATATATTGAATAAATTAAATATGAAGTCACGTGCTGCATCTTTATATCATTACTTCTTTACTATATAGTATGCCAAAAACAGTATGCCAATGGAGTATAAGGTCCGAATCCTCAGTATTCAAAAGATAGTATGTGAGAAATACCCAGACTATTTCAAGCAAGTTTCAAGTACGGATCGACACTTAACCATCCCAAAATCCCTAAGGAGTTGAGGACACAAAAACATTAAAAAAGTCAGATGGTTCTTTCAACTGTAAGTGTTTTTTTTATATATATATATATATAAACCAAGAATGTTGCTCCTTGACATTAAATTATGTCTTTAAATTGTGTGATTTTCAACCTAATTTGGTATGTCCAATTCCCAATGTCCTCTGGGTGGCGTAGTGACTCGCCTCAATCCGGGTGGCAGAGGACGAAGTCAATCTGCGCATCTTATCACGTGGCTTTTTGAATGCGCGTTATCGCGGAGATAACGGCTCACGCACAACTGGCCACACACACTACTGGGAGAGAGAACCACATTATATATCTATTCATACTACTTTCAAGCACACCTAAAGAATGTACTTATTTCCCAGCCGAGAAGTGCACCCTTAATAAAAAAAAACAGTAGATACCCAGACAGTACGCGATTTCGGATGCAGCTATGTCTGGATATGAATGTAATTGTCGTAACAAAATCTAAACACCTTCAGATATGCTTTCATGACATGTTTGACCAATACCACATTTTTACATGCAGCATAATTAAAGATACTCAGATAAATTTGTATTCACTTTTTAATTACATTTATTATTACCATGTGACAGATGCTCTAAAAAAGAAAGAGACAGAAAATAATTTATTTTCTTAAAAACTCCCATGAGGACACAAGACAGAAAACACAAGTCTGTCAAACTATGAATAAATCTCACAATCACTATGACAAGTAAACAAGTGTCTGAAAATCCTCTGCCCTGTGAGTATGTGTGCTGTCATTCTGTACTGCCCCTGTCTCACCTCCACTCTAGCAGCACAGTACTGTAACCTCCACTGGGTGAAACTCCTCATCAGCTCCAGTTTCTCTCTCTGCCTGTCAACCGCTCTGCTCAGATTCATTATCACCTGAAGATGGCAAAAGTCAAAGAGGAAATGACAAACTGTAAAACTGCTCACAATGTAGGTTACATTTAGACCTACACAGGAAAGAAAATTAAAATGTTTACTTTGTTGAAAATTGTGAATTGGAGACAGCCACACAAGAAATGCCACACATATTGTGTGGGATATACACAGGGGAGGTTCTAGACCATTTTGACTGGGGGGGCCAGGGTGGGGCCGGGTGTGCTTGTAGGGGGTCAACTGTATTATACTTTAAATGTCCCCTGTACACATATAAAACATAATTTTCTTTTCACCCCTTTTCTCGCACTATTCTCAGTGGCATCCACCCACAACTCACCACGCGCCCCACCAGTAAGTAAAAGTAAGTAAAATCTATTTCTAAAGCACACTCAAACACAGCAAAGCTGACTAAAGTGCTGTACAGATGAATCTACAATACAATCAAATAAAACTAACACGTTATAATAAAAATAAAATAAATGAAAAAAAAAAAAGCGCACCAAGCGAAAACCACATTATAACGACCATGAGGAGGTTAATCCAACATGACACTACCCATCCTAGCAACTGGGCCAACTGGTTGCTTAGGAAGTCTGACTGAGTCACTCAGCACCCCTGGATTCAAACTTGTGAATCCATGTGTGGTAGTCAGCGTCTTTACTTGCCGAGCTACCCAGGCCCCTCATATTAGAGAATGCAATTGCTAAAATTAGTTAAGTATTTGATTGATAAATGGTGTTCATAAGAGGACATTGTGTTTATCTTCCCTGTAAACTATTAAGTGTTTCTCTTGCATTTTGTTTGCAAGAGAAGCAGCAAGATCAACATCTTTGTTCTCTCTCTCCCAGTTAGTTGCATGTTTGCTTTTTATTCTTGCACCCGTATCCAACAGTACCAATATTAATCTGTATATATTATTCGGTTAAAGTGTGTTGATGTGGTGAGCTTAGTGTATTAGAGCCTTTTGCACTGAAGGTAAGGTATTTATTTGTGTTTTAGTGGGGTGGTTTACAAGGGTTCCAATTTTAAGCATTTAAGTGTATTCATAATACATTTGTAGGTGCAGTGTGGGCCTGTAAAATGCTAGCTGCTGTTTCTTCATACCTGTTTCTTAACATCTGATCCTACATGCTGAGTCACTTAATTGTTTGTTCTGCCAAACTTGTTGCACTACATTTGTCTTTTTTTCTGCATTATACAGTGCAAAACCTTAATGACAGTGGAAAAAAATACCTCATTAAAATAAAATAAGTGCACTGTATATTGTTTCAGAAATTAAAACCTGACAGATACACATACAGAAAAATGTTGAATAATGAATGCTTGCCAAATAAGGGAGATCTCTAATGAGTTGGGCTTCGGTGCATTCAAATCAGATCGGGTTTCATGATAATAACGTGTGAAATTGTGCTATAAATGTAACTTAAATTAGACTTACATTTACACTAGCATGTACTGTATAATCCATATTAAGTAGAACTGAAACTGAAGCTGGCAGGTCCAAAGATGCAAAACTAACATTGATCTTCTACCTTTCTCCAGAAGTTGTTAGCTCGTTATTCGTTTGACATTTGGTTTCTCCTAACCGTGCTCTCTGGCACCTATATCGATATCATTGGCACAATTAGGTTAAGGATTATGTGACTATATCATACAGGCATAAAACATTGAACTCAAACAGTCAACACTTGTTGTAGCTGGAGAATTATGCCTAAAAATGCTCCGATGGGCTTTCATTAACTAGCGCTTGTAAGGGACTGTCTGAACATTCCACCCACAACACTAAAAAGTCAGAAGTGTCCAAGTATTCATTTATTAATTAATTCAATTCAAGTGTAAGATATGCATAAAATTTACCATCTTTAGAAAGTGTAAATGTTTTTTTGTTTTTTTTAATAAGGGGTCTGGACAGTTGCAAGACAGTTGCATTGAAAACTTGGACACTAGTGACATTTTAGCACAGTGTGTGGACTTTTCAGATGATCTCTTATGAACCACAAGGGAATATTTAATAAATATTGAACGTATATTAAACTTTACCCCTCAAGCTTAGTTATTGGTATCAGCAAAATCCAATATCGGTCAAACTCCACTTAATTTGAATTACACTGCATTCAGGAAGTATTCAGACCCCTTCGTTTTTTCACATTTTGTTATGTTGCAGCCTTATGATAAAATGCTTTAAATTATTGATTTTTTTCACATCAATCTTCACTCAATACCCCATAATGACAAAGCAAAAAACTGATTTTTGATATCTTTACAAATTTAATGAAAATAAAAAACTGAAATATCATATGACAAGTTTTCAGGCCCTTTGCATTTAGCTCAGGTGTATCCCATTTCTCTGGATGATTTGAGATGTTTCTACACAATAATTGGAGTCCACCTGTGGCAAATTAAATTGATTTGGAAAGGCACACACCTGTCTATATAAGGTGTCGCAGCTGAAAATGCACATCAGAGCAAAAACCTAAACAACATCTTTGGAGAGACTTGAAAATGGCTGTTCACTGACAGGCCCCATCCAACCTGACAGAGCTTGAAAGGATCAACAGAGAAGAATGGCAGAAAACCCCCAAATACAGGAGTGCAAATCTTGTTGCATCATACCCAAAAAGATTTGAGGTTGTAATCACTGCTAAAGGTGCTTCAACCAAGTACTGAGTTAAGGGTCTGAATACTTGGTCAATATTATATTTCACTTTTTTTCCTCAAAGTTATCAAAAATCTGTTTTTTGCTTTGTCATTATGGGGTATGGAGTGTAGATTCATGAGAAAAAATTAATTTAAAGCTGTTTAGCATAAGACTGCATAATAACAAAATGTGAAAAAAATGAAGGGGTCTGGATACTTTCTGAATACATGATCATAACAACGCTTTGAAGACATATGCTTAAATGCTTTAAATTATTATGTGGCTATGCATTATCAATTTATTTACAAAACAAACACTGTAATCAGGCAAAGGGTGTCTACTTTGAAAAAGCTCAAATATAAGATAACTTTTCTTTTTTAAATTTTTTGGTCACTGCGTAATGCCCATAATTCAATTTGTGTTATTTCATAGTTTGAAGTTTAGACTGGTAGTGGTGTATATCCATCATACTGTATCTTCCTAACATTTTATAAAACATAGCTTTATAACTGGTGATATAACTGGTTACCATATATGTGCCTCTGGACTGGACTATTGATTCCAATACATAACAACACTTATGAAATAGGTTTAGTGTCAATTTCTCATTTACCTCATCTTTCCTCTGGTTAGAGATCTCATAGGTGTTGATCAGATCTTTGAGTCTGTCCATCTCAGCGTTTACAGCTGCCATTTGTGCTGCATGTTTCTCCCTTTCCTTCTTAAGCTCCAGTCTGTGTTGCTCCACAAAGGCCAGTTTCCACTTCCTCAGCTCCATCATCACATTATTCTGCACACAAACCATAAAACAATTTCTGCAATGTTTTTCATGATATAAGGCACAACACTAATTAAAATCCTATTGTAATGCAAACCTTAATGTTCATGCTCCCGATGTCCAAAATGTTCTCCATCTTATTCAGGTTTTCCTCCGAGATGAACATTTCAGTCATGACAGTGATCAGACAATCAGGGCTGCTCTGTCCTGATCTGTCTGACCTGGTCTGTGCCCTCTCTATTTCCTCAGATGCAACAGACCCGGTTGCTATGCTCTCACCTGCAGTAAAAACAGCATTATAAAACAGATAGTTCCACCTACATTCTGATCGCCTTTGGGGCCATTGTAAAATTGTAAGTAAATGCACAAGTGTCTGTACATTCTATATTGATGCAAGTTGATATGTTCTTTGACAACAGTAAACAACCTGCATTTAGTCTAAATAACTATATTGATCATCATCTTTTTAAAATAATTTTATAAATGTATTGACCATTGTTGTCTTTTACAATATTTTTGTTGCTGCTGCTTAAAAAAAAATATAAAAAATAACCATGAGAGGCAGTGATTCTACCACAATTAAAGGAATACTTCCCCCAAAGATTTAAATTCTGTCATCATTTAATTTATGTATTCAGGTCATTTCAAACACATGACTTTCTTTCTTCCATGGAAAACAAAGGATTTTTTTAGTTTTTTTAAATCTTCTCTTCTTTTCACCATGAAAGTGAATAGTGACTTAGGGCAGTAAAATGTCAAATGAAATAAAAAATAAAATAAAAGTTAGTTTTAATATAATGGTTTTATAGTAAAACCTCAGTAAAATTAGTCCATATGACTTATGCACTGTTATACAAGCCATTGAGGGTGGGCGATTATGACCAAAATCTTATTTCACAATATGAGTCATTTTATAACACGGTAACGATATACATCATGATATAGTAAATTTTGGGGGAAAATCAATACAAATTTGCTTATGTATTGAATAACCATATTGTAATGTCTATTTTGGGTAATTCTGTCAGTTAATTAAATACTTTCAAATATTTCCTATTATATAATTTTTATCTTTATTTGGAGCTTGAAAATAGTCAAAGTAAAAAAATAAAAAAACAACAACTTGGTTTTAAATTATTCTTACCACAATGCTAAATTTCACATTATGCCACATTTCCTTCTGATATTTTGTTGACCAATATTATTATAAACTATCCTCAAGAAACTCGAGATCTTCCCAAAGCAATACAACATAGAGAATAATACACAAGTAAAAAAAAAAAAAAAAATACACTTCTAGAAGAAAATAAATATCAAATAAATATAAACAAATAAAAGTCAACTAATTGTTTGTTTTTTACGAGTGATTATCGTCAATGCATATTATATTTTTCTGCCATTTAAAAAAAAAAAACTGCTCTTCATTTCCTTGACTTGTTTGGGAGTCGTCCCATTCTGTGGTGATGTTTATCTTAGGGTTTTTCCTGGGTAAAAAATTATTAAGTAGTATACGTGATCTCGCTCTGCACTCTCCTTTAAATATCAGGAATCCTGCTGTACTCGAGTGCAATTGTGTGCTCCAGAGAGAGCACATGTGATGCTCACATGAAACACTCAGATGTGTACGCCAGATGAGAAGCATAGTAAGAGTTTATAAGATATAGAACCCATGTGAAGCCCTGCCCATTGATAGATAAGATACATAAGCCCATGCTGCGTACATGAATATTTAAATTTTGCGATATACACGAATTAGCAAAATATCTAACGACTGACACTTAATAACGGGACCACAATATACTGTATACTGTCATATCGTCCAGCCCTGCAAGCTATACAATCACTTTGTTTTATGAACACAAAGAAGTTAATATTCATTTTCCAATCAAATCAATAAAAATCAAACATTGTGACTAAGCCAATAACATCAAACCTCACTGGAACGTGAGGTGGATTTAATATATTTTAGGTTGAACTATACCATTTACGACTGGCAACATTATTAACACGTGGCCTCTACAGGCTTATTGTTTTAAATATTCTGTGAATTAAAATACCCCAATAACTGGTCGTCGCTAAAACTAAAGGTGTAACATTTTTCAGAAACGTAAAAGAAATGGGAGGGCTGAGAGATTCCACTTCATTTGGTCTCATGATTTTACCCTCAGACATGCAACTTGGTGGTCTGGATTTCTGTAAGGAAGGAGTTGCCCTGGTCAGTGTCACTTCAGTATTTGAGTGTGCTTCATCATCTGAAATAACAGAGGGAACAACACTTATGATCGTATCAGTTTAACATGCAATCCATACACATTGTTTGCACTTTGCAATGAACAATCATCTGCAACTTACTGCTAATTAGAGAATCCTTTAGCATTATTCAAACTAGTAAAGAAACTTTCATACCTGCAGGAGGTTGAGCTGCTGTATCCATTTTAGTAGAATGCAGTGAACACTTGGAGAGTTGAGTTGTGCTCAAAAGCTTTGATGGAAGACTTGGTTCATAATTCGGAGTCACAACAGCATTCCGAAGAAGTTCTTCATATTCATCCTGAAGAAAAAAAAAACAAAGAGAGGGAAGAATAAGCAAACAATCGTTTACTAGACATAGATCAAAGGAAATCAGTTATGTCAGAGCACATCTGCATTTTTTTTGATGGAGGAGATTTGGAGGAACTCTTACCTGAATTTCAGAGGAAACTGAGTTGCCTCTGTCTGAATCTCTTGGTAACACGGGACTACTGCACTCCCCCTCGTTGGAGGACATCTGAAACAGAGAACGGATTTATAAAATGAGTTAAAAAAAAAGTGCCAATTAATTCCAGCAGGATACATGTTTTGATTAAAGAGATACACTTAATTGCTATTATTGTTTACTTTTAAAACTTAACACCTCAATAACTTATCTAACTCTACCAAATAATTTGTATAGGGAAAAGAACCAACCTATCAGAAAAAAAGCTTATTAATTAACTCAAAATACAACTAATAATTAAAAACTCGTAGAACAGAAGTTGTACTTAGTAACGTTTGACTTGTAGCAACAGTAGCAGCAATGATTTCTCCACTACATAAGTAAGAGTTCACATGCCAAAATTGATGTATGTTTACGGTCGTTATAATAAAGCCAAATGCCGACACGTGATCTTTAATTTCATTTTAGTCAATTAGGAAGGCAACATAAAAAGCCATTCACTCAGTTAGTACAAAGGTCAATAGAAATTCCACGTTACTTTTCTGCCTCCTTACAGCATGTAGTGTGCGATAGGGATTGGGAAACAACTCTACTGCCGTTACCTTCTGTGAGAGTTTTAAATGGACCTGTTGCTCTGTTAACAACTATTCAACACAACGAAAGCCGTCAACATGCCTACTTCACTGTTTCAAACTGTTAGACACCGTAGTAAAAGCTGACGTGATTGGTTTGAAATTTGATGCGTCCATCTTGGCTATTTTGATTGGATAGAACGTTTCCGTAGTAACGGAGACGCGGAAGCGTCTGTTGCTGTATCGTTCCAAAGACTTGACATTTTTGCGCCCTTGACGGGCACTTCAGGAAAGGGACGCCACTCGAAGGGTCGGTCTTTTTTCACAAAGGGCCCTTTCACAAGACTTTTAGTGAAGGGTACATTCAAACTGTAATGGCATGCTCCAGTCAAAATATCCATATCAAGAGATCTGTCCCTCGACCTTTTTCCACAACTGTGATGACGCGTTTCCGCCTTATTTAGCAGCATAAATAACGCAATATTAAAAAAAAAGAAAAAATTATACTACTCTGGAATTATTTTAAAACAATGAATTAACACAGCTGCGAGGGGGTGACAGTAAATTTGGCATTTTCTCCCATCTGACTGTCTCAATCCAACGCTCTCTATTTTTTCCTCTTCTGGAAAGTCATTCAAACGTAATAGTGTTTTTTTTTATTTTGCTCTGGGGGCAAATTGGTAAATGAAAATAATATTTACTGTGATCTTCCATTCACCGCTGTCGAAGTTTACCCTAAACATGTTTTACTTCCGTGTTCCAAAACCCGGAGTGTTAAAAAGGTATATTCGCCAAACTGAGAAGGGGTTTGTCTGCGTCCTGCAAGACGACTACACTACACACAAGCCACGCCCAATAAACGGTACGCCCCTTCCAATATCCAGCGAAATCCTGAAGTCTTTTGAACAGTTGGATGCCACATTCATACACTGATTGTTTTGTTTATTTAGAATCCCGCAGCAATCATACACCTTCACCTATCCATAACTCTTAACCTAACCATAACCACAAAGATTTCAAAAATAAAAAGTTTGTAAAAGTATTATACATATTGCACAAAATTATATTAAATAAAAGTTAGTAACAAGAATACATTTGTGAACTTGTCATGATCTGAGTGGAGTGCTGCTTATTGTTTTTCATGCTTCAATCAAACATTTCTAAGGGAATTAATTTAACAATAAGTTCGTTTGGCGAAGTGTTTAGTAAATGGGTTTCTGGTAAAGTTGCTGTGAAATTTGAGCTATTTTATGTGTAGTCATTTCATTAATCAATAGTCATGTTAAAATGTATAAATACAAATGTTTAAAGATACCAATCGAATGACAAAATATTACCGTGACGTAAATGTTCTGTTGGGGAGGACTGGTGCTGCTAGAAATTACTTTATGGCTCAACAGTGCTCTTTTTTGGGCTTATATTTCTGTCAGTTGGTGGGCAATAAAAAGACAGCTTCTTTTTTTGTGTGGCACTGTTAAAAGTGCAAAAAACTACACAACAGCTTTTTGTTATTTTTTAATTGTTAAAATAGCCAAATCTATGGAATGGTTCTCTCCGTTTTCCTCATGAGAATGTATGAGTAACCATGGTAACAGCGCTTTCCTTGCCGTCAGATCTATAGTCACAACACCAGAAAAAATCCTTGATTCACTTGTAACAATTCATTATTTAAGTGTTGTTATATGAATATGCTTGTCTTTTCTAATAACTAAATAAACTAAATAACTACATTTATACTTTACTTTTACTTTATAAATGAATAGTCTGTGCTGGGTAGTAATTGGATTACATTTAATCTGGATTACATAATCAGATTACAAAATTAAGTAGTCTAATTATTTTTATTAAATTAAATGTTAAAATGCAATTAGATTACAGGTACTTTTTTATGGATTACATGATCAGGCAAATGCAGTAAATTGCTCATAACTGATTAATCGCTCTAATTCTTCTATATATATATATATATATATATATATATATATATATATATATATATATATATTACATTTTTAATTCTAATGCATCCTACATCTTGATAAGTCTTCCAACAAATGTTTATGGAATGGGGAAGGTGAAGATGGAGCAGTAATCCACATATAAATGCAGAATTTATTGCCTTAGTGTTGTTAAATTTAGTACTCAACCTCAAACATGTAAATAAATGCACTATTGCAAAAACTTTTGAGACTTTTGTGATGTTGATTCACAAATATACTGTAACTGTTCTGATCTGTTATCACGGCTTTTGGCAAAATTGCCAGAGTAATTTTTTTAAGTGTTTTATTTCTCTCGGAAACAGGCAAATAGCAAGTAAAACACACACAAAAGCATATAAATTTTAATATTTTGATACATTTTAATATTTAATATTTTGATCAGAGAATTAGAACATAACAAGTATGCAATCAGATTCAGCTATCAGATACTTGTAATCCAAGAGATTATGTTACTGGCTACAATTTTAGTCATGCAATTTGTAATCAGTACCAGATTACAATTCAGAAGTAATCTACCCAGCACTCTAAATAATTATATTAACTATATATGTTAGTTTAGATAGTTTTAGTTTATATATTTGTATTCACTTTTTTATTGATTGACAAATACAGCAAAGGAAGACAATAAGAGAGAACAAAAAATAATTAAAACAAATTCTGAGGGGAAAACTGAGGTCACTTATTCATTCCAAAATGCATTAGAAATGCGTTTAAGCAAATCCCAAGTGAGTCCAATCGACGGCCATCTTTGGAATTCTCCTGGGCAAGCTGGGCAACTATTTTCAATGCAAATAAGCAGCAAAAAATAACAGTTCTTATTACTTGAATGGGGAAAGACGTAAATCTCCAAAACGGTCTGGTCATGTGATAATAACATGGCAGCCCCCATGAGGGGACCCTCTCCATGTAGAATAAAACAGCTTTTATAAGGTTACTGATAACTTTTTTAATGAGGAAAAATTACTGAGTGTTCCTTTAATAGCAGCAATCTCTGCTAAACTGTCTCTAGTTTAAGTCATAGACATAACAGAAACACATGGCTCAATTATCTGAGCTGCACTGAATTGAAGACAAGCATCTCATCACAGAATGACAGATGCATTCACTTTCATGAATAAAAGCATGTTAGTTCATCCTATATAAACCCTGCAGGTATTTGGGTGTGCTTTATTCGACCATAAGAATAGCCTCCTGAGTGGACACTTTTTTTTACTTTTGGAGGTACATTAGTGCACTACATTTCACAGTAACAAAATTTAGGTCTAAATTTAGGGCATGGATGCTGATCAGGAGCTCTAAGTTTAGAAATATTTTGGCCAAAAATTATATTATTAATTGAAAGGCACAGCTAAATAATTTGCAAAGTGGTGAGCTTGGCTATAAAGAATGAACTGGCATGAAAAACATTGACACAGACCCCAGTGCATTACAGCACAGGGATATAGAATGAAAACAACTCGGAGACAGTTCAGTATTTGGAATTTTGGCTCATCAAAAGTGCAAAAGCACCTTGATAAAGTATCACTGTTCTTGTACAGCTCATCATGATTTAAAACATAATATCATTTCTGAATCTCACCCTGAAAAACACAACCCTGTCCCTGTTTGCACACACTTGAAAGTCAACCCACATCCTTTACCCACAACCTGCTTCAATTTGTTCCAGGACAATAGTCTCAAGCCATTAAATGAACTTTCTCCCTTGTAGTGCTTTATAGTGGTATTTGTGGGCTTCAGGATACAACTACTGTAGACAGAGGACAAAAGTAATAAAATAAGTTGAGTTTAGAGGTTAATGGAGTAGCCATAAGGGGGTTTTCAGTTTGCACAAGCAACCAGTTTTAAAGAGATTTATTGGGTGTCAAGATCATGTAATTGTGGTGTTCAGGGAAATATTAACTTTCACAACAGTGTGTGCTTGAAAATTGACAATTTATTTTCCTGTCCATATCAGCATGAGCGAATCACACCTATATGTGGAGGTAGGCTATTAGACTTAAACTGGTTCCACTTTCTTTTCAGTCATATTTCTCTTTAATTACACTTTAAATTTAAAGGAGAATCATTATATGTTTACACAACATATAATGCAACATAACTGGTTTAAAAGCTCCATCACTCTCATTCTCACCCCATTATTATGCAGGGAAATCTTCACAGGCAGCAACAGCTGTTGTAAAAATGTAAAATGCCTTTGTGGAATTTATCAATGCTTAAAACTGTAAGCTAATTGTGAATTACTGTAAGATTTGTGTCATAAAATTACTCATTTCTGTTTGAGCAACTGACATGATTTATTTTATTAGGAAAAATATATGTAGGCAAAGAGGATTCTTAAGCTGATCTGTCCATGCAAACTGATCTATATTAGATCTGTATTATGTTATTACTTAAACTTGTAAGATGGTAACAATCTATTTTGATTGACTCAAGCATTATTGGATGTCTGAGAAGAGGCATTATCAGATAAAATCTGAATTTTCAGATGTTTGTTATATAATGCATTACGTTTTTGCTGTTATTAAATTCCAAGAACATGAGAATGCAAGAGCCGAAGTGCAGAGAGACAGCCTCAGGCCAGAGGATATAAGAGCTCAACAAATTGTGAAGTTAGACAAAGGCAAGGAAAAAATGTAAAGGAATATTCCAAATAAAAATGAAGTTTAATTTACAGCATTTGAGTAATAATGTTATTAGCACACACACAAAAAATCAGACTTGTCCCTCTTTTTCTTTAAAAAAGGTTATCACTTAAAATGGAAGTGAATGGGGCAAATCTGTAAATGTTAAAGGGATTGTTCTCCCAAAAAATTTATTTATCTAATCATTTACTCACCCTCATGCCATACTATTTGTGTATGACTTCCTTTCTACTGCAGAACACAAATTAAGATTTTTAGAAGAATATTTCAGCTCTGTAGGTCCTCACAATACAAGTGAAGGGATGCCAAAATTTTGATGCACAAAAAAGCACATAAAGGCATCATAAAAGTAACCCATACGACTTCAGTATTTTCAGAAGTGAAATTATAGGTGTGGGTGAGAAACAGATCAATATTTAAGTCTTTTTTTTGCTTGAAATTCTTCTCCCTGGCCAGCAGTGGGCATATGCATGAAGAATGTGAATCACCAAAAACACAAGAAAAATGTGGAAGTGATCTGTTTCTCACCAACGCATATCGCTTCAGAAGATAATGATTTATCCACTGGAATCATATGGATTACCTTTATGTGCTTTTTGGATTGTCAAAATGTTGGCATCACTTCACTTGCATTGTACTGACCTACAGAGCTGAAATATTCTTCTAAAAATCATAATTTGTGTTCTGCAGAAGAAAGGAAGTCATACACAAATAGGGTGGCATGAGGGTGAGTAAATTATGAGAGAATTAAAATTTTTGGGTGAACTATTCCTTTAAGTACTCACTGTTCAAAAGTATAGTACAAGGCATGAACCATACACATGTTATTAGCATGATAAAATTGCTTACCAACCTTTTCTGTGTAAAGTATAACCAATTTTACAACTTTCGTTGTCATGACAACATAATGCGTAAACCCTAAATATACTGTGAAAACTACAATTTAAATGACTTTACAGCTCAAATAATACACAAGTTTTAACAGAAGAATTTATGTAAAAATCATAATAAAATCATTAGCTTCAAATTTCTCCCTTTAAACCCTCCAATAGTAATAACAATAGCAATTACTAATGGAAGTACATGCAATTACAAAATAATTACACAGCAAATACATAGTTTATTAATATTAATCAGTAATTATTACCTATGTAAATACACAGTAAAATAAAATGTGATTGGAAATTGTATAATTCATGCCATTTAAAAAATAAAATTAAATAAAATTATGAAATGATTTCTAACTAGCATTGACCACGAAAACGTCTACTATTAAAAAAACAGCATAATTTCTACCCTTCAGGTACTGCTAAAGTGACATTAAATAGATTTGTGATTTAATATATAAGAATAATGTTATATCAGGTTTTGTTCTTAGACTGGAACAGACTGAACTCTACTGTAGTTACAACAGGGGACACATATATCTAATACAGGAACTCCATATTCTAGATTGGCTCATTAAGGTAAGTGCTTCTTGGCTTTTCATTCCTGCTAAAAATAAGCACAGAACCCCACCTCCTCTTTATTTCAGTCATAAATGAGAAACATAACAGGGTAAGGTCACAGACCAGAAGAAATCAGCTCATTTAGAGGACAGTGATTAATAAATCCCTGCTGGTAGGCCAACACACACATTCCTATCTAAAGTATGTTTATGCATTCACAGATGCACGCATATAATATTATAGGTGGGCTTTTATTATGTATAATATTTTTATTTTATATCTAAATAGCCATAGTTCTATATACAAATAAAATAAAATGACTCAAATGCAGTGGAGGGTAAAACAATTCTCAAGTAGGCTATATACCCTGAATCTGTTGCATTATAGGGTGTCTATGTGTCTCAAACCCTATCTTCAGAGCTACACACAGGATCTCAAATAAGAGATTCAGAATACCAGAAAGTACTAATGAATATGAAGTCATTGAATGTTTTTACAATAAATTGGTTGTTCTATGAGTTATGCAGTCCAGGAATTTACAATGAATACTGTAGGTGGCAACAGCTCCTTTGAAATGTGTTCATGTATAATGGCGGTAATTTAATGTTTAGTCAACACCATTAAATTAAATATATCTTACTGCTACAGGAAAAGTTTGCATACTGAAATAAATAAGTAGGCCTTAACTTTTGAGTTCAAAAGATTGATGGGAAATAGAGTGGCTTAGGTTAAATCACGACAATATATTCTATCTAGGGAAGTGATAGACTCTATGATGAGCTATAGAGTAGGCGCTACGTCATAAATCAAGCGCATCTCTTGAATGGGGGTTTCTTTTACGTCACACCGCGGTGTTTCCGCCAGGTTTGTCCGCATTCTACAATAGGCTACAGCAATCTCTCTCTCTCTCTCTCTCTCTCTCTCTCTCTCTCTCTCTCTCTCTCTCGCTCTCTCTCTCTCTCGCTCTCATTTCTTGTACTGCAGAGACAGAACTGCAGCGGTAAAACACTTACCTTCGGCTCTTGCTGTAGTTGTTGGATGTCTTTAGGATACAATAAATCTTTATTCATTAGAAGCGCCTGACATCTCGTTTACAGCAATGGATACCCAACATCAGATTCCCATCTCCTTATCTCCCTAAAGGGTGAGTGAAATCTTTTCAGACTTTCGGCAATCAATTTATTCCTTCGAAAAAGAACGAAATAATAATAAAAATAAAAAAAACGCTCGCGTGGTTCTATTAAAGATTGTCAGTGGATTAAAGCGAATGATGAGCGTGAAGTCAGAATTTGTTCAAGAAACAAAAGTTATTTATTCAGACTTGCAGTGTCCAAAATCCTAAACTATAAAGTGCGTATGTTCTAACTGAAAGATTCGGTTCTTTTCGGCTAATTGTTTTATTTAATTGTTGGAGGGAATGTGAAGTAAGGGATCCAGCGCTCCTCTAAAAGTCAGTTTTGGTGTGTGTGTGTGGGGGGCATAGATACGCATACTGATCTATGGCTTCTAATGTTTCAATACAGAGTCATTATTGTGTGTAGCCTAATAATCAGTTATCTATAGAATAGTGCTAATGAACTTAGTAATAGGTGTACAGAAGAATACTAATAAATTGTTAGTTTATAAAATAGCTAACATTATTAGCTTACATGTCTAGCTTGACATGTGGACAGTTTAATGTGAAGTGTTAGCTTTTTTCTAACATTTGTAAAGGGATAGTCTAGTTCACCCAAAAATGAAAATTATGTCATAATTTACTAACCCACATGTTGTTCCAAACCAGGCACTAAAAGCCAAATTTTCATTTTGGTTAGTGGGCAGAAACGTTAATTATTTGATCCGCTTCAGCCTCCTTTCCAATTGTAAACCACTTAGAACTAAATAAAATGACGATTAATAACATTCTTTTTAAAATGACTGTACTATGTGCTCAGGGTTGCAGCTGCAGTGTTGCCAGATCTCACTAGAGAATATGCACATATCAATTAAACAAATGTAATAAACCAACCTTACACAATTTTTGTTCATCCATTCATTCTTTCGTTGCAGTGTTGGGATTTTGAGGAGAGTGTGTATGATTTCACGAGGACATACAGCAATCACTATATCAGTGTGTTACTGAATGATAACTGCAGTCATAAAGTCATAAAGACAAAGAAAGCGCAAACAAAACTAGCTCGCTGTTTCTCTCAGATGCAGTTGAGATTGAATCTAAGCACAAAGCAATATTTTGATCAAAATGGTCGCGTTGTGTTAGTTCAGCTTCAGATGTGTGTGCTTGTACTTATCATCACCCTGCATTATCAAATCAGACAGGCACACTGAGGAAGAGCTGTGATGTTCTCATTCTTGTTATTGCTTTTTCAAGTTTTCCAATTGGATGGTTATTTCCTTTTGTTTGGTGGGTGATTGACTGGTGAAAGGTGGTGCTTTGTGTTTTAAACATCAAATGCGATGTGGTTTTGACCACCTCTGTATGTGTTTTTGTGATCCAACCACAAAATATTTTGCACACCGTTTACAACTATATTTAGTGCTGACCATTTACAATCGAATCAACCAAAAAGCGTCTTATTACCAGCTGTAAACAGGGTCTAAAATGATTGCAGCCAGAGCCAGGGAATGCTATAGAACAACTTCCAGCTTAAGTCCCACCCACATTAGTTTCCTCAGTAAGACCCAGAGGAAAAAGGTGGATTGAAGTGGTCCACCTCTGCTAAATAGTTTCTGGTGCAACTTCAAGGTAAAAGCGCTTCACATGTGCTATAAGTTAATGTCTTATTCACTATGCACTGTATGTACAATTGGTTTGATTCTGTATTTTTGGAGAAAATGCGATTGCTAACGTGGACATGCCATCCATGAATGAATGAACGTTATATTTATATAGCGCTTTTCTGACACTACACTCAAAGCGCTTTACACAGTGAACAGGGGACTCTCCTGAACAATCACCAGTGTGCAGCATCCACCTGGATGATGTGACGGAAGCCATAGTGCGCCAGTAAGCTCACCACACACCAGCTATTGGTGGAGAGGAGAGAGTGGTACAGCCAATTAATGGATGGGGATTATTAGGAAGCCATGTTTGATTAGGGCCAATAGCAGGAATTTGGCGAGGACAACAGGGTTACACCCCTACTCATTTCCAGAAGTGTCTTGGGATTTTTAATGATCACAGAGAGTCAGGACCTCAGTTTAACATTTCATCGGAAGAATGGTGTCTTTTTACAGTATAGTGTCCCCATCACTATACTGGGGCATTAGGACCTACACAGTCCAAATGGGTGAGTACCCCCTGCTGGACTCCCTAATACCTCTTTCTGCAGCAACTTTAGCTTTCCCAGGAGGCCTCCCATCCAGGTACTGGCCAGGCTCAAACCTGCTTAGCTTCAGTAGGCAAGCATAATATAGGCCTACAGTAGCCTATATGAAACAACTATGGAGGACTAAACATGCAAAAATAATAAATAAATACATAAATAAATAAATGTAATAATAAGAAAATAAATAAAGGATAAATGTCTTGATAAAACAAATATAATTCGTTTTTAATGAAAGTTATTCCTGAATTTATTTTTGTATGACTTTTTTTTTCTTTATTTATTATTTTCTCTTTTTATTTATTATTTTCTCTTTTTATTTTTATTCTTTAAAAAAAATGTATTCTTTCATTTGTTTTTTTTTTTTTTTTTGTTTATTGTTTTTTTTATTTATTTATGCATTCATTTATTTTTATATTTATTTATTCCCACATGTATTTATTTCTATATTTAAATATTCCCACATGTATTTATTTCTATATTTAAATATTCCCACATGTATTTATTTTTGTATTTATTCTTACATTTCCGTCTCTTGTGTGATAATGATGTGGGTGGGTCCTGCTCACCATTGGCTTATTATAGATTGAAGTGTGTGCTCGATTACTCTTGACTTGTTTTGTTGTGACGTTAGGTCATAGCCATATCGCGTGTAAACTATAGCTATTTGTGGGGCTATAAACATAAGAGCTTCAGTCAAGCCAAGATTTATTGGTATACTACAATCACAAAATAAATGGGGAGCTGTTTCTTCAACAAATCCACAAAATGAGCAAGTTTCATAAATTATATGATTTAACCTTGTCCTTTTCTTTTTTCTGTGTATATAACTTCATATTTTGATGTCTGCAAATCTATAATATAGTTGTCTGTTGTTATGATTGTTCATTGTAAAAGATACAACCATGCTTCATTTCCCTGATCGTTTATGCATGTATATAAATCTATAGCTGACGCTTCACATAGGCCTATATCTAGAGAATTATCAAATAACTGTTTCATTTAGAGTAGAGGTGCTTATTGATGGTTTAGGAGAGCTGTATGCCGGTATGAATGTAGAAGCACATACTGGATTGTTAAACTCTCTGCAAAACATTTCCTGCATATTCTAAATCTGTGCGAGTAAGGGTGTGCTGAGGTGGGACGTCCATTATGGGCTCAAGTTTAGCCATTCAAATTCAAATATAAATGGTTCAAATTCAGTTTCTGGTGGCACATATTTCAGCCCATAGGTCCATCTGCTTCTGATAATACTATTTGAGCTCTCATCCAATGATGCACTGGAGCTCCGCAAGGACCGCCTCCCTCATTGTCACGAACCCCGCTCCTCTGCTTCTCCCCGCATCGTCTAGCACACACACGCACACTCCCTCGACCTCACTCCCTCGCTCCGCCCCCTCGAGCTTTTCACGCTCTTTTTGCTCGCTCGAGCCCTCACGCCCACTTTGCTCCTACTCGCTCACATGCTCGTAGGCAATCTCCCTTCCTCGAGTTTCTCACGCGTTTCCAATCCCCCAGAACATTATGACCACCTGCACTCGCGTCATCTGCACTCCTGCACATTAGTTTCACCTGCACTCGTCTCATCACCTGTCATGGTGTACACCTGCACTCGCCCCTATATATATCACTACCCTTTCATCTCACGGTTGTTGGTTATTGTATTTAGTTTCCCGTGTCTTTGCCCCTCGCTAGTCTCGTCTAGTTTTGACCTCCTCTTGTCTTCCTCTTGGCTTGCCAGCTCCCCTTGTTCCCCTGTCTTTTGCTCCCACTTGTTATTCTTATTCTGATTACCCCGGCTTTGACCCCCTACGCTCTCGTTGACCACTCTCTCCTGGATTTGCCCCTTTACCCTATCTTGATTCCCCGGCTTCGATTTAACGCTCACCCTGACCATTCTTCACTGGATTTGCCCTGTTTCTGTACTTTTGCCTGCTTTGTTGGAATAAAGCAGTTTTTCCCCGACATTGTGACTGTCTCAACTTGTGTTCGCTACACTCATTTACATGTTGCACACAGAAAAGTAAAAATAAATACATGTATAAATAAATAAATATATATGGGAATATATAAATATGGAAATAAATATATGTGAGAATAAATAAATATAAAAAATAAATGAACAGATAAATAAAAAAATATGCAAAATAAATGAATAAATAATTAAAAGCTAAAAAGAATAAAAATAAATTTAAAAATAAATATTGAAAATAATAAAGGAATAAAGTCATACAATAATAAATTCAGGAATAAATTTAATTAAAAACTAATTATATTTGTTTTATCAAGACATTTATTCCTTTATTTATTTTTGGATTATTACATTTATTCATTTATTATTTATGCACGTTTAGTCCTCCATACACAACGTATTTTCAATTAATGTATTCTTATAAATATATATTATATATTAAATATGTCCCCACAAATAGTTAAAATATTTTAAATGTACATCTGACCATAAAAAATAAATTAATAGCTTAAATCTCTATTTCCTGCATACAAGCTCACACATCTTGTTCCATTTTTTTAAGTTATTTAAAATATTTAATAATTGTTTAATTATTTTATTTTAATATTTTTTTCAATTACAGATCTGCTTCTCAGTTACAACCCAGCAATATCAAATCTGTATTAACGCATCACCAGTGAAGATTTCAAAATGACACGGAAAAATTAATTATGCATTTATATGTAGTAGTAATTATGTATATACATTATAGTTGCCAAAAAAGATCTTCAGCTGTCATGAAATGCTACATCCTTAGTTATTAACTGGTTACCAGAATGTAAAAATAAAGTTTTCACTCATTCGTTCCTGTGTTCGGTTAGGTTCTGCATTTATTCTTCCTTGAACCGTTTTTATTCTCTGTTCCAAACCCTGATTGCTTTCTTTTATCCAACTTTATGTCTTCTGTAGAACACAACAGGAGATGTTTGGTAGAAATACAGCCTCAGTCTCCATCCACTTTCGTTGTATGGAAAAAAGATGCAATTAACGTAAATGGTGACAGAGGCTAACATTCTGCCAAACATATCCTGTTGTGTTACACAGAGGAAAGAAAGTGATATGGGTTTGGAAAATCATGAACATAAGGAAATTATGACAGATAACAGAATTTTCATGTTTGAGTGCACTATCCCTTTAAATATATCAGGACATACTGTAGATAAACATATTACTGAATACGAAAGATTTTCTTAAAAATTGTTACAGAATGCAGCTAGCACCAACTAACTCTACTGTCCAGAGAAATTTCGAAACTTTAAATCTAAATTCCCCTGAAATTATAATAGATGGTTATTCTAAGACTAATATTCTCATTCTCAGTAATTTTATCAAATAAATGAATAAAAATAGCCAGTTGTGGTCAATGTTTTCTATACAAGAAGAAACCTTTAAAGGTATTCTTTTCAGTCTCTCCCTAAACTCATTCAACTCTTCAGAGGCATCCGAACCTCAAGGTTGCATCCAGCATTGGACATAATTATATATCCAATGTATTATATATCCCACAATTCCAGCATTATAAAATACAGCATTTACCAGTCTTTTATAATTGCTTTCACTAATGATAATGCATCAGTTTGCCTTATTAGGCTGTGTTTTAAGCAATGATCAATTCAAACATATTTGCTAAAATATGAGGTTTGTTGAGATTTGTGTGTTAAGGATTGAGGTCTATTATGTGTTTACATCAAACAATTGTACATACTGCCTTGCAAGTCATACCTCTCTCTTCAGAGGCAAATATTGCAGATAACTTCTTATAAAAAATAATTGAAATGATGACAAAATGAAAATGCTCATGTTGTGAATTGATAGTTGGCTGAACAAGAAATTATTAGTGAGCATTTACAATATTTAGTGAATAAACTAATTCATATTACATATTACACATGTCCAATGTTAAGAGGAGAATGTTGTGTAGTCATTCCCTGTAGTGAAGTGTTCATGCATGTGGGAAGGTTCTGCTGGCCCATCGCTCTGCCCATTAAGACAAGGCTTTATTGAATTACCTGCAGAGTGATGTAGCCAACTGTGTCCTGATTGAAAGTGACAAGCCTCATATAATCTGATCTGATGTCTCTTTAGTGTGTGTGGCAGTGCATGCTAATAGCCCAAATATGATACCCTGATGTAAAGGGTCAGATTTGTCAAAGTAGCTGTTGAATTTAGGTAATTATGACATAATTAACATAGACGTGGAAAAATACAGTTAATATAGTTGTGAGTTGTGTAGTAAATAAAGTTGTGCTTGTAATGCTTTTGTAATCCATGGCAAGATTGCTATAAAAAAAGTATTCTTAAAATACAATGATATTAGTGTATGTTCCTCTGTCACACAGATGCAAGCTTTTTTGAGTAATATACAATATTTTTTTTTTATAGAACGACATTACTATGACACTTAGAAAAAATTTTTCTTTGTGAAAAATGAAATTCATCAGAACACGTTACATGCCAGTAAATTTGTCCAGACAGCTAATTTCGCCCTCCCCCATATTTTTTTTCCCCTTTTCTGCCTCATACTCCATAATATCATGAATACTTACAGCAGTCTCTTAGCGCTATACGCTTCAGCCTCTTCAAGGTCATTAGTTATTTGTTTTAATTTGATTATATCCTCTCTAAACCACTAGGAGATTGAACGTGGTTTATTTACACTGCCTGAAAACAAAGAAAAGGACATTTACTCTTTCCACTTTTCACCATTTCAGATAGATTTAGATTTAGCATTGTTGTAGATCTGTCTGTCAAACTCAAACCTGATAAAAAAAATTAAGCCATGCCATTGATGTAACATTTGACAACACCCATCAGTTGCTCAGCCAATTATGTATTTTCAGAATGTCCTTGAATTCCACTCTAGTCAGTTTGGTGAAGAACTAATTCCTACATGTATCAGACTATATAAATTAAATAAATACCACAAAATGACCTGTTCACAGACTTTTAAAAATGTTTTTTATTTGTTTTGTTTTATTCTATTTTATTTGGCCAGCTCACCATATCTTCAGATATATCAACATCCAATTCGACAGCTTGCCCCTTAAAATAATTTTTAATTAGCCAGCTTGTAAAAGATGCTATAATGTTCTTATCTTACCTGCTGGCTCTCAATGCACCAGAGAAATCAGAAGGAACAGAAAAGCTATATATCATTTAGAAATGATATAGGCATGAGTGCTTTTGTTACTTTTGTTTTTCATCTTTTTTTGTCACTCTTTCCTGATCATTTTCACCAGGGAAGAACTACTGAATATTCAGCAGAGCATACCTGATATATATTTTCCAGTGTTTGATTAATCAGACATTTTGGTAGACAACATAGTTGGAGGCGCAGCAGTGCTGTACAATCAATCCAGGAGACACAAGCGAGAGAAACACACCAGTGCGCTTGTGAAGCTTCGTCAATACGGCTTTAGGATTCTGCTGCTGATATTCATCTGCCAACAAAATGGACAAACTGCTTCTGCTCACTCAAACAAACTCTGCTACTCTGTGTTTCATGGAAACCTGGCTGAATGAAGCCATCCCGGACAGTGCGTTTCATCTGACGGGCTTCCAGCTATTCAGAGCGGATCGTGCTGCGAAATCATCAGGGAAAACAAGAGGTGGCGGGACAAGCATTTACATCAATTAAAGTTGGTAACAGCATTGAAGAAGATGTGCTGTCCTAATTTAGAAGTGCTCTTCGTCAACTGTAAGCCTTTCTACTAGCCGCTGGAGTTTTCCTCATTCATTCTAGTGAGTGTTTACATCCCGCCACAAGCATGCGTGAATGTAGTGCTGAAACAGCTGGCTGATCACATCACAGACACAGAGCAACAACACCCAGACTCACTAATTATTATTCTTGGGGATTTTAGCAAAGTAAACCTCATACGTGAACTGCCCAAATACAAACAGCACATCACCACCAGAGACAGACATATACTGGACCACTGCTACACCACTTTAAAGGATGCATATCGCTCTGTCCCACATGCAGATTTAGGATTCTCTGATCACTCTCTGGTTCATCTTCTCTCGACCTGCAAGCAGAAACTAAAATCAGCTAAGCCTGTAATAAGGACTGTAAAGAGATGCCCAATAAAGCAGAGCTGGAACTACAAGCCTGCTTTGAATGCACTAATTTGAGTGTTTTTGAAGCTGCAGCCACAGACCTGGATCAGCTCACAGATACTGTGACATTATATATGAGTTTCTGTGAGGATATGTGCATCCTACAAGGACTTTTTTGTCATTCAATAATGATAAACCATGGGTTTCAGAAAAACTCCGTCAGCCTTGTCATGCCAAAGAGGATGCGTACAGAAGTGGGGATAAAATATTGTACAACCAGGCAAGAAACGCACGCACTAAAGAAAAAAAAACAGAATTTTTTTTTCAGCTAACGATCCTGTGTGGAGAGGCCTGAAGGACATCATCAAATACAAGACACCACCTCCTTGCTCAGTAGAGAATCAACAAATGGCTGATGACTTGAATGTATTTTACTGCAGGTTTGAAAATTTCAGTCTTACACCCCTTCCCCACTCTGATCTTCACTTCACACACCCACTTACACCTCCTGCAACCCCCACTCTTCCCACTCCTGCAAATCAACTTGCACTTATGGTTTATGAGGAGGATGTTTGCTGGGTCTTCAAGAAACAGAAGACTAGGAAAGCTTCAGGCCCCAATGGTGTTTCACCTGCCCGTCTGAGAGTCTGCGCTGACACACTGGCCCCATCTTCACACAGATCTTCAACAGATCACTGGAGCAGTGTGAAATTCCCTGCTGCTTTAAATGCTCCACCATCATTCCTGTCCCCAAAAACCCCAAAATAGCAGGACTTAATGACTACAAACCTGTCGCTCCCACGTCTGTGGACATGAAGTAATTTGAGAGACTGGTTTTGGACATCACTGGACCCCTGCTTGACCCCCTTTAGTTTGCTTACCGAGCAAACCGGTCTGTGGATGATGCTGTCAACATGGGACTGCATTACATCCTGCAACACCTTGACAGACCTGGGACTTACGCAAGGATCCTAATAGTGGACTTCAGTTCAGCCTTCAATACCATCATACCTGATCTTCTCTTAAACAAACTGATCTAGCTCTCCGTGCCCAACCCAATCTGTTGATGGATCATCAGCTTTCTGACAGATAGGTAGCAGCTAGAGAGACTGGGGAAACTTACATCCGGGACCCTCACTATTAAACCTAGTGCTCCTCAGGGATGCGTTCTTTCTCCACTGATCTTGTCCCTGTACACGAATGACTGCGCTGCAAAGGCTCTGTCAAGCTCCTGAAGTTTGCAGATGACACCACAGTGATTGTGCTCATCCACGATGGTGATGAGTCTGCATACAGATGGGAGGTTGAACAGCTGGCTGTCTGGTGCAGTCACAACAACCTTGAGCTGAACATGCTCAAAACAGTGGAGATGATAGTGGAGTTCGGGAGAAGTGAAAATATCTAAACATCCTAAGCACGAGAGGCCATAGTCATAATTTTCAGACAAATTTAAAGGGATAGTTTACCCAAAAATGAATATTCTCTCATCATTTACTCACCCTCATGCCATACCAAATGTGTATGACTTTCTTCCTTCTTCAAATCTCTAATACTAATGCTGGGTTCACACATCCTCCATGAGCAGGTTGTGAGCGAGATGTGAGCGGCGTGTTTTCATTTCGGCACCCGTATTAACAGATTACACCGTTTACACTGCAAGTGTGAGTCGCTAGGTGACACATCCCAGTGAGGCAGTGAGCAGATAGTTTAAGCATTGAGCCTATTTTTGCCTTGCCGCTTATGCTGAGCTCACAATGTGTGCGGTACAAGACTAAAATAATCAGGAGATTGTTCAAAATACACAAAAGCAAATACAAATTATTAAAACGGAACCTATAGTACACTTTAATGTGTATATCTGCATGCAAGTAAACTCAATAAAATAGCTTAAAGGAAAGAATTAATGAACTGCAGGACCTTTTGCATTCTGTGTATATAGGTGTACACAACAATAACCAATTACAACCAAGTGTGCTAATAAAGATGAGGTTCACGTGACTACCCACCGTTGTCATTGAAGATGCAATAACCTCAGCTTATTATGACCTTATTAAAGAAAAAATGTGGCGTATGACCCCATAGATAACTTTATTTTCTGCGCAGAGGCGCTGCTGTTTCTCGCGGAAGAGGCGCGGCCAATGTGAATGTCCAACACGACCACCCCGCTCACTTGCCGCTCTTGCTTTGCTCACGGAGTATGTGTGAACTCGACGTAAGATTTTTAAAAGAATATTTCAGCTCTGTTGGTCACAATGCAAGTGAATGGTGGCCAGAACTTTAAGGTCCAAAAGGCAGTATAAAAGTAATCAATAAGACTCCAGTTAAGCCCATGTCTTCTGAAGCAATACGACAGGTGTGGATGAGAAACAGATCAATATTTAAGAACGTTTTGAACTGTAAATGTACACTTTCACTTTCACTTCCTCATTCAGCCACCTACCGGTTGGGGTTGGTCAAAGGTGGGGATTGTTAGTAAAAAGGACTTCAATATTGAACTGTTTCTCACCCACACCTATCATATTGCTTCAGAATATATTAATTTAGATTATTGAGTCTTACTGATAACTTTTATGCCTCCTTTATGTCATTTTTGGGCCTTCAAAGTTTTGGTCACCATTCACTTGCATTGTGTGGACCTACAGAGCTGAGATACTATTCTAAAAATCTTCATTTTTGTTCTGTAGAAGACAGAAAGTCATAAACACCTAGCATGGCATGAGGGTTGGTAAATTATGAAAGAATTATCATTTTTGAGTGAACTATCTCTTTAAGTACCTTTATTGAGGTTTATGATAAACACAAGAAATAACTAATTGCCAATGTGGTAAGAAAAATTCTTAATACATTTTGTTTTAGACTTCTTTAAAAACAAAACTTCTATATGTGTAATTTTGATTCTAAAGTATATGTATCTTGTTAGGATTTTAAGGATGCTATTTTATTATATGGATACAATCCTGTAAGCTGCAGTCCTGTCTGATCTAGCGAGATTCACTTTCACCCCTCTGCCCCTGGCAGCATGCAGGCATTGGGGGAAGTGCTGTCTCTTCACCAGGGGTCCAATCATACAGCTCACTGGGGCTGCCAAACACATGACAGACCTCTCAGACAGACACATGGTCCACATGCATATAATGGATTACTACCCAGCTTGAGCACTCAGCTTCCCAACGGCATGTAAACACAATGAAAGTGAAACAAGCTCTGTCTTTTGATCCATTAGCTGTTGTAAAGGCTAGCACAGACTCATTCTTAGGGTCAACGTATGGTAGGGACTGAGGTGGAAAGTAACAAATTACAACTACTCTCGTTACAGTACTTGAGAACATTTTTCACTTTTGTAAGTATAAATAAATAATAGTACTTTTACTTGAGTAAAAATTAAGCATTCAATTTCACTATAGTTATTTTTCACCACAATTACAAAGTACAACAAAATACATAATATTTCTGAATTATTGGGAAGAAGAAAGTTAGAAGTGCTAAATCTAATCATAATCTATAAGTGGCTGTGTTTGGCATGGTAGATGCCTGCAGGGCACAGCATCATGAGCACAGCAGCTCAAACTGCCGTTGGTGTTCTCTCTTCTCTAGCTTCTCCAAGACTTTCTTCCCTGGCACTACAAGAACTGTAATACTGTGATTTTCTGCATACTTCATTTTATTCTGGAAAGGAGCCGTTTATTCAGGTACAAGGGAACCGTGTGAACACGTTTAACCACTTGTTTTTAGGCAATGTTTTACTGTGTCAAACATTAACACAATGTAGTTTGGCATACATGTGGGGATATCTTGTTTACTTGCTACTATATATCTAAAACTTTTACTATAAATACTTTTTAAAAACCTTAGGGAGATAATTAACGTCGGAAATGAACGGGGACTCGGGGGAAAAAATGTCACTGAAATTCAAAATATGGAGGCAAAAAATGCCCACGCAACGAGTTCACATGTTTTATTAATAATATCTGATATTACAATTACATACACTGTGATGGTTTATGACTTCTGCGACTTGTCACTGAACATTATGTTTTCCCCGCCATCCGGTTTCTCGCACCATCGTGCGCACAGACGGGCTTCTCCGCTTTAATCAATCTGCATCAGTTTTGTATTGTACTCCCCGCATTAATAATAATATCTTAATATGTAAAATAACCATTAATTAATGTTGTTTAATTAATGCTTTATTATTACAACTTTAATACAATAATACATATATAGAGTATATCTCTCACAAAACACTGTTTGAAATGTTTATTTTTGCCTTATTTTATTCAGTTTGCATGTAGGAGTTGATAAATGTTTGCTTAATGATCTCATTCCATATCTGGATAATTGCTGCAATATCATAGAGGATAAATGTCCTCCTCTATGATATTGCATTATACTAGTTTTGTACATTATGTTAACTTAATAGCCAAAATACTTGGACATACGTAAATGAGAATAAACCTGAAATAGGAATGTGTTTCAGTCACAATGCACAGTATGTAGTTTAGAGACGATTTAGAGACATTTAGAATGTTACAAATGGCTATTTAAATAAATGTTGTACTCTTTTTCTTTTTTCTTTTTGATTTTCTCCCCTTTACTCCCCAATTTGAAATGCCCAATTTCCAAAGTCCTCGTGGTGGCGTAGTGACTCGTCTCAATTCTGGTGGTGGAGCACAAATCTCAGTTGCCTCCTTGTCTGAGACCGTCAATCCGTGCATCTTATCACACAGCTTGACGAGCGCATTAATGCGGAGACGTAGCATGTGTAGAGGCCCACGCTCTTCTCCATGGCATCCACGCACAACTCACCATGCACCCCACCGAGAGAGTGTACCCCATGTGACTCTACCCTCCCTAGCAACCAGGCCAATTTGGTTGGAGACTTAGGAGACCTGGCTGGAGTCACTACACCCATGCCCAGGGGTGGTAGTCAGCGTCAATACTCACTGAACTACCCAGGCCCCCATAAATGTTGTATTCTTAAAATGTTCTGTTTGTCCAAGTATCCTCTTGCAGCAATGCAGGTCTTTGGCATTTAGAAGCTGCTAGTTTAGAACCTGTGAGGAGTCTATTTCTCAAACTAGAGACTGTGATTTGCTTGTCTTTTTGTTGTGCACCAAAAATGTCTTTGTGTTCTAAAAATGGAAGCAAACTATACTATATAATTTTCCTAAAGTAACTTGTAATGTAATTTCTTTAGTAGTTTTTCGGTGAACAACATTTTTTATTTTTTTTTTAAATGTACAGTCATGTACATTTTTTTAAATGTACAATCAAATCAGATGATTTTAGCACGGTTCAAAAAAGTTGAGACGGGAAATTTAAGACTAATAACAATTTGACAAGTTGAAATAACGAGGCGATGTGAAACACAAGATGTTAAACAGGTGAGGCAATTGTGTCATAGTACTCTATACTGTATAAGGAGCCTCCAAAAACTAGTCCTTCAAGAGCAAGGATCATTCAAGACTTGTCTATTTGCCAACAGATGCTTCAGCTGATAATCTAGCATTTTGAGAACAATATTCCCCAACATCAAATTTGAAGTATTTTGGGCATTTCACCCTCTACAGTGCACATTAAAGATTCAAGTAATCTGATCAAATCTCACTGCATAAAGGGCAAGACGAAAACTATTTCTGAATGCGCGCACATTCAGAAGTGGTTTTCGTCTTGCCCTTTTTACCTATTACAATCTCTGATCCCTCAGACTTCACTACCTTACTAAAATTCTCACAAAAATGTAATTTATCTGTTTTGGATATCATGAACATGGGCTTGGGATAACTTTAGTAAACCTTTATTAGTCAACACCACTCACCACTGCATCCACAGATGCAAGTTAATATTTTACTATGCAAAGCAGAAGCCCTACATCAACACTGTCCAGAAGTGCTGCCGACTTCTCTGGGCTCTGTCTCATCTTAAATGGAATTAGAACAGTGTAACTGTGTGTTTTTGGTCTGAAGAATCCACATTTCAAAACGTATTCGAAAAACAAAGCCGTCATGTTATCTGGGCCACAGAGGAAAGGGCCATCCAAGCTGTTATTAATGTCAGGTCCAAAAGCCAGTGCCCGTATGAGTCAGGGGTGTGTCAGTGCCCATGACATGGGTAACTCGCACATCTGTGAGAACTCCATGAATGCAGTCAGATATGTAAACATTTTGGAGCAACATACAGTGTACTGCCATCCAGCACCATCTTTTCAAGAAACGTCCCTGCATTTTCCAACATGACAACTTCATTGTATTAAGAAACATCCGGCAACGAAGACCCTGTATAATTGTGCAGCTAAATATCTACTTTATGGATGAATGGGGGAAAATTCCAAAAATTCTAAACGTAACAAACCTGTGTCTTCAGTGCCCAAATGCTTAATAAGTGTTATTAGAAGAAATGGTGATGTTTCACAGTGGTAAATACTCGACTGTCCCAACTTTTTTGTTTTTGTTTCTGTTTTTTGGAGTGTATTGCAATCATCTGATTTGAAATTACAGTACATTAAAAAAAACACACAAAAAAAACAATGAGATTTGCAGGATGAAACAACAAATAATGTGTAGTTGTAAAGCTTTCAATATAGTAAAGGGTGATTATAATTTACAAATCACTCATTTTATTTTTTTATTGGCATTTTTCATACTCTCCCAACTTTTATGGAATTGCCGTCATAATATTTCTCATTACTTCTACTTGTACTCGTGAATTATTTCTTCAGTAGCAGTACGTTTCATTGAAATAAAAATCAGATCTCTTTCCACCACTTGGTAGGCATGCTGTTTACATGAGAAAGTAATACAGAAGAATTCAACTGGAAGACCTATACAATGTAATCGTTTGTCAATATTTGCATGGCATTGTAAAATTGTATGTAGTGAGAGACATATCTACAGACCTCCTATAAGTAGTGATAGGCTTATTAATCAGTTTATATTTGACCATTTTGAGATTATCAGCACTGGCTGATAAATGTGCTTGAGTGGCCAAAAACAGAAGTGGTTATCCCGCTTTGTGTCAGTTCCAAAATCTACCTTCATTCTTGTAAATGTATTGACATTTTCTGTTGCCATTTTTTAAAATTATGTGTAAATATTTGTCATTAAAAAACCCATATTGGTTGATCACTAATTATATACAGTATATAACTGCTGTAACTATTCACTTTTAATATTAGAGAATATTTTCTTTACGTACACCACAAAAAGTGTTACAACTTCAAATAAAATAAGACAGAAAACTGATAAAATAAAATAACGGGCCGAACTATATACTTCAATCAATATGTTTCTTTAGTTTTTGGATAATTTTATATATAACATTATAATATATTTTATTCCTGGAAGGTGCATAATTTCTGCTGAATTTAGTTTACCTAATCTAATCAAGGTCTTACTTAAAAATTACAGTGAGATGTTTAAGAGCAGGGCTGGAACTAAAGATCAGGGAGTCCCCTGTTTATAGACATATTGCCTAAGCTGTTCAGTCAGTGGGTTGATTTTAGCTGGCAATTAACAGTGGTCAGAGTTTATTAGCAATCAGTGGTTGTGGCCGAGTATATAGTCAGTTGTTGGGACCTAGTAGTCAGCCGCTGATAGATTGCATTGAGCATTCTCCTGCCAGTGCTTCAGTATTTAGTAGAGCTCTGCATATCCTAGTCAGTATGCTTTAAACCTCCAATGAAAAATTATTGGCCCAGAATAGTTTGACAGAAAAGGATGCAAGTTGTATTGAGTATTATCCTATTTTGCATTATAACTCATAATTATTCATTCATATTTTAATTATAATTGCATAAAGTTTGATTTTAGCCCTTCAAGAAGCTTAGAAGTACATTTAAGGTCAGGCTTTAGAATAGTTAGAATAGAAATGCACTGTCTCTTTATGACTTCCTTTAAATTAACATTCTTTATGTTTATGAAAATAGTTAAGCATGTGTAAAAAGGATTGGACTGCCATTCGCTTTGAAAAGTGATGCAACAAATCGTCCTGGTTACTTCCGTAACCTCCGTTCCCTGATGGAGGGAATGGGACGTTGTGTTGATGAATTGACACTAGTGGTCACTCTTGGGAGCCCGAGATACCTCTGATCTTTGATAAAAGGCCAATGGGAATTGGCGAGTGGTATTTTCATGCCTATACCAAACATACACAGTTTCTTGTTCAGAGGTTACGGAAGTAACCAGGATGTTCCCTATCTGTCACTCACTCAACGTTGTGTCGATTAAGTGACACTAGGAGTCCCCTACAAAAACGCCACAACTAGCTGAACTGTGTTACGTGAACTGGCGGTGCAAGTTGGGCAGACTACTGTGTGCCTCGTAGCCAGCGCACCAAGCCAACACTTAACCTTCCCCAACGCTGTTATGAGCATCGAACATCCCTAAGTCGACAAGTCGACTGCCCAAAAAATAGGAACAGGGTAGCCCAGTTGTGCCTTTTTCCCTCTTTGTTCTTTTTCTCCCCAAAAATAATGTACTTTTGTGTCCACGTCGGGGGTGAGGGGGGTCTCTCCCAATGGGAAGACACCGCAGAGACCACACCCCACCCAGAGAGGGGGGTGGGGGTATTTTGAGTGGAAATACCTCACATGGCTTTGCCAACTCTATTTTGTCAGAAGTATTTCATGTGGAGAATTCCCATGGTAGGACTAAATGCAGTTTACCAACAGGGAAATTATTTAGAAGAAGATATACGTTGCATGGGGTTTCCTACGGGAAACCAGCACATGCGGAGCACCTACCCCACAACAGGGCCAGTTAGCATGTGCACTGAGCTGGCAGTGAGTTTCTCCGCAAACTCGTCTGCCACAGGGATAGGTCATCCAGGAAACACATTTTGTAACTCTACTGACACTCAACAACGCACGTCTTCATCTCAGTGGAGGTGAAAGGCGCTATGCGCAAGCAATACACCCGGCCGACTGTCCCGGACTTACCGGTTTATTCCTGCCAAGACACGGGACGAAACCAGCTCAACCTGGAGAGTTTAGAACCTCGCAAAGGTGTTGGATGTTGCCCAGCCCACTGCTCTGCAAATGTCTGTTAGAGAGGTGCCATTGGTCAGTGCCCAGGAGGCCGCCAAACTCCTGGTAGAATGGGCTTGTAGCCCTGCGGGGGGCAGCACATGCTGGGCGTGATATGCCATCGCTATGGGGTCAATGACCCAGTGGGCAATCCTCTGCTTTGAGACAGCGCTTCCTTTCCGCTGTCGATCAAAGGAGACAAAGAGCTGCTCTGAGACTGGGAAAGCGAACATGTCCCAAATCGACTCCAAATCAGCTGGAACTTGAGGTGCAACCAGAGGAGGAGACGGTGGGCGAGTTGTGACACAATGGTAGCGTAAGTCATCTTGACGGTCGATATATGGCTGCTGCATACCCGTTGCATACAGAGCCCCAGCCCATTTTGGAGGCATCCGTCATAACCACAATGCACCTGGAGACCTACTCAAGAGGAACACCTGTCCGTAGAAATGTGAGGTCAGTCCAAGGCCTGAAGATGCGGCGACAGACCGGCTTGATGGCCACGCAATGTGTCCCGTGGTGCCATGCCCATCTCGGGCTCGAGTCTGGAGCCAGTGCTGAAGCGGTCTCATATGCATTGACCCGAGCGGTTTTGCCACCGCTGAGGAAGCCATATGCCCCAGGAGCCTCTGAAATAGTTTCTGTGGAAATGCTGTTTTCTGTCTGTACCCGTTCGTGAGGCGCGCCGTCAACGAGACTAAGTCCAACTCCAAGCCGAGAAAAGATATGCATGAGCACCAGGTCCCTGTGCGCACACAACACATCCTGAGAGTGAATAGGATTAGCCAGTCGTCGAGATAGTTGAGGATGCGAATGTCCCCTTCCCTTAACAGGGCAAGAGCTGCCTCTGCGGCATTCGTGAAGACGCGAGGGTACAGGGACAGGCTGAAAGGGGGGACCTTGTACTGGTATGCCCGACCCTCGAGCACAAACGGCAGGAATGGTCTGCGTTGAGGTGGAATCGAGACGTAGAAATACGCATCCTTCAGGTCTACCAATCTCATGTCAGCATTTTGAACGGGAGACTTTGTAAGGCCCAGTTCAGTACTCGCAGGTTCAAGATTGTCCGTAACCCACCGCCTTTCTCCAGTTCAATGAAGTAGAGGCTGTAAAACCCTTTCTTCATCTCGGCCAGAGGGGCAGGCTCTATCGCACCCTTCCGTAGGAGGGTAGCGATTTCCGCACGCAAGGTAGCGGAGTTCTCGGACTTCATCGAGGTGAAGTAGATGCCGCTGAACCTGGGCGGATGCCTGGTGAACTGAATCATGTAGTGGAGTCGGATGGACCGAGTCCACATCGCAACGGTACCGGTGGGTGGGGCCTCATGGCAAGGCAGAGCCTGAGGCACCACGTTGAAGAGGTATGAGCCCTGTGGCCTTGCTGAGTCGAGGGACATCAAAGCACTTACCTGGCTCCTGATACCCACAAGAGGATCGGTTAAGGAGGGGAGCGGAGGTACATCATCCCCACAGTCCTTCGAAACCATCTGGGTGTGGGTTGTTTGTGCCACAGCTGGAGGCAGGGGGTGCAGCTGGAGCGCCGGACCTGCCAAAATGGAATGGTGGACGGTGGTCATAGTGACGGCCATGCACACCAGATATGTGGGTAACATTTGGGTACTGCAGCTACTTTTGCATGCGGCATAATTAAGTGAAAAGAGAACAAAAAATTCTCCTACGGCCCTCCCCCGGGGGATGGATTGGTCTGTTCACCATGGCCGCAGGGGTGGTCCTCAGTGGAGCCGGTGCAGTTGCCGCAGGAGGATGCCCTTGGCGATGAGCAGATGAGGTGCGGGATCTTGAGCTGTGCTGGGGCAGGATATGTTGGATGGTCTCAGTCTGCTGCTTCACTGTCGAGAACTGCTGGGCAAAGTCCTCGATGGTGGGGAATGGGGGTTGAGCCAAAGGTAGCGCTCCTGGACCAACAAAGTGGACATCGCCCATCCGAGAGACCTTGACCTTCGTCGCCCAGAGGGTGAGGTCAGCCGCCGAGCACAGTTCCTGCATCAATCCAGGGGCAGAACTACCCTCAGGCAGTTCTTTTAGCACCTTGGCTTGGTGGACTTGCAGGAGAGCCATGGCATGCAGGGCGGAGGCGGCTTGCCAGCGGCACCGTAGGCTTTGGCCGTCAGGGACAACGGAAATCTACAGGTGCTAGATGGGTGCTTTGGGCGCCCGTGCTAGATGCCGGTGCTCTGCGGGGGCATCACCGAGTACCCCTTGGCCGCCCCAACATCGAGGGTAGTGAGGGCGGGGGAGCCGAAAGATCGGGACCGGGCAGTAAAAGGTGCCATCCACGATCTTGTCAGCTCCTTCTGCACTTCCAGGAAGAAAGGAACTGGGGCGGGGCATGGCTGTGAAAAGCACTGCGGGCCCAGGAACCAATTATCGAGTACAGGGGAGAGCGGAGAATTCCACTTTAGCCCAGCTGAGTCTTCCGCGTCCGTGAGGTCTGTGGGGATTTACCTGGTGGAGGTGGTCACATTGAGGTCCCCAAATCGCCCCCAGTGCTAGCCGCGCTGGCCTCAAACCCATAGGTAGAAGGACCGAGGTGGGGAGCCGCTGGGGTGGCTTGCTTTCTTACAAGCCACGACCCATAGTCATGTTCTCGCAGTGAGAACATGACACATCCACAAATGATGTCTCCGCGTGGGCAGCGCCAAGGCACAAAAGACAGCGATTGTGGCCATCAGAAGGAAAGAGATAACGAGCACAACCAGGAATAACACACAGGCAGAAAGGCATCTTTAAAAAGATGTGTCTTTAAAAAGACATTTCCGTGTGTGCCGCTCTTTTAGAATATACTCTTTTAGGATTTATACTCTTTTAAAATATACTCTTTTAATTTGTTCTGCCGAAGCACTCAGGGCCGATCTCTACAGTGCACCAGTGCAGAGGGGGGAGAAGCCGATGTAATGCGGCATCAGAATCCAGCAGAGGTGAATGGAAGCCATGGAAATTCAGCTCAATGAAATAGCGACCACTCGGCTACGAAGAGAAAATCTGAATGAGCGGTTTGCACGCCAGCTCCTTTATACCTGTATGGGGAGTGGCGTGCAAATACCACTTTTCCAATTCCCATTGGCGTTTTATCAAAGATCAGAGGTATCTCGGGCTCCCAAGAGTGACCCCTAGTGTCAATTCATCGTCACAATGTCGAGTGAGTGACAGATACTGTTACGAACACTGAGAGCACCTCCCCCTCCAGTCATCGGAGATCTGATTCACCGGAGTATTGACCGCTAAGACTACATTTCCCATAAGCCCGCATACCTAGGTCTGATTACTCCTCAGCTGTTCCCTGTTTCCCACACTCTATATAAACTGTTCAGTTAATTCTCTCTTTGCGAACTATTGTTTGCTCCGGCGACTCTACCAAGCAAGTTTATCTCCAGTTTACATTCTAGTCATTCTGTGTACCGTTCCTGCCTGTTGTTTAGACCCTGCTAGTTTGCTGCCTGCCTTGTTTATCTCTTGCCTGCCCAGTTCTACGATTGTTTGCTGCCTGCCCTGATCTCTGCCTGTTCTTGTTACTCTTCTGCCTGCCTTCTACATTCTCTGTTTGCCTGCCATTGACCCTGCCTGTACGACTTGTGTGCTGTTTTCAATAAATACCGCAGATGGATCCCAACTTGCCTGAGGCTTCATTACAGATACGGAACTCTGCTTAATTACATAAAGACATTAATTCTAAAATGAGTATTTTATTAGTTCTCCACCTGTTGCATTTCTTCAGACATACGCATAGCTTAAATCAATTGTCACATGACGCTGAACCTGAAAATACTGAATCAAACTCTGAAGTGAAGAGATTCAGAAAATATTTTGGCCAAGTTAAATAGTTTTGAAGATAATATATTAGCCTTGTGAAAGGGAAATTGATCTTTCAATCTGTTGCAATCTTTAAATTTAACTAAAATAAACAGCCTTTATACAAACTTTCCATAACTATAAATGGCTTTTATGCTCCTGGGAAGCATTCTGATCACAAAATGCTTCATTTTAAGTCTTTTCCAAACTATTTTGTGTAATTGTTAATTATTTCAATCTAATGTAACCCAGTTTCTTAGGACACACAAAATAACCTTGATCCTGTATTTCTTCCAGACTCAATCACGAGTGCCAAAAAGGACAAGGCTCTACTTCTGTGGTGACTGCAGACCTGTTATCCTCCTCTATCTCCATCACCTTCTAATCATGGATGATACAGCTCCACGTGACTCATCCCTCATTAAGGGAGCCAGAGACATTGCTAAGGTTGCCAAACGACAAGCTGTTAAGAAGGTCAGCAAAGTTGTTGACCGTGCCTCAGATGAGTACTCCCACAGTCGTGCTTACCACCGCTTCCAGGACGAAGATGACACCTACTACAGCCAACCGGATGGGAACTACACAGGCGATCATGCCAACGATAAAGAGAGCTCCAGTGATGCCACAGAGGGTCATGATGATGAGGATGAGATATATGAAGGGGAGTACCAGGGGATCCCCTCAGATGCAATGCCCAGGGATGGGCAGGTGGCTCTGGGGAAATCTTTGGCAGACGGTCTGAAGGGCCAGCGAGAACTGGAGAGTGAGAGGCAGGCGGATGAGGAGGAGCTGGCCCAGCAGTATGAGTTGATCATACAGGAGTGTGGACATGGGAGGTTTCAGTGGCAGCTGTTCTTCACACTGGGGTTTGCGCTCATGTCGGATGGTGTGGAGGTGTTCCTGGTGGGCTTTGTTCTGCCTAGTGCAGAGACAGATATGTGTGTTCCTGACTCAAGCTCTGGTTGGCTAGGTAAGAATAAAAAGAATGACCTTAATGACAAGGCAAACACATACATGACAAGTATACACTGAAAAAAGTAGTAACCTGGAGTTGTTACTTCAAGGAGCTTTTTACTCTCAGGAAACAAACCGCCACTGCGCCATCACTACTTGAAATAAGCAGTTATTTTAAATATTACCTCATATATATACTTAGGTTAATTGCCAGCCAAAAGTTTGTACACACCTACTCATTCTTTATAATTACTATTTTCCACATTTTAGAATATTAGTGACATCATTAAAACTATGAAATAACACAGCATATGGGAATTATGTACAGTAGCAACCAAAAATGTAAAAAAAATCAGAACTACATAATATTTACAAAAGTAAAAAGTACAAAGTACACACTCCATCTGGGATGATTATTAAACAGTATTAAAGGAAATAAAGTTTTAGTTCTGTAGTTTTGAAAATATAAAATTAAGGTAAAATTGTTTATATTTGTTTTCAATACTAATTTCAAGCATTTAAGCATAATTCCTTAGATCAATAGGTTTTTAAGGTAAAATTTTTTTTGATTGAGCCAAAATCTTTTTTAATTATAGATTAATTAAAAAAAGTTTAAAACTATATTGTAAGTTGTATATTTGCCATCAAGAGTGCCCCCCACAAAGGTCTTCAATATACATCTTCATCAGGTCAGTATTTGTGTCAGAATATCAAATCTCCAATAGATTTGAAGTTTGAAATTGGAATAAAATTGACTTGTTCAAATAAGAAAACAATTTCAGAATATGAAATAGAAGGAAATTAAATGAATGAAATTGGGGATGAAATTAATGGGTTATCCTATCAGTTGACATTCTTATGCATTTTATCTATTTAATCAAGTCTACACATCTCTCTTTCTCACTTTTGCTCTTTATCTTTCTTTATTCTCTTGGCCTCTCTTTTTCTTCCCTTATGCACTCATCTGGAGAGCCCTGTGGGCATTGTGTGGCATGCTCTGATTCTGTGTCTTTCATGCTCCCTCTCTCCCTTTGTCCTTACTCTTTTAAGACATAATCGGACATAGCCGGCCGACTGCCGCCACAGCCTGGCCTTTGAGATCCGATACAGTCATCAGCTGAAGGACTTGCTCTTCATCTATCTGTCTGTCTGTCTGTCTGTCTGTCTCACTCTGCATACATATGCATGCACACAATTTGTTACAAAATTAATATATTTCTAATTTAACATCAATTGCATTTTATTTCTGACACTGTTGAAGCCAAAATATTGGCAGATGCAATTTACAACCCAGTGCAAATAGTGTCAGATACATCCATATATAAATACTAACATACAGTATATGGGCATCACTGCAGTGTGTTTATTGTGTTTTTTTTAGAGTCCCACAGACATGCTACATTAACCTCTACCCCTAAACCTAATCTTAACCTTATCTTATCTTTATCTGTATCTTCTACAGTAACCATTCACACGGGAACGAGTGCGATCGATTTTATAAATGTATATCTATTATTTTAAGTAGTATTATAGGAAATATTAAGGATGGAATCAGGAAATCAGATTGGAAAAAGAGTGGGACAAACGGATTCAAACCACATCACTAGGACATCAGTACACATTCACACCCCGGCTTTACACCCCACACCACTAGCGTCATCTATTGTTTAGTTTGTCATATATTTCTGTGGTGTCACTAGACTATTTGGTCTTTTGAGAGGTTTGCCAGTCAATGGCTAATATTTATGAATTGTTAATTATGACGTTGTGTGATTAAAATGACCTTCTTTAATATCACTTTAGCATTTTTACATTTGAAAATAGTAAAAATGTATTTTCAGTCCACAACAGCATCTATCATTAATGTCCTTGGTTGTGTTTGACCATGCACATTAAAGCAGGGTGTAAAAATGGTTCATGGAAGAAAAGGAAAATGGTAATTAATCCCTTTTCAGTTGTTCTGGAGTGAAAACATTATTTTTAAATGCTGCTAACCAGTGAATTACTGGTTAAGGTTTTTTATTTATTTTTTATTTAATAGTTAAAAAGTTTTTTTTTTAATGAACCCAAAGGCCACTTCCTTTTGCTCTAAAAATGGAGGCTTTTCTCTTTTTAGCATGTGCTTTGATTCTGAAGTTTAAAAAAAAACAATATAAAAAAAGAATTCAACCTGCAAAAAGTGACGTTTAGTTCGAACGCGCCCATGCAGTGTGTGCATGCAGGAGAGAGAGATTCAGGCTTTTACTGATTTTAGGTGGCCAAATGTATATTTGAAATATTTTTGGAGGTATTTTTAATATTAAGAATACATTTATTGAAAAGACGTTACTTTATATAGGCTACTGAATACACTACTAAACTTGTTATGATTTCTGTGAAGTCGCTTATTTTAAGATTGTTTTTCCAAAACAGGTGTCTTGTCACCCTCCCTTAGGACAGAATACTGTCATTTTAAAAAGAAAGTTATTAACCGTTCTTTTATTTCGTTCTTCTAACCATTTGGAAAGGAGGCTGTGAAACACCAGAACCGGAACAAACAAATACTGTTTCTGCTCAGAACTAACCGAAATAAAAACATTTAATTTTTAGTCCCAACTTTCAAGGCTTTATTATCCTTATTTTAGCTGATTTGTTTTGAAAAGCTTTAGGCTTGTTTCTCAGAGATCAATACACAATTTCTATCAGATTTTCAGGCTATATTCAGAGCCTGCTGACTATCAACACAATCTAATTCAGTCATTTTAAAAACTGATGTATTGAAATATCTTTCAGTGTGTGATGTGAGTAAGGTAATGGCTACTCTCAAGTCATCTTTGGAACCTCACAGTGGTGGAGTTCAAATTTAGTGAAGGTTTGCTGTGGTGTTGTCTGTCAGAATGTGTATAGTCTGCAGCTTTTATTTAGTATTCTAACGTTGAGTCTCTCCCAGGCCTTTTGTTGTCTTTCATTATTTTCTGCTCTGTCACACCTAATGCAATATCACAATACCACATTACGCATCTGATCTTAAAGCCTGATTGCTTAAAAGGGATTGTTCACTGAAAAATTTAAGTTTAGTCATCATCCTCTCATCTCTTGTCATTTGAAATCCAGATTTTTCCTCTATGGAACCAAAAGGAGATATTTTGCAGAATGTGCAGGGTGTTCCACCCAGAAAGAATTGTGAATAACACAATTTAATTAAAGGAATATTCTGGCTTCAGAATTTTCAGAAGTTCAGCTCAATCAGCAGCATTTATGGCATAATGTTGATTACTGCGAAAATGTATTTAGATTCGTCCATCCTTTTCTTTAAAATAAAGAAATAAATCAAAATCAAGGTTACAGTGGGATATTTGCAATGGAAGGGAATTGGGCCAATTTTTGGTGGGTTTAAAGGCAGAAATTTGAAGCTTATAACTTATTAAAAGCACTTACATTAATTCTTCATTAATACTTGTGTATTTTTGAGCTGTAAAGTTGTTTTTACAGTTGTTTTAGGGTTTGTTGACATTACATTGTAAAATTGGCTAACTTTACACAGAAATGATTTGTAAGTGATTATATCACAGTAAAATCATGTTATTGATTCATGAATATTGTTTATGTCTTGTGGCTATACTTTTGAAATTGTGGGCATTTTAATGTTTGTGGATTGGCCCCATGAATTCACTTTCAATGTAAATTCCTTACTGTAACCCAAGTTTTTTTGTTTTTTTTTAAGAAAAGGAGGGTCAAGTCAAAATAAAATTTTGTGTTTATCATCGTTATGCCACAAATGCTGTCAATTGAGTTTCACTTGTTTTGAACCCGGAATATTCCTTTAATGGAAGTGGCCGGTCACTGCTGGGCATGGTTTGTTGGCCGCTATTCTCTAATTTGTGGCTCTTTCTCTTCAAGTGCATGGTTAATGTAGAACTTCACCAGGAATTCGGCTAATAAACCCTTTTTTTTTTTATTACGTTGAAATAACATGGACTAATGTCACAGAAGCATTTCCGCTCAATTATCAACCTCAGAGCTCATGAAAAGTCTGTATTTAATGGTTTATAAGCTATTGTTAAAAATCTATTTGCCTGTGACAAAATAAAAGGAATTTTTAATTGTTAACATTAAAGACTAATGCATTTGGTGATGCTAATGATAATGCTAAGATCTTTTCAGTAAACATTGCCACAACAGCGATCTGTGATTCTGACAAATTTGCTCAAACTGTTTTATAAGACTGTGAGATGGCTTTTACTGAGATGTTTTAGAAAAAATATATTAAGCTCATAATATTGAATGAGCATGACAATTGTTGATTAGATTATAGGAGTGAATTACTTTTGAATTATAATCACTAACAGGATCCTGTAAAATCCTGAGCATTCCCGAGTTAGATGTGGATACATTGGGCCTGGGGCTACTTCATGTGGTTTTACAGTCATTAATCTTACCACATTCTCTATTGGTCTTCCCTGTTACCCATCTATCACATTCTCAGTTGCTTTTACATTTATGCATTGTTTTAGCACCATGCTCTACCAGTTGAGCTACTGTTACTGTGTCACTCACACTTTAAGCATTTATCCTGATTAAAATCTATGAATTGCACCTAAAGGACATTTAGTCTTCCGTAGAAAGTAGAAACCAAAATGCATCAAGCAATTACGATAATGGATGGGTTTTGAACACATTGTGTGGGATCCTCCATTATGTTTGGCTCAGATCCAGGAGTCCATCTTTGTCTATTAATCAGTGGCTGTTGTATCTAATACATCTCATCATAATCCTCTTTCTGTTTCCCTCTTATTCTCTTCTTTATCTGCCTCTTTTTGTGCTTTGGTTTCTGGGGGAAGCTGAGCTTGGCTAAACTTCAGTTATATCACCACTGCAAAGATTACAAGACCAGCACAGTTTCTTAAAGGAATAGCTCACCTAAAAGTGAATATTCTTTCAGCATTTAGTCACCCCTCATGTTGTTCCAAACCCGTATGACATCTCCATATGTCACAGGTCCTACTCAACCCACCCCAAGCTGGATTCGAACATTGACAATCCCCGGCATGGGAGGTGGGCACACTAACAAGGAAGCTATCAAGCCATGGCCTTTGAAGTGTCTCTTAAGGCCAGTAAATTGAGGTTCACACACTGCACAGCTATCACATACCAGCTGGCTACTGTTACACTCACCCTTAAACCTCATTCCCATCTGGGTCAAGGCACCAGTATCACCAGTCCTACTCGACCTGCCCCAAGCAGGATTCAAACATGTAATCCCCGGCATGGGAGGCGGATGCGCTAACAAGGAGGCTATAAAACCATGGCCTCTAGCCTTGGTCACAGTCCATCTCGTAAGGCCAGGAGAGTAAGGTGTACACACTGCACAGCTATCACGTACCAGCTGTCTACCATTACACACATTTGTATAGTGTTTTGGCATAGCATGGTAAAAATTAATTATTAAAAATCTTAATTATTCCCAATATTGACTAAACAAAGTCATCTTTAATACTCCAATTCTCTAAAAAAAGCTCAACAAAAGCAGTTCAAGCAATAATTATTTAGCAAATTACTAACTAATTAACTTTAACATTATGGCTTCATATACTGTAAGTTGCATGATAAATCTGAACTGATAAATCATCCCAACTTTATATTGAGCACATTTACATGCACATTCTTACACAGATAACGTGTGTGGTCATGTAAACACAGATTTCTTTGTTTAATTTTTGGAAGTAATCAGCGTATTGGTGTGCATGTAAACAAGTTTATTGTTCAGTGTCTCTGCAACAGTCATAATTATTATTATTTTATTTTGTATAGAAGGAGCAATGCTTCTCAGCTGTGTTGAGTTGACAATAAGCCCCTCTGGAGCCTGCTGGAAAAACACAATCAGCCTGTAAGAGCTTGTTCTCGACAGATCTCCATACTTCAGCTCTCCCTGCTGTGTCAACAGCCCCAGTCATTACTAAACTGCTATCAGACAGTCATTTCTGGCTGTTCCAAAGCTGTACATTGTCTTTACCTCACTACAGGTTCAGTAAGGGAAGACGGGGAAAAATTATATTTGGTTCAATACTATAGGTTTACTTTTTTTATGACTTGTTGCTTTTTGATTTCTTTGTATATTCTTAAACCCTTCTGGCCCTGCCTACCGTTAGGCATTTCCCGACCTCTCTAGGGCTGTGGAGTGAAAAACAAATAAAAAGAGTAGAGGGAAAGGGCAAAGCGGAGCGACAACACGAGACAGAGAGAGAGAGAGAGAAACAGAGAGAGAAGAATAACCTGGTTCGCCGGCACCCAGATACGCCATCGCCGGCCCTCATCCACTCCCCAACCTCTGGCGGACGATAGCTCGCTCCTCCCCCGGTGGACGGTAGTATGTCATCCTGCCCCAGGCAGACGGTCACGCTCCTCCCCCTCTTTTCTTTTTTTCTATGGGGGGAAACGGCAGCATGCTTCAGATCCTCTGCATCTGGTAGTGACGTCTCTGTCCCCGGGCGGACGGCCGTGGCTGCTCCTAGGTTGGCTGGTAGTGGCGAGGACTCCGCAACAGCACATCCCTCCTCCTTCCTGGGTTTCGGCACCAATGTAACAAGGTTACTAGCTTCATGGGAAAGGAGGAGGCGGGAGCCGCTTAACTGTCAAAATAATGGTTTCATGAAAATGTAAACAAAAAGACACAGAACACAAATGTACACACTGCAGCTGCGTGTCTCTCTCTCTCTCCCGAATTGCTGCATTGCACTGCACTTATCCCTCTCTTCGGCTGACACACACCCGGCCCTGCCCTCCTCCTCGTCACTCTTGAATAATTCAATATGGTCTTAAAATCCTTCTCTCCTTAGTAATAGTCCATCTTAAGTTGCCCTGGTTTCAAGATTACTCCTAAATTCTTGCTACTACCAGCAAAGCAATAAGTTTAGTGCTTACTATTACAGTAATTGCTGTGCTTGTTCTACAGCAGCAGATTGTAAGTGCTTGGTCACAGAGAAAGCTGCTGTACCAGAAAAGTATTCACATTTTAAGAAATCAGCAAAATCTCTTGTACATTGCTATGGTCAGTGTAAAAAGTGTAACAGCATCTCTTCACACATCTGTTTGCCCTTCATTCAATTAAACCATCTGTTGACCAGTTTCTCTCCTTTTTTTCCTTTATTATGCTCTCTTTGTCTGACTGGACAGCTTATGTTCATTCTTATGTAACATTTTTAAGTTTAGTTTACCCATTAATGAAAATTCTGCCGTCATTTATTTGCCAGCATGTCATTCCAAACTTGGATTACTTTTTTCTATGTTGGGCAGAATGACTGCCTTATTCACCATTCACTTTCATAGTATGAAAAAAAGGATGCTATGAAAGTAAATGGTGAAGGAGCCTAACACTCTCCCTAACATCTTGTCTGTGCGTTGCAGCTAAAGTCACAGGTTTGCAACAATATTGTGAGTAAATGATAGAATTTTTTTTTTTTTGTGTGTGAACTATAATTTTAAATTGAATTCATCCACAGGTTATGTAGCCTGTCGTACAGTATGTGTACAGTAATATGGATGATTATCTGCAGAAAATTGCTACAGAAAAAATTATTCATAGTGCAGTTATCGAACAGCTAAATAACATTGGTCAGTTTTATAAAGCAGTGATTCACCAAAGAACTAGATGAATGCAGAAAGACTACCTGTAAAGTTCATTATCATCTAATCATTCACATTTACCACACACAAGTCTCTTTATTTATCTGTATTTACCTTTTTTTCCTCCTCTTTATCTGCAGACCATCTACTGTATTCTGTGCTCTAGAAATATCTGTAAGGACATCTTATTGCAATGTATGATAGTGGATAGCATTCATTTAAATCTAAATTTAAATTTAAATTAAGTATGCTGATATTTTTAGATAAATTGAACAAAAGCTGGTAGTAAAGCATCCTTTGTATTGACTTCAGAACACTCCCATATAATTCTGATATTGCTGAGATTTTATACCTATTTAATGTTATGTGTTTTTCCTTTGGACTACTTTAATTATATAATCAACATTTTTAATGTACAGGAGAAAAACTTCCTTGGAATGCTACCAGCATTATTATGTAAATTCTCCTTTATTTCACAAGAATATAGCAAGTCATCATATGAAAACAGTCAACACAAAGTTGTTCTTATTCTGAGAAGCAGTTTCAAGTGAGCTATTTTGCTTTTATTAAGTCAGTCTGTGATTGGTGGATTATGGTTCTGCAAGGGCCCTTCAAGCCTCTTTGGAGATTTCTTGTCGCCATAGCTATTTGCAATGTTTTAATAGCGAGAACAGTATAGCAAAAATTAGAAGTAGTGTTGGTATTGCAAGAAAGTCAAAATACTAGAAATAAATGGGTAATTACAAGAATTGACAATCCATATGCGTAGTACATTTTAAAAGACTCAAAACAATGGTCCACGACTAATATACAATATCAAAGCTGCAATAAGGTGTTCAGAAGGCTCTATTTGCTGTCGAGTATTTCTACTTCCATCTACATGTTTCTTTGCCTGAGGTATGTGTTCCTTCTGTCTCAACTTGTTCTTCACTTATTCTTCCTCTCTCTCTTACTTATTTCACTTTAGGCAGCACTGTGTACCTGGGGATGATGGTAGGGGCCTTCTTCTGGGGGGGCATGGCTGACAAGGTGGGAAGACGGCAGTGTCTGCTCATATGCATGTCCATGAATGGCTTCTTCGCCTTTCTGTCATCCTTTGTGCAGGGCTATGGCTTCTTCCTGCTCTGTCGTATGATAGCTGGATTCGGGTGAGTCCTTCTCCCACTCCACTCGATCTACCACGTTGTTCTGTGGTAAATATATTCTGTAAAACCTGTTCGATATGGAGTGGCATTCAATCCTGACAAAATGTGGGTATTGAGAGCGACTATATCCTATGTTCACACAGTCAGTGTTTCGGAGTCTTGAAATGTCCTGTTCATACAACATCTTACAGTAGTAGTCTGTATGAACGAACAACCGAAGTCACAACCGTATTCTAACAGCTGTAATAATAGAGAAAGTGACTAAAGAAGGCGACATCCATAACACAGGCAAGTGGTGCATTATTAAATGCTGCATTATTAAATAAACAAGTCTAATCGAGGAAATCAGCTAAAATCTCCGTCTCCTTTAAAGAAACCCCACACAAGAAACACGCTCATGTACAGTGCAGACGTAACTAACAACTAGTTGTCCACTGCATTTCCGTTCACACAGCACAGGCTTGCCTAGAATCTGGTTGAGACCTGAACATTTGTAGGTGTCAGTTCGGTTATAGAATGCTGTTGTCACACCTGTAAATAACCGTCATGTGTGTGAACACAACTGTAGGCTATTAAGCATTCAAAACAGGTCTGACAGCCGTATTTTGATGCTGTGTGAACTTGGACTTAGATTATGTACATTGCTACAATGCAAAGTATGGGCTGAAGTAGATAGTCTAGTGGTGTGACTTTAATTGACTTTAAAGTTGAAGATCAGATCAAATTTCATGACCAATTTATACAGAAATCCAGGTAAATCCAGAATGTTCACACATAAGAAAATATATCATATCAGCCTCTCCCAGACATATAAAACTGTCCATTTAACATGTTAGCAGCAGGGCTCAACAATAAAGCTTGTTTGGGACAAGTGGATTTTTGAAGGGGCACGTCAAAGAAAATTTTACTTGCCCAACCGGATTAGCAGACTGATTAAAATCACTTGTTAGAAAGTTCATATTCTTATTCTGATGTTGAAAATAATCCAGAGTGTGTAATTTTATAATTCACTTGCGATCTTGTAACAAGTGTGCCCTGTTTGATTGACAGGCTGGGTGCTGAACATGCGCGTGTGTTCCGAAAATGCTTGCGCACCTGAACAGTCAAATACATTTCAAAATTCTGCCAAAATGCCGTCTTGGTGAGGTATTCTTGTAAACACAATTAGTTATGTCTAAAGTTGAGAAAAAAGTGGATTTGTATTAAAATGTCGGACTTGTAAGTATAAATGTAAGCTAACAGACCTGCTGCCGTCTAGTGTGTCATTATAATTATCAAACAACCATAACAAGAAAACAAGAAAACACTCACTGCTCTTGACTGGGTAACTTTAGTAGCTTAAATAATAAATAAAAAGCATAGAATTTACTTAATTTGTTCTACTATTTTTAATCTATTTCTCTTCATTGCTGTTTTTATTGTTATTTTATTACTAACCATTTACTGGTTGTAAAGAAGTTCAATAGAAAGGAGGAGGCGAGAACCAGCTTGACAATATAAATAATGTTTAATGAAGAAATAAACACTCAAACATAAATGCACAGAGCAGCTGCCTGTATTTCTCTCTCTCTCGAACTGTCGTCACCGGACGCTTTTTTGTCCCTCGCATGCCCCCATCATTCTGATTGGGGACCGGGTGTGCGTTGTCCCGCCCCGCCCTCCTCCGCTCTACACTGGTCTTGAATAATTACTTAAGAACATGAAAACATTCTTCCATAATTAACAAATTAGTTTGTGTTATTACTTGTTGTGGTTTTGAAGCTAGTGTTAAAATCATCAGACTTCACTTCTGTCATTTTTGTATTGTGATAATGTATATCCTTTATTGTACATGGTATATATTGCTGCAATAACAGGATGAAAATTTAGATCTCATTCCTTAGAAGTCAAGTCAATTTTATTTGTATAGTGCCTTTCACAACACACATCGTTTCAAAGCAGCTTTACAGAAGATCAGGCATTAACAAAAGATAAAACTGTAATGTCTATAATGTCAATGTATCATCATTGTGTAATTAGATTAAATATGATTGTTAATTGTGTATAAAAATAAGTAATTCAATAATAATTGTATTAATAACCTCAGTGAGCAAGCTGAAAGCAACTTGTGGAAAGGAACACAAAACTCCATAAGATGTTGATTAATGGAGAAAAATAACCTTGGGTGAAACCACACTCACTGTGGGGGCCAGTTCCCCTCTGGCTAACATTATGAATGTAATGTAAATATTACTTATGTATAGGTAAAGACATGGTTTAAAATTATTAAACTAAGTAAGTGTTAAGAGTCAGTGTTTAAACACAGATTTTTTATGAACTGTAAGATTAATGACCAATGTCTTTGAAATCCATCCTGGATTAACTGCAGAAGTTCACATAGATGCAATTGTCCTTGTTAATTGGCTTATGAAGGCTTTTGTTGGCAATTTATAGTCTATATATTCCCTTATAAGAGCGTAGTCCATCAATAGACCGAGGTGGTGCAGGCAGAGATCAGTGAGGTGCGCCGCAGTTCAACCTGGCCAGTTATTGTCTGAATCCAAGGTTCAGACAATGGCATATGAAGTATCCCATGTCTTATGGCTGGCATCAGTTCATCCTCTGAAGTCCATCATAGTAGACTGAAGTGGTGTTTGGCTGCTATTAGTCATCATCACACAGCAACACATAGCAGAGGAGTCCAACACGAAGCAGGAATGGAGCTGGATCCAGCCGGTTCTGGTGACATCAGGATAGGAGTCCCGAGGTTGAGACAGGGAAACAAATAAAATAATATAAGCATAGATGCCATTCAATTTATTGCAGATTTATAAATCATGATCAGTGTTTCTGGTTTCTGGCAGACTAAACTAAAGCAGCCTAATTGTGGGTTGAAGGATACATTAGGTGTATGCCTGGCTAAATAGATGAGTCTTTAGTCTAGATTTAAACTGATGATGGTATTATTGTGATCGTCCCTGCTGTAATTGATGGCGATGGAGGCTTTTCTTTATTTGACTACCTTACGTGACATAAAATCATCATCATATAACAATAGCCTCCTCCCCTACCCCGTGCAGTTTACATTTCTGTCGCAGAAAATTGAGTTGATTGCATACAGTAGGTACACTATTAGTTTGGGCATCAGTCATAATTTTAGGAAACTTACAACATAAACCTTGTCATGTTACTTGAGCATGTAAATTAAATGTCCCTTTTTCTCTCTGGACAATGGGCAATTTACTTGTCCAGAGTACAAGCACATGAAAATGCTTAATGTCAAGCCCTGTACCAGGATGTAGTCTTCAACTGCACTTTGACTTGGGTTTCTGCAGAGTGTTCTGAGATGGTATCATGACAAATTATTCACTGGGCATCTTTTATCAACTGTCTTCTAAACGAGAATGTCTCCCCTATTCTTTAGATAATAGTCTTTTTCAAAGAGACAATACATTACATTTGGCTGGATCGATAGCCTCTGCAGTGCTGCTTTCTTGACTCTATCATTGATAGAGACTGCCTGTGGGTCCGCACTTGTCTCTCTGATGATGGGATTATTGTGATTCTTTGAACACATTCAGCCTGTAATGACTTTCACAAAAGTCTGGGCATCCTAATGAGCATTTCACAGGATGTTGTTGCTGATTAAAATGTATACATGGGTAACAATGATTTTAGTGGTATCATCATGCCTATATAAAAGAGTATGCAATATACAGGTGAAACTCGAAAAATTAGAATATCGTGCAAAAGTTCATTAATTTCAGTAATTCAACTTAAAAGGTGAAACTAATATATTATATAGACTCATTACAAGCAAAGTAAGATATTTCAAGCCTTTATTTGATATAATTTTGATGATTATGGCTTACAGCTTATGAAAACCCCAAATTCAGAATCTCAGAAAATTAGAATATTGTGAAAAGGTTCAGTATTGTATGCTCAAAGTGTCACACTCTAATCAGCTAAACACCTGCAAAGGGTTCCTGAGCCTTTAAATGGTCTCTCAGTCTGGTTCAGTTGAATTCACAATCATGGGGAAGACTGCTGACCTGACAGTTGTGCAGAAAACCATCATTGACACCCTCCACAAGGAGGGAAAGCCTCAAAAGGTAATTGCAAAAGAAGTTGGATGTTCTCAAAGTGCTGTATCAAAGCACATTAATAGAAAGTTAAGTGGAAGGGAAAAGTGTGGAAGAAAAAGGTGCACAAGCAGCAGGGATGACCGTAGCCTGGAGAGGATTGTCAGGAAAAGGCCATTCAAATGTGTGGGGGAGCTTCACAAGGAGTGGACTGAGGCTGGAGTTACTGCATCAAGAGCCACCACACACAGACGGGTCCTGGACATGGGCTTCAAATGTCAAACGTCTTACCTGGGCTAAAGAAAAAAAGAACTGGTCTGTTGCTCAGTGGTCCAAAGTCCTCTTTTCTGATGAGAGCAAATTTTGCATCTCATTTGGAAACCAAGGTCCCAGAGTCTGGAGGAAGAATGGAGAGGCACACAATCCAAGATGCTTGAAGTCCAGTGTGAAGTTTCCACAGTCTGTGTTGGTTTGGGGAGCCATGTCATCGGCTGGTGTTGGTCCACTGTGCTTTATTAAGTCCAGAGTCAACGCAGCCGTCTACCGGGACATTTTAGAGCACTTCATGCTTCCTTCAGCAGACAAGCTTTATGGAGATGCTGACTTCATTTTCCAGCAGGACTTGGCACCTGCCCACACTGCCAAAAGTACCAAAACCTGGTTCAATGACCATGGTATTGCTGTGCTTGATTGGCCAGCAAACTCGCCTGACCTGAACCCCATAGAGAATCTATGGGGCATTGCCAAGAGAAAGATGAGAGGCATGAGACCAAACAATGCAGAAGAGCTGAAGGCCGCTATTGAAGCATCTTGGTCTTCCATAACACCTCAGCAGTGCCACAGGCTGATAACATCCATGCCACGCCGCATTGAGGCAGTAATTAATGCAAAAGGGGCCCAAACCAAGTACTGAGTACATATGCATGATTATACTTTTCAGAGGGCCGACATTTCTGTATTTAAAATCCTTTTTTTTTTATTGATTTCATGTAATATTCTAATTTTCTGAGATTCTGAATTTGGGGTTTTCATAAGCTGTAAGTCATAATCATCAAAATTATATCAAATAAAGGCTTGAAATATCTTACTTTGCTTGTAATGAGTCTATATAATATATTAGTTTCACCTTTTAAGTTGAATTACTGAAATTAATGAACTTTTGCACGATATTCTAATTTTTCGAGTTTCACCTGTATGTGATAAATCAGATATTTCATAGTGGAATAATAAGTTTTAAGGTCATTGACAGGCTTAGGTATTCATACAAACCCTCAGACGGATAACCATTATTGCTGGTAAAGAAAAATGTAAAGGACTTTTTTTTTCCTTTTTTAAGTTTCCTTAAATCCTTGTAATTTATTAGGTAATTTATAGGCAGTTATGTGTTTTTCTACAGATGAAGGAGTTAAAGGTTTAATTATCCAATTTACTCAACCTCAAGTTGTTTTCTTTCATTCAACACTAAATGAGATATAAGGCAAAATGACTCAGTCGCCATTCACTTAATTGCATCTTTTTTTCTGTGAATGAAGACTGAGACTAAGACTAACATACTGTCTAACATCTCCTTTTATGCTCTATGGAAGAAAACATATTACAGGGGTTTGGAACAAAACGAGGGTGAGTAAATTATGTGATAATCTTTATTTTGGGCTAAACTATTCGTTCAAGATTTTGTGAATAATTCAAAGTACATCAGAGCATGTCGAGAATTTCAGTACAACCCAGATATAAGATATAGAGATAGGTAATCAATGATTCTTCTACATGCTAACATTTGATTATTGGAAATTTCAGGCTTACATTGATTCTTGATTTACAGTTTTTTGGGATATTGATCAGCACAACTGAAGACACAGAGGACTAATTAAATCTGTGTTGCAGTTAAATGCAAGACTAGACTACTTCAGCTTTTTTTCCTCTGTGTAAATTACTTAATAGGGGTTTAATTCAATGTAGCCTAAATGTAGTCTAATGATGGTGATTACTTTCTTTCTTTCTTTCTTGCTTGCTTTGTCATATATTAAAATCTAGCCTCTTTTTTGAACTCTCTGATACATTTTTGCAATCAAAGCACTCACCGATTAGCTTGTATTTTAACCAACTATTTTAAGTTGTTTCCCTTTTTCTCTTAGTTGAATCAAAAAAGCTACTCAGATTCACACTTGTTACTGTTTTCCATATGAAGTTACTACAAAGGATTCTGCATATAATTTATCTTGCTCTTGGATTTCTATGTTCTTTAGAATTGGTGGAGCAGTTCCCATCGTCTTCTCATACTTTGCTGAGGTGTTGTCAAGAGAAAAGCGTGGAGAGCATCTGAGTTGGCTTTGCATGTTCTGGATGATTGGAGAGATCTATGCCTCAGCCATGGCCTGGGCCATCATACCTCACTACGGTAAGAGAACAAGATCATGCTTATTCATATCAGCTCTAGAGCACTCTTTTTTACCTGTATTATTTTGCTAGACCTTATAGCCATTATTACTGTACAGTGAAGTAATAATTCTTCAAATACATTATGCATATGGTCATAATCTGTCACAGCCAGGGCTGTAACCACCAATATGTTGAATATTTGGTTACATTCTTTGTCATAGCACAACTAATCAGATCAGTATGACTCTCAACTGAAAAGACAATAAAGCCTCCTAACACTTACCGTGGTACTGTGGTCGTACCATGATGCAGAGGTGGAATCAAATGGGAATATAATGGAAATTTTAAATATATAATCCTTGATACCAAAGTACTGAAGGATTACCATATTCATATATCATGCTATTTTCATGGTACTCCAAACTCAAGTAATACAGTTCATTATCCTAACTGCAAGAGTTTGGGAATGACAAGCAATGTAGCAACTTGGCACATTAATATAGGCTAGAATGTGTAGTAACAGATGTGCATTTATAGTCATGGTAGTAATTTATAATTATTTATATTTATAACATGGATCTTCCATTAAAATAACATGGTTTTACCATGGTACATGTCCAAATGCATGGTCTTATCAAGTTACCCTGTCTATGAAAAACATGGTAATACCATGGTACTTTTTTGGAAGTGATACAAACTCTGAAGGTAATAAACCTAATTTCCTAATTTCCATTAAAATCAGGTATTATAGGCTTATTACAGTGCAACCAGGTTCTCGGGGAGCTAAAGTCATCGTGCCTGCTTTTTCTCCAACACGTGTGGGATGTCCTCTCAGCTGCAGTGATGACTAAGGCGGCAGAGAAGAGTTGAGCTTTAGGTTAAGTGATTAATGTAGAAACAGAGCACTGCTGGGATATTTAAAGGATGAAGGCATTCTGGTGGGGGAAGGCATAGCTCATGATTTATGAGAACCTCAACTCTAGAAATAATCTGTACTCATCACTAAAGTAATGATGAATAAGAGGGTAAAGGAGGAGGTATGAAGCTGAATTGTTCAGATCGTAATTAGGTTTTTCTCCTTGCCTTGAGAGATAAAGCGAGAGGAGAGCTTGATTTATGAATGGCCCTCGGTGGAGCCCAGGCAGGGGACAGGCGCAGTGGCTAGGAGAGTATTAGGCAGTGTATATGCTGGGAATCAATGGGAAACAATCATTGGCTCTGTAAATTGGGAGTCTGTGTGTGTGTGTGTGTGTGTGTGTGTGTGTGTGTGTGTGTGTGTGTGTGTGTGTGTGTGTGTGGGACAAGGGGGTGCAAGGAAGGGCAGCAGTCATGGATGGTTAGTATACATTCAGTTTCTCCTTTCCTCAAGTAATGGTAATCAAGTGATACAGAATGTGCATGTGTGGGAAGGAAACAGAGTCAAGAGAATGAGCACACACACACACACACACTCAGACGTATAGACTCACATGCAATACAGAGATTACTTACTGTACCCCTCTCTAGAAAGATACCTAAATATTTAGATAGGTATCTAAATAGATACAGTAACATGGTAACATTTTACATTAAGGCTCTATTTGTTAACATTAGTAAATGCATTAGGTATCATGCACTAACAATGAAAAATATTATTTTAGAGCATTTATTGTCTTGGTTAATGTTAATTCATGTAAAATAATAGATGTATATAAATAGTAGATAAAACATTTGTGTATGTTGGAATTAACATGAACTAAGATTAATTAGTGCTGTAAAATGTCTTGGTTACTGACGTATCCTCCATTCCCAGATGGAGGGAACGAGACTTTGTGTCGATGTAGTGTACTTACCTCGTAGCAAGTGCACCCGGCCCACACATAACCTCCCCCAACGTTCCACGAGTGTCGTACATCCCCTCGCATCCCAGGGACAAGACAAACTCATAGTTGGGACAGGCAGTGTCAGCTGTGGCATTCTTCTCTTCTTTTTTCTCTCACAAAAATGGAATATCAATCAGCTGGGGCCATATGCATCCATGTCGGGTTGGGGGGAGCGGGTGTCCTTTCCCGATGGGAAAGTCACTATGGGGACCATACCTTGCCTGAAGGGGAGGTAACGTGTGGAGAATATGTCACATGGATTTACCGACCGGCAGTATCGCATGAGGAAGAAGTGCCGTGGTAGGTCCTACCCGGCGGGGAGGAGCTCTACAAACACGGTGACCGGAGGCAGAGGTAGCTCTGCCCAAGGGAGATGCGGATTTACCAACAGGGAAACAGTACGGCAGAAAATACATCACAGGGTGTTACCACGGGTAACCAATACAGTGGAGCACCTATCCCAATACAGGGCATACTAGCACATGTACTGGGCCCGGCTCCGAATTCCTCTGCTGAATTCGCCTGCCACAGGGATAGGGAGGAAAGACATCCATGGTTCACCGTCTCGTGAACTCACATGGGGGGAAAAAGTGCACGTCTTCCCCTCCGGGAGGGGAAAGGCACTGTATACAAGCGGTACACCCGGCCAGCTGCCTGTTCTTACCTGTTCGTACCTGACAAAACAGGACTCTTTATAATTATAAAATCTCGCAAAGGTATTGGTTATTGCCCAGCCCGCTGCTCTACAGATGTATGCTAGAGATGCTCTGTTGGTTAGTGCCTAGGAGGATGCCACATTTTTGTTGAGTGTGCTCATAATCCAAAAGGAGAGGTCATGCCCTGGCCCTGGTATGCCAAAGTGATGGCATATATGATCCAGTAGGTTAGCATCTGTTTGGAGACAGCGTTCCCTTTCTGCTGCACTTCAAACGGCACTTCAAGGCATACAGGTGCCTCGTAAAGGGAGCCCTGGCCTGAGTGATTGTGTTTACCACCGCCGGTGCTAGGCCACTTAGGTCTTCCGCGTCCCATCCAGGGGCCAGACAAGGAGATTCCAGAGGTCTGGTAGCGACAGGTACAGACTGAAGGGGAGGACCTTGAACTGATTTGCCCAGCCCTAAATAATCATACATAATAACAGTTAACAAATTATAATATAATAACATACATTTATAATTGAACTGAAGCCTCAGCTTTCTGTTCCTGGCTGACAGAAGTGGAACCCATGTGGTCCTTTGATGTTGTAGCCCATCCTCCTCAAGGTTTGACATATTGTGCATTCTGAGATGCTATTCTGCTCACTAAAATTGTACAGAGGGGTTATCTGAGTTACCGTAGCCTTTCTGTCAGCTCGAACCAGTCTGGCCATTCTCTGTTTACAGTATACTTTTAAAGAATACAATGCTCTAACATAACGAATTATGAAGCATACTCAAGTCTTAAGCATGAACAATAGTAATAGTGATGGAAAGTAATAAATGCAAATAGGAAAGATATGAAGATGTATATTGTAATACTTCAGAAAGTCTGAAAAAATAACTTCCAAAAAAATATTCAAAGGTTGGAACACAAGTTGACATTTATTAATTTAGCATTATTCATAAAAGGATACAAAGTGGTAGCATAGAGAAAAATGGAAACATTTCCCATCATAAGAGCATTGAAACATTCACACAGTTAAGTATTTATTTGCATGTGTTTTTAGCTACAGTCTGCTCTACAATCATGAATACATGTCAAAGTAGTAGACCCACAGGCAAACCACTGTACATGAGTGAAAAACCGATAGGTCTGCTAGTTGTTGACTCAGTCATCCTTTAGTCAATTATGCACATAATCTACGTAATGAGATTTCCAATGACATGGGCGAAACATTAACCCTCTGGGCCTGCCTGCTGTCACAGTCACAGCTTCATTGCACTCACTTATACTTCAGTGTAGTGTTGCTTTCATTACTTACCACAGGTCCTTACAGAGATAGCCGAATGAACACACACACACACACACACACACACACAGTGCTTCATCAATCTACAGCAGTGGTTCTCAACCGGTGGGTCGCGACCCAAAAATGGGTTGCAGGTGTGTTCTGAATAGGGTCGAGGACAGCTGGAAAAAATTAAATAAAATGCAACTAACTATAACAATCTGTTGTGTTTCTCAGCTGTGATGAGCCTTTATGCTGAAGTTGTTCATTTAAATCCGTTTAAAGCTATTTCCTAGCTTTAGTAATGTAGTAGTAATAAGAGCATGGAGGCTGTTCTATGTAAACAATGACTAATGGATTCACTTCATGTCACCTCTGTCTCATATTACACACAAAAATTATCTTTTGCCACCACCTGCTGGCTAATATATGTAATGTCAATAAACTAATGTTAAAAGAAACACATAGCCTACAGTAGCTCTAAACATATATGTACTGCTCTTACACTTTAGTTTAGGACGATGAACACAAGTGGAGTTATAAACACAGTGAAGCGTCCGAGTGCTGATGGTGTCAGACCATCAGTGCTCATGGAACGTCTCTCGTCCAGTCAGATTCGAGGACCAGAACTAACTGTTGTTTATATATATATATAACTATAACAACACTTGCCATTTCTTTTTTGGTTGAAGCACTTGGATTTAACTGCTTTGAAATGAGTCACTTTCAACTGCCATTGTACTGAATAGACAGACAGGACATTCAATAAAATGTTTCCTTTTTTGTTCATCATAAGAAAAAAAAACTGGTTTGCAATGGCATGAGGGTGAGTAAATGATGACAGAATTTTTATTTTGGGGTGAATTAACCCTTTATTAATGCTGCATATTGTTGGGCCTATGCAAATCATGGTAATATTAATAAATAGCCTATTATTAAAATAATAAGTGTTTGAGTTTAAGGGCATTTATTAACATTTTTTGTGTCCAATGTAAAATCTGGGCCCTAAAGGAAAACTAGAGAACTACTAATATACCTCTTTCACTCACATTCAGACATAAATAATATATATATACCTCCATCCTAAAGCTGTAATGTCTTACTTGTTGGGTGCAGATTTTTGTCATCATGCTTCAACATCCACATCAGTCACAAAATGTAGGTTTCTTTGAACACATACTGTAATCCCAACATCCATGTATAATTGGCGGCATTCATCAAAGTCTTATTTGAACACATGAGGATTTATTTAAATCTGTAATTTTAATGCAGTGATAAACCCCAGTTACCTCCCACTTCATTTTTGGATTAAATGTATGATGATTCTGTAAAAAAAATTATACAGCTATCATGCCTAGAGAAAAGTACATTAATAGGAAAACAATCAAATGTAAATAGATTTAACAAGGCCAAAAGGTGTTAAGTCTCCTCTTAGTTTGAGATTAACCCATAAAAAATACCGGAATTTGTAGTTGATCCCTAGATATTTGGTGTAGATGTTTCATTTTCTAATTCTGATCATGCATAAAGCATGGGTATTTCCTTTAGTGGCTATGTCAATTTGCATTTGAAGCCAGGAAAGATACTTGTGCCTTTCAACAGGACATTTGCACTTTAATGATATCATTAGTTCCCTGCACTGTTTTACAGCTCAGTGCATCAGACATTACTGGTAAAAAAGATCCAAACGGTGCAAAAGTATAAAAGGCAGCACTTAAACTGTACAGTAATCAGACAAACACATTTTCGAGCTTGATTATCACACTTAGAATACATTTACAGCACACTGGGATCCCATCACACTGTTAAAGCTGCTTTTTGTAACTTCAGAAACCTGCCTGGCACCACTTCAAATAGAAATGTAGAACAATTTTGGATTGCTTGCACCGAGTCCTTTTATATACATTATTTTAGAATATAATTAAACAGAGTTGTAGTGGGATCTCTGTTACCTTATAGTCTCTAATGTATGATGCTCCACACCCCTAACCACAATGTTACTCTTTTGTCCATATGTAGTTCAGTGTGAGATATATGCTGTATTTTGATTCAATTGAGGGTGTTGTAATAATGCAGACACAGCATGTCCCTACGAGTGCTGGATTTGCCACTCGTTACACACAGTGTGTGCACCAACGTATATTCATATGTAAATGATACAAAACACATCCCATTAAACCATCTTTCCTTTTCTTTCACTGGAATCTTGCATTCATTATGTCTTTGTCTCCATTCTGGAAGAAAAATGTTCCATAGGAAAATTATATGTTTATGTTTAAACTTAAAATGTCTACGCCTACTGTTTGAGTCGCCACATCCTGTTGCTACAGATTTTGTTGTGTTATTCCATATTCAGGATTGCAATTTATAACCCAATGAAACCCAAATTCACAAAATTATTGATGCATAAGATATCTCTAACAAAGAAGTACCATTTAAGTACCATGTATACTTTAAATATGGTATAATTATTCAGTACAAATAAAATAATAAATCGAAGTACTACAGTATAAGTACGATCTTACACACTGGTATTGTTATCATCTGATCCCAATCGCTGTACTGTGGTGTCCTTTGTAAAGGATGTAGGCCTCCCTGTCTGAGTAAACTCTAGATTTACAACAGACTAAATTGTACTGTAATCAATCAGCACTTGGAAAATGAAATGGATGTGTCTGCTCAGCCCATAAACACTGTGACATGCTGTCAGTTAATGACAAATGTTGCAAGTTCAGATCATATTGTATGGCTTGAACCAAACTTGAAGTGCTACAAGCCAAGACTTCTGTCTTTGCTGGATCAATAACGTGAAAAATTGTTTGTTGTTTCCTCAGGCTGGAGTTTCAGTATGGGTTCAGCTTATCAGTTTCACAGCTGGAGGGTGTTTGTGGTGGTGTGTGCTTTCCCATGTGTCTGTGCTGTGGTCGCTTTAACCTTCATGCCAGAGAGCCCCAGGTTCTACTTGGAGGTAAGGATAGTCAGAAATTAAGAGGAAAGGTATAATAGATCATTACAAATATTTTCATGTCCCCATCACACTGAATATTTCTTAACATATTTGGATAAAATAATCTATATATTAAGAAACATATTTTTTTCATTTCTCTAATTGTAATATACGACAACAAGCAAAATATGTTTTCATGGGAATATTGTTTTAACTGGCAACCATTTCATAGGTTTCTCCTGTATCCACAATCACTTTCTATCATGTTAGTCCTGTATAACAGGGACTTTCAAACTGATTTTCAAAATGATGATCCCTTTGTGTGGCACTGCTGTGTTTACTTACGGCACTCTGCCTGCAGCCGAATCACAGCAGTGCTGATATAGGGACATATAGTACTCTTGCTCTTGTGATATAGCTTATATATATATATATATATATATATATATATATATATATATATATATATATATATATATATATATATATATATATATATATATATTGTTTAGACTAAAACCAAAACTATTTATTATTTTATTGGAATATTAAGGACATGTTTAGGAAATTGTAATTTATTTGTATAGCACATTTTTGCAATGATACTTTTTTCTAAACCAACTACAAGAAATAGTACCATACAACCAGTGAGTAATTTAAAGCTATATATACAATTTAGTACAGAAATCTGTACAATATCACAATTTCAAAAGAAGGTAAATAAATAAATAAGTCATCATAAGTCTACTTTATGTCCACCCTGTTGGGTTCCATTCTGTTGGATGTCCTGTTAATTGTCTTTTCATTTAGTAAACAATCAATATATAATTAATAAAGTTTTAAGTGCCAGAGCTTGAACAGAGCATATTTCTGAACATCTGTGATACCTTTAATTAGAAATACTTCCTTGAAATACAACACAAGCATAGTCTAAGTTTAAGTTACTAAAGGTACATAACAGGGATGACTCTAATGATAGTACACCATGATGTCTCTTTTATTGGAGTGGGCTGCTCTATTGCTAAATGTTTACAAGTACTTCCATTCAGTGTTACAACAGTCTTGAACATCTGAGGAAATTGCCTGACTTAAGGGAACACGACTCTCTTTGAAGCTAATGACTCGTGCTTGTCGTGACTCCCTACACCCCTCTTTCGGGCTTGCCATCACATTGGAGGTGGGCGGCTGTCATTTAGCGCTGCGGTTGGCTTTTAATCCACTTAATCTCTCAGTGATTTGTTTCTGCTCCATCCTTTCAGGTGGGAAAGCACGACGAGGCCTGGATGATCCTCAAGCACATTCATGACACAAACATGCAAGCCCGTGGACAGCCCGAGAAAATCTTCACCGTGAGTCGATTCCCTCACTGCGCTTACTTTAAGCAGCTTAGCTCAACAACCATACTATATTTGAAAGTTGCCTAAATTCATGAATGATTGTCTCATCTTGCCTGGTATATTGACTTTAAAGATGGCTTGTGTCATTTACTGAGCTTTACAAGTATAGAGAAAGCTTGCAACTTGCATTAAGGCTTTGTGAACACACCAATGATCAAACTGTCACTATACTTTCTTTTACATACTGTATTCTACCTTCTTCAAAATACAGTGGGCCCCAAAAGTAACTTTGTACACTTTTTGGACACTCATTGCTTAATCTTGGTAACGTGTTTCTTCTTGTAGGTGAACAGAATTAAGATTCCAAAACAGATTGATGAGCTTGTAGAGATGCAGACCGATGGCAACTTTTTCTCTAAAGTGATCTTCAGAGTAAAGACTGAACTTCACGGGGTACATTTTGTTCTATAATTGATATGAATAATAGTGTACCTGTGATTATGACTAAAATAAAAAAAAAAACCTTTCTGTGTTTTCCAGATTTGGTTAAACTTCTTGAAGTGTTTTAATTATCCAGTGAAAGACAGTACAGTGAAGCTAGCGATTGTGTGGTTTACACTGTCGTTTGGGTAAGTCGTTTATATATGTAACTACAGGTGACTCAGCTTTACTGAACATTCAAAGAACTGCTCATGATTTGAAAAGGGCAGGATTACTGCTGCAAGGTGGAAAGACTGTGTGTGTGTGTGTGTGTGTGTGTGTGTGTGTGTGTGTGTGTGTGTGCGTGTGTGTGCACTGTTAGCCATGTAGGTAAAATAAAGAATGAGTTTAGATTTATTTTTAAAGTATTAGTGCAAAAATGAAAATTCATCTACTTATTCATATAATCTTCTTCTTAGTCTCTTCTTTGGAACACAAAAATACATATTTTACACTGCTAAATTAAAGTTAAAGGTTACAGATGCTGCCAAAAAAAAAAAAGCAACATTAAAGTATAGTAGAAAGTAGTCTTTATGACTTGTGTGCTGTATTCCAAATCTTCTAAAGTTATGTGATAGCTTTTTGTGAGCAGTTTAATTATTATAGACTGAAAATCTTCCCCTCCTCTGTATCTCTAAAATTGGCCACTGCTCTTGACTAAACACTGGTCTTAACAAAAAGTATATTTAAGCTAGCTCAAAATGTCTTTTAAAGAACTTCACTTCTCCTGCAGGTATTATGGTTTATCTGTGTGGTTCCCTGATGTCATCAAACACCTTCAAGCCAATGAATATGCCTCCAAAGTACAAAGGCATTCCAACGAATGTATTGAAGACTTCACCTTCAATTTCACCCTAGAAAACCAGATACACACTAATGGCTTATTTGTCAATGACAGGTGACTTATTCACAGGCTAATGAAACAGTTATCTTTGAAATTATGCTCTAACTGGTACTGGAATGTTCTGAGGTATACATTGTTCCTGCAGATTATCACATTCATTTATTTTTTATTCAATCCTCAGGTTTATTAGTATGAAATTCAAGTCAGTCACTTTCATCAATTCCACCTTTCAAAGCTGCTTTTTTGACGATGTGACCTCAGTGGGATCATTCTTTCGAAACTGCACATTCATTCAGGCTGTCTTCTATAACACTGGTAAATTAAGGCATTTCTTTTTTAACACAAAACATGGCATCAGCATTTTACCACTTTGTGGCATGTCCTTTCAGTCTGTATCTACAGTGCTCTAAAATCTCATCAATATTTTGTTTTTGACAGATATTGATGATTCCAAACTTCTAAACACGGACATTGTAAACAGCACATTTTACCACAACAAAACAGGCTGTCAAATGACATTTGAGGATGATTATAGTGCTTACTGGGTCTACTTTGTCAATTTCTTGGGAACATTGGCTGTACTTCCTGGCAACATTGTATCTGCTCTTCTCATGGACAAAATTGGCCGCTTGTCTATGTTAGGTGAGGCAGATATTACTACATTACATTACAATATAATAGCTAGAGGATAATGTTTGTTATGTGGATTGAAGCATTTGCACTACTGTCAAATAGATTTAGACAGATATATCAGAGTACCTATTAATCTGTGCCGACAGTTGCTTTTTGGAAATATCGGTTAGCTGTACAAATCTATGCCGATAGTTACAAATAAAAATTATTCCTCTGTGGTCTGCGCTGGAGGAATCTACAGTTAGATGAGCTTGATTCTAATGTATGGCAACAGCCTGTAGAACTGAAATAAAAACAATCACAGACACCTTGTGGGGATTGGCTATATCTAAATGCCATTTTATCAGTCACCCCTATGTTTATTCTCACAAGACATTGCTTCTTATTTTCATTAAATTAAATGTTCTAAATTAAAGCAAGGGCATGCAAAAAAATGTGACTATATAGAAACGTGCCAAAACTTAATATCTTATACATAATTTTAAACCTTATTCCTCATTACAGCTCAAATGGTGATATATGTATACAAAACCCTTCATCTGGTGAATACATAGGCTTTTTACCAAATCAAGCTTTTTTTTAATATAGAGCATTGTAACAAATCTCTGTCATTTAAAATTATAGTCTGTTGCGTTTTCAGGCTTGTCTATATTTAAAAGTCCTGTGTTATCCACCAAATCAGAATTGTTTCTGGTCAATATTGAGATTTTGGTTGAATAATAAACTCCATGGACTCTTGTAGTGTCTATGTCAGTGCCTGTCACAGTAATAAATTACTATTTTTTTTTACATTCTATAAATTGATTTTAAAAACTATCAGCCAATTAATCAGTTATGTGCCCTTTCCACAACCTAAGTTATAGGCAAAATCCTCTATCAGTCTTCATTTACTGTCAAAGTACAGTAAAACTATACTGTGATTCACAGTTATTGTATATTTTGTCATTTAAAAACATGTCTTTCACTCACTGTGTAAATATTTTACGTTTTATTAGGATTTTCCATGATCCTATCTGGTATCAGCTGCTTCTTCCTGTGGTTTGGCACCAGTGAGTCTATGATGATTGGGATGCTGTGCCTGTACAATGGACTGAGTATCTCCGCCTGGAACTCCCTGGACATTGTGACAGTTGAGCTTTACCCTACAGACAGAAGGTGGGGTTGTAGTCATCACATGAAAAGTGCAGTTTTCTGGCCTAAGTTGATGCATTTCCTGTTAAAACCAAATGATTGGACGGGACATATTGAAGGACTCCACCTGGCAGTATCCCTTAAGTAGCAAATAGCCAATATTCTTTAGTTACATTAAAGCAATAAACATACTTGCTAGTGGATTGCAGGTGGTATTAGGGTGAGGGCACATTCTCATAGAGATCATTTGATTGGACAAAAATCTGTGTAGTGCAGGGTGAGTCATCATTATTTTTAGTCTATATTTATGAATGAGAAAAAATGTCAATTTTAAATGCATGTATCTGCTTGACCTGTTGACTTTTGCCAACGTTTTCTAGTACAGTGGCAAATATATGGCCTCAAACCTAAAAGACATCAACTGAAAAGTCACAAAACTCTTATTTTAATTTCAGGGGATCTTCAAATATCAGTTTAAGCCATTTTTCTTATTGCCTTCTTTCTCTTCCATTCTCCTTCAATCTAACTATCTCTCTATTTCAGAGGCACTGGATTTGGCTTCTGTAATGCATTGTGCAAACTAGCTGCAGTGATGGGCAATCTGATTTTTGGCTCTTTAGTGGGCATCACCAAAGCCATTCCTATTCTTCTGGCATCATCAGTGCTCGTCGGAGGTGGTTTGGTGGGATTGCGATTACCTGACACCAGGTCCAATGTCCTCATGTAACCCTTGTGTCAGAGGTATGGAGACATTCAGAAGGCTTGAATTAACCCTCATTTTTCATTACAGTGCATTGTGCACTTCTTTAGACAAATTATTTTACTTTTTTGTGATGTTTCTACTGGACAAATATAGGAAACAGTGGTTTAGTTACAGTATAGAAATTATTCACAGCAGCGACATATTAGATGTTTTGACAGAATGACAATGAGGCTGTGAGGGATAGAGGTACAGTCTCTTCCATGGGTTGTACAGTTGTTTAAAGTGTTTTTGGATCGTTCCGCTAACTTAACATTGAAAAAATCTCTTTCCAAGGAATTTCAGTAGACAAAAAACTCCAGACAACAAGAGTTGTGGAAAATTAGATCTAGGATCTTTTTAATAGCTTTATACAGTGCATGTCCTTGAAGAGACAGTAAGTATATCCCTCACTGCCTCATTTTCATTCACGACAAAATTCATTGATGCTGCTGAATAGCTGGTCCCACAGGCAGTTGTGTTCATTACAAGATAATTCCTTTATTAAGCACTACCGAATCTACATTTTCTGTAAAAAATCTCTCCCATGATAAAATGTCTTGATAATCTAATCTGTCATTTTTTCTCTGCAATCATTTTAACACTATTCTACAAATGACCCTTGGCTTTCCTGGGTGGCTTTTTAAGGGTTTGTAGCAGCCTACACATGGAAATGAACTTAAATATTTATGTCCCCTTATTAAGACTTGTGCAAAACAAGCTATTAATGAGCAGTCCAAGCTTGCTGTAAATATGCAGAGAACCTGGATGATCAGAAAAAACCTGCTGCACAGCTGTATCACAGCTGGTTGACTGAACCCAGAGAATTACATGCAGAGATGAGAGAATAGCTAGAGCAATAGAAAAGTAGGACTAAAAAAGTGTCTACTGATAAACAGCTCTCCCAATGAACAAGCTTCTACTGCTAGTGCCTAGCTTTGGGAATTGGCAGTATAGTATATTCTAATATCATTGATCAGCCACATAGGTAATCAAATGTAATACATGATCTATTTTAGTAAGTTTTGCTAGTGAATTAATTGAATTGGTTATTATGTTTAATACCCATAAAGTTGCAACTAATATACATTTTGCATTTCAGGCATTTATTTATTCCAGTACTTTTATTACCAAACCTTTTGGACATGTACTCCAGCCTCTGATGAAATGGCGTCAACTGTGCGATGTTGTCATGCTAACTCTATAGATGTACTTTAAGCCAGATTTACAAAAGTAGGTTTATTGCATTTCCTGTCTTTTTGCTCTTTAGATGATCGTATTGAGTTATCCATACTTTATGCAGATTTTAAGCATAAATTATGTTGTTTTGCCACTTAGTCATGGTTATTTGTGATGTTAAGTTGTCTAACAGTGAATGGCCTTTTGAAGCTGTGCCTCTCCTACATTAGACTATTATCACAAATGAACTGAAGAAGCAGATAACATTACCTTGAGGTGACGCAAAGAGTGTGTGTCCCACGGTCACTCAAGCAAAACCTCTTCAATATTTTTAATATGACGTTGACAGAAAGATTGGATGCTACTGTGCTGGAAAGCCTCTTTTATGTACAATGTCAAAGACTTAACTTTTTGACATGACAGAGCAGCCAGGTTTGCAGGTGCAGATGGAATTATGAGGGCCCGCCTCAACATATGGGGTCTACAATCTGTAGAGAGGACAAGAGAGATGTGTTTGATAATCACACAACACGTGATTCATTTACAAGTGTAATTTCCAAGCATGGGCAGGACACTGAGTTCATTAACAGTCAGGAATTTGTAATGTGGTTGCTTATTTGTTCATAAAGAATTACATATATTTGGGTTATATTTAGATTTTAATTAAGGTACCAGAACAGACTTTGGAAAAACAGGTACATAAGCCAGAGCAGTAAAAGATATTTTTATACAGATACAGAATGTCAGTTATAGCATATACGTTTTGTTTAATGCTTTATATCTAGATTCTTTACTTAATAATTTGGTGTTGAAGGTCAGTTTACAGTCCAATATATATTTACAGTATATTTAATAATATGTAACTTACCCCTGAAGTGAAAAGTATTACTTAATGTTGACAGTACTTACAAGACTCAGCAGTTAGTAGTAATACAGAATTAATTTAGCTCTAAGAAAAATATGTCTAGCTTTTAATATGTTTTGATTAGTGGCTTAATGCTGTCTCCGTCTCAGCAAAGCAGTTTCCTGAAAACATTATTTATAAATGAGATTATGTTATCATTTACAGAAATGACTGTTGCTGTACTGTATTTAATGTAATCCTGTCTTCGTACGAAGACTTTTTCTTTAATTTGTTTACATATTGTAGTGTTAACATGCTGTCTGAAATGATGTGTGTCTGCTTTTGTGAACAGTACATACAGTATTTCTAAATACATGTGTATGAGTAAAAATTGTGTCCTTGTCTGTGTACATTTTGTACATAGGGTTACTGTGACTGATATACAAACTGTGTATACATTTTTGGGGACAGCAATGGATGCAGCATTAGTGTATAAACACTGTTGAAACCGTTCCCTATTAATTTGTCATTGCAGCATTATCCCCACGTACCAAGAGCCGGCTGTCCTAAAAGATACCACTAAACAAAATTGCATGTACTTAACTTTTTAGGTCTGTGTGCTCAGCTCTGAGTTCTTGTGCTTCCCATTACTGATGAACAAACAGAAGAAGTGGAGTAAATATGAGAATGTAGCACTGTTGTATGTTTTATTGCAACAAAATACAGAAGAAGCAGCTGTAATATTTTGTGAAGGTAATAAAGATGTGTTGAAAAGTGTATGTGCCTGTTAATGGAAAATAAATTGTTTTTAGAACTTAAAAATGTCATCTTTACAAGAGTTACATCTTTTAAGACTGATAATGATGAATGCAACATGATAATGCTTAGCAAAGTGATAACCCTCCTTGTTTTACAACCACACTAACATAGCTCCTCCAAAAGGAGTTGAGGTGCATCTTGGGTTACTTAGCTGTAACCCTTGTTCCCTGAAAAAGCGGAACGAGATGCTGCGCTTGATTTAGCGCTTTGGGAACGTCTTTTAGGAGTGATCAGCTGTGAATATGTGTGCAACACGTCAATGAAATTGACTGGAATTTATAGCCTCTGCTGGTAACATCATCAGGATGCGCTGGTATCAGGGGCTATATATAGATGCACCACAGGTGCATCCGTATCCATGTGCCCGTATCATGATCGAATTCCATATGATCCCCAGATATGTAGTTCTCTGAGTAGGAGATCCTTGTCCTTGAGTCTCAAACCAGAGAAACCAGATGAGCTAAGATGATATTCCTTTGCTGTAATGCCAATTCTTGTGACTGTTCTAGTATCAGCCAGTCATTTATATAATTCAGAATGCGGATGCCATGGAGTCGCAGAGGAGCCAGTGCTGCATCCATGCACTTTGTGAATGTGCAGGGTGATAAGGCTAGGCCGAATGGAAGAACCCGATATTGGAAAGCTTCGCCCCCAAAAGCAAACCTCAGGAACGTCCTGTGTTGTGGCAGAATATCTATATGAAAATATGCGTCCATGAGATCGATCGTGACCAACCAATCGTGATTTTGGATTTGAGACACGACCATCTTGACGGTTAGCATCTTGAACTTGAGCGCCTTGACTGAGCGATTCAAGCCTCGAAGGTCTAAAATCTAACGCAATCCCCCATCCTTCTTGGGAACCAGGAAGTATCTGCTGTAGTAACCTGACTCTCTCTCTCTGGAAGGGGAACATGTTCTATGGCCACTTTGAGCAAGAGATTTTGCAGTTCTTTCAACAGTAGATGTGCTTGTTCCGGTTTCATGGAAGTGGGAACCACGCCGTTGAAATGCGGAGGACAGGAAACAAATTGAATTCTGTAGCCTTTTTCTACTGTCCTTAGGACCCACGTAGAAACACCCGGCAGTAGCTTCCACGCTGCCAGGTTCTCTGAGATGGGTATCAATTTTTACACTTCCTGTTGAGGGAATGTCGAGTGTTCCGTGTCCTGGACTATGGCAGGAAGCAAAGGAACACCCAACATTTCGCTGGAACCGCTAACTCCCAAAACATCAGAGATGGCGGGAATGGAGAGGTTTCATATGGATATCGGGAAGGTGCAGGTGAATGTTTCACGTGACCCGTGCCGGGGGGGCTACCCCCACAAGGCTGGGCGCAATACCATCAGGACTCTCTCTGGAGATAATGGTCCTGAGGTCTTGCTTTGGAGGCTGCTGAGGGTGACAAACCAATCCCCAATCCTTACGAGGGGGAGCGTGATCCACCACACTTTGTTTCTGAGCCTCCCTTCTAGAAGGACCGGGTGCTGGGTGGCCGGTGGCCCCTCCCCCTGAGTGCGGCGAGGAAGGAATTGCCAGAAGGCTTTCTCATGATGCTTCACCTCCTGAAACCTGGTGATGACTTTGTTCATCGAGCCACCAAACAGGCCAGAAGGTGAAACCGGGGCATCTAACAGAAACACTATGTCCTTATTTCTGTTGCCCGAAAGGTTCAGCCATAAATGTCTCTCCATGCAAAGCAGCCGGAGAGACAGATCCATGGCTCGACAAAGCTCTGAAAAAGGCTCTTTGTCGATCATACTGCCCGCACTCAGGTCCTCCAATAGATCAGCATGGTACGCCTGTAACACTGCCATGGTGTTTAGTGCAGCACCAGCCTGACTTGCTGCCTGATAAGCTTTCCCCACAAGCATGGAGTTGGTCCTGCACGGCTTTGTGGGGAGAGAAGGTCTTTTTAATGACGCTGCCGAGCCAGGCGAGAGATAACCCGCGAGTGTCTCTTCTACCTGTGGCATCATCGAATACCCCCATGCCTCAGCACCTACGATGGTCAAATATGTCGACGTCGAAGACACAAAGATACAGGAAGTATAAGGTTTCCCCCATGAACGAGAAAGCTCATCATGGAGGTCATCAAAGAAGGGAAGGCACTAATTTTGTGTTCCTTCCCCTGGCCACCAGACAGAAATATGTCCTCTAATTTAGAGCGTTTGGGGGTCTCTTGTTCGTGTGGCCAGTCTAACTGTAATCTGGCCACTGCACGAGTAACTACCTCGAGTAATTCCTCAACCGCTTTACTATCATGTGAGGAATGCTCAGAGGTAGGTAGCTCAAAGTCCGCAGACTCAAGAGATTCAACGTCCCCCTCATGAACTGAAGAGGGGCCGGGGCGCGCTTCGAGATCATGAGAAGGACTTGTTGGATCAGGAGAGAGAGCGAGCGATAGGGACCCATCACTCGTTCCTCAGCCAGCCCCACGATGGAAGGGTGGGCGCTGGCTCTCGGAAGTAAGTGAGATGAGTGCAAAGCATTTTCACTTTTAAACAGCTCAAAGTGCTCCCACCCGCCCTGCCCCAATGCAAGAGCAGCATGCTCTTCCCCAAACACACAAAACAAAACTGGTGTGTGTTCACTTCAGCCATATGGCGTAAACACGGAAACACACACCGTTTGCCTGCTTATTGCTCATATTTAGGAAGAAAAAAGTTTTTCTGGACAATGACTAACAAATCTAACTCCTATCAGAGGAAAGTAGAAAGTTCAAAAGACCTGACGATGCTCCTGTGGCGCATCTATGTATAGCCCCTGGTACCGGCGCATCCTGATGATGTCACCAGCAGAGGCTATAAATTCCAGTCAATTTCATTGACGTGTTGCACACATATTCACATCTGGTCACTCCTAAAAGACGTTCCCAAAGCGCTAAATCAAGCGCAGCATCAAAGTGTATCTTTTGATAGGGAACGGTATTGCAAAAATGAGGTTTCATATGTGCAAATGCAATTTAATAAATTATGCTAGTACATGCTCTAACAATTTAATGTTATTTCCATTTTAAAATATAATTATTCTTTATATTGTTTACTTTTTCTTAGTGTAAAACTCAAGTTAATCACTCTTATAGTGCCATAAGCCAAATAATGCCATGCCAACTGAATCAGAATAAAAATACTATTGATTTATTTGTTTACAACAATGCTTTCGATGTTCAATTTTACTGGTCCATTTAATTTGAACACGTGGTGTTGATATGGAAGCTTCCTAGGGGACTGAAACTTAAAATATGTCTCAGGACTCTGTTAAACAACTTTTAAACAACATTTAAAATTTGCTTTTGGTATAATATTGTATTTATTTTATTTTTACATAAAATGAAAGACGAGATCTGGCTTTGTTAGATACCACTTTGGGAACATTATTTGCAAAGACAAAATGTTTCTGCACCTGAACCACGTATTTAAATTATTTGGCGTTCTAGTGCAACACTGACATCTGCAGGAGGCATGCGCTATACCAGTGCACAACACACTCACAAAGTTGACCAGTATTCATGTCAGTAACCTTATTCGGACGGGATTAGTGCTCCCTGAGGATGTTACTGTAAGAAAAATCATGTACTATTCTTATCCCGTCCTGTCCTAATTGAACATTTTTCTCATAACCTCTATGAAAAATAATTACGGAGCAAATTACCAGCTTTTTCTACTAAGTACACTACTTGGGCTAAACAAATGTATAACATAATATCCTTTAAGTAGAATACATTTGAAACATGAATGATACAATATTCAAATATATGTCCGTTTGCGTCTGAGTCATTACGGTGTCATTGTAAGGGAAAAAAGTGGGGTGCCTTGTGTAACAATAAACGAGGAAATACAATTCTGATCTTGAGTAGTTTATTGAGCAGAAAAGTGTTAATAAAGTAAAGAGTAATCGGATTAAAATATTAGTGAAGTAATAGTAGCAGTGGATTACTTTTTTAAATAACTTACCATACACTGTGCCTGCAGGAGTGCCTATAAATATCCACTTCTTCTTTTGTTTTAGTTGATTCCCATTCTTCATGCATATCACCACCTTCTGGGCAGGGAGGAGAATTCTTAGTTAAAAAAAAAAAGTATATTAACATTTACTCACCCTCATGCCTTCTAAGAGGTGTATGACTTTCTTCTGCAGAACACAAACAAAGATTTTTAGAAGAATATCTCAGATTTTTAGGTCCATTCAATGCAAATGGTGGCCGGGCGTTCGAAGCTCCAAAAGCAGAACATGACAGAGTCCTTCTAAGGGGATCCTACAAGCATAGCATAAAAAAACATAATTCCATTGTTCCATAGACATCTATTGGTGGTAAATTGCGCCAGAGACAAAAGGCAGTTTTTTTTTCACTAATGATCTGACTGCCTGTCCACTAATCTTCAAAATGTTTTACTCAAAATAATCCTTCTGGAACAAACTATGTGTAGAGTTTACTAAGATAAAATTGCTGTTTTATCAGAGAAGACATGGACAATTTTGTGACAGGTGTGTGCCAGTTTACGTCTTTCCCCATTCATTTGTATGGTATCTGCAAATGGTGACATACTGTCGCAATCCGCTAGTTGACGGTTACGCTCTCTCCTATGATAGAGCCATGGAGGGTGTTATCTCAATATTTAAAAGAATCTCTACTAGCGCTCTGTGCATGCTTAAAGCACTTGTGCAGTTGAGTTTGAAATCATGATCATGCCAAGAGATTGCAATTACAAGATGTACAGTGAGTGGTCCGTTCACACCCAAGAACAACTGGATTGCTTCAGAACTCATTGATTAAACAACTTTTAATCAAACTTTTATGGATTACCTTTATGCTGACTTTATCTCCTTGGAACTTCAAAGTTCTGGCAACCATTCACTTGCATTGTATGGACCTACAGAGCTGAGATACACTTCTAAAAAGCTAAGTTTGTTTTCTGAAGAAGAAAGTAAGTAATACACATTTGGGATTGCATGAGGGTGAGTAGATGATAAGAGAATTAAAACTTTTGGGTGAAATATCCCTTTAAATATTGTTCTGTTTCTCACCTACACCTATCTTATTGCTACTGAAGGCATGGATTAAACCACTGGAGTCGTATGGATTACTTTTATGCTGCCTTTATGTGAATTTTAGAGCTTCAAAATATTGGTCATACACAAAGTCATACACATCTGGGATGACATGAGGATGAGTAAATGATAAGAGAATTTTCATTTTTCGGTGAACTATTCCTTTAACTGATTAAATGTCTCCCTAAATGTAAAATGTCCTGTAGGACACTACCCTCCCTTGCAAAAAATATTTTATCACGTAACCTAAAGATGTGCTTCATGTACTAACAACAGATATTATAATTTAAAATGACTGTATCAACTTGACTGCGTTAACTCAAATAATTTTCCAGGGGGTCAGAATGTATAGAAAAATAGAAACTGCACAATGTAACTTTTGACAATTGGTTCAGTCAGGAGAGCATGAATCGCCAGCAGGTGGAGCTGTGTTATTCAGTGTCTGAGCTCTCCTGGTCTTCTGCCAGACTCCAGAGAGACGAGCGATCAATATAGGCTTCAGATCGAGGGGGTTTATATTAGATCAGTCTGACAGGCATAGGAAGAGACGCAGTAACCGAAAGCGCCTGAATAGAATGGGTACGGTGCTTTGCTGGGGTCCAATGCTATGACAAGAGGAGCACATTTTCACATCATCCCAAGTTGTCACATTGAAAAGAAGTCTGAAACAAGTGTCAGAAAGTCCGAGCGCAGTTTATGGTTGTGGCTTGCTCAGCAGAATTTCAGATCAGGATGTACCATGAAGACGACGCAAACTCTCTCAGACCGCGATATGGATGTAAGTAACGTCACTTCATGTCACTGAAACTATATGCAAACTGAAATGAATGCACTGTGGTCGTGCCATTGCGCGCGTGCAACCTGGCAAACATCTGCTGCCCATGATCAATGGATGGTTTTGGTGGTACTTGGCCTTACACAGATAATGTGGTTTTGTGATATGAATTGTCATGCCATAACGCAATAACGGCTTTTCTCGATATCTAAAATAATATATAATATCCTGTGCATAATATAAACAAACATAACTGTATATATTATACAGTTATCAGCCCGTGCCATATTCTCAAAATAGCCAGATATCGGCCATTTAATCCGCCTGATCAATCAAAAATTGTAATACCCTTATTATAAAACAGTCGAGTCGTTATTAAGTTGGCTTGTGAGAGCCAACTTACTGAAATCCTACTTAAACTTATTAGTGGTGCTTGCCAAAGGCAAGGCATCACTATTGTTATTCTCCATACTTATTTTTATTAGTGGTGCTTGCAAAGCATCACTATTGTAATCTCACATACTTATTATTTTTATTTTTATTTTTATTTTTATTATATCTCTTAAGAAAACTTCGGCACCTAACTCGTCCCGCACCGTTTGGCGTAGACCCACGAATGAGGTGTCAAATCGAACGGCCTATTGAGGACACGTGTGCTATGACTTTTATAAGCGATCGGGGGTACGGTATTTGCCCCAGGGGCAAAAAAGCGGCCTAAAAATCCCATAGACTTAACATTGCGGCAAACTTTGACGAGTCACAGCTCCGAGCGAGGATTTCGCAGAAACAAGTGATTTGCCACATTTGAAGAGGCTGGCAGACTCTGTAAGAGCATACCTCAATATGGGGTAAAAGTTGCACCCCTGGGGGCCAGGAGCTGCCCAAAGTTGCAGGAGCTGCCCCCATTGACTTACTATGGTGAAGGACGTACTATGGTGAAGGACGGCCCATGAAATGAAAAGGCATAGGGATTTGTATTGAACATAGCTCTGGATCACAGTGTCATAGAGACGAGGGGGTGGGCTCATTTTACTCAGACGACCAATCAGTCTCTCAGGATCATTGTGAAGCTATCAAGCCACGCCCTAGCAACCATTAAGAGCACCTTAGCAACAAGTCCCATAGACTTCTATTGAAACAGATCAAAGGGATATCTCCGGATAGAAGTGTCATAGAAACACAAGGGTGGTCTCGTTTGACTCGGGACAGCAAACAGCCAATCATGCATCAAATCAACACTTCCTAGCCCCTCCCTAGCAACCATTGTCGAGCACCTTAACAACCAAAATCCATAGAGGGATATCTTCCATTCTGAATGTCACAGAGGCATGGGAGTTGGTTTATATCATTCATACTGACAAGCAGCCTTTGGAGATTCATGATTGGCAGCTGCCAAGCCACTCCCTAGCAACTACACAGAGTACCCTAGCAACCGTTTAGCAGTAACTATATCTCTGCACCAGAAAATCAGAGAGACTTCTGGGTTGATTTATTTCAATCAGGATGGCAAGGAGACTTGATTAGTATCACTATGGTAACTGCCTAGCAACCAGATGGGGTTACCCTAGCAACCGAGTAACAAATCACATATCTCTGCACTACAAAACAGTAGAGACTTCCGGGTTGACTTATTTTACTCAGGATGGCAAGGAGACTTCATTAGTATCACTATGGTAACTGCCTAGCAACCATATGGGGTTACCCTAGCAACCAAGTAACAAATCACATATCTCTGCATCAGAAAAACGTAGAGACTTCTGGGTTGGTTTATTTCAATCAGGATGGCAAGGACACTTGATTAGTATCACTATGGTAACTGCCTAACAACCACATGGGGTTACCCTAGCAACCGAATAACAAATCACATATCTCTGCATCAGAAAAACGTACAGACTTCTGGGTTGATTTATTTCAATCAGGATGGCAAGGACACTTGATAAGTATCACTATGGTAACTGCCTAGCAACCAGATGGGGTTACCCTAGCAACCGAGCAACAAATCACATATCTCTGCACCAGAAAACACTACAGACTTCCGGGTTGACTTATTTCACTCAGGATGGAAAGGAGCCATTTATTGTATTACCTTGGTAACTGCATAGCAACCACATGGGCTTACCCTAGCAACCGAGTAACAAATCACATATTTCTGCACCAGAAAATCGTACAGACTTCCGGGTTGATTTATTTATGACCATAATTTTTGTTCTTTTCAAGTTACAACATGCTGTTTCACGAGTTTTGCCACGGCAAGCACCACTCACATTTTCTTCAGGAAATGTACCTATCTAGTTATTATTAGTGGTGCTTGCAAAGCATCACTATTGTAATCTCACATACTTATTTTTATTTTTCTTCTTTTTATTATTATTCTATCTCCGTACAAAACTTCGGCACCTAACTCGTCCCGCACCGTTTGGCGTAGACCCACAAATGAGGTGTCAAATCGAACGGCCTATTGAGGACACGTGTGCTATGACTTTTATAAGCGTATCGGGGTACGGTATTTGCCCCAGGGGCAAAAAAGCGGCCGAAAAATCCCATAGACTTAACATTGTGACAAACTTTGAGGCGTCACAGCTCCGAGCGAGGATTTCACAGAAACGTGTGATTTGCCACATTTGAAGAGGCTGGCAGGCTCTGTAAGAGCATACCTCAATATGGGGTAAAAGTTGCACCCCTGGGGGCAGGAGCTGCCCAAAAATGCCCCAATTGACTTATAATGGTGTAGGACGGCCCATGAAATGAAAAGGCATAGGGATTTGTATTGAACATAGCTCTGGATCACAGTGTCATAGAGACGAGGGGTGGGCTCATTTTACTCAGACGACCAATCAGTCTCTCAGGATCATTGTGAAGCTATCAAGCCACGCCCTAGCAACCATTAAGAGCACCTTAGCAACAAGTCCCATAGACTTCTATTGAAACAGATCAAAGGGATATCTCCGGATAGAAGTGTCATAGAAACACAAGGGTGGTCTCGTTTGACTCGGGACAGCAAACAGCCAATCATGCATCAAATCAACACTTCCTAGCCCCTCCCTAGCAACCATTGTCGAGCACCTTAACAACCAAAATCCATAGAGGGATATCTTCCATTCTGAATGTCACAGAGGCATGGGAGTTGGTTTATATCATTCATACTGACAAGCAGCCTTTGGAGATTCATGATTGGCAGCTGCCAAGCCACTCCCTAGCAACTAAACAGAGTACCCTAGCAACCGTTTAGCAGTAACTATATCTCTGCACCACAAAATCAGAGAGACTTCTGGGTTGATTTATTTCAATCAGGATGGCAAGGAGACTTGATTAGTATCACTATGGTAACTGCCTAGCAACCACATGGGGTTACCCTAGCAACCGAGTAACAAATCACATATCTCTGCATCAGAAAAACGTAGAGACTTCCGGGTTGACTTATTTCAATCAGGATGGAAAGGACACTTCATTAGTATCACTATGGTAACTGCCTAGCAACCAGATGGGCTTACCCTAGCAACCGAGTAACAAATCACATATCTCTGCATCACAAAAACATAGAGACTTCCGGGTTGACTTATTTCAATCAGGATGGCAAGGACACTTCATTAGTATCACTATGGTAACTGCCTAGCAACCAGATGAGCTTACCCTAGCAACCGAGTAACAAATCACATATCTCTGCATCAGAAAAACGTAGAGACTTCCGGGTTGACTTATTTCAATCAGGATGGCAAGGACACTTGATTAGTATCACTATGGTATCTGCCTAGCAACCAGATGGGCTTACCCTAGCAACCGAGTAACAAATCACATATCTCTGCATCACAAAAACATAGAGACTTCCGGGTTGACTTATTTCAATCAGGATGGCAAGGAGACTTGATAAGTATCACTATGTTAACTGCCTAGCAACCAGATGGGGTTACCCTAGCAACCGAGAAACAAATCACATATCTCGGCACCAGAAAAGAGTACAGACTTCCGGGTTGATTTATTTCAATCAGGATGGCAAGGACACTTGATTACTATCACTATGGTAACTGCCTAGCAACCAGATGGGGTTACCCTAGCAACCGAGAAACAAATCACATATCTCGGCACCAGAAAAGAGTACAGACTTCCGGGTTGATTTATTTCAATCAGGATGGCAAGGAGACTTGATTAGTATCACTATGGTAACTGCCTAGCAACCAGATGGGGTTACCCTAGCAACCGAGTAACAAATCACATATCTCTGCATCAGAAAAACGTAGAGACTTCCGGGTTGACTTATTTCAATCAGGATGGCAAGGACACTTGATTAGTATCACTATGGTAACTGCCTAGCAACCAGATGGGGTTACCCTAGCAACCGAGTAACAAATCACATATCTCTGCATCAGAAAAACGTAGAGACTTCCGGGTTGACTTATTTCAATCAGGATGGCAAGGAGACTTGATTAGTATCACTATGGTAACTGCCTAGCAACCAGATGGGGTTACCCTAGCAACCGAGTAACAAATCACATATCTCTGCATCAGAAAAACATAGAGACTTCCGGGTTGACTTATTTCAATCAGGATGGCAAGGACACTTGATTAGTATCACTGTGGTAACTGCCTAGCAACCAGATGGGGTTACCCTAGCAACCGAGTAACAAATCACATATCTCTGCATCAGAAAAACGTAGAGACTTCCGGGTTGACTTATTTCAATCAGGATGGCAAGGACACTTGATTAGTATCACTATGGTAACTGCCTAGCAACCAGATGGGCTTACCCTAGCAACCGAGTAACAAATCACATATCTCTGCATCAGTAAAACGTAGAGACTTCTGGGTTGGTTTATTTCACTCAGGATGGCAAGGACACTTGATAAGTATCACTATGGTAACTGCCTAGCAACAAGGAGGGGTTACCCTAGCAACCAAATAACAAATCACATATCTCTGGATCACAACATCGTACAGACTTCCTGGTTGACTGATTTTACTCTGGATAGCAAGGACACTTGATAAGTATCACTATGGTAACTGCCTAGCAACCACATGGGGTTACCCTAGCAACCGAGTAACAAATAACATATCTCTGCACCAGAAAACAGTACAGATTTTTGGGTTGAATTATTTCACTCAGGATGGAAAGGAGCCATGTATTGTATTACCTTGCTAACTGCATAGCAACCACATGGGCTTACCCTAGCAACCTAGTAACAAATCACATATTTCTGCACCAGAAAATTATACAGACTTCTGGGTTGATTTATTTATGACCACAATTTCTGTTCTTTTCAAGCAGGCTATTTGACGAGTTTTGCCACGGCAAGCACCACTCACATTTTCTTCAGGAAATGTACCTATCTAGTTTTATTTTTATTTTTATTTTTATATCTCTTAACAAAACTTCGGCACCTAACTCGTCCCGCACCGTTTGGCGTAGACCCACGAATGAGGTGTCAAATCGAACGGCCTATTGATGACACGTGTGCTATGACTTTTATAAGCGATCGGGGGTACGGTATTTGCCCCAGGGGCAAAAAGCGGCCGAAAAATCCCATAGACTTAACATTGCGACAAACTTTGACGCGTCACAGCTCCGATCGAGGATTTCACAGAAACGTGTGATTTGCCACATTTGAAGAGGCTGGCAGGCTCTGTAAGAGCATACCTCAATATGGGGTAAAAGTTGCACCCCTGGGGGGCAGGAGCTGCCCAAATATGCCCCAATTGAGTTATAATGGTGTAGGACGGCCCATGAAATGAAATGGCATAGGGATTTTGTATTGAACATAGCTCTGGATCACAGTGTCATAGAGACGAGGGGGCGGGCTCATTTTACTCAGACGACCAATCAGTCTCTCAGGATCATTTTGAATCTATCAAGCCACGCCCTAGCAACAATTTAGAGCACCTTAGCAACAAGTCCCATAGACTTCTAATGAAAGACATCAAAGGGATATCTCCGGATAGAAATGTCATAGAAACACAAGGGTGGTCTCGTTTGACTCGGGGCAGCAAACAGCCAATCATGAATCACCTCAACACTTCCTAGCCCCTCCCTAGCAACCATTGTCGAACACCTTAGCAACCAAAATCCATAGAGGGATATCTTCCATTCTGAATGTCACAGAGGCATGGGAGTTGGTTTATATCATTCATACTGATAAGCAGCCTTTGGAGTTTCATGATTGGCAGCTGCCAAGCCACTCCCTAGCAACTAAACAGAGTACCCTAGCAACCGTTTAGCAATAACTATATCTCTGCACCAGAAAATCAGAGAGACTTCTGGGTTGATTTATTTCAATCAGGATGGCAAGGACACTTGATAAGTATCACTATGGTAACTGCCTAGCAACCACATGGGGTTACCCTAGCATCAGAGTAACAAATCACATATCTCAGCATCAGAAAAACGTAGAGACTTCCGGGTTGACTTATTTCAATCAGGATGGCAAGGACACTTGATTAGTATCACTATGGTAACTGCCTAGCAACCACATCGGGTTACCCTAGCAACCGAGTAACAAATCACATATCTCTGCACCAGAAAATAGTAGAGACTTCCGGGTTTACTTATTTCAATCAGGATGGCAAGGAGACTTCATTACTATCACTAAGGTAACTGCCTAGCAACCAGATGGGGTTACCCTAGCAACTGAGTAACAAATCACATATCTCTGCACCAGAAAACAGTACAGACTTCTGGGTTGATTTATTTCAATCAGGATGGCAAGGAGACTTGATTAGTATCACTATGCTAACTGCCTAGCAACCAGATGGGGTTACCCTAGCAACCGAGTAACAAATCACATATCTCTGCACCAGAAAATAGTACAGACTTCTGGGTTGACTTATTTCAATCAGGATGGCAAGGACACTTCATTAGTATCACTATGGAAACTGCCTAGCAACCAGATGGGGTTACCCTAGCAACCGAGTAACAAATCACATATCTCTGCACCAGAAAATAGTAGAGACTTCCGGGTTGACTTATTTCACTCAGGATGGAAAGGAGCCATGTATTGTATTACCTTGGTAACTGCATAGCAACCACATGGGCTTACCCTAGCAACCGAGTAACAAATCACATATTTCTGCACCAGAAAATCGTACAGACTGCTGGGTTGATTTATTTGTGACCATAATTTTTGTTCTTTTCAAGTTATAACATGCTATTTGACGAGTTTTGCCACGGCAAGCACCACTCACATTTTCTTCAGGAAATGTACCTATCTAGTTCTTATTCTTCTTAGCGGTGAAATTTCGGTATCTAACTCCTCCTAGAGCTTTTAAGCTACAGGCACCAAACTCAGCACAGACCTTCAGACTAATCCTGAATAGTGTGCTATATCTTTTCTAACTGATCGGACTTACGGTTTTCCTAAAAATGACGATCAAACTCGGAAAAAACTCCCATTGACTTAACATTGCAGAATGTTCAGAAATTTAAATCCCAACTGACATTTTCACACACACAGACAAAAAGGGCCTGTCAGCCCTGCATCTCTCCCTCTCTCTCTCCCTCAGAGGATTTATTTTATCAAGCAGCCAAAAAGTAATGACCTAAAATCTTCATAGCCACACGCTAAAACATGCTAAAAACGTGCTAGCATCATGCTAACGCATGCTAGCATAGCCTAGAGAAGTGCTAAAATATGCTAAAAACGTGCTAGCATCATGCTAACACATGCTAGCATCGCCTAGCGAAGTGCTAAACATGCTAAAAACGTGCTGGCATCATGCTAACACATGCTAGCATCGCCTAGCGAAGTGCTAAAACATGCTAAAACGTCGCTAGCATCATGCTAACACATGCTAGCATCGCCTAGCGAAGTGCTAAAAAATGCTAAAAACGTGCTAGCATCATGCTAACACATGCTAGCATCGCCTAGCGAAGTGCTAAAAATGCTAAAAACGTGCTAGCATCATGCTAACACTTGCTAGCATCGCCTAGCGAAGTGCTAAAAAATGCTAAAAACGTGCTAGCATCATGCTAACGCATGCTAGCATAGCCTAGAGAAGTGCTAAAATATGCTAAAAACGTGCTAGCATCATGCTAACACATGCTAGCATCGCCTAGCGAAGTGCTAAAACATGCTAAAAACGTGCTGGCATCATGCTAACACATGCTAGCATCGCCTAGCGAAGTGCTAAAACATGCTAAAAACGTGCTAGCATCATGCTAACACATGCTAGCATCGCCTAGCGAAGTGCTAAAAAATGCTAAAAACGTGCTAGCATCATGCTAACACATGCTAGCATCGCCTAGCGAAGTGCTAAAAATGCTAAAAACGTGCTAGCATCATGCTTAACACTTGCTAGCATCGCCTAGCGAAGTGCTAAAAATGCTAAAAACGTCGTTAGCATCATGCTTAACACATGCTTAGCATCGCCTAGCGAAGTGCTAAAAGATGCTAAAAACGTGCTAGCATCATGCTAACACATGCTAGCATAGCCTAGAGAAGTGCTAAAACATGCTAAAAACGTGCTAGCATCATGCTAACATGCTAGCATCGCCTAGCGGAGTGCTAAAACATGCTAAATATGTGCTAGCATCATGTTAACACATGCTAGCTTCGCCTATCAAAGTGCTAAAACATGCTAAAAACGTGTCTATCTATCTATGTATCTATCTGAGTGTCTACCTCTCTATCTATCTATCTATCTATCTATCTATCTATCTAGCAACTAAGTTAAACTTTAAACTACTTTAAACTACAAACTACTTTAAACTTTAAACTAGTTTAAACTACAAACTAATTTAAAATTTAAACTTTAAACTACTTTAAACTATAAACTACTTTAAACTAATTTAAATTTCAAACTACTTTAAACTTCTTCAAACTTTCTGGTCCAAACTTTCACAAGCCAACTTAAAGTTTGTCTCGACAAACTTTTTTTTTCTAGTTACTATTTCAAGGCAAGTTAAACTCCTTTGCCTGTCTTTTTAGCCCTGCAGATGCTCCTTGAGCTGTCTCTTTGTCCAGAACTGGAACCTCTGCTCTTTCACTGACCTATCCTTTTTTGGCATGTATGTTGCTCCAGAAAGTTGCTTTTTGATTCTTGGCATTAGATTTCTGTGTCCTGTGCAAAGGGAAGCTCCATGAGAGTTTTCTCCTGTTAAACATTACCTTTGCCCTTTATAAAAGCACCTGAAGAACATAGTTTAACATATATTTGATTTTGGAGCACATTGCTAGTTCGAAACTTCTGGTTTGAGGATAACTCTCAGACTAACACCACCATATCGATTTGGAGGTTTACTTGCTAACTTTTTATCCACCCTTTATTTAATGTTTATTTAAGTCATGTCAACACTGGCACAAAGATTGCATTACAGTTAAACTGCTGACAAGGCAGCTGGTGGTATATTTTATACTGCAAATTTATATAGGGTGTTTGCATTGGCCCTTTTGTTATTTGATTCTGTTTGAAGACATCCCACAAGTATGCTTTCTATAAATTGGACCAAAGACAATTTTTGTGCATCACTACATGTACTGTAACATTCTATGGTTGAGAACACTGATACTTTTGTTTTAAATAGAATTAACCTTGAGTGTAAGTGTACAAGAATTAATTCATAGTTGTGAAACTCTGAAAGACTGAAAAAGAACTGCATTGCTTTGCACCTCATTATCTTGTGATGCAGCTGAGACACAAACTCATATACAGTAAGAGATTCATTGGCTGCAGTTTATCTACTAGCAATTCCTATAACCTTAAAGTATTAGTTTACCCAAAAATGAAAATTCTCCCACCATTTATATAACCTCATCCAAGATGTGTATGACTTTCTTACATTTGCTGAAGCAAACAAAGATTTTTAGAAGAATATCTCAGCTCTGTTGGTAAATTCAATGCAAGTAAATGGTAGCCAGAAATATGAAGCTCCATATACCACATAAAGGCAGCATAACACTAACCTATATGTCTCCTGTGGTTAAACCTATATGAATCTCAGAAAAAAGCTTCCGGCTGTGTTTGCTTTTAAATATCTGGGATTTGGCTTTGTCTTCATAATGATGTGCTCGCTACAGTTAGCACTTTCATACATCCTGTGTATTTGATACTGCGCATTTAAGCATATATGTCCTTACGTGTGATTTTTCTGGCTTAAAGTCATTTCTAACTGAAAATGTTGACTATATCGAAACAAAATCAAATATGCTAGGAAATATCAAGGATGTTTAAACTAATATGATGGATGAAATAGACCATGATGGAAATTGTACAACTCAGTCCGTTATCTGTAAACCTGACACTTACGTTTCAATGGCAAAAATGTCAGAAAATACAATGAAGAAGAATAAAATAAATTTCTAATGGTATTCTAATTTATTTTATGTTTCATTTTATAGGCATTATTAAATGTTTTAATATTACCATTTATTAAATGTATTAAACACATTAAATGTATTTAATTACATATTTCACCCATAATTTCAGTAAAAACTAAATTTAAATTTTAAATAATAATATCTATGGTTGTAATGACCAACACAGCTTTCCCTTTCTTTAGAGTATGTTTGAGTGGAGGGGAAAAATCAACAAATAATTGAAATTGCAAATACAATTTGCAATTCCTTTTGAATAATGTCCGGAATATCATTCCATAGAAAACAGTTGGTAGTTGGACACAGCCTTGCTCTGTGTCTAAGACAGGACCAAACAACCATTGACATTAAGTGGATGGACACCACAGACAGATGCCCCTAAGATTCAGATTAGTGATCAATCTAAATGGCTTTCTCAATGGATATATTTGCTCCCCTCCAGTCCTGAAAATGTGGTTATTCCAGCGGCGGGCCATGCATTTAAATTAGAGACCTTATGTGTGATTCATGCCATTAAGAAAACACAGTTTCACAATGAATAAGACACCCTATGCCTTTGGGCGTCATGCATTATATTGCAGCTAACTAGTAATGCCAAATTACATTTTAAAAACACATCCACGCACTTAAGCCAGAACTTGAAACAACACTTAATGCTGAAGCAAGCCTAATTTTAACTGTTGACCGACTGTTTTGTGAAAGAAACGTCTCCTGAGCAGACATTCCATATATTTTCATATGAATCTACCAAGGAGGTCTACAGGTGTGGAAAGAGTACTGAAAAATAATACTCTAGAACTGTTAAATCTTAAAAAATTTTGTATGAGTAGAGTAAAAGTACCTGTCCTATAAACTAGTAGCTCATTTAAAAGTAGTCATGAGTAGTGAGTTTTGAGTACTGAGTTGCGAAATTTATAAATGTTGCACACATACCGTAATTTACATTCCCCTTTTATGGCTGTTTGCCGAAAGAAATCGAAATACAGGTATTTTATAGGTGTTTGTGATTGACAGCTTTTAAAATGCATCACTTATTTATGATACTGTAAACACTACATTAATCTGATGAATATAAAGAATAATAAAAGGGCGACATGATTACAGAAAGTCAAAGATGAAAATTTTATTTTCAGTATCATAATGTATTAAACAATTACATTAAAATCAGTTTATGTGAAGGGTCTAAATTTCCCTAAATGCGGACAGAGCGTTATTGTTGTGCATAAAACATGTTCAAACAATCCAAGGAATGCATCATTTACTCACCCTCATGCCATCTCAGATGTGGATGACCTTTTCTTCAGCAGAACACAAAGTAAGATTTTTAGAAGAATGTATCAGCTCTTTTGGTGCATACAATGCCAGTGAATGGGTGCCAACATTTTGAAGCTCCAAAAATCACAAGTCAGCATAAAAGTAGCCTAATTCATGTGACTCCAGTGGTTAAATCCATGTCTTCAGAAGAGATATGATAGGTTGGGTGACAAAAAAGTAAATTTTTACTGTAAATTCTCCTCCCTACTCAGTCAATCTCCACTTTAACTTTCACGTTCTTCTTTTGTTTTTGGTAATTCACATTATTCATGCATACCGCCATCTACTGGGCAGAGTGAAGAATTTCTAGCAATAATGGACTAAAATATTCATCTTTTTCTCACCCACACCTATCATATCTTTTCTGAAGACATGGATTTAACCACTGGAGTCATATGGATAACTTTTATGCTGCATTTATGTGCTTTGTGGTGCATCAAAATGTTGGCATCCATTCACTTACTTTTATGGGCCTACAGAGCTGAAATATTCTTCTAAAAATCTTAATTTGTGTTCTGAAAAAAGAAAGTCATAGACAGATGGAATGATTGTCCTCCTTTTGAGATAAAATGTTCCACATTGATTTAGATCTTTTAAGCCCAGAAATAGTTGTTCTCATTCTAATGCATAATGCAACATTTTCTGAAGTTTTTGACTGGTGGAATGTTCTGCTGAAATATTGTTGATCTTTATAAAGGCTGAGCATAATTATAAATTATTTTATCATGTCTACTTTCCTGGTAATTTATTATACAAATTAACACACTCTCTACATATTAAAAAACTAAAAATATTATTAAAAATATTTTCATTAAATGTATTATATTACATTACATTACATAACCACTTGACTTGAATACTTTTAAAGCTACTCAAAATTTTTCAGCAAAAAGTAGTGATTGGGTTTCTCGTTTCCTTGTTATTGTTGTTTGATTAGTAGATTTTATATGACATAGCCTACTAGAAAGTGTTCAACTTCAAGTCCAACATTTTAATGCTAATACAACTGTGTTTACAATAATGTCTCATCAAGTCAGGCATTGGCAGAATTTTAAAGTGTATTGATCATTTAGGCAATATAGCCAATAGTGCTCAAACATTAGCTCATGTCAATCAAACAGCATGCAGAGACAGACTTCAGGAAATAAAATGTCAATGTTTTCTATTTTATCTAGATCAACCAACCAGTGGTTGTCTTGCTATTACAATCAATGTAATAAACACCCCTGTTCTAGATGTTGAACATAGGCTAAATATAGAAAATTATTTAGAAGTTTATCATCCATATCGCGAACATCTCTTTTTTTTCAGATAAACATCAAGAATGTTTTATTGCCCAGCCCTATTGATAACATAAATAGGATTTTAATCTCTCACACCGTAATACATACACACACATACATATTGCAAAAATGCAAATCTAATACAAATCCGTTATATAAAGTACAAAAATACAGTATTTTATGTACAGTGCTATGTTTGTAATGGCAGAAGAGGTAGGATGTGTTGGATAATATAAATAGACTAAACTGTGTATTGCACATAATTATTGCTCAATGGGGTGGCTTTAACTGTTTATGAAATGGATAGCCTGAGGGGAAAAACTGTTCCTGTGACTGACGGTTCTGGTTCTCAAAGCTCTGAAGTGTCGGTCAGAAGGCAACAGTTCAAAAAGGTAGTGGGCAGGGTGAGTTGGATCTAGAGTGATTTTTACAGCCTTTTTCCTCACTCTGGAAGTGTATAGTTCTCGAAGGGGGGCACCCAATAATCCTCTCAGCAGTCCGAACTGTCCTTTGTAGTCTTCTGATGTCTGATTTCGTAGCTGCACCAAACCAGACAGTTATTGAAGTGCCGAGGACAGACTCAATGACTGCTGAGTAAATCTGTATCAGCAGTACCTGTGGCAGGTTGAACTTCCTCAGCTGGCAAGGGAGTATAACCTCTGCCGGGCCTTTTTCACAATGGAGTCAATGTGGGTCCTGTGAGATGGTAGTGCCCAAGAACCTGAATGACTCCACTGCTGCCACAGTGCTGTTAGAATGGTGAGCGGGTCAATGTTGGGGTGTTCCTCCTAAAGTCCACAAACATCTCCACCATTTTGAGCGTTTTCATCTCCAGGTTGTTATGATTGCACCAGTGAGCCAGCCATCCAACCTCCTTTTTTAAGCAAGCTTTAATATCATGTAATGTGGAAACAAACTCATTTATCGATATTACTTAATAAAGTGAATGTTTATCATTTGCTTTGTATATCTCCATGAGTGTGGACATGTTTGTATGATATCATGAGATGAGAATTTGTATGAGAATTTCTGCATGAGCCTACAAGTTGTAATTCTGACTTCAAGAGGCATTCCATTGCACTTTTCCTAGTTTGAAGTTGTAAAATCTGACTTGCCTAGTTGAATGGAACGCAGCACTATTTTCAAAACTTGATCCGACACTGAATGTTCAAGCAGCTTAATTTACACTTAGAAAACTCCTGATGTTGCTATAACAATGCAAAACGCCCATACAAATTTACATAAGTGAAAATCAGCCCTCCTTTCCTGTTTAATAATTTAAGCAATCACACCGTCATGCAGAACATCTCATGTTTGTCTTTCTCAGCGGTGATAACAGCAGTCATGGCAGCCGACTGTTAGCAAGATCTCGTGCTCTTTGTTTTCAAATTACATCAATCTATGTGATTGCGTCACTCAAGGCCAGCTAGAAGGCCTTGACTGGGACATATCCTAAAGATCACACCCACCAAGAACAAATAAATCAATCTGATTGGCTGATGAATCTGACAGTCTGACTTTAGTTGCCCATTTGCACTGATGAAGGATTCTGTGGAAATTCTGTAGGCCTGAAGGGAGCTCAGACTCACTCGCTGCTTTGGCTTCGGGCATGCGAATTGTGAAACAGTTGTCATACTTTGCTTATAAGCATCAAGGAGTAAATTCTGACTGGATAAACTTTGAGTTTTTCTCGATTTGTTTGTAGATTAATTAAGAGTGAAAAACGATTAAAAATGCATAGTCAAAAAGGCGATTGAGAATGAAAGGATGAAAAATATGAATTTATTTGGCACGTAAGACCAGCAGAGAAGGCTTTGTTGGCCCTGAGAATTCAGCACGTGGTTATACTATATCCCAGGCCCGGAGCCAGTCCCTGCCCTGTGGCCGCCTCCCAGGCCTCCAGAACCAGTTCTTGCCCTGCGGTCGCCTCCCAGACCTCCAGAACCAGTCCTTGCCCTGCGGCCGCCTCCCAGGCCTCCTGAACCAGTTCCTGCCCTGCGGCCGCCTCCCAGGCCTCCTGACCCTCTCTCTCCAGTCCCAGTCCCTGTCCTGTGGCCGCCTCCCAGGCCTCATGACCCTCTCTCTCCAGTCCCAGTCCCTGTCCTGCGGCCGCCTCCCAGGCCTCCTGAACCAGTTCCTGTCCTGCGGCCACCTCCCAGGCCTCCTGAACCAGTTCCTGCCCTGCGGCCGCCTCCCAGGCCTCCAGAACCAGTTCTTGCCCTGCGGCCGCCTCCCTGGCCTCCTGAACCAGTTCCTGCCCTGCGGCCGCCTCCCAGGCCTCCTGATCCTCTCTCTCCAGTCCCAGTCCCTGTCCTGCGGCCGCCTCCCAGGCCTCCTGAACCAGTTCCTGTCCTGCGGCCACCTCCCAGGCCTCCTGAACCAGTTCCTGCCCTGCGGCCGCCTCCCAGGCCTCCAGAACCAGTTCTTGCCCTGCGGCCGCCTCCCAGGCCTCCAGAACCAGTTCCTGCCCTGCGGCCGCCTCCCAGGCCTCCAAAACCAGTTCTTGCCCTGCGGCTGCCTCCCAGGCTTCCTGACCCTCTGTCTCCAGTCCCAGTCCCTGTCCTGTGGCCGCCTCCCAGGCCTCCTGACCCTCTATCTCCAGTCCCAGTCCCTGTCCTGCCTCCGCCTCCCAGGCCTCCAGAACCAGTTCCTGCCCTGTGGCTGCCTCCCAGGCCTCCTGAAACAGTTCCTGCCCTGCGGCCACCTCCCAGGCCTTCTGAACCAGTTCCTGCCTTGCGGCCACCTCCCAGGCCTTCTGAACCAGTTCCTACCTTGCGGCCGCCTCCCAGACCTCCTGATCCATTCCCAGCCCGGAAGCTGCCCCCATAGGCCCCGATCATCCTCCTGGGATCTTTCTTCTGTGTTTCCCTACCATCATCGTCTTGAGGCGCCAGGAGTCGCCAATTTAAAGAGAGGGGTAATGTCACAGTCTGTCTTCACCACATTCAAGGACTCTTATTTTGAAGTTCTCTCCTGCACTACATTTCACAGAAGTCACTGCCCTGATCTCTCCCTCGTTATCCCCACCTGTATGTCATTCCCTTATTAAGTTCCACGTGTATATATACCCTCTAGTTTTGTCAGTAGTTGTCAGTCCTTGAATTGTATTATGTTTGATGTTACTCCTGCGTTTGTTTCACTCCAGTGTTTGTTCCACTCCAGTGATGGTAATTAAAGGATTTAAAGTTCCACTCCTGCATCTCCTCTTGACTCCTAGGACACCAAAAGTTACAGCACCACAATTTATCCCCTGGTTTTGCTATTTGCTTGTGTGAGAAATTAGTGTGACTTACCTCACCAATAGTCATAATACTGTCATATTTTACTATTTTATTGATGTTTCAACTGCATTCTGATCATAATATATGGAGCCCTACCAGGCTGTAGAGATACACCATAGTGATAGATTTCAGTATGAGTGCTTGTAAAAGCAAAAATCTCATTTAACTTAGTGACTTGAGTGCCGCTACATCTTCTAGTAGCCTGATCTAAGAATCAACTGTAAATTCAACTGATGTTTTGCGATTTGTGAAATTCTGTGCCACTTTCATAAATGGTCATTTGTGGGCTCTGAGATGTTTTCACTCACAATTGAGGCCACAGTAAGTCAAACGAAGGCCACCACCTAACACAACAATCATTCCACTTCTGGTGATATCAGAGCTTAGCCCTCTGTTATGGTCCTAATAGAAATATTACACCATGGCCTGAACTTCGTTTCCTTTTGGATGTCAAGACATTTAGTAGATGATGTTTATGATGTAGAAAGTTTGTAAATATAATCATTTTAAGATATTTAGCAGATGTTAATCAACCATTTACAGAAACTTTGGAGAAAGAATCGCCATAGCCTAAGTGTAATGCAATAGAAAAATGAAAAATATATTGAGCAAACTGAGAAGTGGGCATCTTCACATACGTATAGATTACATATATATGGTTTTCATGTGATATAGGATACAAGATTGTAAATTTTATTTTCATTTTTCAATTTTGATTAATTTAATAAAATGTTTAGCTTGTGTACAAGTATACAAAAGTTATATAACGTCATGAAATTGCTTTTTCAATAATGATTGTTGTCACTGTTTAAAATGTCATACACATTTAAAAACAATATCCTCAAGATTGGAAGCTAATAATGAAAATAGAATTCCACAATATATTATGAAAATAATAATAATTTAAGTGCTACTACATCAAAACTACAATGCAAAATGAGCCTATTTTGTTAAATCATTTAATATTGTGTTTTCTGAAGTAAACATATTTCACAATGTATGATTGTACCTTTTAAATATTGTATATACACATTTATTACACATTAATAAATTTTATAACATGTTTGTTTATATGCACTTTTACAATTTACATTTTTACATTGAGTTTATATATTGGTACTATCTCTTTAAGTGAAACTGCAAATTTGTATTATACAAGTTCTCAAATTTAAATCTACAAGCTCTCTAGTTTTGCAACACTTTTACCTTCTAACAGATGTCCAACAAGCGTGTCTCTGGTCTGTAGTCATGCTTTAAAATGGAGAATGTTGTGAAAACAGACAGTGAAAAAGTTTAACCTAAGTCAGAGTTGACATTGTTAAATGCAATGTCAATGCAATTTCATGGCTCAACTAAAGCAATGGTGACAGCATGATCAAGACACCTCAAGACCCACTGCAGCCAAATAAGGTACATTTCCTTCAAAGTGTGTGCTCAAGAGACAGAACACACTGTAAAAGACGAGGCTGAATTCAGCTTCTAAGGGTGTGTTCACACTTGTTGTTCGGTTCTTTTGGTCAAAAGAAAATTATAAATTTTTTCCCAGTTCGCTTAGCGTTCACACTGGCATTTTTAACACTGAACCTAAAGATACAAAACAAAGGCATCAGGAAGAAGTCACAACCTGATTGGACAGATTTTATGACGTATATTTTGTGACGGAACTTGCCGAATTCTTGTTTTTTGTCTGTTTAGACATCTTTGGTCCATGTTGCATTCATATATCAATCAAACAGCACCAGAGTTCATTTGGAAGCGGACCGAGACCCACTATTCAGGCAGTCACAATCCACTTGTTTGGTGTGCACCGAGGTTTGGATTGCAGCATTCACACTTGTTCAAATGAACCGCACTAACAGAGCAATCGCACCAGAGTTCGTTTTAATCTAACCAAACCTGACAAGTGTGAACAACCCTTAATCGCCAGCATCTTATTCAGTAAAAGGATTGCAGTGCTTAAGTTCTTCTTTGCCACAACACAACTCAATCTCTGGCAAGTAACATGGGAATTTGTATTAGCCAGTGGCTAATAACAGACATATTTTAGTTGAATAACATGAAATTTGATTGCATATTCTAGCGATTTACTCGCAAAGTAGAGGATAAGGATGCAATGCTTCCCAGATGAAATGCTTTTAAACAGACATCTCAGAGACAAAGGTGCTATCTGGGAGACATTAAGCAGAATGCTCAGAAGTGATATCCTCAGTAACTATTGACTTTCATTTCGTCTTGTGACGGAGATCAAACATTTTCCCTATTATCTCATATTGTGTTCCACAGAAGAAATAAAAGAATTCTGCTTTGAAACAACATGGGGTGAGTGAATAATGACAGCATTTTCATTTTTGGGTGAGTTAGGCAATTCCTTATCTTTCAAACTGTAGTATTTTAATTCTTTGTGGTGTAATTGTGATGAGAAGTCATGACTATACCTTGACTATTCTGAGGGCATATCCACTAATTGTTTCTCTTTTCAGTACAGATGATGCTTCATCTGAAGTCTTACAGATATGTGAATGATATATATATATATATATATATATATATATATATATATATATATATATATATATATATATATATATTAAAAATAATAATTGTGTAAGGGTTTTGAAAGCAAGGAAAGTCAGTTGCATTTCCTTATAAGAGTAGTTTGTAAAATCCATTAGTTTGTCCCACTAAGCTACATTGACTGAGGGCTAATTAACCACAACTTGAGACCAGCTTAAGCAGTGATAAGGTCAGCTCCACTTAACCAGAAATAAAGTGATTGTGTTGGATTTAGCAGTGTTGTAAAGATGGAAATTGAATGTAGTAACAGTCAGGTAAAGGCCAGGTTTTGGCAGTTTCAAAAAGTACTGAGAGCTGACAGTAGATAGACGTAATGGGCATGTTAAGGCCCCTGCACACTTCTTATGAAATCGAAGAATGAATGGGTGTGACATAATGTAAAACATTTATGTGTTTGAGTTTGTTTTGGTGGTTCATAACAGCTCGCAGAGGGGAATTTCTGGAAAACTTCTTACCAGTTGCTTAACATCTTCTTACTGCCATTGGTCTGGGTCATCTGTAGTGACCTAGAGCTCCACCTACTTTGGTGCTGACTACTAATTTCCGTTCAGTCATTTAATATCAGTCAACTTGAACACACTGGTGTGTAGAGTTATTAGCGAGCTGGTGCAAATTTAGCTACATCCCTATGATCGTTGACGTAGAGACATTTTCCAAGAACTTGCTATGTAATTTTGTTTGGTTTAATTAGTCAACAAAAAGAATCAAATCTACTCAAAAACTCTTAAGTGTTTCATTCACTGCCAGCTGCAGCCGAAAGCTAGTCACACACATAGGGAAGATTTATCTATCATCATCCTTTTGTCTGTATTCTACCAATTAACATTCTTTTTTACACCTGTATGCAGTGTCATCATAAATTACAATAACAATGTAATATTTGCATATTATGACCATTTATAGCCACGGTTTTCAAACTGGGATGTGCGCCTCCCCAAAGGGGCAGCATGTCAGGGGAGGTGCGAAGATTGAGGATAAATTCACCAAGTGACATAAATACTATAAAAATGTATTGTCAGAATCAGAATCAGTTTTATTGCCATGTATGCTTACACATACAAGAAATTTGTCTTGGTGACAGGAGCTTCCAGTGCTCAACAATATTGTGGCAGGGTGGAGGGCATGGCCAGGTCGTGATTCTACACACCTGGTTCCTTATCAGGCTAATCAAGCCTCCGAGAGGGATAAAGGCCGACTGCGGAGGATTGTGCGGGATAGAGAGATTGTTTACGGACATGTCCGTCGTGTGTGTTTGTGTCTTTTTAAGTTTATCATTAAAAGTATTATTTATATTGACAAGCCGGTTCTCGCCTCCTCCTTCCCATTTAACTACGTTACAAATATAAAACAGCAACAAGACATAGATAATATAAAAAATTAGTAAAAATGTATCAAATGTAAGTAGAAAATGTAATATATATATATATATATATATATATATATATATATATATATATATATATATATATATATAGAATACACAATAAGACAATATAGACACACAAACACACATATGATATATATATATACATACATATATATTATGGCTGGGTATCGTTCAAACATTTTCGAACTCGATACAGATACCGATATCTTGACTTTGATACCGGTTCCTAAACGATACTTTTTTATACCAATTTTATGAAATCCATTTTAACAAGATTACAAACATTACTGTACCTCATAAAAACTTTGGTTTTATTTTTTCAGTTTGTTGAATATTTTTACAGACTCAAAGACTCATCTCCTAAGCCACGGCAGCTCAAAGGAACAAAGGAACAAAAGAGCACAAAGGAACAAAATGTCACCAACACAATAAATCAGTGCAAATAGTTTAAATAAATTTGAAATAGTTTCAAATGAACAGAAAATGAACAGTTTCAAGTCAGTATGTGAGGCTCACTACTGCATACATAAGATCTTTAAATCACTCATCAGTTCTTCAAAAAATTAGCATGTCTGCTTTTTCAGGAGACAAACAAGCCTGCTCCTGACTGATAATGTCCCCGGCAGTAGAAAATGTACACTCTGGATAATGCTTGCATACACAGATACCTTGTTGCGAAATCAAAAAGCATTGGCAGAGTGTCCTTCATGTCCCACCACCAGGTTACTGGACTCACTGAGGACAGCGCAGATGGAAGTAATCTGTAATACTGTATCTCTGCCTGAATCTTCTCTGTAGTGCTGCTGAGAGTGGTCTCTGTTCTTACTTCAATTGCCATGTCCTCCACAGCAAACAGCTCCTGAAAGGCAGACAGCTTTGGCCTCATCTGTGAACAAATAAGTAAAGAAATAAAGAAAAATATTAAACGTTATCAAGGTAAATGCAAAGTAAATTTTCTTCTTAAAATTAAATGGGAAAAAATAGGATGTCTTTATATTTTCTTACCAGTGTTGCTACTGCAGATGCACTTTCTTCATCAGATGAGCTGTCATCTTGGTCACCTGCTCTCTCTTTGAGTCCCTGTTCCATTTGCTGAGCCTGAGTCAGTATTTAATAGAATTTGAGGGTTATATATGTTGACTTACAGTTAAAGAGAAGTAGAAGATTACCAATAACAATTAACACCTGTTCTTCTGAGGTCTTTCTCATCAGCTCCTCCTGTCTGGTCCACAATTTATCTGGCACTTTTGACTTTAATCTGGGATCCAAGGCTGTGCCCTTCTCTAAGAACTGTCTGATGATATCAACCTGCTAGACAAAAACATAGTATGAGTCCCTGAATAATACTAATGAATACAAGTGAGAAATCAATAGGATTACACTACACACCTGGTATCTTTTTGAGAGGTCATTCCAGATAGTGTCCTTGATGGTGTTTGTGAAGGAGGTGTCCTCATCATTAACTGTGAAGTGGTGCTGGATCCAAGATTGGCTTCCAAGATCGGAAGAATCTGACCCAGGGTTGGGCTACTTTCAGCAGAGATGCAGATGGTTGAAGTGTAAAGTATCTTTGTAACTTTGACAAACTGTTCTGCTTTTCTGAAATCCTCATCAGAAACTCTCTGCAGTCTGAAAAATATAATCACTTTTATTAGATGGACTATAGTTTTATGAGCGCAATGGTTAACACTGAAAATGGTATAAGCTAATGACAAAGTTCTTTACCTGTACTTCTCCATTGATTTCTTATGCCGAGGGTCCAAGGCGGCCTGGATGCAGGGAACTGCTCCAGGAATTGCTCCACCATCAGAAACAGGCTATTTTACCTCGTCCTCACATCCAGGATGACAGCATTTTCTGGAAGGCCTAGAGTGAGAGAGAGAGAAAGAAAGAGAGGGAGGAAATTGGTGTGTGTGGTTATCAAAGTGGTTGTTCATTTGCAGAGATATTTTACTAAATGATTTAACAAAGGATTTTTCTAAACTAATTGGCCAAAGAGTTTTGCACTGAGGTTGATCTATATGGATTTCTACTTACCTAGAAGACACTGCTTCTCTTTAAGAACAGGTTTAGCCAGGCAAGAAAGCCAAACAACAAAGCTAAACTGATAATTCATCCAACCCCAAGGATAAGCACAGTTTAACAAGATAACTAGTTTAATGTGAGTAAAACTTGACCAGTTACTGTCAACCTTAAAGCGTTTCTAGCATCGATTTTGCTAGCGTTCTATAGCCCCACATCCAAACAATATCTAACGTTACGTAGGTCCCAGTTTATAGGACTATGTCACCACAAACAGAAACGTTAATTTAACAAGTACACAAGCATGTACCACTACAAGTTAGCCGATTTTGTTTGCTAAACTTTAACCTTACCTGTCAGAGTTCACCACAAACAGAAACGTTAATTTAACAAGTACACAAGCATGTACCACTACAAGTTAGCCGATTTTGTTTGCTAAACTTTAACCTTACCTGTCAGAGTCCCAGTCTTAGGACTGCTGCACTCATCAGTAGTTTTGAAGGAGGACTGCGTGGTGGGCATGTTGAAGGAAGCTCTGTTGCATGAGGATGCTGAGAGGATGACTGCAGCGGCTCAGTCTTCTTGCAGTTGAAGACGGAGCAACTTTCTGCTCTTTCTTTCTGTCAAGTGCTTAATCAGATTTGTCCTGTTGCCAGTCTTGGCAGCAATTATCTTATTGCAAATATTGCATTGTGTGCTGTTGGCATCAAGCCTGGTGAAATGTAGCCACACTTTTGATCTTTTCCACATATTTTACATCTATTGGGGTTGGGAAGCATACACACTACAGCCTCACATGTGAGCTGCGTCTCTGGGCATAAACGGCATAAACTAGTGTTTTTCCTTGATGCCTAACCACAGCCAATCACCAGCACTTTTAGATTATCACTGAGTTTGACGAGATTAACCCCTAAGGTATTGAAATTTGGTACAGAACGACAAGATATTTTTTGATACTCGATTGTTTAGAGGCAATTCGGTCGGTGCCTAAAATGTATCGAACTTGATACCCAGCCTTAATATATATATATTTACACAGACACACACACATACAGTACATACACACATTCATATATACACATATACACACATACACACAGACACACACACACACATACATACATACATACACACATAGACTTATGGGAAAGATATTTCACACTCAGCATTCTGATATGATATTCTACCAGTATGTAAAAAATCTATTCTGTTTGTTGATTGCTACATTCTCCAACTGTTATATTTCTTTGTTTATCCTACAGCCATTGCGGATGAGGAGAGGCTCTCGGCAGAAGAAATGGATGAAAAGAGGAAACAGAATATTGCATATGAATACCTTTGTCACCTAGAAGAAGCCAAACAGTGAGTAAAACTGGCCAAAACTGTGTTTTTTCATATTACAGTCATTCTACAGTCGTACTACAGATAAATATCCAGCCATAGTCATGGGATTTGATAAATGGGTTAGATACAACACTGTGGGTATGGACTTAAGTGATTAGTATTTGAAGGTGAGTGCATGCTGCCAAGATGACATAAGTGCAAAGCACTCATGCCAATAACAAATAGAACATGGAGCATGAGTGTCCGAATCCCGACACCAATCGAAACGAACCAGACTGGGAAGTCAGGATCCAGACACCATGCTCTGAACATGAAACATGAGACCAACTGAGGAGCGCATGGTAGGAAAATAACAACCAAAGCCATGCGCTCACACAAAGACAGAAATAAAGCACAAGACAGACACAGAACAATGATGCCATGACCCTGTCACACAAAAAGCTAGACTGACAGAGTGACAGGATCTTGACAACAACATTGTGCTGTAGAATCACGGCCTGAACCCATGGGGTAGTCATGTCTCAAGAACATAGCTGTAGCATACTGTATATGCTACAGCTCTGAAATTCTTAAACACCTCCCCCAACCCTCCCCAAAGTGCAGTGCAAATCACTACTATTCACTACAGAATGAAATTTATTTCAATCTCCAAGGAAGCAACACTTTTGGCAGTAATTACTGCAAACTATATTTGAGAAATAAAGTAGTTTCTTGTAAGAGTTTCTTTTAGATGTACAATACATTTTATACTTTGGTAATTAAATTGACATATTGTGTGCATGGCCAGAGCATTTCCAACTGTGGGATTAGGGACTAATTTTGTCATCATGGCACAGAGAACATTTAAATGCATCATTGGTCATTTGTATCACTGGGAACTTGACCCACATCTGATGAAAGCATACAAGAATGTGAAGGAATATTACAGCATGCATTGTTCTAAGATGAGGCTTTCAGAGCTTTGTTCTTAACATAACCGTTCTAAAATCTAGGCAGTACTTCAAATGATGATAAACTGTAAAAATAGAGCAAAGTTTCTTTTTCACATTAATTAATTAATCAGTTGTTTCAGATCCCTACTTTCCTAATGGAGTAATCATGATCATGACTTTGTTTTAAAGCCTCTGTTCTGGGAATCCTGTCTTGTTTGATCAGGATTATGATGCTGGCCACTAATCTGCTTGTTAACAATGGAGTAACATTTCAACCCCGTGTTCCACTTACAGCAAGAGTCACCAGTAGAGGCCTGACAGGTTTAATTGAATATCTGACCCCTGCTGCACAAGATCTTAACAATCAAATGTTTTTTTTTAAATTTGTAATAAAGAGCTGGTTAGCCAAGCCACCAAAATAATTGGAGCATGCAAATCAGATGATCAAATGTTAATAGTCTTGATTTTTCCAGACCTGATTATATCTGGCAAGTTTTAATTCCTCTAAATTATTACTACATGCAAGATTTAACAAAATTAAGTCTTAAAGGCAAAAGAGACGTTTAGCAGAATTTATGTGCTGCTCTCCTTAAGACAATCCAGAATACAGAATTACTGTATATTCCAAGTTATCTTAAGTAGGGCTGCACCTAACAATTATTTTTTTATCAATTAATCTAACAATAATATTTCCGATTAGTTGATTAATCTAATGACTAATTTGCATATTTTTCTAAAGATGTTTATTATTATTTCTTGATTAATATAACAATTAATTAAACCAAAATAAATATAAAAAACTTGTCTCATTAATATTTAAAAATGTTAATAAATGATCTTCTCTTCAACACAAACAAATGTACAAGAAACAAAGTGTGCACTGCAGGGTATTATTCTGCTACAAAAATAGCCCTGTCTTAACTGGTAATCTCCATTTTACAGTTCAACATTAATTTTATTTTTGAGAGATTTTATGTTGGACTGCTAATCTCAAAATGTTTTGATATTCCTCCTGAAAGTGACTTGAATTTTACATTTGTTTAATTTATTTTGTTGTTGGATTGCTAAATGTTGATTACTTTAATTGTATTTTGGAGTGATTTTAAGTAAGAACTTGTTCAATTCGAGTAAAAGTAAAGTGCATTCTTCGAGGCTTCGAGAGTGACCGGATAGTCAGTAGGCAGATAGTCAGGATGAGGGGGGCAAAATTGCTTTAGCCATTCCTGGGGCAAAATCTAAGCAGGCTGGCAAGACAGACAGAGCCTGTAGATCCCCAATTCTCTTTAGAGAGGTAATCGCTATAAGAAAAACCATCTTGAGAGTCAGAAGTTTATCAGACGCTGACTCTAGATGTTCAAAGGGGGTCTCAACCAGACCCTCAAGGACTATTGCTAAGTCCCATGAAGGGGTCCTGGTCCTAGCAGGAGGCCTCAGTCGCATAGCTCCACTAATGAAGCGAGCGAGTAAAGGATGTCTTCCCAACCGCACCCCGTCCATCAAGGCGTGGCAAGCCGAAATGGTGGCCACATAGAATCTGAGAGTGGCGGGGCATATCCAGAACTGAAGCAATCTGGCAGTTAACTGGATCTGCATTATGTGCACTGCACCATCTTTCAAAGACACCCCATTTATTGGCGTAGATTCTTCTGGTAGAGGGAGCCCTAGCACTTAAAATGGTCTCAATAACCTCAGGTGAAAACCCAGTGTCCCTCAGTTGGTACCCTTCAGGGGCCAAACATGAAGGTTCCACAGCTCGGGCTGGGATGAAATATTGTCCCCTGAGCCTGAAACAGAAGGTCCCTCCTGTCTGGAATCGCCCAAGGCAATCAGTCGAGGAGAGACATTATCTCCGAGAACCATACCCTGTTTGGCCAGCGCGGCGCTATCAGTAAGAGGCAGGACCCTTGCTGGCAAAATCTGGCCAAGACTCCCGGGAGCAGAGAAACCGGGGGAAACGCATACAGACGCCATCAAGTCCAGACCCAGGGAGGCTGGGTGACTCAGAGAGACGTAGAAGGGACATTGCGCTGTCTGTTGAGAGGCGAAGAGGTCCACTTCTGCCCTGTAAAATCTCACCCAGATTTGTTCCACTACCTCGGGGTGGAGTTTCCACTCCCCCGTTGGTATTTTCTGTCTGGACAGTTAATCTGCTGCCATTCAGGCATCCAGGGATACAAGCTGCTCTGATTAACAGGATCTTGCCCTGGGCCCAAAGGAGAATCTGCCATGCCAGTCTGTTCACTGGCATGAACGTGGACCTCCTTGATGGATTGAGACTACTGCTGTGTTGTCCACCCACACAAAGACATGGTGCGGGTGGACACCAAAATAAGACACCAAAATATGTCTAAATAACTAAAATATATCTCTCTTATTTGTCCAATTTACTTTTGATCGATTGGAATTTCAATGTTTTGTTTTCTTTTGCTTCTTTTGTAACCCAGCTAACCTGTATAGCTATTATATTATATATTATATTATTCAATAGTAAAATATTTCTGCCTTAAATTCTTCACTTTCACACTATTGACACAAGTGCTTTTTCCTCAGCACTCACTGGCGAGTGAAATGTAAAAATTTCGTTGCCAGTGGCTAATAACAGAAGTTTTTGTCGCATAGTGCGAAATGTACTTACATATGCGAGTGATTTACTCGCAATGTAGAGGGCTGCATGGCCGTTAAAGTAAAATGAAAATATAAAATGGCCAAATAACACAATTAGATGACGTATGTTGTGAAGTTACATTAGCAGCGGTGCAGAAATTACTTTTAACATGTGGGCGATGAGGAAACATTTAGAACATATATTTTAAGTGTCTACTACTAACAGAAACACATGTTGTAATACTATATCGTGTTTGGGTGGGGACAAGAAGTAAACAGGATTTACGGTGCTGCCGTCTTGACAAGCGATCTGGGATGCTTTCGCTTCAAGTGTTCATTCATGGTGGTTGTACGGCTGTGATAAGCCATTTCAATCTGCATATCTTACACAGCACCACATCGTTGGGTCTCAGGTTAAAATACTCCCATGCTTTAGATCACATTGGGCAAGTTTTTTTAGCTGCAGTTTGTTCTTCAAGGAACCCATGCTTAAACCGGGTGATGCCATTTGAATTATTCCATTGCGACGCACCGACGCATGTTATGCAAATCGACGTATTTCTGTAATCGATGACATCGATTAAGCCGATGAATCGTCCCAGCCGTTATCTTAAACCATATAATAGTTTTGTGTGACTATCAGATTAAAATAGAAGTTTATTCATTATTCATTGAAAATCTTGCTTTTAAAGTTCTTGACAGCCGTGGTCACCATGGTTTATATTCCACAGAAGAAAGAAAGTCATAAGGGTATGGAACGACATGAAGGATGAGTAAATGCTGAAAAATTTCATTTTTTAAAAATCCCTTTAAAGTGTTTGAACTCCGTCTAACCTCTACGTAATAATTGCATAGTTGTCAGATAAACTTTTCTTTTGTATACAGTACATTGTTGTGCATTGTTTCTACTAAATTATTTATTCATTTGAGATCTAATGGATTCCTGTTGCAACCTGCCAGCTGACACATGCCTCCTTGCAACCCCCAGCCTTCCCATGTCAGTACTGTGACAGGGAGACTTTGTACCTGCTGACTTAAGCAAACAGAGCATGTAATTTTAGATTGAGGGTCCCAGTTGTGTGATGTCCTAAACCTTGGTTATTAGTTGTCACAAGGTTTTTTTATGCCGTACCAGGGTATTTTGTTTTAGATGTTACTTAAGCATTATGTGACCAATGTTTCCTTGTCAGTTATCTATACAGTATTACTTACTTACGAGTGCCAAAGACAGTCTGTACTTTAGTACTCCAGTAAAATGTTTTCCACCCACGTCTTTCCAGGTCCGTCACTACTAGCCAAGTCAGGAAAATGGGAGACCATCCTGGTTTAGCTATATACAATTAAGGTGAATTCAGAGGTAATGTTATGGTTCAATTAACTAGTTATACACACTATTATAACAAGCTATGAGCTCAGCTGCCCCATCACCCACTCATTAGTCAATAAACAGCCCCTGGATATTTTTTTTAGCAAAAGTAGTCATTCAATTCATTAGCATGTGAGACAGATACATGCAGTTTAGATAAATAGGTGAAAAGTCATAAGAGGTCAACAACATCTCTGCTTCAGGATTGCAGTCATATTCATCTTTTATAACTGAACTCTTTGGACCAACAGTCAAGTCATTTCACCAAACCAAGTGGATATTTTTGGTGCTTATCATTGCATTCTTCCTTCCCCAACTGAACCAATATTATCCCACAGTGTGTTCTTGTTTCACAGTTTAGCTGTCAACTCAGAAGCATTCACCTTAAGGCCTGACCCCATTCATTTGTTTTGCTTGTGCAATCTGCTGCCCTGTGTTGATGTATTTCCTATTGAAACAGGAAGTTTGGGTGGGACATAATGAAGGGCTTGTCTTTTTAAACAGCCAATAGATTTTAGTTTTTCAAAGCCATTAGCCATGATTTGCTACTTGCTGGTCGGCAACTGTTGACAGAGAACAGATTTTGTGGGAGGCTGGGAAATTGCTGACACATGCCTTTGCAGAATGTTTTCCTTGCCTTTGTTGTTTCTTCTATGTTGTCTTTAATTTAATCAACTTAAAGAGCTTAATGGGCTTTCAGGGAATGTAGACATTTGGCCTATGTGAAAGTAAGCATAACATATCAAGCAATGTATCTTTCATCAAAAATATAATGGTGTAGCCCAGTTAGAGCATAATAAAAGTCAGCAGCTTGTGTTGCACCAACGACTTCGGCCTAGTGAGCATGCTTGTGACCGCAAAACTGACAAATTTGACCAACTCAGTACTTTTGGTTGTCTTGGAAATAAGTTGGTTCAGCTGACCAACTCAAGAGTTACTGAGCAAATTATTAACCAAAGGCTTGAAAACAGCAGCATAGCATTGGCATATTAATGGATTAACTTAAATCTGCATATTTTAAAGTTTTGCTTTGTCTATATAAAAGGAATTGTTTAGCCAAAAATGTCCTCATGTCGTGGAACACAAAATAATATTTTTAGTAGAAGATCTTTGCCATTTTTTTAATGAAAGTGAAAAACTGGGGCTGTCAAGCTTCAAAATGACAAAAATGCATCATAAAAGAAATGTAGCGCATAAGTCAAATTGACAGGTTTTATAACGCTTGCATTAAATGCAATTTTTTGTTGTGCATGATTTTTAAATATTTTTTTAGTTGTCATTTTGGAGCTAGACAGCTCCAGTCCACTTTCACTTTCATTATTTGGAAAAGAGCAGCCAGGTAGTGAAGACAAAAGTAAGTCAATTATAAAAGTTGCGAATGACACAAGGGTGAGTAAATAATGACAGAATTTACATTTTAGGGTGAAATTTTCTTTACTTGACCTATTAGTTCTAACACTGACAATAGCTAAACTTTTGCTAACAAATCTGTCATCTGTGATTTGTTGATAACAGGATCCCTGAATTAGGAATTATTTTTTACTGTAAATGGAGACTTCTCCATGTTGGAGGTGCAGCAGAGCTCTTCAGTGCTCAGGGAAATGCCAATTTTTCCAGTGTAGGTGCCTTCACAAGCAGTCTCTCAGTATGTCAAATGTTACTTTTTCACTTGGTCACTAACTAGCAACTAGTATGAAAAGGAACTTATTGACCTGGATGTTGCAAGTAGAATATCATTGATTCAGTGATCTGAAAAACTGATTAGTGAACCGACTACATGCTTATTGTGATAGACTGCAGACTCATGAACTAATGCACAGTAAATAAATAAGGTGTACATTCTTTTTTCAGTATCCTATTCATAATTCAAAATCAAAAACAGTCATTTTGTTGGATTGACTTGAAAACAGTGTCAAATAACCTGTGATTGTAAGTGCACACATGTTTGTGTTCATAATAGAATTAATACTAAAGCCAACATTTATTTTCCTCTTTGCTGTAGTAAAATAGTGTGACAGGAGATTTTTCAGCACCTAGGGGGACAGGGTAAATGTTGTAGCTTAACCTTGACTATTTACTGCTCATGCTGGAATAGACAATATTTACAATATGGTTAAAAGCACTGATGTCCTTTCACTCTTTGGCACACACGTTTTGATGGTGTAAATTGGGGATGGTCCAATGTCATTCTTTTTTTTTATTTAACAGGTTGCTATGGAGAAAGTTATCATTGGTTTTGCAAAGAAATGAGAGAATATTACAAAAAAGTTGCGGTCCTCTGTGTTTCTCAAATTTTTGGAGGAACTGAAATTCTGTAATTCTCTTATATCTGAATTTAATATATTGCAATTCCTTTTTGTTGCTCCTGCTCTGTGGGATTTCTTTATCCTGTCCTGTTATGTGAGGTAGTCAGTTGTCTCTCATGTTAAAGTGAAGAACTTTGGCAGACCAGTGAAACATAGTTTATAACAATTACTGTTTGCTTTAATCATATTAAGCTAAAATGTGGGCCCTTTGATTTCAGATGGATGGAGGCATGTCTGGAGGAGGAGCTGCCTCCAACCACAGAACTGGAGGATGGTTTGCAGAATGGGGTCTACCTTGGAAAACTGGCCAAGTTTTTCGCCCCTGAATTGGTATCGGAAAAGAAGATTTATGACAGGGACCAAACTCGTTATAAGGTAGTCATTTGCTGATAGGTAAACAGACAGAATCAGACCAAAATGTTGCCGTGGCATAGTGTTTAGTACACATGCTCCTGACACACTGATACTTACGTTGGTGATGGAGGTTAGAGTCTGAACCTGCATCACGCTCCTCTTCCAGGGGGAAAAAAAAACATACCTTAAACTAGCCTAAGCTAGTTTAGTGATCTTTGCGGGTTTAAGCTGGCAGTAAATCAAGGGCAGAAAAGGTATGAGTAAAGCATATGTATTGCAGTATAAAGTGGAACCCAGTGCAATGTGTACGGCACCATGCAAAGCCACAATAGCTAAATGGCTTCATGTCTACTTATTGCTTCTCCATGTTTTAGTCATGTATTCTTCCCCGGTCTCCCAACATGACCAAGATGGCATTCAGCTGACCATCAACAAAGTGCCTAAAACCTGTATAAAACCAGCCAACAGGGACATGGACTAGCTTGACCATTCTGGGAGACCAGCTAAGACCAGAAAACCATCTTAGGCTGGTTTAGGCTGCTTTTTTTTTCTTCTCCACAACCCCCTTCCCCCCAAAAACAAACCTAAACAGACTCAACCCAGAATTCACCAGTTACACAATTGTTAGCTCTGACACTTACAAAGTCCAGTTGTTTGTGACAGAATGTCACAATGCATTGTCAGGATTAAACTTGCATCACATACATCCTCACTTCTTCAAAATATAATTCCCAATGGAGGAGAAAACAGAACAACTAACTAACAATCTGATGAGTTTCAAATGCTCATTAACGATACATCATATATTTCTGTTTCAATTTGTTGCATACATTCAAAACAAAATCAGTAGGGAAAAGTCTCCCAACATTTTCAAAACAGCTTTATATTTCGACAGAAATTTATTTAAAATGTACTAATGTACTGCTATTGTATTTATTATTTATTTTGTTGTGTGCTCTCTCCAGCACTCAGGACTGCACTTCAGACACACAGATAACACTGTGCAGTGGCTCAGAGCCATGGAGTCTGTGGGTTTGCCTAAGGTAAGTCAACACACCCACAAACACACACATGCTGACACATTTCTTTGCCATCCTATCTCTAAGGAAAACAGCACATTTGACAGACAGACAGACAGACAGACAGATAGATAGATAGATAGATAGATAGATAGATAGATAGATAGATAGATAGATAGATAGATAGATAGATAGATAGATAGATAGATAGATAGATAGATAGCTGGATAGATAAATAGATAGATACAAATTTGGAGCAACATAGTGCCATCCAGCTTCATCTTTTCCATGGACATCCCTGCAAGTGTATAAATTGAATAAGCAGAGAGTGTGGGTGCTGGATTGGTCTGCCTGCAGTACTGACCTGTCTCCAATTAAGAATATGTGGTGCATTATAAAGCATACCATACAGGAACAAAGACACCGTTCAATTGTCAGTGGGGGAAAATTCCACTTTCTAAACTGAAAAGTGCCCAAATGCTTAAATGAGTGGTAAACAATGGACTGTCCCAAAATTTTTGGAACATGTTGCAATCATCTAATTTGAAATGACTGTATATTTAAAAAAAACAATGACATTTACAAGGTAAAACATCATATAATGTGTAGTGGTAGAGCTTTCAATATAGCAAAGGGTGAATATAATTTACAAATCACTCATTTTTATGAACTTTTCTCATTCTGTCCCAACTTTTTCGGAACTGGGTTTATAATATGTACCATGTTAATACCAGTGTATACTTTCCGGTACCTTGGAAATACCATTTCAATGCTATAGTTTATGAATATGGGATCTAAAATACTGAAATATTAAATTATTAACCACCACAGACATTTGGACATGGCACCCAATATTCAAATTCCCCGTCTTTAACGTTTCGTTATCTTCTAGCATGTACTCTTACTTATTGTATGGCTTTTGATTCTACATAGATTTTGAACAGAGTTTCTAATGAATTCTGTCTTGTTCTTGTCTAATGTTTTACATGGGACCAAAAGAAAATGGAAGACTTGTGCGTTTTTTCTCTTTCAGATATTCTATCCTGAGACAACCGATGTGTATGATCGCAAGAATATGCCCAAGGTCATCTACTGCATACATGCACTGAGGTACAGGACACTACCTAATTTTTATAAACATTTCATTCTATTCTATCACTCAAAACTTGTAGAAATGACTACCTAAAAAAGGAAACCTTTAGCTATGGACATAGAAAGGCTTGCTTACTTCATCAAGTTTCATAACCTACCGTAGAATTATAAAAATGGTGGTTAGGTTGTGGTCACGGTTTTGTGATCTATCAGTTATGAAAACAGGTTTGTAAAGCATCAGTATGTATGACTGCTCACAACAATCTCACCACTGAGAAAAGCATATGTTTTTGTGGGGTAGTGGCTTGACTAGGTGGTCCCCCTGATGTGTTTCTACCCATCAGTCCCGCTGGTTAATGTCCGGTCTGTCTTGAGTCATTTCCTGTCACTGATTCCTGTTATTTTCTGCCATTACCTCCAGAGACAAACCTTTCTAACTTTTTACACCTGCTCTGTTGTACATTCTGGGCAATGGTGTCCTAAGATCATTGACTTCCTGAGAGCAATGCTGTGGATCATAAACACATCCTTCAGGTTTATTCCTTGTCAAATTTCAGAAATTTCCCCAACTGTAATTTTTTGTTTATACTTTTTCTGAAGAAAGACTTACATAAATGATGATCACAGGCAAAATACAATTTTAGGGATCATTACGTAGTAATCCATTATTTTGTAGAGGGGTGTTATGATTTGCCAATGATTTAGAGCAAAAATACTGGTCTAAAAAACAACCTTAAAAAGATGGCAGCATCATTGTTATTTTTTACAAAGAGATGTAGTTATAGTACTAAAATCAGTTGACTCCAGCACCACTTGTTACATTATACTGTATGTCAATGACTTACAAATAAAAAAAAAATGTAATAAATCTAGTTGTGAGTTTTTCCGAGGTTAAAGTGCCTTTTACTCCAGATTCCAGATTTATTAAAGATATTTTAAAATCCTTTTAGATTCTAATTCATTACAAACTTTCCTTGTATCTTAATGCAAGTCCCCATATGGTTAAATCTTTGAAATATGAGGCTCTCAATGTGGCTCCGTGTGTTAATAGTTAAACGCTGCACATTTTCAATGATTGAAACCCAATTGTGGGTCATGTGGAATGAGGCTAGTCTTTATTGTCGATCAAAACAAATGTCTGAATGACAAATTTTGCTGAAATTAGAAATGTACCTTTATTTCATCACGTAAAAACAATAATGTCAAAATAAACATATACATAATCATGATAAATCATCTGTCCTACTGTAAATATTACTCTAAGTTATGCTTAGAAAGCTCAAGGGGAATCCCTCCAGATGAGCTAAGCATAAAGGTGTAGTCAAGGCACTGATTTTTGATCTCATCTGTATGGCATCTAGGCATTATACAGTATGGTGATATTTAATAAATACAGTAAATATGATTTGTGTAGTTTGCTAAGGCAAGCATCAGAATTATTATTGCGCATGGGATGATTGCTCAGTATTAAACTTTGGCTTATAAATTAGCCTGCACCTTTTGCACAGACATGAAATATACCTTTTAAGAATAAGAACCCCTACATTGTTGAGGAGAGGTGTGCTATTACTTTTCTATGTGAACTGGATCTTTTGACTTTTAAGCCAAGCAACTGCATGACAACATGTGAAAAACCTCTCATAACCTCATGGCGATCACTCATAACACTCTAACATTGTTGCATTGACTTTTGTAAGGGAACATTGAATTTAAGAAATGAAACAAATGAAAAAATCCCAAAGACTTGAATTGTAGGATGGACCCAAGCCATATCTAGGGATCAGAATTTCATAGATACTTGGGCATGACTGTTATAACCACCTAGCAACCACCCTGGACACCTAACAACTGCACAGCAACATGGTCAAAAAACACTCTTAGTCTTGGCAACATCCTAGCATCCTGTCGTCACTCACATTTTCTCCAGGAAATGTAAAAATCCAGTTTAGTATTCAGCTGTGATATTTTGTGAACTATATTTATTATACGTTTTTGATCAGAAAAGCACTGTGACGGAAAGCAGAAAACTGTTTAAGGATAAAATTTTAATGGAAATCCTTGTCACAGTCATAGGTATCTTAATATATGCAAATCTCAACAGTCAGACTTTTGCAGCCAGCGTGATCAGGGGAATGTGTCTAATAAATTACTACAAGAAGACTTATTTTTTGGTAAATGATTTATAGTGTTTTCCTGCTCTCTCTCTCTCTTTCTCTCTCTTGTCTCGTGTTTTGGTTGCTGGCTTCCTCCCTCTGCCATGCACACGCTTTTCCTTCCTGAACCTGTAGTTAACCCCTTCAGTAAAACTAGACAACACTGACACTGCAGAGACCCCTGTGAAAACGGGCCAGACAACCACAAGTACATACTTTGCATTTAGGTAGTTGATAAATAACATATTTGTGAACTTTGTTTTTCCCAACATCAAAATTTTAGGTAAAAATTTATTTATGGGTAGTTGATGTACAACGTGCCAATGGACTAATCTTTTTTTAACCAACATGAAGATTTTAGGTAATAAAAAAAAATGGAAAGTGTATATTTTTGGTGCTTTAACTGGACACCATTTCTTTCAAACCAATTTTACACAACTTACTGCCCCACATTTTAAATGGTCCGAGATATAAATGTTTTCATTATAAATATTCCATTTAAACTTGGGTCATAAAATCTGTTCGTGTAACTATACAATTTGTTTAAATTAGTTTGAGATGGAGATGGCATGTTTAAAAAAAAAAAAAAAAAAAACATTTGCTGTATATATGTGCTGTATAAATATATCTGAAGTCACATGTCAGTCCGCATAGCTCTGCTATCAGTTTGGCTCTAAACAATGCACTGTAATTGATCCTTTTGTGACTCATCAGCCTTAGTGGCCTACACCTCTTTTACAAGGAGTTAAACCCACTTAACCTTTGCACCTTCTGTAGTACGGAGGCTAAATTCACATCAGACTGTGTCAGTCTGTCTGTCTATTGATGTTAGGGTTCTAAGTTAAAGGAGGCACGTAAACTTTATCTTTTACACAAATAGGCTCAGGCGCACGGCACTCTAAACTCTTCAATAATTCACTACTTTGTTTGTCCTCAATCAGCGGACAGATAAAAGTTTAATGCAGTTTCCACTTGTGTTTCACTCTAACTTCAGGCTATGCAATTGGGCTAGGATTGGTCCAGCTTTATACTCCCATCTTGTGGAAGAATCTTATAACTACATATTTTGTGATCTATCATATTGGTCTTTTTTTGCAGAAAAAGCATATTTAGAATTAGGGCTGGGCGATATGGCAAAAAATATTATCACAATATTCTTTTTTCATATCATTCGATATCGATATTTATCAGGATATTCAATCACATTTGCACCTTGCACATTTTTTTTGAATTTCCAATCGTGTGCAGTTTATCAATCGTGTGCAGTTGGATATGAATGTTGTAAGATGATCTTTTAATTTTTAATCATAATGAAGGTATACTGTATGTATATATTATTTTTTTACATTAAAATTATTTTCATATTTATTTACATACAGATTTCCAAGTATGGGACATAGAAGCCCTGAAGGAATTATACTGTAAGGGGGTTCAGGGGTATCTCCAGAGAGAAAATTTTGAAAATGTAAAAGTCTGAATGGACCATTTTTCTATTTTCATTAAAGTGAAAGTGAAAACTAGGCTACAAACTAGTAATTGTTTTGTCTTTCATCCTTGTCAGAGATGATGAAATCTGAATAATTTCACAAAATTAGAACTGAAATCTATTTGTTTATTATTAAAGGTTTAGAACATGCTGATTAATAAAACTAAATTTAGAAAGAAAAACGTTATGGTCTAAAGGCGCTCTGGAAACACGCACCTCATGTTTACTCACATGTGGGGAAAAGAGGAAGCGGGTGTGGAATGGGACAGGGCATCAGTGAAGCATGTTTCAGTGCTAGAGAAAAATATTCAAGAATACAGCGCAGAAAGATCAGATATGATGTAACCGGAACTGTTGTTGCACTGCTCCCTATGATGAGAGGGCGTAACCTTCGTCATGACGTCTTGCAGTCAAGATGGAATCAATCTGGGGTTCAGATCCAGAACGAGGTCACCTGCATAGTGGGGGCAATAGCAACTTCATACAGTTTGATGCTGCGTTTCCACTTAAGCGGATGAAATCCGCACAACGCCACTCCCAACACTAGGTAACTGATTGTCTCGCGCTGCTGTGAATTTTACAATCCACCTCGTGAGCTTGACGCTCGGCTTCCATAGGAAGGAATTGAAAGCGCTCGCTCACATTCGCTCACTAGGCACCAGTGGAAACATACGATAAGAAAGCCAAACTGCTAGTGTTTTTAGCAACACACATGTCTAGATGTAGAACACAGAATTACTCAAAAGCTTATCGTAGATATCGTGGACTTTTTTTTATTGCAATAAATATAGATATCGTTTTATCGCCCAGCCCTATTTAGAATATGAGGCATAATTAAACACTTAAATTAAAACTTCTGCCTCCATTTACTCAAACTATTGCTGTTCCAAACCTCCATGACTTATTTTCTTCCTTGGAACACAAAAGGAGTTGAATGTCAGAAATGACATGTTCAGTTAAGGGGCAATATTTGCTCCTTTATATTTGATTCTCAGGGGCATTTTCTACATTTTTTTAGGGCAGTTTTTTTTTTCTAACTAAATTAAAATTACGCTATGTCATCCTTTTAGGTTAAATATTTCTATTTAACCAGTACATTAACAAGAGCTAAAATGCATTACTACAGTGTTAAAATGTCTTCAGTTTTTCAAAATTTAAGGTCATAAAAAGTTTTAATGGGTTCAATGGGCTCCTTGGGTCACAGAATCCATGTTCACGACCACCTTTGTCACAGCGACCAGACACCGAGCACCCCCAGCCAGGGCCCTGTGAACGCGACCCCCCTGCCTTCGTGCCATACCGCCATACCATGGCGAGAATTGTGACGATTCTCAAGGCCGACCCAAGAGGTCCTCCTCCTCAGTCGCTAACCCGCCCTATGCCGGGTACGCAGAGCAAGGTAAGTGCATCGAGGTTTCCCTCAGCACAGCCCGCTCGGGACGAGCCAATTATGTGGCGTCACATGCACCCCCCCACCGCGAGGCCCCACCTCCATATACTGTACGTCAGACACGATCGTCCCCTTAGTGCCCCATCGCCCAGAGCTTGGATGAGTGGCTAATGCTTTCCCACACATAGCGATGGCTGGCCAGGACCATCCGACTCAGTGCGAGAATACCACCCCCCTGCGTGCGTAGATCGTGACCCTTCTTCGCAAGAGCGCGATAGAGCCTGTCCCTCCAGCCGAGATGTGGAAAGGATTCTATAGCCCTTACTTTATCCTGCCAAAGAAAGGCGGTGGTTTGCGGCCAATCTTGGACCTGCAAATTCTGAACCAGGCCTTTCACAGGCTCCCGTTCAAGATTGGTTTGTGGTGGTAGACCTGAAAGATGCGTAATTTCACGTCTCTGTTCTACCTCGACACAGACCCTTCATACAGTTTGCATTCAATGGCCAGGCATATCAATACAAGGTCCTCCCCTTCGCCCTGTCCCCTCGCGTCTTCGTGTGCAACGGGCACGCAGCTGCCGGTTCCTGGTCAGGACCGGGTGGGCACATCCACTACCTAGAGTTACTGGCTGTACTACTCTCCCTGTGGAGGCTATTGCCGTTGATTCAGGGCAAGCATGTGTTTGTCCGGTTCAACAACACCGCGACAGTGGCATATATATATGGTGGCGTACACTCTCGTTGCATGTCCCAACTCTCAATTCGTCTTTTCCCCCTTAAAGAATAGGAAAGGAAAAGAACACCTTCCCCAAAGCGTATAATAGTGTTAGTTTGCCCAAGCAAAATCTAATACTCTGTGGAGAGAAAAACATAGAAAGAAAAGGCTGTGGCTGGCATGGACTGTTTCCCCAGGGATGTGGGGTCTTTTGGGGCATGGGGGGGGGGGGTTTATGTGCAGACTGATTCTCCTGCTATCAGCAGTTCACCTAACACGGTTCATCTGTTGTGGCGTTTTTCTATAGGGACCCCAAGTGTCACTACATCGACACAACATCGAGTGAGTGACAGAAGGGGAACATCATGGTTACTGTTGTAAACCTGTTGATGGATGGAACGAGACTTTGTGTCCCTCTTGCCACAACACTGTACTAGCCGCTGAAATGGCCAGACCTTGTCTTGGTTCATCAGCACAAAACCTGAATGGATTCACATTACAGCTCCTTTTATACACATATGTCAGGGGGATTGGCTTGCAAATTCCACTCGCCAATTCTCATTGGCCTTTTCTCAAAGAATGGGAGGTGTTCGGGGCTCTCAAGAGTGACCCCTAGTGTCATGACATCACTCCATCAGGGAACGGAGGTTACGACAGTAACATGACATTAAATGTCCACTTTTAAACAGCCCTCCTAAGTTCTCTTCTATCCTAAGTGTTCTTTTTGTTTTTGATGATTCACATTCTTTGTGTGTATTGCCACCTACTGGGTAGGGAGGAGAATTTATGGAGACTTAAATATGGTTCAGCAGAAGAAAAATATCATACACATCTTAGATGGCATAATTTTTCATTCTTGGGTTAATTATTCCTTTAAGATCTATCTTCTTAGATGAACATATAGTTGGTGTAGATGGTGTCTTCTTCCTAATGTCTCGCGTGATGTATGTTAAATGTTTGAACAGTTGTCTCTGGGAAAACTTTTTTGGATCATTAATTTTTTTTTTTTTACCTCAAACTCATTGTGTGTCCTCTGCCCTGCTCTCATGACCAGCTGCTCTTTTATCTCTGAGAAGATTATCTATCATTATCTTCCTGCTGTTTGATCATGCTAACTTCATGATATAATGCATTTTATTCTTTTTCTTTTTTGAGCAGTTTGTATCTCTACAAATTGGGAATTGCCCCTCAGATCCAGGACCTGTTGGGGAAAGTAGACTTCACAGGTAAAGTACAGCAATTATTAGGGTCATTGGGAGGAAAGGTTTTATTTATGTTTTTCTTATTTGAACAGTTTATTACTGAACTTTCAATTAATCATATTTTCCCCACCTCTGACTCAAAGTACCAGGGCCATAACCACAGCTTTTCAGCCTTGTAAAGTACCAATATTGTACTTATTTATCTTTTAATTCTAAAGCGCTTAATTATTTAAATCCTGTCAGAGTAGCTTTGGAATTAAAAAAATGTAGACTACTTAAAAATGTTAGTAAATTCTGGTAGTATTGCTCCTTTACAATAATGAAACTCAAAGCACAGGCTTTTATTCATTATAACTGAAGTGTAGATTCACCTAAGCCAGAAAAGTGCCATGTAGGTTTTAGTGAAAGTGAGATGATGAGAAGAAATTTGCCTGAATGCTTGTATTTGATTAATGAGCAGAGTGCAATCTAATAACAGGTTAATACAGGTTTTGCTTGCCTCTGAGTGTAACTGTTTGTCTCAATCATTGCTCTATTGTGTTTTTTCTAATAGAACACCTAATCAGGTAAACAGAGTTCAATTCATAACAATGTAGTCTGTATGATGGAGGTGGAAACCCATTTAAAATTAGAGCAAGATATTTTTGCCGGCATAAATGAAATAATTTTGATCAGTGCCACTCCATCTGTTTTGATAGATTAAAGAGCAGGCTTCTGGTGCTGCCCTGTAATAGTAAATAGATACAGTATGTAACTTAAATGATGAATACCAGCAAAAGTTATGCCATTTAATATTCACTTTCTTTCAGAGGAGGAGATCAGTAATATGAGGAAGGAGCTGGAGAAATATGGCATCCAGATGCCCACCTTCAGCAAGATTGGTGGCATCCTGGCAAATGAGCTTTCAGTAGATGAAGCAGCATGTGAGTGGCTACTTAATCTATCTCCTAAAAACATAAATATGTATTTTTAATTTCATACTGTATGTTTACAATAAATGCATGTAAATACACTTAATGTACATTAGCCTCATCCTGAAGCACTTTTTCAAAACAACATATGTTTTAATGTCTTTTCTCTGCAGTACACGCTGCTGTCTTTGCAATTAATGAGGCCATAGACAAAGGTCACGCAGAGAGCACAATGGTAGCTCTGCAGAATCCAAATGCCTTGCTGAGAAACACACAAACACCACTGGCCCAAGCCTACCAGGACACGCTAAGCAAAGCCAAGAGGAGGAAAGAGAATCAGGCCTTGGGACGGGTAATCTAGATATCCATGTTAGAAATGTAGATATCCTTAAGACTGACACAGCCACTGTATCTTTATTATTAGTGTTGTCAACATTTTAGAATAATAGTTAAGTCAACAAAACTATGAAATAATACAAATTGCACTATATGAATTACTGTATGCAATAACCAAAATAAGTTATACAAATCAAATCTTATTTACCTTTATATGTAGGCATTATTTATATTTGTCAGCAAAACTAATGAAAGATTTAGCATGCTTATGTGGGTATGACATATTGATAGAATATTGGTCTTGGTGGACTAGATCTGCTACGCTGCTGCTTCTGGAGAGCAAATACTGAGACTTGCTACTGTTAGAACATACGCAGATATACTGAGTTAAGCATGTGGACATGCTGCTGCAATTAGAAAACACAAGACATGCTGCATCAAGCATGTATGACATGCTGCTGCACAATTACACATAAATATAATCCACTTGTAGTAGATCTAGACCGGTGGAGCAGGGGAGGAGGAGGGTTTCAGGGACAACTCTCGCAGTGTGGTGCAGTGAAATCGGTTAGCCAATTGGCTTCCCGATTGCACATCAAAGACCTGTCAGCTTTCATCATGTGAGCCGATTGGCTTGATGCATCACATGTGAGCAAGCTAACTGGCTAACAGATGAGAAGTTCAAATAGCCTATCAGCTTGCGCCATTCACTGTTTCGTGCCTGAACTTAGTTAAGTGTATCTAAACTTTTGACTGGTAGTGTAGGTACAGTAAAGTATGTGTAGGAACTTGCTGTTGGTAAAATCTCTTGGGGTCAGTTTTAGCAGAAGTCATCAGTTACTATGCAATGTAATGCATTGCCTTAAAGCTAACTTGGATAATAGGCCATAGGAATATACAGTATCCAGTGCTTCGTGTCTAAGTATAGTGTAAGAACTAGCATTTTTCATAGTAAAGATCTGTGAAATTTATTATCTGTGATTAAGTGAAAACTCCCAAACAAGTGAACATCTGAACCTTTTCACCAATAATGCACAACTGTTAATAACTTGCTTAGAACATTAGACATATTAATATATTAATTTGTATTATTTAGCAACTAAAAGGTACATACAAAGCATGTTTGCTTGCATTTCTTTAAAAAGCCTCCTTTCCAACAAGGTCCAGCATTACTACAAATCAGCAGGATTTAGATAATAAAAATACCACTGCATCAGCCTCACCTTCATGCTGATGTTCTCTAACACTCCTCACATACTTTGCTGACTCCAGTATCAACCGATTACCTGATGTTGACTCAATAAAAAGAGTCATTTCGTTGTTTGTAGACATGCAAGGGTGTGTGAATGGTTTACTGGGGCAGTGTCAGATCTCTGAATAACTGCTCAGAGCATTTTTTTTTATTTATCTTTTATTCAAATGTACTTATTAAAGTGACAATCGCCCTTGAGCGAAGAGTCTTTGATTTTCCTTTTGTTTTATTTCCTTTTTAAAAACTAAGTCACTGATTGTGACTCACGTAACTGTATCTTTATGTGTGTCAGCGCTCCTCTATTGCTTCTGAAGAGAGAGATGTATATGAAGAATTACTGACGCAGCAGGAGATCCAAAACAGTGTAGATCTTGTAAACAGTAAGTGTGGCGTTATTATTCATTTTTGTGCTCCTGTATTTATACTTAACTCCTTATGATTTCACATGTGCATTAAGAGAACATACAAAGGTGTTTGGATGCTTTCTGGGGAATCCATTTATGAGAATGGAACCTCGATACTTTTATTTTTTTAATAGTATATTGGTAGATGAGCAATTTCCAACCATGTGTAGGTGTTCTTTATGCAAGTTCAAGGGAGTACTTGGAAAAAATTACTTTTTGCAAAAAATTCGAACTATAGTAAAAAAATATATATAAGGGCTGTCAATAGATCAAAATAACTAATCAGGATACATTTAATTATTTTTCCCAGTTATTTTAAGTGTGGAATATACCGTATAGCATATAAACCACTGGAAGAATTTAGTTTTCTGCAAAAGCAGTGGGTTAAAAGAGACATAAAATGCATGGTGTCAATAAAAGGTTACTTGAACCTCACTAATGGGCCTGCACTGCAAATGTTTTTTTTCTAAATTTTGATTTTTGTTTTGCCGTAAAAATATATAAACATTCTTAAAACAAGATGTTAAAGCAAAATGGCATAAGAAATGTTGTCTTGTTTTCAGAGACATCTTACTAAATTTAGGTTTGTTCTTAAAACAAGAAAAAACTTTTTGCCAGTGAGGTAAGAAAAAAAAACGTATTTACTTATTTATAAATATTTAGATCTTTTTTTTTTTTTTTTTTTACTGGAAAACAAGACAATAATACTAATTAAAATGTATGTTTTTTTATTATAATTTATATTTTTGCAGTGTGTAGGGGAACATAACATTTTTATATATGGCATTCAAGTCTGGTATGTACATAAAATTTATTCTAGGCTTTAAAAGTAATGCAGATTTTGTCTTTGTAGCGTCAGCAGCTGTTCATCAATTAAACCAGGCTATTGATGCTCAGGATCAGAGAACCCTCCTGGCCAGCCTTAGGTTACCTGCTCTTGGTCTTGTGGGAGTCATTGACTCCAACTTACACTGCTACCTGGAGCACTTCACGTCTTACAGGGAACATAAAGTTAAGGTACCGTAGCAGACTCTGTTTCCTCTTGACCAAGAGTCAAAGTCAGGTGAAATTAGTTTGATGAACATCTCTTTGTAGGATGCTGGTGCTAGTGCTCACCTAGAAAGGGAAGAGATTCAGAGGGTCATCACATCCTGTAACGAGTTCGCAGAGGCCGAGAGACGAAGTATGTTGCACACGTACATGTACCCTTGGCTGTAAGAGAATGTACAGATTATTGTGTAACATATGCAAAATAATATGGGCGGTGTACTCTATGTGTTGTTATGTCAAACTGCGTAAACACTCTTAATATAATTCTTTAACAACACTCTTAAAACACTCAAAATAATATATTAACCTTAATTCGGCGCTGGTATAACATTTTTCTAAAGCCTCTGCATCATTAACATAATACAAATTTAGCAGAAAATCCTGTTTTATTGCCACCCAGTGGACCTTTTCTGTGCATTATTTTTAAAGTAGAATAAAGTAGTAAAACATTAATTAAAAATGGCTGCCCTTTGTATTGCAAAACACTCTTCTTTTTGATGTGAAATCTTTGCTGATTTTGATATAGTCAAAGTCACAATACAGATTTATTGTTACTGATATTTTAAAATGAGCTGAATACTATCAAGTTGTGCATGGTTAAAATCTTGTAAAGTTTTATGTGAAAGGCACATTGAAATCCATTGAAATATTGAAATATGATACAACAGTTTTTTTTAGGTACATCTCTCAATCACCTTTACACCATGTATTTATTTGATTTTGTCTATCAGCTAAATTTAAAACATTATAATTTTCAGACTTATATTTCATACTTAAGGTTTTACAGAGTTTAAGGAAGAAAACATGCATAGTTTGATTAATATTTACATTTATTGGTTTATTCCATATATTTCTTCCATAAACTGTTTTGTTACAATCACTCTTCCTCAGATACAATTAAAGTTAAAAAACAAAGATATGTAACTAGGTTACAAGATCAAAGTGTCTTAAGAGTGTAGAGTTTTTCATAGTTTGTCATTCAAAACATTCACTGCATTATATTTTTGGATTATATGTTTATCTGATATTGTTGATTGTTGATGGACACAGAGCAGGAGGCTGTTGCTGTAATCAATGCAGCTATTCAGCGTGGCATTCCAGACGAGACCGTGGAGGAGCTTCTGAACCCAGAGGCCCAGTTACCCATCGTCTACCACTTTGCTGCCAGCCTGTACCAGGCTGAGCTCTTCAACCTGCAGATTGGCTCTCAGGTCAGCTCTCTTAAGCTGCGTTCACACTACCAGCTACTTTGTCGCTGCATGTCACCTGTGGCTGGCGGTTAGATCGCTAGTGGTGTGTATGGAGAGTCTAAACAGCACTGTTTCTTTACAATTAATATTATTATTAAAATATTAGGATCACGTGAGCTCTACCATCTTATCTTGTATTGGCTGTTGCTTCTGAAAGTCGCTCTTCATTTGCATAAAGTAAAATAAAAATCAACTTTGTCGCGTCGCTGGACATGCCCACATCCGGTCGCCAACGCTTGCCGTCGCTCGTGTTGCCGGAAGTCGCCAGCTCTCTTTGAAAATGAACGAGATGAGGTTGTTTTGTCGCTGCGTGTCACTGGCAGTGTGAACGCAGCTATACTTTCTGATTTGTATTTAGGTAGTTGACATGAAATACTTGTGGGAAGTTGACAAATCCTTCTGTGTAATGTACTACTGTATACTCCATCTAAATACATTTGAAATAATTGTAATTTCATATAATTTTTACAAACTAAGAGTACATGGAATATTTTTAATTTTTGTTACACTGCAAGACCATTTAAAAGGGTCATGACATGAGGGATAATATTTTCCTTGATCTTTTGACATATAAGTGTTCATTGTACTATGAAAACATATTGTAAGTTTCAAAACATAAAATTTTCTCCTCACTGCAAAAAGTTCCTTAGCCCCGCCCAGTAGTGGTGAGATGGCAAAGAGAGAGCAGGTCAGTCAAGAGCAGAGAACAAATCATAACAGTGGGCATTTACTGTCAAGTCTTAAAGGAGCAGCAGCACCAAAACCAAGAGTTTCTGACAGAAGGTCAGAATGAGGGTGAAAAATGATCATGCTTTACAAATATATGACTGTTTTTTGTGCAAAAAACTTTACTAATATTATAAGTGAACCTCAAGAAACAAATTGTAATAATACTACTAAAAGACTAAATAATACTACTAAAAGTCATGACTCCTTTAAAATTAACTAGTGATGGCAAAATGGTGATTTAAATGGTGAAAAACCTCAAAGAAATTATCATTAGTTACAGAAACTCTTACACGTATACAGTACATTTATATCAAATGTAACCTCTGTAAAGTTCACCCAAAAATCATAATTCTCTCATCATTTACTCACCCTTATGCTGTCTCAATATCAACAACTGTTCATTTTTAAAAACAGTGAATGGTCACATTTGTATCAACTACAAATGGAACGGCCCTCTGTGGCACAGTTCTCAGGTCAAATCTCTATGTTTCACAAGTCTCTCTCTCTTTCTTGTCCTTACTTACAAAACATGATTTAATTTTTTGCAATTTTTCTCTTTTATGCATCAGAAGAAGACTGGTCTAACTCATGAGGAGCTGTATGTGGCTGTGGAGATGCTTTCCGCTGTGTCTGTGTTAAATGAGGTGTTGGACACTAAAGACTCTGTGGCTGTGATTGAGCAGCTCAGTGACTCTCCACTGGGCTTCAGTAACCTGGATGCTGACAATATGCAGAGGTAACAATGATACTGAATATTTCAGTAAACAAGAAATGTGCCTAGCACTATTACACTGAGATGCAGCTTGAAATTCACCTCACTGTGTGTCTTTCATGTGTTTGTTCTTAGATATGCAGACACACTGATCAGACTCAGAGCAGAGTCTCTCACCCAAGGACAAGATTTCCTCACCTGGAATGATGCTCAGAAGTCCATCGACACTGTAAACATGCAGATCCATGAGGAGCATGAGAGTAAATGACATAAACATGTTATTGTTTCAAAATAGAAACTTATTACCAGAAGCTAAGAAAGGGGGTGTAAAATGATTACATTGTAAGATAATGATGACTTTTATTGAATCAAAGTCAAACAGTAGTCCCAAAACGTAGTCTTTTACACCTCTCATACTTTTACAAACTTAAGGATAATAAAATTAATTAATTGATTAAAATGTGTAATTTTATTAATTACATGATGTGCCGATTAATCAAACATGTTAATCTCAATTAACAGCACATTAATATTTACTGTTATAGGCCCCCAAATAAAGCTACTTCCGTTATAATCATTAAAATAATTGTAAATATAATATACATTGTGGAGCGGAGGGGGGCGGGACCGGTTTCTCTCTCTCTCGAACCATCGTCACCGGCTGCCTTTATCCCTCGCGCGCCTCATCAGGCCGATTGGGGACCGGGCACGCGATATTCCGACCGGCCCCGCCCCCCTCCGCTCCACATACATTAATGATATAATTCACACAATTCAAATACATTACTTCATATACATATATTGTAGCAACAGACAAGTAAAACATTCAGACAATACAGAAAGTGTATTTAAAAGTCAAAATATTGTTTGTTTTATTTCAGTACCATTTAACATAACCCTATTATGACCTACTTCCCTCAGCTCTATATTTAAATGTTGTTCTTCACTATACTCATGCGTCAGGAGGACGCTTTTGGAGCGTTTCAGTTTGGTTGTATCTCGTTTCACTAGTTTTCAGTGCCTCTATTCCTAAGCGCCTTTTTAGGATGATGTGCCAAGTGAAACATAGTTTTGAAACTTTGAAAAACACATCTTGAGATCCCAGCTTTCAGATCCCTTGTTCAGCTGTCTTTGAGCGCTAAAGTGCGTCTGTGTAATCCTGAGATACCAGCTCACTGGTTTGACAAGGTGTGTTGCCTGTACAGCAGGAACGCTGACTGACCCCTACTGCATCAAGGTGGTTCATCAATCTTGAATTGGTCTGATATTAGGAACGTTCCTTATTATGAAATGTACATAAAGGGTGAGGGCATGATTCATTACGTAATTTTTTTTAAACGTGTTATTTTTTTTACGTAAGTAATTAATTGCACTAAATTAACACGTTAAATCGACAGCCCAATTATAGTTCAATTAATGAATATAGATAAAGTATGCTTGATCTTTCCCAAAAGACAGTGAAGCAATACACATACACTCCAATGTAGATACATATTTTACCCTCTCTATTTCACTTACTTTTTAATGATTTTAAAAATAAAGCTGCATGAAATACTTTTGATTTGCATATCAAATTGTTGTGTTCTCTGTAGGCGTAATTGCTATAGCTGAGATTAATGAAGCCCTAAATTCTGGAGATCCAGAGAAGACACTCACCGCCCTACTCCTCCCTACAGCTAAACTACAGGGCGTCAACCCTGCCATAGCCAAACACTTTCATGATCTGCTGCTGCACACCAAAGACCTCATCCACAAGGTGAAAGTGAAAACCAAAACCAATGATACATGTATTTGTTTCCTTGAAATTAAAGGCTACTTTTTGCATCTGGAGCAATCTAGTGTTTAATCTGGTTCTTTAACTTGTAAGCTATCTTTGAGATTTTCAGATCTCTGATTAAACAATGTAGGGGTGTATCGACCCATCTCACGATTTGGGTTGGTTCATGAAACTGAAGTCTCAGTTCCGTTCAGTTCCGTTCATGAGCCTTTAAACTAAGCCGGAATCAAGATTGAAAGTTTTATTTAATTATTATTACTTTAAAGACATGTAAAACAGTTAATTTCCTTTAATATTAACCTGAAAGTAGTGTTCTTTAAAGTGCTAAATGATCCATCACAGATGTACTGGGACTAGAAATCAGCCCAGAACAGGGCAATGGTGACACTAAATGGAAATATTAACTAATAATTCTGCTTCCTGAAATACAGAATTATATCAGATACATACAGTATGCTACATGCACACTGTCACTGATTACATACATTTAAATATTTTAAAATTAAAATAGTATTTTTCTAAATTCTAATATTGCCTCTGATTACATCTTACTCTGACATTCCTTTCAGAAATGCATTATGAAAGTGCATGCGTGTCTAGTTAAATAATCATAATTTACACAGTCAGAGCAGATCACTCTTGCACCTCAAACTGACATTTGATCCCCGCATTGAAAAGGCACACCTCTCTCCCACTCCTGGTGCTCCTTGGAGTTTCAGCAGAACTCGTCATAAAACACCTGTTGCTGCTAGTGTACATTTTAGATCTCCTTTCTTGCAATGAAGCGATTTGTCTCCAGGATGCGCATTGTAAAATTGTTTAACCACTGTATCACGTTAAACCCTTACACCCCTAATACATTGGCTGATTACCCAGCACTCTGGAATACCCAATTCTAATTGGTCATTCATGACATTCTGCGGTCAATCATTTTTGTGTAATGATCGCTAAACTCTATAATTGACACTGTCAACCAATTTCGCACACTGTGCTTGTTTCATGTCTTGTGTTACACTTCAGTCTTATTTTCTTCTCACATAATCAAATAATTTAAACAAATCAATATTTCATGCCCATTCATTTATTCATTTATAAGTTGCCTTGACTGTAAATTATCCCTTACTTTAGTGCTGGTGAAATAATTGGACCAGAATGTTCTTTTTGGTCCCAAAAACATTCACTTCTCCTTGAATTGATTTTTATGTTCACAGCTTATGCTATAAATGTACATAGGTATTCTTTCACAATGTAAACTGTTAACAGACTCTACTTAGGGACAGAGTTAGAAGCATTTAGTCCAAACAAAGCATCCTTAACCCACTGTTGAACCATTGTAGACAAGGAAGTCCTCCTTGCAGGGTACACAGCAAAACATCCTGGTGTTTAGAATTTGCCAGGTATTAGAGAATGGATGAAGGCTTCTGAGCTCCAGAAGTAAATTATCTAAACTTAGACTGGGATGTTGAAGTCTTTGTTAGGAGATAAGAGAGGAAGGGGTCTAGACAGCTGTGGAAGGAACACAGACACTGCTGCTCTGTAGTACTGATATAAGCCATCTTGGTGCTGAGTGTACAGCTTTACATAGTGTGCAAAATGGATTACACTACTTGGGGTAAAACACACTAAAAAGATCCCAAACACCAGTGTGCTTGCCTTGATGTAGTGTTCCCAGTCACGGCTGGAGCGATTTAGGTGATGGATGATAGATCCATAAACAAAGGCGATGATCAATGAGGGCAGGATGAATCCCAGGCACGTCAGGCTTAATCTGTATGGAATTAAAGCTCGGTAAGACTCTTCGTCATAGGGCTGGATGTCATGACATGTTATGATCTTTTGCACGTAAACATGGTAGCTCTGCTGAATCAGGAACTCTGGTACCATCGCAATAGTAAAAACCACCCACACTGTTAAGCTTACACAGATCGCACAGGATCTTTTTGGTAATCCCCTGTAACAGAACGGGTAAACCACTGCAAGGTATCGCATCACACAAATACGCATATGGGCATGGATCGAGCAGTAGATGTTACCATAAAAGCAGGCAGTCACCAACTTTGTAGACAAGCTCTCCAAAGATCCAGCTGTTATTACTGAGGTGATAATGGACTCTTAAGTGTGAGAGAAACTAGCAGGAGTAGATCTGAAACTGCTAGGCTAAAATACAGGATGTCGCTGGACAAATTCCTTTTTCTACTGAGGCAAGCTAACACAAAGATGTTTGAGGGGATTCCAATAATGATTGCCAAGACATAGGTGAATGGAATTATCCTACTGCTGAGAATTCCAGTGGTGTGGTTGAAGACATTGTCACCAGTGGTGGACAGTAACGAAGTAAATGTAATTCGTTACTGTACTTAAGTAGCTTTTTTGCGTATCTGTACTTTACTGAAGTATTTAAATTTGGGGAGACTTTTACTTTAACTCCACTACATTTCAAAGTCAAATATCTTACTTTTTACTCTACTACATTTTCAAAATCAGTCGTTCCTTTTTATTTATGAGTGGATAAAAACGTAACTGGTCAAACGAGCCACCAATCACAGTACAGCGTGCGCACGCTTTGTTTTGAACTTGCCTTGGCAGCATCTACTAAGCGCGAACCAGGGGTGCGTTTCCCAAAAGCATCGTTAGCCAACTATGGTCGCAAGTTCCGTTGTTATCATCATAGTTCAACGAGTCGGTGTTTCCCGAAACCATCGTTCCAACTCTCGACCTGTGGTTAGAAGCAGAGTTTCTTGTTATTATAACATGTGGGCTTAATAAATTATTATCTTGAGCCAAATAAGCAAGATGACATTCAGTACAATCAGTATCTTTTATTTAGAAGACATACAAATGTCCTTTATGTCTTTTAGTTTGTCAATAGATTTAAAGCACCGTTTTTGAAGAGTGCGCATGTGTGAACGTGCTCTAGTGCGTAAGAACGAGCCTATGATTGAATCTGGAAATAAAGCAAATAACTGAGAAAAATATGAGATGGTCCTCAGATGACATGTCCGTAATTTATAGCAAAACATTTAGCATTAATTCGATCGCAAACAGATTCATTAAAAGTAGTTTTTACTCCACCACATGTGTGACATCATTAACCAACGTGGTTGAACAACCAATTTGCGACAATACGGTTTCGGGAAACAGGCGTGACTAGCAAGTTGATTTCTTCAACAGTGCATCGTACTACAGTATGTGTGTGTGCGCGTGTGTGTGTGTGTATATATATATATATATATATATATATATATATATATATATATATATATGTGTGTGTGTGTGTGTGTGTGTGTGTATGTATATATATATATATATATATATATTTAATGCCGTTGTGCAGGTTTATGTGAATGTATCATAACATTAGGATGTTAATAATTATGACCATAGACACTCGAGAAAAATATATACAGTAAATTCTGTAAATGTATTATACCTTATGGGAACAGTCCCTTCCCTCCAAAATTAAACACACAATCAATTAATATATATATATATATATATATATATATATATATATATATATATATATATATATATATACACATCTGACTAAGTAATGTCATTTTATTAATAGATTGGTGTGCCAAGAGTGACATTAGTCTTCATGTAGACTGAGTTAAGCAAGAGTCTTGTGACAAATTATAATAGGACATTATGGCCATAAAAAAATCATAGTACTTGGATACTTAAGTACATTTGAAGGCAAATACTTTTGTACTTTTACTCAAGTGAATGTTTAAAGGCAGCACTTCTACTTTTACTTGAGTAATATTTTACCTTGAGTATCTTTACTTTAACTCAAGTACATGGTATGTGTACTTCGTCCACCACTGATTGTCACTGATGTTTATCACATGCTGATGGATGGATGAGTTGGGGAAATGTGTAACATTACACACTGTTGTTCCATAAAATGTTTTTGGCTGAACTAGTGTGTGTGACTTATGGCCGCTGTAACCTGTTGATATTTAAAAAAAATAAATAAATATATACAAATAATTAAGTATTGTTATAAAATGTGTTCTTGGATTAAATGTTTTATTTCAAACTGCTCAAAATGTGCACACTGTGTCCATAAACAAAATCGTATTTCTTTTTTTTCTCTATTCAGAATCTAAATAGTGCAAAAAGTGCTCAGTTAAATAAAATAAAATAATGCATAGAATTTTTTTTTTTTTCCTGTGGACGGTGTGTAAGCTTTTTCCTTCCTTCCTTCCATTCATTTGACTTTTTTTTTTTAAGTTTACACACTTAATGTGGATATAAACATTTGTTTGACACAGACGTTTCAGCTGTTTTTGAAACTGCCCAAAATTGAAGTTTGGGATTGTTCAGTATAAGTAATAAATAGCCAAAAACATTTTGCCATTACCAGGATACCATATCCGAAATGTTAATTAATATTGTACTTTTGCTATGCTATAAACCTAAACTATAGTCTGAAAATGACAGTACGCATTTGCAGAGAGAGCAGTACTAAAATGCTTCAAATGAACATGCTGGAGGAATTAGGCAATATCATACATACACATATTTTTGTAAGCATCCAAGGATTTGTGACATCCATGGCTGTGATGGTTTATTTCAGGCATGCCAGCTAGCCAAGCAAGTTGGCCATAAATATACTGTATACATATTTTGTAAAGTTTTTATTTTGGGTTGTTTTATTGAAAGGTGACTTGAGCTGAAATCATTACATAAAGAATACCAGAACAAGTGTCAATTTATTGGAACCATTAATACACTCTTTATAACCTCATCAAAGTTATTAATGAGCTCTTAGTGTGACTCAGCAAATCTAGTTTCAGTTTGTTACACGGTATTGTTGGCACAGATGGTCCAGATTAATTGCACTTGACAAATGCAAATGTTAGTGCAAGCAGTCAACATTAAGCACTTTGTGTTTTTTAGTTAATTCAAATACATTTTTATAATAAGTTTAATAAACTTTGTAAATAAACACTAATATACAACTTTGTGCTTGTGTTTTTGTTTTTTTATATGACAGGATCAATGTTGTGTATTGCACATACTGTCTCTGATTCTCAAACTTGTCACTCTCTCAGCAGTATAATTCTGGCATGCTCCATTTGAAAATAATAAAAAAAAATGTGTGAAAGATAACTAGATCTTCTAGCATTTTCATTTAAACTATAATAGGAGTTTCCTCCACATACATTTGATGTCTAATCTAACAAAGAGAAAAAGGGCTTTTTGTTCAAAGCTGAAGCTGAAAGAGTCAAGTAACTGTCAAGTCAACAAATAACTGGGAAAACAAAGTTGGCTGTCAAATATTCTTTTGTCATAAGCCCCTTAAAATTGTGACCCAAGTTCAAGTCTGGAGCCCTGTAGCAATCAGCTGTTGATCTATATGTAACTATGATCTATATGTACTGTATATGTTTTCTTCGAGAGATGGGTTTGACTTACCCGAGTCTTCAAATGAGTCCTTAAACATTAATGGTAATAATAGCGCCACAAATACTCTCCGCCGGTTTTTTCAGTGAATGTTTGCACAGCAACTTTGGGCAAACTAAACATGATCTACAAGTCTCTTCTAAAGATAATTTGGCTTTCTAGACAATCCCATCTTTCAGCTGAAAATAACAGTCAAGGTACACGTCTATGCTCATATATATATATATATATATATATATATATATATATATATATATATATATATATATATATATATATATATATATATCTATATATATATATCAGTACGGTCCTGAAGGGCATAGTGTGCTGGTTTCCTGTTAAAGGGTTGGAGAGTCTGGATTAAATTGCTCAGCTCTCATGTGTCAGGCATGTCAGGAAATACTTCATGATGTCAGACTTCCGTTGCAAGGTTTCAACCAAACTGTTTACAAACAGCGTGCTGCAAATTGTTCAGTATGTCTAAATTGTATTCAGGAATGCTTAGATGATAATCTGGAAGGTTCTCTTGGCTCATTAGTAACTCAATACTAGAGTGGATAAATGAGTGTGGCAGACTATACTGTACTGTACTCATGCAATAATTAATCATATTTTCTGAGAACACTGTGATTAGTTACCTAAAATCCTTATATTTCTAGAAATCCAGAAATGTCTTTTTCACATGAATTCACAAAAATTCACAATAAGTTTGTCTGTATTGTAGCCTGTGGATTTCTTGCTCTTGTCTGAGCAGTGCATGTTTGTATTGAGCATGTGATGAGTAATGTGTTGTGTTGTAATAGAGCGCAGGAGATGAATCTGCTGTACTGCGGCTTGACCAGATCCAGGATGAAGTGCATAAAGCCAACCAGGACCAGGAGCACGCAATCAAATGTAAGATGAACACATATCCATATATAAACCTAATATCAGGAGTTAATTTACAGGTGTTTCATTTCTTTTACACATACGTTTAAAGGGGTCATGACATGAGGGATAAAATGTTCCATCTTTTGACAAATAATAGGTCATTGCAGTAAAAATAGACTGTAAGTTTCAGAACTCAAAACTTCCTACTCACTGCAAAAGACCATTTGTTGAAACCAAACTGCCTAAATGACTTGTCATCTATTTACTTCACATTGTGATGGTTAGAATGAGGGTGGGAAATGATCATGTTTTACAAATTCTTTACAATGTTTTTGTGCAAAACACAACTAATATTAGAAGTGAACCTCAATGAACATTAAAATGGTAAAAAAGGCATGGTGTTACCCATTTAAGGTTAATAAACCAGATGCTAATTAAAAAATCATATTGAATGTTAATGACATTTGCTGTATTTTAATCTCAAATCATAGTAGTATTTTTGCCACGTGGTTGCAGTGCATAAGCACAGTATAACATACAGTTCATATAATCATGGCTATGTTGTCTGTATCATTTCAGTGGCTCAGGCAATAGCAGACATTAACAGGGCAATATCTGAGGGAGATGTTAAGGTCACACTGGCTGCTTTGCAGTGTTCTGATGCAGGTCTTAAAGGACTGCTGGCTGAATGTGCTCATATTTATCAGACTCAACTCTCTCAGTTGCAGACCACTCAAATAGAACAAGGTAACTCTATCACACTATTGAATACTGACTGTGATCATTTGGGTGTAACTTTAAATTTAGCATTTAAGTAGCTCTGTCTGCTTTATCTTAAAGGCTTGAAAATATCCAGTCTACCCTATGCTCATGAAATGTAATAAATTATTAATTATTAACTAAAGCTAAAGTGTGTAATGTTTCTGATGTTAAAATACTTTCTTCTTTCACATCTTAAGATTTTCTTGAAAATGGTAAACATTTGGCTCTGTGGGGCTTGAAAAAACATTGCTGTTTATTTGAGCATCCCATCCAACCTGACACATAAACTTTGATTCAACCAATGGTATAAGTTTGGAACGGGGGCTATCTTTATGTTTGACCAATGGCAGTCGTTTGGTGGTGCTAGTAGCACAGAAAAAGCACACTTCAGCTTTAAACATTCTCACACATTTGAAATGCAGAACAGATCCTGAGGCAATTATTCTTCATTCATATTTAAATACTTGCATAGTTCTAAATACTGAACAGACATGACAGACCTTTAAATGTCCATCTACAGTACTGTATGTATGGGTAAATGTGATTTCAAAAAGAGTCTAATGTAACATCCTGTATGCTTATCCTGACAGGAGCTTTATACGATTCACACTGCTTTCAATTGTGCTGTCTTTAGGGACCAGTGGCAATTTATGGGTGAAACACAAGATCAAGAATAGATATGATTACTTCTATAACATTGGAACCAAAGAAGGGACATGGGTTGAGCCAAATCATTTTGGCCATGACAGCTCACAGCTCACCAATGAAGATATACAGGTATATCTTTAGCACAAACATATGTTTATAGTTTTTAGTGCTAAATTAAAATATATTAGCACAACAGTTCTTTCAGGCATTTCAGTTTATATGTACATATATTCCTCTTGCTAGAGTGTTGTGAGTAGCGTAACAGCAGAGTATAACAGAGAGCAGCTGTGGTTGGCCAATGTGCCGCTCATCATCCAGCTGCAGGCTCTGATTCGTGGATACCTGGTGAGGTGGGCCCACAAGAACAGACTGCAGTACTTACAAAACCAAGAGCCAAGTGTAATCAAACTGCAGGTGCATTCTTTGTGAAAAAAAAACACTGTTGCTACTTAAAGGAATAGTTATCCAAAAAATGTTAATTCTCTCATCATTTACTCACCCTCATGCCATCCCAGATGTGTATGACTTTCTTTAATCTGCTGAATTTAAATAAAGAGTTTTAGTTTTAGCTCTGTAGGTCCATACAATGCAAGTGAATGGGTGCCAAAATTCTGAAGCACCAAAAGTCACATAAGCCAGCAACAAATTAATTCATAGGACTCCAGTGGTTAAATCATTATCTTCAGAAGCGATATGATAGGTGTGTGTGAGAAACAGATAATTTTTACATTCTTCTTGTGTTTTTGGAGATTCAAATTCTTCATATATACTGCCCCCTACTGGGCAAAGAGAAGAATTTCAAGTAAAAAAAAGGACTTTTACAGTACTGTGCAAAAGTTTTAGGCACTTAAGATGTTTCACAAAAACATTTGTCTTAAGATAGTTATTTATTTCTTCAGCTTTAGTGTGTCAATAGGAAAAATACATTATAGACTCCTAAACATTACTTTTGCAAATAGAAAAGATTAGAATAGAAGAACAGGGAACCCTGCAACAGATGGCATGACCCTCACAAATCCCCCCACTGAACATTGTGTCAGTCTGAGATTACATGAAGTGACAGAAAAAATTGAGACAGCCTCAATAGATTAGAAGAACTGTGGCAAATTCTCCAAGAAGCTTGGAATATCCTATCTGCCAACAACCAAGAAAAACTGTATCCAGGTGTACCTAGGAGAATTGGGGCTGTTTTAAAGGCAAATGTGGCCACACAAAATATTGATTTAGCTTTTTTATTTTTACTGGACTTTGTATGATATTAATTGATTAATGAAAACTATGTGTGGCATTATTTTTGAAGACATCCTCACTATGCAACATTTTTCACAAGTGCCTAAAACTTTTGCACAGTACTTTATATTTATTTGTTTCTCACCCACACTGATCTATCATATCACTTATTAAAATATGGATTAAAACACTGGAGTTGTATGGATTACTTCTATGATGCCTTTATGTGATTTTTGGAGCATCAACATTTTGGCACCCATTCATGTGCATTTTATGGACCTACAGAGCTGGGATATTCTTCTAAAAATCATAATTTGTGTTCTGCAGAAGAAAGGGATACATCTGGGATGGCATGAGGGTGCAAAAATTATGAGAGAATTTTCACTTTGAGTGAACAAATCCTTTAACCTTACTGGCACAAGGCCACTGTGCAGTGCAGATATGTTGTTTAAATTTGACTGCATGCTATTACCAAATTGTTAAATCTTGAAAAACAAAATAGAATTTTAATGTTCTAGATTGTCTTCAGGTTTTACGACTCCAGCTTTAATATTTGACCACTGGTTTGTGTTTGAAATGTTATTGACAGTCATTTCTTTCTTAGTAAATTCTTAGGAGTACACATAAAAAACTTGCAAAATCAAAATTACATTATTGTACAATGTCTTCTCAGAATGTTAACATGTAAAACAAATTTTCCAAATAGAATTAAAAGACACTGAAAATGTAAGTTAACAAAAGTTTGCATTAACAATACAATAGAAACGTAATTCAGAGAACGCATTGAAAAGAAATGCAAAACATTAGCTAAGCGTTATTAGCTAAACTAAATTGTAAAATTCAGAATTGTATTGGTTTCATTACAACTCAGTTAAGAAGAAAATAAACTACCTATGTGTATTAGCAACAAATACTGTATGTACTGTTAAGTTATTTATTATTTTATTTATTTTTTGTTACATCAGATTTTGTTTATGACTACAGGCATCCTGGAAGGGCTACAAACAAAGGAAGGCCTATAAAGACAGATTAAAGACCTTTCAAGATGGTGTGAACACTGTGATTAAGGTAAAAGTTTGATTATTTTCATTATTTCATACCATGATCTCTTTTTCTTGTTGTTTTGCTGGCTCAATGGCTCGGTCGTAGGAAACCTTGTTGCCTCTTCTATTTAGTTACAGTCATTGGTGAAAATGTGGAAAGCTAAACGAGGGTACACAAAGAGACTGCAGTACTTTAAAGACCATGTAAGTCATGATTTACAAGCACTGATGTGAATGATCATAATCTGAAATGCATTCAGACTTATTCTGTGGCCTGTTTTTTGTTAAGGAGAAAGAGATAGTGAAGATTCAAGCTTTCCTCAAAGCAAACAAAGCAAGAGATGACTACAGAACTTTGAGTGAGTAAATGTAATCATAATTTTTATTGTAATATTTACTATATTTGATTATATTTAATTTTGTAGTTTAGTTTCATTGATTTACTATTACAGTTTTTCTGAATTGCTAAAATATTAAATCCATTCTCAGAACCAAATGCTCAGTAGCCTAAACCCATTTGACGAATCAATCACTCCTTTTTGCATAACTCTATACACATTCTCACTCACAAAGACATTTCGCACTGTGATGCACTTGTGTTGCAAAACGGAAAACATGGGCAGCACAGTTGCCATTGTTTACGATGCAACATTTTTCACATGATGTGAAAATGTGATGCTGAGGCAGAATTAATCTCTCATTGACTTTGATTTAGCAGTTGCACAACATGTTTGAGTGTACTGTAATGTGTTTTTTCATTTAGAGTGTTCTTTGTTCTTTGGGATTTTGCAGTTATTCTGCTGTATTTTTAAAGTATGCAAGTGCTGAATATACAGACAATCAATGCAGTATTACTAGCAGAACTTACTGTATACAATATGATTACTAAAATGTGCTTACTATATACAATAAACATGACTACATGCCCTGGAATGCTGTGTCTAATAAATGCTCTGTAGTGTTTATATATTGACTTTGTGTGTGTATTATCTGAAAGCATTGTTTGATTTTGAGCACAGATGAAATGGTTTTGAGATGATTGTTTGATTTTGAAACATTACTGTTTTAAGAAATGTGTTTCAGAAAAACTGTATGTTAAAGGGTAACACTTTAGAATAAGGTGTTTGTTCATGATACCTAATGTATTAACTATTACTAATGAATGGAACCTTATTGTAAAGTTTTACCGTTAAAAGAGTATTGTGTTTGTTTTTTCTTCTAGCTGGTGCTCAGCACCCCCCTCTCTCAGTGGTGCGTAAATTTGTACACTTGCTGGAACAAAGTAGCCTCGATCTACAGGAGGAACAGGACTTAACACGGCTCAGAGAGGAAGTGGTCACCAAGATTCGTGCTAATCAGCAAATGGAAAATGATCTGAATTTGATGGACATTAAAATTGGCCTGTTAGTAAAGAACAGGATCACACTACAGGTTAGATGAACAATCGTCTTATATATAATAATCCCCCTGATGGAGGGAACAAGACGTTGTGTCGATGTAGTGACACAAGGGGTCACCCTTGGGATCCCCAAACACCTCTGATCTTTGAGAAAAGGCCAATGGGAATTGGCGACTGGAATTTGCATGCTGGGGAGAGCACACATCTCCCTGTGGGGAAAGGCGCTGTACGCAAGTGGTACACCAGGCCAGTTGTACCTGTTCGTACCTGACAACACACAGGATGAAACAGTCTCAACCCGGAGATTGTAGAACCTTGTAAAGGTGTTGGGTGTTGCCCAGCCTGCTGCTCTACAGATGTCTGCTGAAGAGGCACCATTGGTCAGAGCCCAGGAGGCCGCCAGACTCCTTGTAGAGTGTGCTCATAGCCCCAAGGGACGTGGCACACACCGGGCATGATATGCCAAAACGATGATGTCAATGACCCAGTGGCCGATCCTTTGTTTGGAGACAGCGCTCCCTTACCGCTGTCCTCCAAAGCAGACAAAGTGCTGCTCAGAGCATCTAAAGCTCTGCGTGCGATCCAAATAGATGCGTAAAGCTCGCACCAGACACAGCAACGACAAGGCTGGGTCTGCCTCCTCCAGGGGCAGCTTCGCTTACAGTTTCACCACCTGATCCCTAAACAGGGTCGTGGTAACCTTGGGCATATAGCATGGTGACCACGTGAAAGTATTCCAGAACAAAGTCCAGGCATGGGTTGCTGACAGAGAACGTCTACAGGTTCCCTACCCTCTTGATGGGCGTGAGTGCAGTGAGGAGGGTAGTCTTTAAAGAGACCGCCTTCAGCTCAACTGACTACAGGGGGTCAAACGGGGCTCCCCACAGGACCACGGAGAGATCCTATGAGGAAGGCATGGCCTGTGAGGACTCAACCTCCCCACTGCTTTAAGGAACCTGATGATCAGGTCGTGCTTCCCGAGATACTTACCGTCAACTGCATTGTGATGTGCCGCTACAGTGGCCACATCCACCTACAAGGTGGAGGGGGACAGCCACCCCTCAAACCTCTCCTGCAGGAAGGGAAGCACCAACCTGACTGTGTATCTCTGGGGGTCGTCGTGTTGGGAAAAACACCACTTAGCAAACAGACGCCACTTCTGCGTTAGCATCTTGAACGGGAGTCTGTGCAAGGCCCGGTTCAGTACTCGCAGGTCCAATATTGTCTGTAACCCACTGCCTTTCTTTGGTACGATGAAGTAGGGGCTGTAGAACCCCTTCTTCATTTCAGCTGGAGGGACAGGCTCTATTGTGTCTATCCTGGTTAGCCATCGCGATGGGTTGGGGTGTGCAAGCCACACTTCCAAGCTCCGGACAAGGGGGACCAAGGGAACAATCACGTCGGACATACCGGTGGGTGGGGTCTTGCAGCGGGGCGGAGCTGCCACGTCAAGGGGGCTCGAACCCTGAACTCATGGCCAAGTCTAGGGACATCAAAGCACTTACCTGGCTCCGTGCACCAACCATAGGACCGGTCAGCAATGGGAGAGTAGGGAACCCGTCATCATCATTCACCATGATGTGCTGCTACAGTGGCCACGTCCACCTACAAGGTGGAGGGGGACAGCCGCCCCTCAAACCTCTCCTGCAGGAAGGGAAGCACCAACCCGTCTGTGTACCTCTGGGGGTCTTCGTGTTGGGAAAAACACCACTTAGCGAACAGACACCACTTCAAGTCATACAGCTGTCTCATAGAGGGAGCCCTAGACTGTGTGATCATGTCTTCTAGGCCACTTAGGTCTTCCGCTTCCCGACCAAGTGCCAGATGTGGAGATTCCTGAGGTCTGGTCGTGGGTGCCAGATTGTGCCCCGTCCCTGAGAGAGGAGATCTCTCCTCAGGGGAATTCGCCATGGGGGCTGTCGCAAGGAGTCCGAGAACCAAGGTGGACCAGTAGGGTGCTACTAGGACGACCTGCTCCTTGTCCACACTGACCTTGCACAGGTTCTGTACAAGTAGGCTCACTGGGGGGAACACTGAATAGGCCAACCTGGGAGATGGGGGCATCAAGGAACCGTCCTTGTCAGCATCACTCATCTAGACCAAGTTGAGCCAAAGGTGATGCTCATGGACCACCAAGGTGGACATCACCTGCCTGAGAGTCCGTGCCGTGACCTTCGTCGCCCGGAGGGAGAGATTGGTTGGTGAGCGCAGCTCCTTCATCAATCCCGGGTCAGAACTACCCTTGTGCAGTTCTCTCAGTGCCTTAGCTTGTTCCACATGCAGGAGAGCCTTGGCATGCAGGGCGGAGGCAGCCTGTGCAGTGGCACTGTAGGCCTAATGGTCCGTTCACAGACAACACAAAAAAAAATTTCACCTGCATTGCTCACACGAGTTTGACCGCTGGATTTTAAATGTGTATTTAAACTTGCGTTCGTGTGAGTAATTCCCCTTCTCATCTGGAAAAGGACAGGAGGAGGGGCTTCTCAATGCTGATAGGCTTTCATGACAACGCGTCATGCTGATTTTTCACTCGAGTCTCACTTACTTAATGAAGCGATTTCGCGTGTTTGAGTCGGGCCATTCGCTTCATTCGTGCTGCCCAGAAATTCAGCTCCCTGACACACAAGAAAATCTGAATGAGCGGTTGTGAGCCAGCTCCTTTTATACTCGTATGTCCAGGAGAGTGGCATGAAAATTCCACTTGCCAATTCCCATTGGCCTTTTCTCAAAGATCAGAGGTGTTTGGGGCTCCCAAGTGTGACCCCTAGTGCCACTACATCGACACAACGTTGAGTGAGTGACAGATAGGGAACGTCTCGGGTTACATGCGTAACCCTTGTTCCCTGAAAAAGGCGGAACGAGATGTTGCGCTGCTAAGCGCTACGGGGAACAATCTTGCATTGTGAGCAGCTGTGAATTTGTGTGAAACACGTCAATGAACATTGACCTGAATTTATAGCCTCGGCTGGTGAAGATCATTAGATGCACCTGTGGCCAGGCTATAAAATAGAGGCGTCACCAGCGTGTCGACAGATACCTTTTTCTGAAGAGCAGTCCTGGGACGTCCCAGTGCGGCACAGCAGCGCAACATCTCGTTCCGCCTTTTTCAGGGAACAAGGGTTACACATGTAACCCGAGACGTTCCCTTTACAAAAGGCTTCACTACGATGTTGTGCTGCTAAGCGCTACGGGCAACGCAATACCCACGCCGCCGCACTTGGGGCTGTCCGGACCCCTACGGTTGTGCAGTGTACTCACAAAAATGCGAGAGGTCTCAGACATGAGCTTGAGATGTCGACTCAAGGGCATAAGAGCCCGGAGTAGCATAAACATCTAAACCATTCAATTTTGATGAATGTGTGCGGAGAGGACCAGCCTGCCGCATCACAAACTTGTTCAGGCATGAGCTGAGATGTCTACTCAAGGGCATAGGAGCCCGGAGTAGCATGAACATCCAAACTATAAAATCTGATGAATGTGTGCGGAGAGGACCAGCCTGCCACATCACAAACTTGTTCAGGCATGAGCCTGTCATAAAAACTGATGAATGTGTGCCGAGAGGACCAGCCTTGTGCATCACAAACCTGCTGCAGAGGGACCCCTCTAGCCAAGGCTTTAGAGGCGGCGACCCCTCTGGTGGAGTGAGCCCTGACACCTACTGACGAAGCTTGACCGCGCGCCTCATAGGCCAGGGCAATAGCATCCCTCACCCAATGTGACATAGTCTGCTTGGTAGCGGCTGCCCCCCTGTTGCGGCCCCCAAAGCAGACAAACAATTGCCCAGACTTACGCCACTGGCTAGTGCGGTGGACATAAGTTTGAAGGGCACGGACTGGGCAGAGTCCGTGAAGACTTTCCTGCTCCGGCGTTAAAAGCGGCGGGAGCAGAAGGCTTCCAGAGTGACAGAGTGTAGTGTCGAAAAAGGCACCTTAGGAAGGTAGTCAGGATGAGGATGCAGGATAGCTTTGGCCATACCTGGGGCAAACTCTAAACAGGCCGGCAAAACAGACAGAGCCTGTAGATCCCCGATTCTCTTAAGAGAGGTAATCGCCACAAGAAAAACCAGCTTGAGAGTCAGAAGTCTATCAGACGCTGACTCTAGAGGTTCAAAGGGGTTTCGGCCAGACCCTCCAGGACTATTGCTAAGTCCCATGAGGGAGTTCTGGTCCTAACAGGAGGCCTCAGTCAGCCTGGCTCCACCGAATGAAGCGAGCGAGTAGAGGGTGCCTCCCCAAAGGCGCCCGTCCATCAAGGCGTGGCAAGTCGAAATGGCGGCCACATAAACCCTGAGTAGCGGGGCATATGCCTGCTGACAGTTTTTCCTGCAGAAAGTCCAGAACTGAAACAATTTGGCAGTTAACTGGATCTGCACCATGTAAACTGCACCACCTTTCGAAGACACCCCATTTATTGGTGTAGATTCTTCTGGTGGAGGGAGCCCTAGCACTAAGAATGGTCTTGATAACTTCAGGCGACAGCCCTGTGTTCCTCAGTTGGTACCCTTCAGGGGCCAAACATGAAGTTTCCACAATTCAGGTCGGGGATGAAATATCGTCCCCTGTGCCTGAGACAGAAGGTCCCTCCTGTCCGGAATCGCCCAAGGCGAGCCGTTGAGGAGAGATATAATTTCTGAGAACCAAATCCTGTTCGGCCAGTGAGGCGCTATCAGTAAGAGGCAAGACCCTTGCTGGCGAACTCTGGCTAAGACTCCCGGGAGCAGAGAAACCGGGGGAAAAGCATACAGACACATTCTGGGCCATGTTTGCGCCAATGCGTCCAGACCCAGGGGGGCTGGGTGACTCAGAGAGAAGTAGAGGGGACATTGCGCAGTCTCTTGAGAGGCGAAGAGGTCCACTTCTGCTCTGTAAAATCTCTCCCAAATTTGTTGTACTACCTCAGGGTGGAGTTTCCACTCGCCCCTCGGTATGTTTTGTCTGGACAGCAAATCTGCTCCCACATTTAGACATCCAGGGATGTAAATTGCCCTGAGTGATAGGAGCTTGCCCTGGGCCCAAAGGAGAATCCGACGTGCCAGCAAATTCAGGTGGCGAGAGCGTAGACCTCCTTGACAGTTTATTTAGGAGACTGCTGCTGTGTTGTCCACCCGCACAAGGACATGGCAGCCTCTCAGACGTCGGAGGAAGTATTTCAGGGCCAGAAATACCGCCATCAGCTCGAGGCAGTTGATGTGCCAATCGAGCTGATGACCCTCCCATTCCCCTTGGGCTGGACGACCACTTAAGATCGCACCCCAACCCGTCAGGGAGGCATCTGTCGTTAGCATCCTGCGACGACATGACGCACCGAGAGTGGGACCCAAGGTAAGGAACCGGGGTCTGAGCCACATAGAAAGGGAACGAAGTGCTCGGCGCGTAACCCTTATTTGCCTTAGGGGACTGGCCCTTGGATGAAATCCCCTGGCTTTTAGCCACAGCTGAAACGGTCTCATATGGAGAAGGCCCAAAGGAATCACCGTGGACGTAGACGCCATGAGACCTAGTATTCGTTGATACTGATGAACAGTGCAACTCTGACCTAGCCTGAGATTGCTCAGGGAGTTCTGGATGGATCTGACACGAGCGGGAGACGACTGTGCCCGCATCGTGAACGAGTTCCATATAATCCCTAGATAGGTAATTTCCTGGGTTGGAGAAAGAACGCTTTTCTGGACGTTGAGTCTCAGACCCAGAGAACCTAGATGAGCCAAGATGATATCCCTGTGCTGAACTGCCAGTTCTTGAGATTGTGCTAGTATCAGCCAGTCGTCTAAATAATTCAGAATGCGGATGCCCTGGAGTCGCAAAGGAGCCAGTGCTGCATCCATGCATTTTGTGAATGTGCGGGGTGATAGGGCTAGGCCGAATGGAAGAACCCAATACTGGAAGGCTTCGTCCCCGAAAGCGAACCTCAGGAACTTCCTGTGCTGTGGCAGAATTCCAATATGGAAATATGCATCCATTAGATCGATCGTGACCAGCCAATCGAGATGTTGGATCTGAGACACGACCGACTTGACAGTTAGCATCTTGAACTTGAACACCCTGACCGAGCGGTTCAAGCCTCGAAGATCTAGAATCGGACGCAACCCCCCACCCTTCTTGGGAACCAGGAAGTATCTGCTGTAATAGCCTGACTCTTTCTCTGGAAGGGGAACATGTTCTATGGCCCCTTTTGCCAAGAGATTTTGCAGTTCTTTCCACAGTAGATATGCCTGCTCGGTCTTCTGGTAGTGGGAACCACGCCGTTGAAACGCGGAGGGCGTGGCGAATTGAATTCTGTAGCCTCTTTCTACTGTCTTTAGAACCCACATAGAAATACCTGGCAGAAGTTTCCACGCTGCCAGGTTCTCTGAGATGGGTACTAATTTCAACACTTCCTGTTGAGGGGGTGTTGAGTGTTCCGTGTCCTGGACTAAGGCAGGAAGCAACGGTACACCCAACTCTTTGTTGGAAGCCTCTATCACCCGAAACACCAAAGGCGGCGGGAGTGAAGAGGTTTCGTGAGGGTATCGGGAGGGCCGAAGTGGATGATACACGCGCCCCGTCCCGAAGGGAACTACCCTCACAAAGTTGGGTACAAGAACGTCAGGGCTTCCTTCTTTTAGAGATCACAGCCCTGAGGTCCTCCTTGGGCGGCTGCTGAGGGTGACAAGCCTGTCCCCAGTCCCTACGAGGGGGAGCACGACTCGCCACGCTCTGTTTTTGAGCCTCTCTCCTAGCAGAGGCGGGGCGAGACTGGGTGACCGACGGCCCCACCCCCTGAGTGTGGCGACGAAGAAACTGCCCAAAGGCTTCCTCATGGCTTTTCGCCTCCTGGAATCTGGAGATAACCGTATTCATGGCTTCTCCGAAGAGACCAGAAGGCGAAACCGGGGCATCGATTAAGAAAACTCTGTCCCTGTCTCGGATGCCTGACAGGTTAAGCCATAAATGCCTCTCCGTACTGACTAAAGCGGACATAGACCGACCAATGGCACGGGCTGACTGCTTGGTCGCGCGGAGAGACAAATCCATAGCTCGACGAAGCTCTGAAAAGGCCTCTTCGTCGAGAGTTTCACCTGCACTCAGATCTTTTAGCAGGTCAGCCTGGTACGCCTGTAACACAGCCATGGTGTGCAGCGCAGCACCAGCCTGACCTGCCGCTTGATAAGCCCTCCCCACTAGCATGGAGGTAGTCCTGCATGTCTTAGAGGGAGAGCAGGTTTTTCAAGGACGATGCCGAACCCGGCAGAGATAACCCGCAAGTGTCTCTTCGACCGGCGGCATCCTCGAATACCCTTGCGCCTCAGCACCCACGATAGTCGAATATAACGACGTCGAGGGCACGTGAACGCGTGAGGTATAAGGGTTCCTCCACGAACGAGCAAGCTCATCGTGGAGGTCATCAAAGAAGGGAAGGGACTGATGAGGTGTTCCCTTCCCTTGGCCATCAGACAGAAATCTATCCTCTAATTTGGAGCGTTTGGGGGTTTCTTGGTCACGTGGCCAGTCTAATTGAAGTCTGGCCACAGTACGAGTCACCACATCGAGTAACTCCTCAGAGGATTTTGCATCATGTTTTGAGTGCTCTGATGTGGGTAACTCGAAATATATAGACCCAAGGGAATCGAGGTCCCCCTCCTGAACTGAAGAGGCGCCGGAGCGCGCTTCAAGAACACGAGAAGGACCAGCCGGATCTGGGGAGAGAGAGCGAGCGAGCGAAAGGGACGCACCCGTCTCTCGCTCCTCAGCCAGATCCATACGAGAGCCCCACGAATGAAGTGCGGTTGCTGGCTCTCGGAAGTAAGCGAGGCGAGCGCGAAGCATTCCGACCGTAAGAAGGTCACAATGCGCGCACCTGCCCCGCCCCAACGCGAGAGCCGCACGATGCGCACGCATCGTGCACACGCATCGTTTGCTCTGTTTCTCCGTCATTCTCTCTTTTTTCTTCTTTTTTTTTTATTTATAAATATATATACTCTTTCAGAGCAGAGAGAGAAAGAAAGAAAGTTCTGCGCACTGCCTAACAATTTCTAACTCCTAACAAAGAGGGAAGAAAGTTTTCTAGCAGGTTGTGAGACACACAGCATAGTATGCTCTGAATGAAAAGTATCTGTCGACACGGTGGTGACGCCTCTATTTTATAGCCTGGCCACAGGTGCATCTAATGATCTTCACCAGCCGAGGCTATAAATTCAGGTCAATGTTCATTGACGTGTTTCACACAAATTCACAGCTGCTCACAATGCAAGATTGTTCCCCGTAGCGCTTAGCAGCACAACATCGTAGTGAAGCCTTTTGTAAAGGGAACTACAGTTTTCCTTAAGAGGTTTCTTTTGGTGGTTTTTAATGTCTTGTTCTTTAAATTTTAGAGTATGCTTTGAATATTACTAGTGGTCATCCGATATATGGCAGGTATTTTTTTTAATGTTTTGATAAATGTTTTCATTTTGGTCGATTACAGTAGTTTTTAAGCTCGACGACACCGAGAATCGCCTGCTTGCAAGTGAGGGTGCCATCTGAGACAAGTACATGACAAATCATAGATTGTGTTTTTGTTACGTGCCTTTGTGTTACTACAATCATAGACCGGTGTGCAACAACTTCTCATTTAAAATTTCCTGCATATCAGAGCTGCGTGTAGACATGTATGAACTCATGATGCTTAAAGTGCTCACATGTTTCAAGGGGGCCTGGGTAGCCCAGCTAGTAAAGATGCTGAATACCACCCCTGGAGTTCGTGAGTTTGAATCACAGGGCATGCTGAGTGACTCCAGCCAGGTCTCCTAAGCAACCAAATTGCCTCAGTTGCTAGGGAGGGAAGAGTCACACGGGGTAACCTCCTCGTGATCGCCATAATGTGGTTTGCTCTCGGTGGGGCGCGAGGCGGTGTATGGCGTGAAGTCTCCACACGCGCTATGTCTCTGCAGTAACATGCTCAACAAGCCACGTGATAAGATGCGTGGGTTGACGGTCTCAGACATGGAGGATTCGTCCTCTGCCACCCAGATTGAGGTGAGTCACTAGGCTACCACGAGGATGAGTGCATTGGGAATTGGGCATTCCAAATTGGGGAGAAAAAGGTAAATATCAATAAAACTTCTGTCATACATCATCTGCAAATATGCAGATGTCTTGTTTAAACCGATTTTATTCATCAAAACTCTGTTCCTTTGACTCCTCTTAATGTTACGTGACATTAATGTCTGTGAGATTGCTGCTCTCGCTGGATCCATACTAGAGTGTGAGAGCAACTGAAGTAAATTCAACTATAAGTAAATGTAATATTCCATGTAAACTGTATGTGCAATTATATTGATTTGGGCTTTTCATGAGAAAATGTGATTGCTCATGGTAGCTGGACTACTGTGTGTACTGTTATTTCCTTCTGCATTATGTATTACAATTTCTTAATGTGCAAACAATCACCAAAGTGGGAAGACTAAACAGAATCCAGGAGAAAATGCTATCAACCATCTAAAACACACAAAATCTAATTTTTTTTTTATATTTGTATTTTTACAAAGATAAAATTTGTATGAGAGTATACATAATGCTAAATATAAGTTAACTATTTTTTTTTAACCAATGTATGTATATGCCATTTACTAATACATTAAACTGTGTGGTAGGTATATCAAAATTATACCGGCCTAACAGCCATCCTGCCCTCTGAATATCAGCATCTGCTATTCAAAAACCCATGTTGGTCAACCTGTAAATATTACCATGGTTTAATTAATTCAATGAATTCTTTGAAGTTGTATTAGACTTTCTGCGAATAGTTTTGTGTATTCCCATGACATACAATGTTAAAGCAAACACAATGAGAGGGAAATCATTATTTATTTTTTAGAGGGTTTTTCCACACTTGAAATCATTAACCCCAGAGTAATTCTAAACCCTGGGTAAACAGAATCCTGGGTTATCATGTTCTGATGTTTCACACTGTACATTTATAAACCCCAGGTTAACATCAATAACAATGATTGAATGAATACAGCTCACAACGGACATGCAACCTGTCAATGGAGCTGCTCTGCTCTTCTGTTGAATTGTTGCCATGCAATTCAGCTCTGTTTGTCATTCGTCTTTGAAATATGCCACATATTGCATGAAATACTGTTTTTTCATCAGTGTGAAGCACAGTGTGTAAAGCCTTTAGGAGTCTTAAAGGAGTCAAGCAGTTAAAGACATACAAACCATTCAAATAATGCCCTTGACCTACAGCAGGAGACGTGCAGTTCATCTTAATTTTTCCAACCAGTGCTGTGTTGTTTCCTCTGACAGGATGTGGTGTCACACAGCAAAACATTGAAAAGCAAAAAGAGCAAAATGAGTAAAGAGGATTGGGCAATGGGAGAGAAGCAGGGCATCAAGGGCCTGAACAAAGACAAGAGGAAGAAACTGGAGGCCTATCAGCATTTCTTTTACCTTCTACAAGTGAGACAAGCCCCTGTTGTTCTATTCACAGACTAAATTCAATCAATATAAATATGTTTAGAAACAGACTGGAATGCTGAATAACAGCTAAACACCTTACAACAGCTAACCAAAGCCAATAATCTGTTATTGGTCCTTTGAAATGTAATTTTTATGTGTTTATTTCCATTAAAACAGACCAACCCATCATACCTTGCCAAGCTAATCTTCCAAATGCCCCAGAACAAATCCACAAAGTTTATGGACACTGTAATCTTCACTTTGTATAACTATGCTTCTAACCAGCGTGAAGAATACCTGCTGCTGAAGCTTTTTGAGTCAGCTTTGCGAGAGGAGATCAAGTAAGATACAGAGAATACTCGTAGTTAACTTGAAAATATTTAGTACAGAACACTGTGATTGTAGAGCTGTGATTCTGTGTGGAATATCAGTGTAGTAGAAAAACAACTTGGTGTTTTGCAGAGAAACTTTGCATCAAGCTTCTTGAAAGACAGCTAAGGCAATGAATAAATGGGGGACTTAAATAGAACTGCTCTGATAAGTGTCTGAATTGTATTGGTAGATGTCATGATCAGCTAAGCGTCAGCTGATTGTGAGCTTGACACATGTGACCTGCCTGAACTGACGCTGTCAGTTCTGTCGATTTATTGTGTTAATTTAGTGTGATTATTTCTATTTATAAATGTGTTAAAATAATTAACACAATGAATTAATGATGCACACTGACGCATACATAAATTCTGTAATACAAGTACAGATTTTCCTTCCATTCAAGCAATACAAGCTTGAAGTGTATCTGTTTTTACGGGCTGCCAACCTCATAAGCAGCACAGCCACTAAATGAGAACCGCTCACTGAAAAGCACAACAGAAAACAGGAATCTTTAGATGCGATTTGCAAAGTTTATACTACTTTTAACTTGACACTGAGTCCTAAAAATGTGGCGATTATGACGCTGAAAACCAGTGAGACACTCCAAACGCACCTCTGTCTGAGGCACGCGCATTTACATAGAGCAACAATTATAAACAGCGCAGACGGACCTCAAGAATGCTTTCTGTGAAAACTTGACACATTCACAAACTTAGTACAAAACATATTTCTGTCAACTGTAGGCTTGTTCATTGATATGAGAATAAAACAATATTTAGTTCTTCAGCCACTTTTTGATTTGGCTAATCAGTGCTTTATTCATCTGCCACAGTAATAGGGCTGCAACTAATGATAATAATGTAAAAGAATTTGTAAATGCAGTTTAAAATAGTTCTAGATATTGTATAACATATTATACTGCAGGACACTGACTGACCTGTCATGTCAACTTCCCATTTGTGCACAGTAGCATTATAACATATTGCAAATATAACAACAATATACAGTATGCAGTCATTGTAACTCTTCGATCTCCTCCATGACAGATCTAAGGTGGATCATATCCAGGAAATAGTGACAGGGAACCCTACAGTCATAAAGATGGTTTTGAGCTTTTACCGTGGTGCTCGCGGTCAGAATGCCCTCAGGCAGCTGCTGGGCCCTGTGGTTAAAGAGATCATTGAGGACAAGAACCTGGGCATAAACACTAACCCTGTAGACATTTACAAGGCCTGGGTTAATCAACTGGAAACAGCTACAGGAGAGGCCAGGTTCATACACACACTCTTAAATAATGGTCTTGCATACTTGCATCTCACACTTCACAAACTTTGTACACATGTTCAAACACCCTGAACTCTCATTTAAAATCTTTCACATTTATTTTCCTTCTCTTTTTGCTAAAATTATATATACTTTTTCACATATGAACACAAAAAGTTTATCTTAAATTGCAAATGTTATAACTGGAATATTTAACTTTTTTTAATTATTTTTTTTCTCAATTGAACTTTATTTCTCAGTAAGCTGCCATATGAGGTAACACCAGAGCAGGCTGTTTCACACGAGGAAGTGAGGGCCAAACTGGAATGCTCCAATCAGATACTCCGTACAGTCACAGACAAAGTACTCGGCTCTATCACGTCATCGCTGGACACAATTCCGTAACCAGCCACACCCAACCTTTCAAACAGATGCAGATACTTTCTGTTCATTTTTTCTTCATTAAGTTTCATTTATTTATTTTGTTTTTGTGAAATAATGGAGGGTTCCTTTATTTGAAATACCTTCATGGATTCATTGTGCACAAGGTGGCAGCACAATTTAGATAAATAAATGAAGAAATGACACCAAACAGAATGAGCCAGCCCAAAACAAGATACTGTAGTTTCTTTCAATATATTGTCAGCATTGTGGAATTAGAAAATTTTCTCATGTGTTGCTAATCTCTCATTATTTTAAGGTATGGCTAAACATGTTTTCGTTTTTTTCTGCTGCTGAGTTTTTTATTTTGCACCATTTTATATCTTGTAATATAATTTGTTTTTTATTTTGCATGCAGTTATGGCATGAGATATATTGCTAAAGTTCTAAAGGACACACTTCATGAGAAATTCCCTGACGCCACAGAGGATGAATTATTAAAGGTCAGATTTTTTTACATTTTAGTCGAGAATATCATTCTTCTAAAATATATTTTCACTTTAAAACATTAGAGTCTATCCTGTTGCACTTGGTCCAAGGTCAGTAAGGCTAGATACATTGTAATCATATTAAAACAGTATCTTAAAGTTCTTTTCACACATGAAACTACAACAGGTTTAGTAGTTCATATTGTATGTCGAACCTAGCAAAATATTCCTATCTGTTCACATCAATTATGTGCTGTTTTAATGGTGACAACTTCTTCCAACAGATTGTAGGGACTCTGCTCTATTACCGTTACATGAACCCTGCCATTGTGGCTCCAGATGGCTTTGACATCATTGACATGACCGCTGGAGGTCAGGTGCACTCGGAGCAGAGAAGGAACCTGGCTTCAGTGGCCAAGATGCTACAGCATGCTGCCGCCAACAAGCTATTTGAGGATGAGAGTGACCACCTTACCCCTATGAACAGCTACATCTCACAGACCTACCAAAAGTTCAGGTGAGGTGAACACTTCAGGTTCCACGTTCAGGGAAATTTAACGACAAACCATAAACATAACGCCTGATTACCAAGTATGCATTACTACTAAAATAGACTGAATTACTAAGATAAAATATGTTAAATACAGACTCGCCATGCTAAAAAAGACCAGGTTACACCAGTATGAATTTGCATACTGGTTAAGTCAGGTTTATGAACTATAGGGGTGGCATGGTGGCTCAGTGTTTAGCATTGTTGCCTCAAAGCAAGAGTGTCACCGGTTTGAGTCCCACTCATCATGGGCCTTTCTGTGTTGAGCACTTTTTTTTTTACACAAAATATTTTACTTTGAGTGTTATTTTTATAATTTGTATAATTTTACAATTATAAAGAATATTGGTTGATTAATCGGTTACCGGCAGGTACTGCCCAACTTAGTTATCTGTATTGTTAAAAAAACACTACCGGTCGATCTCTAGTCCAGGGTGTTTCCCTGCCATCGGCCTGAGACAGCTAGGATAGGCTCCTGCACTACCCGTGACCCTACATAGGATAGAAGCTATAGGAAATAGATGGATGATAAACATTACCTTTAAGAAGCCTAGTGCGGACATCAGCATTCAAACCCCAAGATGTGCTAGCCTTTTCAACAGGGTGATTTATGAGTCAGAAACATTAATCATTTTAATAATAACAACCCATTGGCCAATACAGTTAAAATTTATGAAATTCAGCAAGAAATGTACAATGTAAGAGTTGTTCCAATATATCACCATGTTGTAGTAAGCTGTCATTTTCAAAGCAGCTTTAGGATTTTCATTATTCATGTGCAACAGGTACAAACATATTTTAAAGCATAAATACATTCCTAGGAAAACTGATTAAGTAAGTGGAAGGTTATACAAAGATCTGAGGGTCATGACAGACTCTGGAATATATGGAAATGGAGGTGAAAGGTGAGGAAGTGTTTTTGTATGAAAGTAAGGAATCAGCATAGAGTAGGGACATGTGGAGCCACTTTGGGCACATTTGTGTGTGTGTGTGTGTGTGTGTGTGTGTGTGTGTAGGGGGAAGTTTGAAGTGCTAAATGACCTTATTCCCCAGAGACCCTGCTTCCCACACCAGTGAGTAATATTTACTGGAATCTCCCCACTGTTTTATTTTCCTCTTTCATTCTCAGCAGCTCTGCCAATTGACATGTCCATGATAGACCTGGCAGTTCACACTTGAGCTGAATTATTGCTCTAGTTTATTACAAATTCAGCCTGATAGCTTTGACATTATAGGCACAAGAAAATGCAGTGCCACTAGACTCTCATAGTCTCTCAATGTTATGATGATGTTCTGTATTATAGATTAAGCAAACACTCAATAGCTGCAAATGTCATTCTTACTGGATTATTTTTTTATTTGGATATTTATATTTTAGCTGGATTATTGCTCTTTTGTATTGAGGCTGTTTTTGTAAACATGCTGTAAAGGGGTTAAGATGGGCAAGGAGGAGGCAAGAACCAGCTTGACAATATAAACAATAGTTTAATGAAGAATTGAACCAAAAGACACAAACACACAAAGGTGTCAGGCAGCTGCCCATAAATCTCTCTCTCTCTGACGCACTGCCGTCTCCAGTCAGCCCTTATCCTGTAACTTCTAGTAAATTATGTATATAAAATAGAACAGACCTTCTTCTCATATCCTGTCCATCTGGTTTATATATCCTAATATGGCGCCATGGATGCAGCTATCCATTTCTTTTGCTTTTTTTATTTGTTTGTCCTGTGTCCGATCAGTTTTACCAGAGAAGGGCAGCATACGTCAGACAATCATTTACCGGTTTTTGATTATTAGGATGTTCTGTTGGACATTTTTGTCGCAGTATGTTGTTCAAGCGTGCTATGAAACGCAAATGAGGGAAGAAAGCCGGTGCGCTGGTCAAGCTCAGACAGCACGGCTTTTGAACCGCATTGCCAAGAATCCATCTAGCGAATCTCCACTCCCTTCCTAAAAAATCAGACAAATTACTTTTACTCACCTGCAAAACTAAAGACTTTGCAAATTCTGCTGCATTGTGTTTCACGGAAACCTGGCTGAGTGAAGCCATTCAGGACAGTGCATTACATCTACCGGGCTTCCAGCTGTTCAAAGCGTATCGCACCACAGAGTTAATGGGGAAAATGAGAGACAGTGGAACATGTTTTTACATCAATGAATGTCACTACATTCCTACCTATATCCATATTTAATTTACATCAATCAGCCACAAGATTAAAACCACCTGCCTAATATTGTGTAGGACCCCCTTGTTTTGCCAAAACAGCACGAAACTGCATCTTAGAATAGCATTCTGAGATGATATTCTTCTCACCACGATTGGACAGAGCAGTTATCTGAGTTACCATAGACTTTGTCAGTTCGAACCAGTCTGGCCATTCTCCATTGTCCTCTCTTGTCAACAAGGCATTCTGTCCACAGAACTGCTGCTCACTGGATGTTTTTTGTTTTTGGCACCATTCAGGGTAAATTCTAGAGACTGTTGTTCATGAAAATCCCAGGAGATCAGCAGTTACAGAAATACTCAAACCAGCCCATCTGGCACCAAAAATCATGCCACCTCCAAATCACTGAGATAACATTTTTATCCATTCTGATGGTTGAACATTAACTGAAGCTTCTGACCCGTATCTGCATGATTTTATACACTGCTGCCACACGATTGACTGATTAGATAATCACATGGATGGTTGTTGCCAGACTGGCTGGTTTGAGCATTTCTGTAACTGCTGATCTCCTTGGATTTTCACGACCAACAGAAATTTTATTTTCCTTTTTATGGTACAATATGGAAATATCTTCCTTAAAGGATTAGTTCACCCAATAATGTCAAGTCAAGTAATTTTTATTTGATTAGCGCCTTTCACTACACACATCGTTTCAAGCAGCTTTACAGAAAATCATGCTTTAACAGAAAATGAAACTGTAATATCTATAAAGACTTAAGTTATCATTTTGTAGTTTGATTAAATATGATTATGAAATGTGTATAAAATAAGTAATTCAATTATAATTGTATTTAGAAACCCAGTGAGCAAGCCGAAGGTGAAATTATCTCATCATTTACTCACCCTCATGATATCCCAGGTGTGTATATCTTTCTTTCTTCACCAGAACACATATGAAGAAAAATTTAAAAATAGCTCAGTACAGTCATACACACCTGGGATATCATGAGTGTGAGTAAATGATGAGAGATTTTCAGTTTTGGGTGAACTATCCCTTTAAGTATATCAAAACATTATAGAATCCATTAATTAATTTATGCATATGAGCAAAACTGTCATTCATTTTGATATTGTTTTGCATGATTTATTGCATTTAGGTAGGTGGTAACTTTGGCATTTTTGTGTTTAGGGGATTTTTCCAGGCAGCTTGTGATGTCCCAGCTCCAGAGGAGAAGTTTGACATGGATGAGTACTCTGACATGGTTACACTCAGCAAACCTGTCATCTTCATCTCAATTGAGGAAATCATCAACACACACTCAGTAAGTGTGATGTAGAGGCTGAGGCAGTTAGATCCATTTGCAGAGGTTTATTAACATAGGTAACAAAACAAGGAAAGCTGACATAAACTCAAGCTGGTAATCGAAGAGAACTCAGGCAGGCATAAGTAGAATACTCAGGCTGGAATTAGTAGAGGGGCGATCCAATATTCAAAGTGAAACACAGGCCAAGTTCAGGACAGGCAGCGACGGTACGAGAGTTCATTAAACAGTCCAGGTCAGAGATCGAAGGTCCAGAGATAACAGAATTACGTGTGGCACAGACGGGTAGGTAAATCAATACTTCACAGACAACAAAAGAGTAAGCAGTCCATATAAAGGGAGGATAGGGAGCAACAGGTGATAATGCTGAAGATAACGAGGGAATTCAGCAGGGCTGGATGGTGATGAGTGCAGAGAGGGGAGATGGGAGATGAGGTCTTAATACTCAGGAGAAAGGGATCGAATGATGCCAGAGGGAGGTGTTGTAGCGCGTTCTGTGACAGAAAGACACACAAACTAACTGAGCTTTCAATTAATTCAAGCTTTCCTTTTGAGAGTGCAGTTGCTTTTATTGCTGCAGCAAGCTCATCTTTCAGTTTAGAAGATGACCTCCTCTTTTATCTACATTAATTTCCTAACACTCCATTATGAAAAAGTTTTAAGCTAATAGTGTGGGCACATGACAGAATGTGCTGTCAAATGCTTTTTAAATCTCCAAAATCATTATAAGTTAAACGTGATCTTTAATCTGTGAGTCATTTGGCAGAAAAGATGGCAGTAAGTAGAAACTTTACTCGCTCATATGTGTGAGGAAGTGTCACAGCCTACTTTATTTCCCTTACTTTCACAAACTCTGCCAAGCTGCTATTCCCTAAACAGACTGTTATTTTCATTTATATCATATTTCAAAATGTTCAATATTATGCACTAATTGTAAAGAATATAGAACACTTACTTGTGCTGTACATCCTAAAATAATCCAGAAAATGCCTGCATTAAAAAATAGGAATAAACTCCAGCCACTTGCTCAACATCCATCTGATGCATCTGAGGCCTGAAATGCCTTGAACACAATAGTGTATTTGCCGTTATTCCTCCTTCTTTTAAATGTAAAAATTCAAGTCAGCGGGCCCGTAACCAACAAGGTTTGGGGAATTGAACAGGGTTTTTGAGGGGGAAACAGCCAAAAATGCACCCTTTTACCATCTCTACACCAACTTTGTATATGACAGGTTCTTGAAAGGGCAGGGTTAAAACTGACTAAAATCTTTTGACTATTGGCTTAACTGACGCACAGCCTTGCATACTTCAGCAGAGAACAGTCAGTCATATCAGCGTAAGAGCAAGTTATGACATTATAGTTAAAGATCACGGGGCAATAATAATTTTAATCTTTAAATAAGAGTGTAAGATCAAGATATTGCATGATTTGAGAAGACATGGGCTTCAAAACAAATATTTAGGAGCTGTACATTGTAAAATACATCCAAAACTTTGTATTGCCTCCAAAGTCTCTGACATTTCAAACATTCTTCGATATATTAGCTTCGGCACACGCATTAAAATTATACTACCTCTGGTAGATTCAACATATACAGTATGCAGTATACTGTATGTAGAGTCTCTTCATCCTGTTCTCAGAATAAAGTGTAAAAAAAGATTTGCTGTGAACCCATGTGATGGACATCCTTATCTTATGATAGAAATCATGGTTAATAGGATAAAAATCTGCTTTGCATATTTTGTTAATCTGCAAATCTGGAGAATAAAGCAATTGAATATAATTAATGAGGCAGTCTATCCTTTTTCTTTCCATGGTGCAATGACTTCACCACTGCTGACATCATATCTCTTTGACAGTAACACAAAATTTGGAGTATGGTTGTACTTGATATCATGATGTGTTGTATTGTAGCTCATGCAGACAAATGTTTTCCTCCTTTGCAGCTGGTGTTGGAACATAAGGAAGCTATTGCACCAGATCACAATGATCTTCTTCATGAACTCCTGAAAGATCTGGCAGATGTTCCTGATTTCGAGTCACTACTGGGTAAAATTAGAACAAATGTTAACTAATAATTAATGTCATGCATTCACTAGGAACACCTTACAGGCACCATCAGTGATATTCACCTGGATGTTACATTGATTATGCTTATACTGTATGTCCTCACCCAACAAGACAAGTTTACCTCAGTTGACAGCATTTGTGGCATAATATTGATTACCACAAAAAATTATTTTGACGTCTCCTTTTGACTCCTTTTCTATAAAAAAAGCAAAAATATGGGGTACAGTGAGGCACTTACAATAGAAGGGGACCAATTTGTAAAGCTACACTATGTAACTTTTGGCCCTCTAGCGGATACAAAATAAAACTGCATGCATCTTGTGGAAGGACATTGTTTTGGTTGTGGTTCGGCTCTGCTCCTCTGGGCGGATGAATGTGGTTCGAGGTATACAGGGATACAGAACATCTTATCAGAGCGAATGGACAATTAAATAATGAAATAAATGAAAAGATGGATACCTTAAAACATTAAATCTGTGCAGGTAAGTGCAAAATATTATGCTGTTGTTTTGACTTATTGGAAACATTGATGTTTTTATTTTTTATTTAAAAAACAATAATAAAAAAAATTCCCCTTTTTCACCCAATTTGGAATGCCCAATACCCAATGCGCTAAGTCCACGTGGTAGCGTAATAACTTGCCGCAATCTGGGTGGCGGAGGATGAAACTCAGTTGCCTCCGTGTCTGAGACCGTCAACCCGCACGCATCTTATCACGTGGCTTGTTGAGCGCGTTACCGCAGAGACATAGCGCTTGTGGAGGCTTCACGCCATCCACCGCGGCATCCACATACAACTCACCACGTGCCCCACAGAGAGCGAGCCATATTATAGCGATCATGAGGAGGTTACCCCATGTGACTTTACCCTCCCTAGCAACCAGGCTAATTTGGTTGCTTAGGATACCTGGCTGGAGTTACAGCACGCCCTGGGATTCGATCTCGCAAACTCAAGGGGTGGTAGTCAGCGTCTTTACTTGCTGAGCTACTCAGGCCCCACGTTGTAAAGTTTTTATAACTGCAGGATATTCTGGCCAAAAATAGATTGTCATTTATTCACACAGACGTAAGTGTACGTGTGTTTACGTGTGTGTGTGTGTGTTCCTATTAGCAACTTGCAGGAGTTATGTCACAATCTGAATATTAAGAACTCTCTGGCACACAGGTGAAGGTGCTGTGGTTCCAGATGACCCCAACAAGGAGAATTCAAAGAGTCAACTGGCCAAAACTGAGATCTCCCTCACCCTCACCAACAAGTTTGAGCTGGTAGATGGAGATGACAAGGATATGAAGGGATTAATGGTGAAGTAAGTTAGACAATCTTCACTAAAAATGTTGGATATAAATACATTATGCAGTCATAGACACATTGCTGTCAAGCACAGTATCAGTGCTTTTAGAAAGAAACATAATGTGGAAAAGAGAGAGAGAGAGAGAGAGAGAGAGAGAGAGAGAGAGAGAGAGAGAGAGATGCGTGTGTGTGCGTGCGTGCACGCTTCACGTTGACTGTTCAGCCGGTTCCTGCCTCCTCCTTGCCCATCCCTTACCCTGTTACAGTCATAAAAAGCATTATTTATGTCTAGAGACACTGAAAAACTGTGAAATGTCACGAAACCATTTTTGCAGATGGAACACAAAAGCGCAGATCAGAACAGCCCAAGTCTACAGAATGATGAACTCAGTTGAAAAATGGATTGCTGTAGGCTTGTGATAGGCTTATTTTTTTATTAAATTAGGAGAAGCTCAGACTTTAGGTATATTTAAATCTTATCTTAAAACATTTTTTCAGGACAGCTTTTACTTTATTATTTTATTAATTATATATGCTTTTCAATACTCACCTGCCACAATAATGTATGTCTTTGAATTATCTGAATTAATATGTTTCATTACACATGTTATTTTCATTATTATATATTGAATTAGCATTATCTGGGGGCCTGCTTAGGCAAATATTGACAATTTGATAAATGAATCAACATATCATGTAATTATTTTTGATAAAATAGTTTAATTAATTGACACTCCTAAGCAAAAGATATTAATGTATTTAGATTTTAATGTCAGTATAGCTTTAAATGGGTCCCCTTCATTATAAATCTAACATATTATCTATATATCTATAAGATATTGCAGACTTCATCAGGTCACCATTGTGTTGAATAATTTTAATGTGTTCCCTAGTGCTTAGTTTAATTATTTTAGCACCATGAGGATAAAAGTACAAAGTAAGAATACACAGCTAGATTTAAGACTAAAAACATGCTGAGACATTCTGATAAGCCTGACAAGCACATCATCCTCTTTGTTTACCTGTCACTCTGCAGAACAAAGAAACTTATAGTGGATGTTGTGAGAATTCAACCGGGGGAGACGCTGACCAATATCCTGGAAACTCCAGCCTCTGCTGCACAGGTAGGCTTACCGAGGTGTCCATCTCCAACCTGTCTGTCCACACAAAGACTAAGCATAAGGCAGAATGCATTGACTATTAAACATCCAACATACAGACAGTGATTCAAAGGTAATATTGATGTATTAAGATCATATACACTGCTTCTGTTTCTATGGTGTCATCAATGTGAGTGGAATCATTTGGCCCATCAGAAGTTCATTTAAGTTTTTTTTTTTATCTCTACACTTAATCAGTTAGTTGTTACTCAGAGCAGAGAGTATATGCCTCAACCTTTTCTTACTTGTACTATAGGAGTCAGAGCATGCTAAGCTAGTGGAGCGACAAGTGGTGCAGGATTCTCAGACTCCAGAGGGTTTGAAGAGCAGCCAGGCCATGCTGGAGGACCGACAATTGCCTTTGGAGCAGAAGAAGAGGAAGATCCTGAGGAATCTGAGAACTTTGGAGCAATCTGGTCTGGTCAACTCAAAACACAATTACCAGGAAGTCATCAATGACATCTCCAAGGTTAGGCCATAATGACTTTAAGTAGGGGAACAGGATGGTTGTTTTAAACTTATATTCTTCATTCTGAAAAACACAAAAGGAGATGTCAAGCAGAATGAGATCCTCTGTCACCTTTGAGGCTAACATACTGCCCAACATCACCTTTTGTGTCCCATGGAAGAAAGAAAGCTATACAAGTTTGGGTAAACATGAGAGTAAGTAAATGATGACAGAATTTCTATTTTTGAGTGAACTATCCCTTCAAGTGCTTAGCTACTGCAAGTGCTGCAAGTTACCGCAAGCACTTTTAAAAAAATGATTTAGGCTGTTTAAATCTTGTCTGTAAATGAAAAAGATAACTGAGTGTTCAGCTCTTGACAGGACATTCGATACCAGCGGCGCTACAGGCAGAGGAGGAAGGCAGAGTTGGTAAAGTTGCAGCAGACTCTGACTGCACTCAACTCCAAGGCGGCTTTCTATCAGGAACAGATCAACTACTATGACACGTACATCAAAACCTGCCTGGATAACCTCAACAGAAAGTGAGTGAAGTAATTGTGAAATAATCTGACAATCTCCTATTTGGACAAGCATGCTAATAATGCACAATGAATTGAGGTGCACTTTGAGTGTGCTGCTGTGAAAATTGTTAAGTGGCTACAGTCATTTGCTTTAGGACATATTACACTGATATTTATGTTGTTACAGGAATTCTCGCAGGTCCATCAAACTGGACAGAAAGGAAGAGGTTAAGGGCAGTAAGAAGTCCAAAGTCCAATCCCTGAAGTACACAGCTGCCAAACTGCACGAGAAAGGAGTAATTCTAGAAATTGAAGGCCTGCAGACAAATCAGTATGTTCTTCACCTTTTCACCATTTCTTGTCATTCCATTGATAATAAATAATTGTACTAACTTCACATTGTGCCATAATCATCAAGCACAGAATATCTAAACTGACCAGTTTCTGGGACAGACTGCATAAAATGCTCTTCAGAGAATACTAATAATGTGTGCAAGTGCTGGGTTAGCAGTTTTGTATGGAATTAGAAAGTGAAGGATTGCACTGTGAGGAGTTAACCACACATTTTTGGTCTTATGCCAACCAAAGGGGAGTTTAGGGAGTACCTACCAAGCCAACATTTTTTGTTATTTTGGTGCTTTTAAGGCAGATGAAGAGACATGTATGGATAGGAATTTGCCCACCAATGTTATCTTTCACGAAACTATTTGCACACAACATTGTGTTATGCTCCACCTCTTCCAGTACTTCAGTCTGGGTTTTGTATATTTCAGGTTAAAAAATGTAATGTTTGACATTTCTCCTTGTGAGGAAGTGGCTGACTTTGAAATAAAGGCCAAGTTTATGGGAGTTGAGATGGAGAAGGTTCAACTGCATTTCCAGGTCAGTTCCCATGTGCACAAACGTCAACAGTGCATGGCATATGGCGCTTAGTCCAATTTTCCTCTCACAGGCATGCAGCAGTACAAGTTGGCATTACCTATATTGCTTATAATAACATTTTAATTTGTGGATGCATCAATATAGAACTGCATTCCATCTTTTGTGTTTTATTATCAGGACCTGTTGCAGCTTCAGTACGAGGGAGTAGCTGTCATGAAAATGTTTGACAAGGCCAAAGTCAACGTCAACCTACTGATCTTCCTTTTGAACAAAAAGTTCTATGGAAAATGAAAAGTCCTGTGGAGTTTTAAAATTTGAATTCATTGCACATATGCTTTCAATTATTAAGTCGCTTTCAAAAGTGTCATAATTGTATGTTACTTTACACAAATTGTGCAAAAAAGAATAGAATGTGCGTTTGGTTTTTAATTGATTTTTTTAGAAAATAAAATTCTCTGAGCATTCAGGGCATTTGTGCAACTGTTTTTGAAGGTCTTTGGTATTAACTATAAAATGAGATATCACACTTAAGAACTATATATGATGATACATGATGAAGATTATACATGCCAAGCTGTACATAAATTGCTCCCTTTTACTTCATTAAAAAGGATTTTAATAAATCTATGTTATAACCAACAAAAGTTGAGCACATTAGTGTCTTAGCTAGTCAGACTAAATGTTAGACGAAGTCTTACCATAATGTCTATGTTTATGCAACTGGCACCTGGATTCATGAAAAGTTCTTAAGACATTTCTTCTTAACTACCATTTTCTTCTTAATTTCTAACTTAAGAAAAAGTTAAGAATATTTATATTACTGAAACGTTCTAATCTTTTTTTTCTTACGATTGTTCTGGATGCACGCACGCACGCACTCTCTCTCATCTCTCTCTCTCTCTCTCTCTCTCTCTCTCTCTCTCTCTCCGCGATCTTTAGAGTTCATAGAAATATAATTATAACATTAAAAAGCTGAGACCAGGCTTCTTCTTTTGGACTCTTGTATGTTGTATTTTATTTTATAATGACAATTATTTGATTATATATCACAATATGTCATAAGGTCAATTAAAAAAGGTATTCTTCGGAAATCAATTGAAAAAAAAAAAAAAACTGCAGGTTCCTATTGTGACAACTTACTTGATATAATGTTACAATAACTTTGTTTTAATGAAGACTTGGTTATGTGCCAATACAAGCATAAAATGACTTTCAAAAATAACCCCACCCCAAGAAATGCATCCCTCCCTCAACTCTGTCCTGATCTGTGAGTAGTGTGCGCGTTCAAACATTCAAGCTTGATCTGGACAATAAAAAAAACTCTGCCCGTTTTTGGTTTTCATTATTTTTGAGAGGAATAATTTCCTTCAGAGACGATGATGCGGATTGTGGTATTAATGGGACTGCTGGCACTCGAGGCTGCTGCGTCTGTGCTGCCGAATAACGGTAAACAACTTTCCATTTGTATTGTACTTTTTTTTTTATCCTTTTTTTGTGTGTGTGTGTGTACAGGGCACATGCTAAAATATAATGAACATATTCATAACAGAGAATTAACTTTTTAACAGATGTTTTTCATTGATTTTACCTTTCAATTTAAACTATGGTTGTTAATTGAAAAGCAGAATTGTGATACCAGGGTTTAAAGGGGTTTAAAATGAAAAAAAAAAATCAAATTTCCCCCACTGCCCCTCTGAGGGTCCCCAGACCCCAAGTTTCAAAACCCCTGTTCTAGGCTACTTTTAAAATAGCCTTGATGTGTATAAAAGGGTGATTCTCGCAAAATATGTCAAGAAAATGCCCTGGTCTTATATTTTGCATAAAGAAAATGTATACATTTAGAACCATTAAAGTTTGTGCATTATTTTCAGGAAACTTAAACACATTTTACTGTCCAATTCTCATTACTGTCCGGGCATTTTCCCTTTTATTATTCCCATTGTTTTCAATTAATTTCATTAAGGTAACAGTCATTTGTTTTTACTGCAGTAAGATGCTGTTGTACAATGATTTTTCAAATTAAAATGAGCCAATTTGAATGATGTATAAACACTTTAAAATTGAAAGTAAATAATATAGTACTATCGTTTTTTATTTGTATTTGTTTTTACATTGCAGTAATGAGAATATCATATGATGGAAATGAAAATTAGGAGGTAACATTTTTGTCATAAAAATAATATGAAGGCTATAAAAAGGCTATCACAATATAAAATAAATAGAAATCTCAACGACCGTAAAATAGGCTTAATTTTCTACTTTGTATGCAAAATGTGCTTTTTGTTTATTTGATTCTTTTGATTTTGGAGTGAAATACACTCAAAAAACAATTTTAAGATGTATTAATTTAATAATGTTTTTTTATTTTTTAATTTGTAAAAAAAAATAAAAAGATAATAATAATAGGCAATTGAATTTTATGTAATTCTGTAAATGTTGTTACAAAATTTAAATGTGTAAATCTTAAAAATAGGCTAAAATATTTTTTTTACAAGGACATTTTCTGACATGTGGGAAGGGTCGGGCTGGCAAAAGTTTCTCGCATGCACTTTTCACTGCGTTCATTTGGAGTCTTACAGAAACTCTACACCTACCCCTACCTCTAAATGTAACCTTAACCCTAACTAAAGTAACAGCAAATCTGACTCTGGTGCAACTTTCCCAGCCAGACGGTTCCCTTCTAAACACAACAAACATTTTCTTGACAGTTTCGTGAGAATCACCCATGCTTGTTGCCAACATTTACACCTGAATTTTAGTTAAGAAATTTTTTGTTAATAATATTAGTTAATAACTTTCCCCCCCCAAGATTCAAGCTATATTCGGACATTTTCAGCTGATTTCCGGCCTTTCAATGGTGAGCCCTTTGATTATCTGGATGCTCAGGAGGGCAGTGGCTCTGGTTTCGACCATTCATCCAAACCCAAGAAAGATCACCACCACCCTGTTGTGACAATAAAGCACTACCACATCTCTAAGGAAACATCAAAATTCCTAACTGGCTATGTGGTGACCACTGTCATCCCTACAATATACACTTTAGTGTTCATCATAAGTGTTCCTCTGAATCTCCTGGCGCTTGTCATGTTTGTGTGCAAAGTGAAACCTAAGAAACCAGCTGTGATTTACATGATGAACCTAGCCTGTGCTGACCTCCTCTTTGTGCTCGTACTCCCGTTTAGGATAGCCTATCATTTCAATGGCAATAACTGGATATACGGGGCTGGGATGTGTAGTTTGGTCACGGCTGCTTTTTATGGCAACATTTATTGCTCTGTGCTGCTGATGATGTGCATTAGTGTAGATCGGTTTATGGCTGTAGTCTACCCGATGGATTCACTCACCTGGCGCAGTCCTCAAACTGCATCCGTTGTGTGCTGCGCCATGTGGTTTTTGTCCATCGGCGGTGTGATGCCTTTGCTGGTCTCCAACCAGACCATTCACCTACCTGACTTGGGAATAATCACCTGTCACGACGTCCTTGACATTCATCACCTCCGCGAGTATTACCTATACTTCTTTCCCATCATCTCTTCACTTTTCTTCTTTATCCCACTCATTTTCAGCACTGTCTGCTACGTGCGCATCATCCAAGCCTTGTGCGTAGCCAACGTGGAAAACCGTGCAAAACAAACGAGGGCTGTCTTCATGGGTGTCACGGTCTTTGCTGTCTTCGTCATATGCTTCACCCCCACTAACATCATCCTGTTGTCACATTATGTGCAGTTTGCTCACAAGTACAACGACACGTCCTACGCTGCTTTTCTGGTCTCCATGTGCATTGGGAGTGTCAGCTGTTGTTTGGACCCCCTCATCTACTACTTTGGGTCGTCGCAGTGCCAAAAGCAGGTTCTCACATATCTGAAGTGTCAAGGGATACCAGGCATTGAGAGGAGCATACAGTTGACCAGCAGCACCAGGTCAAGCAAGTTGGAGACCTTAAAAAGCAGCATGAGCAACCAGTACAGAAAGCTGATGGCATGAGCCGCAAGGTCGTATGAGGACTTTCAGTCAGTATATGGTTTACCAGGTCAAGCTCAATTAGCATGTTGGAGTTTTTTGCACTGTCAACAATTGGAACTCTATAAATGTCTTGTACCAGAAGTAAAAAAGAAATTTATTGGGGAAATGATAATTAACAATAACTTATAAAACTTTTAAAGCCAGTCCTATCGTGAGCTCTGAGGTTGTTAATCAATGGTAGCCTTTATGCTTATGCTGAAGCCATAAGTGCAGAATTTATTGTCATGTACAATCATGGCAAAAGGCACACCAAACGAGCCTGGCAGCGACCATCCACTCGTATGATGTGAATGACGTTAGCCAGCTGGTCTCCCTATACTCTCAACCTACGTGTATGTATATATATATATATATATATACACACACATTATTATTTTGAAATATACTTCAAATATATTGATTCTACACTTATGATCAACAACTTATTTAAAAGGTTTTATACATTTTCATTGTTTATTTGATTTAGTAATTTGCAATGCTTAATTTTGAACTGTTTTATGAAGACTTATGAAATCCCTATGGAAAACAAATTAATGGAGAAAATCTTCCGGGAAACCAACATGGCAGAAAAAGTGGGTGGACACTGTAGCGCTCTGTTGATAACTATTGATTTGTTTGTACTGTAGCTAAAAGAGGTGTCTCTCTATTGGAGCTTGAACTGTTTCTGTGCTCTTGAAACTCATTTTCTAATGTATAGATTCCTGATTTATTTTTGTGTTATTTTGTGACATTCTTATAAAACTTTTGTATATTTGTTACTAAAACACTTTTGTACAAACAGTATCAGATGCGTGTAAGGACTAAAAATAAAACTGTAAAGGGTGGGTATATCTCTGTGTAGAATGTAATATGTATGTTGATTAAGCTGACTCATCTTTTCTAATGTTGCTTGGTGAATATTCTCAAACGTTAATTTTATGGTCTTGTTTCATTACATATAACAATGCAAATTAAGTTAAAGGAATAATTAAAATTATCTCATCATTTGCACCCTCATCCCATCCCAGAGGTGTATGTCTTTTACTTCTGCTTATCACAAACAAATATTTTTTCAGTATCTCAGCTCTGTAGGTCAATACATTGCAAGTAAACAGGTTCACAAAACTTTAAAGCTCAAAAAGCATTTAAAGACAGCATAAAAGTATTCCATACATCTTGGTTTGCCTAAACTGAATGTATTTAATACAGGGTCCCAGCTTACTGGTGAGGTGATGGTAGCCTTAAAAAAATACTAACAGTCTAGAATAAGTCAGTGAGCTTGAGGCTAAAGACCTTAACTAAACTTCATAAAATAAAATAAATAAAAATAATAATAAAAACAAAAACGTTAAATTAAAGCCATGAAAAATCTTGATGAAGGACTCCACATGTAATACTTAAATGTTCAATCCACTCAAAAACAAGACTAGTAAAAATGTATAAACATGATTTTCTGTCAATACTGTCAAGCTGTTGTATTGAGTAAATCATTTTGTGTAATAATGGATCTAAAAGAGAAGGTCATCACTATGGAACTGGTGCACGCTGATACTGCCCTCTCCTTGGAATACTGCATGTTTGAAACACAACTCAATAAAACAATGACAGATGGACATTAGGTTAAAAAATGTATAAATATTACATTCTCAGATCATCAGCTGAAGAAAAAGTTACATAAAAATAATTTTGACTGTACCCATCTTGAGAAAATTGAAATTCCAAAATTGATATTTTTCCAGCAGGTGTGATTCCTAACAGGAATAAGGAGACAGGACACATAAACCATGTAATGTAAAAAAATAATAATAAAAAAAAAAGCTTCCTCAAGGCTTCTTCAGAGAATACTGCAGTTATGAATGACAGCTGTAATAAACATAAATGGTCCTATGGAATGTTTTTTCCGTATACATCCACTTTCACTCTGAAAAAGTTGCCGCCCATGTCTCCATCATCTCTAGGTGTGCCAGGCTGATTATTCATGTTATGGTTTGCTGGTGAACTCTGTTTAATGTGAAAAAGAATTTTGAGGAATTTCAAGAGAAATGTATTGTCTTTGTTGTCTTTATTATTTGTCTTTTGAAACAGATGTGCCATACATTTGGGAGGCTTTAAATGTCACCAGATCATGTCAAATGAAAAAAAGAGAAAAGTTAAGGGGAAAACATACAATTCAAAAGAAAATCTGCATAAATTGGTGAAATATTAGCCTGAAACATACCCCATGCAAGTGAACATATTATACAGTATGTCAGGTAAAATTTTGCCATCATGGCATATGTTGGGGTATGTTTTTTATATATAAAATTCATCTGAACTCTGCAACATATATTCACAGACTTTAAAGTTTAATCAGCAATATTTATTTGTTCATAGTGGTTAATGTTTGTCCATTGTTTTCTGTAAACATTCCACTCTGCTAAAGTTACCCGTTTCATTCTTGGTTTATACAAATTATTCCATTCACTTGGTGTGAAATTTAACACAAATTTAAGTCTTTATTCAACACACACGGTCCCCTATAAATATTGATATGTACAATTTAACTTCTCTACTATATTTATAAGTATTATAAAAAAGTTGTTGCTGTTAAACACACACAGTACTATATGAAGATTGACAGTGCATTATGAGACTGCCCAAGGCATATCTGTCAGGTTGGAAAGCAGACGCTGAAGGCTGCTTTTGGCATCTGTATATTGACACACTGGGCTCTTGCACAAGCGCCAGTATTTCATGCCTCTTGATTTTGTTTGTTGTTGGGTTCCGAATGTGTCATAACATAACGCATGTATCGGGTGCATTCTCAGCATTGCCGCAAGGGGCGCTCTAGTGGACATTAATGTGAACCGTCCACTTCTATGGTGAGTTTTTGCTTTCAGGTCAACTACTGTAATGGCAGAGCAACAGTTTGAAGAGAATATTGCTGAACAAGTAAAGTCAATATATTTACAGCCAGGGTTAGGAGGGTTACTTTTGAAATGTATTCCACTACAGATTACAGAATATATGCAATTACATAAATGTAATTTGTAACATATTCTGTTAGATTACTCAAGGTCAGTAACATATTCTAAATACTTTGGATTACTTCTTCAGCACTGGTAGATTTTTTCACTTGTTTTGACCATAAAAACTCTGCCAAAATAAATAACAAAATACACATGTTATAAATACATTCACTGAAAAAGAATGAAATAGCCTATCTTATGCAGTGTTGCTTCTAAAACAAGATCAATCTAATTGATCTTGTTTTAAGGATTTTTTTTTATATACTTTCACAGGAAAACAATACAAAAATTATAATCAAAATATGATTTTTTTTTACCCTAATATCAAAGGTCTTACTTGAAAAGAAGAAAATATGATCAAATGTGAATTTTCTTGATAAAAAAAATGTGCACGTAAAATTGCTAGAAATAGCATTTTAGCTTAGCATAAAGCTGGCAATTTACACAAGGTTTATTTCTATTTCTTCAGCTCCAAACTTACTTCAAACTTACTTCTCTGTCTGCTTGTATTAATGTAACACATCATAAGAAAGTGTTTCACCGCTGCTCAAATGCACTTTGATCGCATCATTTCTATGTTTTCCATTTGAAATGACTAAACATTAAATGAAAAAAAGACAATAAAATGCAAAGTAATCTTTTCATTAATCAAAATACTTTATGAATGTAACTTCTAATTACCAATGATTAAATACAGTTATATTTTGTATTTTAAATACGTAATCCTGATACATGTATTTCGTTACTTCCCAACACTGTTTACAGCCACATACATGAATGATAGCACTTCCGAAAACTTCTGGGTATTAACAATTCTTGAAAATGTTGTGTTCAAGAATGTGTTAGACAGAATGCATTGCCCTAGAATGCAATTGTATGGAGAAGCATTATGGTTTGTTTTCCAAACTCGTTAATTAGAAGAGGGTGTCAAAATACTTATGGCCATATAGTACATATGTTTTATTTATTTATGCATTTATTTATGTTGGTTTTAAGTCAGTAATCTGTGTATTTTACCAATAATAATAATAATATAAATGCAGGAATGCATGCCCAAGCGTTGGCAATGTGTTGACCAAGTGCACACATCTGCCTTTGCATACTTGGGTAACATATATGTTTCTGGCCTTAAAAACATGTCGTTCTATGAATGCCTCCACTACGGATTGGGTATTGCCTTCTTAGCAATGGGGGTGAGACTAAAAACAAGACCTGTGTTTACTTTTGCATTGTGCAGTGTCAGTTATAGTTGTCCTACATAATGTTGATGAGGCTCCATGCCTGCCATGCCGTCCATCGTAAAATCAGCACCTGAACCCAATGGAAACTGAAAAGAAATAAATAGCATTTGAAAACAGCACATATATTTCTTATACATGAAGTGCCAAATAAGGGTCACATTTGCTCTGTTTCCATTCTGAGGGATATTATGTCTTCATGTAGACAAGAAACACAAAAAGGATATTCCTTCAGGAATATTTAATTAAATGCTCCGAACCAACAGGCAACTAAACATGCACATGTGCAGCATTCTCACTCTTCTGTTTTCTTAAAAGACATAACTACCACCAGGAACTGAGTGCCATCTAGTGTTGTATTAATGTAAGGATATCACAAGGGACTGAGCTGATAATACTGTAGGCCTACATGTTGTCGACAGAGTTGTTTGACTCAAAAATCAAAGATATTACATCACAGGTTGTTTGGTCAACCTTACATTTTTGACCTAGGAACATCTTACTGTTGTGTTGTTCAGTTGTGTTGATCTATTAAAATCATACAGTTGTGTTGTGTTGTTGATTTATGTTAACAATCAAATCGCCACTTTTTTATTTTTTCCAACCTCAACTCCTGGACACTGATATCACAAATGAGAACTGGATTGCATTAAAATGGCTAACAATAGATTTATTTATTCTTCAACAACTGCTGTAGTATTTCAACTCATCCACTTTACATTTTCTACCGGTTCAAAAAAAAAAACTATTTTCCCAATAGTAATTCAACAAATGCAAAAACTAAAGATGCGTCAACATAACATGCCAAATTATCACTGCCTGAGTGTGCATTGTACACTGACATTGGGCATGGTTCGGACATGTGGAGGCATGTCTCAGCCCCCCCTCACACTCCTAACTGCTCTTCACTCACAGCCAATCAAATACCAAGACATTGTGCATCTGAGCAGTGAAATCTGATGCCACAGGTAAGAAAACAGACACAGATGCATTCGAACATTTTCAGTCAACGCTAGTATTTGTTTGACAAACTGCATTATACGAGTAAGTAAACAACGCTGGTAATAAAATACGTGTGATTTCAGATTTAATAGTTGTTTAACTAGGATATGGTTATACTTTATTTGAGTTATGTTGTTGACAGCTAAACAATGTACCGCCGCAATTATACGCCACTAACTGTTACCTCGTCAACATCGGGACAGTTGTCGATTTGATTTAGCTTTGATTAGAAAGAATGTATTTTTTAACAGTTATTTAAACATTTGACCTGGAAGTAATTTTATTTAAGTGCCGTGTTTTAGGTGATGGAACACCGTGAGTCTAGAATAGCAACACGTGTTAGATCAGCTTTTACCATGGCTATGGCAATACTACTTACTCAAAGGCCATATAAATTGTATTTCATTCAGAAATGTGTAACATGTAATCAAAATTATATTTGTGATGCGTTTGTATTTACGACAACTAGACGAGTTTTAAACAAATATTCCGCTTTTTCTCCTACCAATTAATAATTTCAGGCTGAAAGGGGGGTGGGGCTCTGGGATGTGTTTGAGCAATTTCGTAATATTATTCTATTCAAATTACGTTTTTCAAGTTACAGGAGACTGGAAAAGTATATATATATATATAAAAATACTTTTCTTGGTTTTGTTATGTGTGTGTGTGGGGTGTTCGCTGTCCTTTTCTGCGGCGCCGTTTTGTGGTCCCTTCTGCATAGCGCGGTGGCTCATTTCGCGGTCCACCCACCGGCCCCAAAGTATCTCGGCCCACCGAAAAAAATTAACTCGATCGTCGCGCTTAATCTCACTGACCGTCTTGTTATTGGACACTTTAACTCATTGATTAAATTAATCATGATTTATTGTGAATAGTGAATTTCTAAAATGGCATCTGAAACTGAAAACTGCTGATTTTGAATGATGCTGCATCAACACCACTAGGTGTCACTCTAAGTCTAAAATGACATGATTATAAAGTTACTGCGTGAAGCTACCCTTTAATTCACATTTTTCAATGAAAGTTCATTAGAAGTAAACATATTTACAAAGGAGATAAAAAAATCATAACTTCATACTTAATTCATGAGTGTCCAGGCTTTAAAGTTTTTTGTTGTTAAATTTACCATTGTTCATGCATAGTATCCAGAGTTTAAATATAGTATTAGTAAGAATGTAAAAACCAAAAAATGTTAGATGTAATTATTGTATGTAATACATTTAAAAAAAAAAAAAAAATATTTTATATATATATATATATATATATATATATATATATATATGGAATTTGTAGTGGAAAAACTATATCCTAAACGCATGTAGAAATAATAAAAACAACCTCTATAAAAGTGACTTTTATTGCCCTAATATACAATATTAACATTTATTACTAATATATATATATATATATATATATATATATATATATATATATATATATATATATATACATATATATATATATATATATATATATATATATATACACATACACTATTTATGGCAAAAAAACCATAGCTACTACTACAGTAACAGTCGGGTATATTTCTATAAAGGTGCTGATTTGTGTAATGAGAAGCCTGTAATTACCGTTGTGAATAGAAAAATGTTTTCCTGTTTACCTCTTCACTGTAGTTTAATATGACGGGCTGTTTAATCTTGTTTAGCTTTAGCACGGAGTCTTTAAGTGTCTTGTATCAGATGGGTTTATAACAGAGAATTCTATGTAAAATTCAAATGGGTCATGGGTGACCACTGGATAAACTTCAGATGCATTACTTAACCCTATTTATATAGTAAATTTGCTATAGGTTGCTAGTCGGATTATTGTTACAAACAACACACCATTGGTTGGTTTTCCTCCTGTCTTCCCCAATTGTTTGAGTCACCAGCCGCCACCGATAGCCTGATATGGCAAACAGTGAATTTTGCAAACTAACTGACTATTCACGTTCTAGTTTAATAGGTCATCCTTGTTATTACTAGTAAGTGAAAACGGAGGTTAATTTACCTTATGGTCCTTATTGCTGCACAAGGGCAATGTTTTGTAGCTGGGCATTGACTAAAGACACTTGACTAAGTTGAATTGATTAAGTACATAAACATAATTTTCTTCAAATACTGTTTGAAAATAATGAAGACCAGACAACACCTGGCAAATGCACCAGCAAGACCAAAATGGCAAGTAACAAGTAAAAACAGCATATGGTCTTCTTGTAGAATCTTCTGTCAAAATGTCTTTGATCATAATTATGTTTGCAACAATATGTCAGTTAAGCTATAACCTCATTCATGTGGTATCTTTTGCACTTGTTTACTGACACGTTGTATCTTTTACATGTTTACTGAACCACTATGACCTCTGTTGAAGCTAATTACCTCATTTATGTGGTATCTTTTTCATTTTGTTTACTGACACATTGTTGTGTCAAGTGTGGCCATTTTTTTGCACTGTTCACTATTATTTAAACAAGGTTTACTATTGAAACATTAAGAAAGTCACTGCACCAAGTAATATGTTCATTGTGGAATAAATTCAATTTTGTTGATAAACGCACTTGTTGTGTATAAGTCTATGGTGAAAGGTTGACATATCTGTTTGAATCATTGAAACTCAAATTTGAAATCTCATTTACATCTATAATAAAGTTTATGGAAATTATTTTTTTTTAAATGCAATGCCTTCATAAACAATATAGATAATAATAAATATAGATATCTGTACATAAACAAAAAACATGGATATTTCAATGTCCTCTTCAGAGTTACCAGTTTTTGGGTAATTGGTGTATGCAACAGCTTGGACTAGTGCTGGATGTCTCAGACCATGGCGTAGGTGACGCTGAAACAAGTGGTTAATGTCTCAGAGCAGGGAATAGGAGGCAGCAATGAAAATAAGTCATTTATTGGGCCATAACTTTTATGTCAATAGGAAATTCTGCTGCAGACACTGCAAGCTTCAGAGTAGAGCTTCACATCTTCTCAAAAAAAAAGATACAGGTAATGAAAATATTTAATTTAAATCATGTTCATGTAGTGGGAATATTCAATTGTCTGCTGTTGCTTTTATTAGACGTTTTAAAACCATATATGAAGCAAACTTGGCAAAGAGTCAGCAGCTACAAGACAACAGATGTAACTCAAAGAAATTTACTATTCAGTCATGCTTATATAACATGGTATAAGGTAATATTAAAATTTTCAGCTCTTGCCTACATTAATTGCCTTTTTATTAGGTGATATGAAGCAGACAAAAGTGTGTAAAGATAAAATATGGCAAGTCTTTTATTAATTAGGGCGGATTCATCAATCACTCCAGAATCAGTCCAGAATTTAGATTGAACCCAGCGCCAGCACGTCCTGCTGGATTTTTACCTCATGACAGCAACAACAACTAAAAATACTCCATAATTCTTGGGAATACAGATAAGTGTAAGACATCATTAGAAACTATAAACAGTCTACTTTTGTGTACACTCACAATAACAACAAAACCTTGTGATTTTTAAAATAAAAAGTGTGTGCTTTCAGCCGTCTCTTGTCTCTGCTAGCATCTTTTTGAAACACGTCACAAAAATGAAGTGAAGCTCCGCGAATACTTATCACAAAAACAAGTCTAAAGAAAGATTCAAATGTCTACTTTTAAATACAACAATTCCAATTTAAAACAAATATTCTCCTGAAATGTAATCTGCATTAAACAAACCTATGTACAGATTCTCCTGTTGCAGCTAATTATCCTGAACAATTTTTAAATGATTTGCCATTTTGTGGAGGAATCCTCATTGCTGCTTGCAGCTATATTTAGATTCCAATTCCACCCCATTTGTCCAATTCTTCTGAAACTTAATGTACATACCTCATTTCTCATTGGGAACAAAAACGCCTCAAGGATCCATAAGGTCCGGCATGACCTTATGTCAAAATCTTTCGTTTAGGATTAAGACAGAAAGACATGTTTTTTGGATTCCTCCATTGGGAGGGTTTAACCCCAACCCTCTACTGATCAATTTTGAATGATTTGCCATTTGGAGGATGAATCGTATTGCTGCTTGCAGCTATATTTAGGGTTTGTACTTGCTCCAAATTATTGTTATGTTCATTTAGTAACAAAATGGTTTCATTCAAAGGTTCGTAAAGAGGATCTCCCCAAGGAACCGTGACCAAAAAAAGTAAAGACCAAAGTGAGTATCTTCTCTGCTCTCAGTGAAGGGAAGGCCACCGATTTAGCCCAAGAGCTGGGAGCCATGCTTGGACGACATGTCCACCTTGATGTTAGCACAAGTATTCCCGAGGCAGGGGTGTAAGTTGCTGGATTTTGTAGGATCTTCAACTAAATATAGTAATCAAGTGTATAGTATAAAAAGATTATTTTTTTCTTTTCTCTCACCTTTACAGGAATTCACTATACACTATCCATCACTTGCTGAGGGAAAAACTGGAAGAATCACCTTTCTGTCTTCACACTCATACATTTGGACCACAAGCTGTTGATGTTATCATCTCAGTGTAATATGGTCACTCTGCTGCTCAGACTGATCTTTTGTGGTTGTGAATAGAGGCCTGTTTATTACTATTTGAATTGATGAACTATATACGAACTCAAACAGCATTCACTTTTGTGCCCATACACTGCATGTAGGAAGTTGGATAGTGTTTTTTAAATCCAGACTGCATTTATGATTAGTTTGTAGTCTTTTAGAAAGCTTTCTATATTTTCTTGTCACATTTTTTGCTCTGTGTGGAAACGATGGCCTTGTATTTGTAGTGTAATCACGGGATACTGTTGGAAATGTACTTGCAGTTATGCTGACATTTGTTACTGCATCATGCATGGGCTGAGGAATTGATGTCCATTTCTGCATTGTCCATCAGCAATATTTCCTTTAATTTCTGTACTTCTGTTGGTCTGTTTGCTTTGGGATTCACATATAAATGCTAAGAAGTGTTTTTGTGACAAACTTGGTGAGTAGGTTCCTCTGATATTAATGTGACCTCAAACAGTTCACAAGCCAGCAGAAGACAAGCACATTTGCTTTTGTATGAGAATGTACATTGCTAAGTTCTTTCCTCACATATATTTTGCATATCTATCTCTTAGTCAATAAAACAAAACTGGTTAATTAACTTTACATACTGTTGCAAAAGTCTTAAACTGTTTGAAAAAGGAAATTATTTCTGTCCGAGCATCAGTGTTAGATAAGCCTCAGAATCATTCTTTGAGAGCCAACAGATGACAGCCAAAAAATAAAGAAATCAAACAAAAACTAGAGAAAGTAGCAAACCTCAATAACTTGTCACTTCTCTCCTAAAGTTGGTAAACGATTCAAGTGTTTGAGTATTCAGATGATAAATGAATAAGGAATGTACATACTTGCATAACATGATACCAACACAGCAGAATAACTGACTCTGGGAAGACTTTCCTTAAAGCATTCATTATCTTGTCCACCATAAAACACCTGAATGGACAAAAATATAATAATTATCAATAAATAGTTTAGTCATGTTAACTCACAAGTCATATAGTTTGTCAAATGAGTCTACAAAAGGTTTTATACAAAGTTTTCTATAGATATATCTACAAAAAACAGCAATTATTATGTGTATCACAATTTGACAGAACTGATCCTGTGGACATAATTGTTTTGGTGCCAGATTTTTTAACTTCATCTCATTTATACAGCTATAGTAACGCTTGTACTGGAAATTATTAAATTTGGTATGTAGCTTAACTATTTTCCTCTCGCAAGAGGCCACACACTAAAAATGTGCTGCCTTATATCTTTCAAACGATTTAATCTTTTGTTAAAAGCCACTCTAGACAATGTTGACAAAATTTTGTGCGAAGCAGACAAATGGCCTAGGACAAGCTTACAAAGGCAGACAAAGCAGGGTTTTTTTTTTTTTTTTCAATCTAAGCAGTTGAAAAGATTTCTTACAGAAAGGGAAATACCAATTTTTTGTGGATCAATATTTACTTGGGGGTATAACCCTTCCCTCAAAGTCCAAAAGCATGCATGTCAGGTGAATTGGAAACACTAAATTGGCTCTAGGTATGAAAAAGAGTTATAATTTATTCTCTGTCTTGATGTTTTAGCCCTGTGATGGACTGGACACCTGTTCAAGCCTATGTATCCCAAAAGAAAAACACTGTATGATGTTCCTAGATCAACATCACTGTATAACACAACACAACTGCATGATGTCCCTAGATCAACACAACTGAACAACACAACACATCACATCTGTAAGATGTTCCTAGGTCAGCATCACTGATTAACACAACACAACTGCATGATGTCCCTAGATCAACACAACTGAACAACACAACACAACTGTAAGATGTTCCTAGGTCAGCATCACTGATTAACACAACACAACTGTATGATGTCCCTAGATCAACACAACTGTAAGATGTTCCTAGGTCAGCATCACTGATTAACACAACACAACTGTATGATGTCCCTAGATCAACACAACTGAACAACACAACACAACTGTAAGATGTTCCTAGGTCAGCATCACTGATTAAAACAACACAGCTGTATGATGTCCCTAGATCAACACAACTGAACAACACAACACAACTTCATGATGTCCCTAGATCAACACAACTGCACAACACAACTGTATGATGTTCCTAGATCAGCATCACTGTATAACACAACACAACTGCATGATGTCCCTAGATCAACACAACTGAACAACACAACTGCAAGATGTCCCTAGATCAACACAACTGCAAGATGTCCCTATTTCAACACAAGTGAACAACACAACACAACTGTATGATGTCCCTAGATCAACACAATTGTATAACACAACACAAATGCATGATGTCCCTAGATCAACACAACTGAACAACACAACTGCAAGATGTCCCTAGATCAACACAACTGAACAACACAACACAACTGTATGATGTCTCTAGATCAACACAACTGAACAACACAACACAACTGCATGATGTCCCTAGATCAACAAAACTGAACAACACAACTCAACTGTATGATGTCTCTAGATCAACACAACTGAACAACACAACACAACTGTATGATGTCCCAAGATCAACACAACAAAACCGCATGATGTCCCTAGATCAACACAACTGAACAACACAACACAACTGCAAGATGTCCCTAGATCAACACAACTGAACAACACAACACAATTGCATGATGTCCCTAGATCAACAAAACTGAACAACACAACACAACTGCATAATGTCCCTAGATCAACACAACTGAACAACACAACACAACTGCATGATGTCCCTAGATCAACAAAACTGAACAACACAACACAACTGTATGATGTCCCTAGATCAACACAACAAAACCGCATGATGTCCCTAGATCAACACAACTGAACAACACAACACAACTGTATGATGTCCCTAGATCAACATCACTGTATAACACAACACAACTGTATGATGTCCCTAGAGCAACACAACTGAACAACACAACACAACTGTAAGATGTCCCTAGATCAACACAACAAAACCGCATGATGTCCCTAGATCAACACAACTGAACAACACAACACAACTGTATGATGTCCCTAGATCAACATCACTGTATAACACAACACAACTGCATGATGTCCCTAGATCAACACAACTGAATAACACAACACAACTGCATGATGTCCCTAGATCAACAAAACTGAACAACACAACACAACTGTATGATGTCCCTAGATCAACACAACAAAACCGCATGATGTCCCTAGATCAACACAACTGAACAACACAACACAACTGTATGATGTCCCTAGATCAACATCACTGTATAACACAACACAACTGCATGATGTCCCTAGATCAACACAACTGAACAACGCAACTGTAAGATGTTCCTAGGTAAAAAATGTTACATGTTCCTGACAGGCATTCATCACTGGACATAAGCGTCACGTCACATTAAAAGCAAATAAACTCCATTATAATTAATGAAGCATTCACTGCGGTTCAGAAAATTAGCACGTTCATTTTGACGCATCCTATACAGACAGGCTGACACGACTTACGGCACGTCGCGTCATCGGACACACCTGTAGACATTGTTTGAGACTAAACTGATGTGTGCTTCACATTTAACCACATAAAGTACTCAAACCAATTGTAATAGTGGAAGAACAAAATAAACTAAAATATTAAATATGATACATAACACATTCCAAATCAAATGTACTATGTCATGAGATTAAAAAATATTATAATAATGATGTCCCAAGGTCAACGTATCATAGGTTTAGCTGTTGCAGATAGTCATGGCGTGATCGCAGTTTATCGCTCTCCCCAATGCTTACTGCAATTAGACATTTTGTGGATTACATGATTACTGTACATCACCAAGTAACTAAAGGCAATAACTAGTGCTTAATTTAATTATTATGCTTTTTCGTTTTTAAAGAGTCTGTATTTTTTATTTTTTATGTAACATAGCCATGTGTGCCTGTAGCTTCTTGCAATTGATACAGTGCTTTGAAAGTTTTTTTTTTTTTAAACACATGTTGAAAACAAACCTTTCATATGTGTCAGTCACCCCTGGACAATTTGCTGCCCCTGCTTACTCTGGATTTCCTGCTCAGGTTGCTGCCCCTTACTCTGGACCTCCTATTCAAATTGCTGCAACTGGTTACCCTGGACATCCAAGTCAGTTTCCTGCTACCCTGGACCTCCAGGTCAATTTGGTACAAGAGGTCAGCTTGGTCCTTCAGTTTAAGATTCAAAGTCTGACTCATCAGCTCCACCTTATCAGGACTATCAATTATATCCACAGACGCTGGACTGCCCCCAAAATCCTGACAAAATTATTTTAGTTAGAACAATTCATATTAAAATGTATTTTTAGAAAGTGATGTTACATTTTAAGACAACCCTTATGAGATTCTATAATTTTTCTGTGGTGTGTTTTGAAACCTCCTGCATACTATAATTTGCAATCCCAAGAAAATACCTAAATCCTGTAATTTGTAATGACAAAGTTAAGTACCGTCTTCCACAGTATTTTTCTATGCGATGACTCCAGACTGAAATTTATATATAGTAATTTATAACTGGAATATACAGTAGAATAAGTAAAACTGTTTGTATTTAAATAAAATCATTTGTAAAAGTGGATTTTCTATTGTTTATTGATGATGTTTTTTTAAATATCTGCTTTAAGATACTCCTTAATACTGACCCTATCAGCTACTAAACAAAACGGCAAGATTAATTTGTGGCATGACCCAAACAGATCCGTTGAGGGCAGTGTTAAATGTATCATTTAAAATACATACTGTAATTCTTTAATGTTACAAATTCAACACTTCTTTCTTAAATGTGGTTCAGTTGGTAGAGCGAGTCAGCCACTAATCGCTGGGTTGGTGATTCGAATCCCGGCCCACATGACTCCACATGCCGAAGTGTCCTTGGGCAAGACACTGAACCCCAAGTTGCTCCCAATGGCAGGCTAGCACCTTACATAGCAGCTCTGCCGCCATTGGTGTATGTGGGTGAATGAGATACAGTGTAAACACTTTGAATACTGTTAAGGCTTAAAAAGGTGCTATATAAGTGCAGACCATTTACATGTCACTTTGGATTTGATGGAATCCATAAAAACTGAATGACTGGCATCATAGCTTCAGGGTCATGTACAAAATATGAACTTTACTTTCTTGTGTCTTATTGAACGTGAGGTCCATAAAGAAATGGTATTACTGAGTATGGTGTGGTAGAACTTGACTAGCCTCAGAAATGCTATGTTTAACCCCATCTTTAAAAAAAAATAGTCAATATTGGTGCATTAACGTGTCTCCCCCACTGTTCAAGTCATTTTACACACCTGTGTTCATGTATTAATAGCAATTGTCATTGGTAGCTCATATTCATTATGGGGCAGTGGTGGCTCAGTGCCTGAGGCTCAGGGTTACTGACCAGAAGGTCAGGGGTTCAAGCCCCAGCACCACCAAGATGCCACTGTTGGGCCCTTGAGCAAGGTTGCTCCAGGGGGAATGTCCCTGTAATAAGTGCACTGTAAGTTGCTTTGGATAAAAGCGTCTGCCAAATGCATATATATATATATATATATATATATATATATATATATATATATATATAAATAAATATATGTCAGCAAAAGTATGAGCTGTCATATATATATATATATGTCTCTGTACATCCCCATATATTTATATATATATATATATACACAGGTGAAACTTCGAAAAATTAGAATATAGTGCAAAAGTTCATTAATTTCAGTAATTCAACTTAAAAGGTGAAACTAATATATTATATAGACTCATTACAAGCAAAGTAAGATATTTCAAGCCTTTATTTGATATAATTTTGATGATTATGGCTTACAGCTTATGAAAACCCCAAATTCAGAATCTCAGAAAATTAGAATATTACATGAAATCAATAAAAAAAAAGGATTTTAAATACAGAAATGTCGGCCCTCTGAAAAGTATAATCATGCATATGTACTCAGTACTTGGTTTGGGCCCCTTTTGCATTAATTACTGCCTCAATGCGGCGTGGCATGGATGCTATCAGCCTGTGGCACTGCTGAGGTGTTATGGAAGACCAAGATGCTTCAATAGCGGCCTTCAGCTCTTCTGCATTGTTTGGTCTCATGTCTCTCATCTTTCTCTTGGCAATGCCCCATAGATTCTCTATGGGGTTCAGGTCAAGCGAGTTTGCTGGCCAATCAAGCACAGTAATACCATGGTCATTGAACCAGGTTTTGGTACTTTTGGCAGTGTGGGCAGAGCCAAGTCCTGCTGGAAAATGAAGTCAGCATCTCCATAAAGCTTGTCTGCTGAAGGAAGCATGAAGTGCTCTAAAATGTCCCGGTAGGCGGCTGCGTTGACTCTGGACTTAATAAAGCACAGTGGACCAACACCAGCCGATGACATGGCTCCCCAAACCAACACAGACTGTGGAAACTTCACACTGGACTTCAAGCATCTTGGATTGTGTGCCTCTCCATTCTTCCTCCAGACTCTGGGACCTTGGTTTCCAAATGAGATGCAAGATTTGCTCTCATCAGAAAAGAGGACTTTGGACCACTGAGCAACAGACCAGTTCTTTTTTTCTTTAGCCCAGGTAAGACGTTTGACATTTGAAGCCCATGTCCAGGACCCGTCTGTGTGTGGTGGCTCTTGATGCAGTAACTCCAGCCTCAGTCCACTCCTTGTGAAGCTCCCCCACACATTTGAATGGCCTTTTCCTGACAATCCTCTCCAGGCTACGGTCATCTCTGCTGCTTGTGCACCTTTTTCTTCCACACTTTTCCCTTCCACTTAACTTTCTATTAATGTGCTTTGATACAGCACTTTGAGAACATCCAACTTCTTTTGCAATTACCTTTTGAGGCTTTCCCTCCTTGTGGAGGGTGTCAATGATGGTTTTCTGCACAACTGTCAGGTTAGCAGTCTTCCCCCCTATGGCCATACTATGGCGTTATATATGTGCCTCATTCCTGAGCGAGTAATTGTAAGTTTTGAGCACAGAGAACTATATTTTGCAAGCACATTGCATTATATTTTGAACAGAAATTAACAATCGCAAATAAAAAAATCGTTTGAGCAAAGAAAAAAGGATTCCGTGCTCAATAAATGTATTTGCTATTATCCATATTAACATGCAATAATAACCCTCTCACGCAGTTTACTCAGGTGCTCTCACAAATTTATTCTCTGCGCTCTGTCAAGTCCCTCTCTCTCTCTCTCTCTCTCTCTCTCTCTCGCTCAACCTCTTAATTCTGTGCGCGCTCAACTCTTTACACACACGCTCGCTCAACTTGCAACAGCGTTACAAGTGTGCCACAAAATCAACCAATCGGAAAAGTAAAGGTCAATTGTGATTGGCTGTTGGTCTCCAATCACCACGCAGCACAAAGATGACGAAAAATGTATTTTATGGATAGATGTCTTCTCTAGCCACCATCAAACATGACAGAGTCAAATGGTGAAAACTGCAACAATATGCCACAACGTCAGGTGAGTTAGTAATTTCTAGTTTTATGATGTTATGGTTTTCTATGCCTTTGATGAAACCCTGCTATTATCTCACGGAAGCGTATTGCATTCACTTGAGAAAAAAAATCTACTCTGTTTTTCTGAATTAACGATTTAATTATCTCAGAATTACGAGATAATTTTTCATGGAAAAAAAGTTTTTGCTCTGTTTTTCTGAATTAATGAGATCCCTCAAAATCCTGCCAGGAGCTCTATTTTAGCTGGATGCTATGAATTTATAGAGATATATTTTAAACTTGGCCTTCAATACAAAGACATTACTGTCTATGACATTTGTAATACTGTCATGGCTGAGACACGCTTTGATCTTCCAAAGGACACTAATTACACGAGAACTACCGGAATTCTAGAACTACTAGAATGGCCATAGTGGTCATTCTGACCGTTCATACTAGACTGTACCAAATGTCATGTCATATTTACATTCGAAACTTCTATTGAGGTTTTAGAATGAAGCTTCTAATGTCTGTCGTCATATTTTATATCGTCATCACCCTAAAAATGTATTGAATAAAATAGAATAATATGGATCAAATGGAGCGTCAAGCGAACGCAGATAGTCCTACATTATACGATCTTTTTTTGAGCACGGAATCGTTTTTTTCTTTGCTCAAACGATTTTTTTATTTGCGATTGTTAATTTCTGTTCAAAATATAATGCAATGTGCTAGCAAAATATAGTTCTCTGTGCTCAAAACTTACAATTACTCGCTCAGGAATGAGGCACATATATAACGCCATATTCCCCATGATTGTGAATTCAACTGAACCAGACTGAGAGAACATTTAAAGGCTCAGGAACCCTTTGCAGGTGTTTTGGATTAATTAGCTGATTAGAGTGTGACACTTTGAGCCTACAATACTGAACCTTTTCACAATATTCTAATTTTCTGAGATTCTGAATTTGGGGTTTTCATAAGCTGTAAGCCATAATCATCAAAATTATATCAAATAAAGGCTTGAAATATCTTACTTTGCTTGTAATGAGTCTATATAGTATATTAGTTTCACCTTTTAAGTTGAATTACTGAAATTAATGAACTTTTGCACGATATTCTAATTTTTCGAGTTTCACCTGTATACACAGTGCATCCAGAAAGTATTCATCTTATTCCAAATTGATTAAATTCATTATTTTCTTTAAAATTCTACAAACAATACCATAATGACAGCGTGAAAGAAGTTTGTTTGAAATCTTTGCAAATTTATTCAAAATAAAAAAACAAAATAAATTGCATGTACATAAGTGTACACAGCGTTTGCTCAATACTTTGTTGAAGCACCTTTGGCACCAATTACAGCCTCAAGTCTTTTTGTGTATGATACTACAGGCTTGGCACACCTATTTTTGGGCAGTTTCTCCCATTCTTCTTTGCAGGACCTCTCAAGCTCCATCAGGTTGAATGGGGAGCATCGGTGCACAGCCATTTTCAGATCTTTCCAGAGATGTTCAATTGGGTTCAAGTCTGGGCTCTGGCTGGACCGCTCAAGGACATTCACAGAGTTGTCCCGTAGCCACTCCTTTGTTATCTTGGCTGTGTGCTTAGGTTCGTTGTCCTGTTGGAAGATAAACCTTCGCCCCAGTCTGAGGTCCAGAGAGCTCTGTAGCATGTTTTCATCAAGGATGTCTCTGTACATTGCAGCATTCATCTTTCCCTCGATCCTGACTAGTCTTCCAGTTCCTACCGCTGAAAAACATCCCCACAGTATGATGCTGCCACCACCATGGTTCACTGTAGCGATGGTATTGGCCAGGTGATGAGCGGTGCCTGTTCCCTATCAAAAATCTACACTTTGATACTGCGCTGATTTAGTGCTTTGGGAACATCTTTAGGAGTGACCAGCTGTGAATATGTGTGCAACTCGTCAATGAAATTGACAAAATGTATAGCCTCCGCCGGTGACATCATCAGGATGAGCCGGTAAAGGGGCTATAAATAGATGCGCCACAGGTGCATCATCAGATCTTTTGTCTTCAGATCATTTTGTGTGTGTTGTGCTTCTTGACTATCAGAACTTTCTACTTTCCTCTGTTAGGAGTTAGAATTGTTATTCAGCTTTAAAAAAAAAGAGAAAGAACTGGCCAGGCTTCAATTAGACTGGCCACACGAACAAGAGACCCCCAAGCACTCCAAACTGGAGGACAGATTTCTGTCTGGTGGCCAAGGGAAGGGAACGCCTCATCAGTCCCTTCCCTTCTTTGATGACCTCCATGACAAGCTCTCTCGTTCATGGAGGAAATCTTATTCTTCCCGTATTTTCATGCCCTTGATGTCGACATATTCGACTATCGCGGGTGATGAGGCACGGGGGTATTCAGTGATGCCGCCGGTAGAAGAGACACTTGCGGGTTATCTCTCGCCTGGCTCGGCATCATTGCTGAAAAGACCCACTCTCGCCACAAAGCCATTCAAGACCACTACTACGCTTGTGGGGAAGGCTTATCAGGCAAATTCTGCCACAACACAGGAAGTTCCTGAGGTTCGCTTTCGGGGGAGAAGCTTTCCAATATTGGGTTCTTCCATTTGGCCTAGTCGAGCTGTGGAACCTTCATGTTTGGCCCCTGAAGGGTACCAACTGAGGGACACTGGGCTTTCACCTGAAGTTATCGAGACCATTCTAAGTGCTAGGGCTCCCCCTACTAGAAGAATTTATGCCAATAAATGGGGTGTCTTTGAAAGATGGTGCAGTGCACATAATGCAGATCCAGTTAACTGTCAGATTGCTTCAGTTCTGGACTTTCTGCAGTAAAGATCGTCTAGGTTATGGATGTAACCTTCGTTCCCTGATGGAAGGAATGAGACGTTGTGTCGAAGAAGCAACACTAGGGGTCTCTCTTGAGCCTTCTCAATGGGAGACCCCTTCCATCCACCGGAATGTTGCGGGCGTTCCGTCCACCAGGGGCCGGAGGACTGCCTCCAATCCACCCGGGAAGGCGTGAGTCATCCGCTAGAGGGTGGAGGAGTGGCCAAGGACCAGGCAACGGAGAACCAGTAAGTTTCTCTCTCTCTCCTCTCTTTCTCCCGCTGCCACTCCATGTTGGCCATTCCCTTTCTTTTAAATATTATTATTGTGTTTTATTTTGTATTATTGTATCCGTCCCCCCGTGGGCTGAGAGAACGAGGGAGAAATGTTGCAGGGCGGTGGGCGGGCCAGGTCGTGATTCGGGCAGCAGCCTGACACGTGTGTGTATTTATCTTTTTGTTTAAGTTTATCATTAAACTATTATTTATATTGTTAAACCGGTTCACGCCTCCTTCTTTCCATTAAACAAAGATCTTTAAAAACTTTGAAGAAATTCTAACTTGTCACAGCACCTAACATACACCCTTTCCCTTGTACTTTCATGTACATTTTAACCTGACATCTGTACGTTAGAAAAAAAAGTTTTGGCCATGTTATTAGTCTGAGCTATAAAGTGCTTATTTGAGTGCTTTCTCTAAAAAATCCACTCATCACATTTACAGTGGATTTATATGTTTATAAAGTTAAGGCAATAATTGCACTGTGGGGCCTGTTGTCATGACTAGCAGTCAATATTTTTTTATTATTATTTTTTTTTCTTCAAAAATTTAAATTGAGCCAGACAATGAAATCAATGAGCTGGTGTGTTATGGTGTGGTGTGTTGTGGGCGGGGTTTGGTTGGACGCTCTGGTCCATAAAGTCTAGGGCCACTTTTTAGTCCCAGTCCGCCACTGATTGAAGTCAATGGAACAACCATACCATGCTGCTAAAAATGCTTTTGATAGAGATAACACTGAATATTCAATCATCACTATGAAATCAACATGACTATAGGGAAATGTATTTTGATAATTTTGTATATTTTAAACAAAGCTCATTTCTACAGTAGGCTACATTCTCTTTTTGTTTTACCACGGCAGTAACTGTGTTTGAATGAATGCAGCACTAATAGGCATGGCTCCCTCTGCAGGGGCATAAATGCAAATGCAACAACATGGTGTTGTTCCCAAGATAAGTATGAACTTCACAGAAGAAGTGGTTGCCTGTAGAGAATCATAAATTAAACTACCAGTTCCCTCAAACCAGAATGATGGTGTTTTAGCACCAACATAAGTGTTTAGACCAAGCACTGGATAGAACAGCTATTTTGCCATGGTTTTTTTTACCACCTCACTGCAAGATTTTGAGAATTAGAAGTCATTTTTAACTTTTAATAAAAAGTTTATTTTTTTTAACCAATAGTTCCATTTAAGTTTCATCATTTCACAACTGAATAGTCAAATTTTGTAGTGTTTATGTAGATTTGGAATAAATTAAAGCTAGAGTTACATAAAAGGCATTTTGCTTGTTTCTGAGCCGTTCACATGTCACTGGGCTTTGAAATGTTACTGACTATGCCCAACCCTAATTGTATCGTTTTCCTTTAATAATGTGATCAATGTGTGTGGTTCATTTGCTATCTCCCTAAAATTTTCACAGGATCACACATCATATTTGCAGTACAACTGGCTCACCTTTTTCTTTTTTCCATAACTTTTTTCAATGTGTTCGTTTTAATGTGAAGCTGGTGGTTAATTTTATTACTAGTGGCATGGTTTGCTCATGTGCATATCAACTTTTTATGACATTTAAAAAGGCACTAAGAAGCAAATAGCCACTCTTGTCTTATGTAAATACTGTTCCACAAGTGTTACCTGGCTCTTTAGTTTGCATTTAATTTGAAACTTACCAGTTAATCATAGTTATTATTGTTTTACTTCTAGATTGCTTAGTGTTAGACTCCTGTACTATGTGGAAATAACACCATGTTGTTCATTGTGATTAACAGATGTATAGTCTCTCAACACATTCACTATTGTGCAGATTTGCTTTACCAAAGATAATGCATAGATTTTATTGTTTGTTTGTTTTAAAGTTTGTTTCCATTACATACACAAATATTGTCAACAAATACTTTATATTGCATATTGCTTGCAAATATTTAATGCACAACTGTAAACTCTGATTGTGTCAACCTTAGAGCCTTAAACAGAAGGCTCTAGTATTTTTTCATTAAAACCTGAAAATAATTAAATAAGTTGAATGAAAATGCAATGAATGAATAAATAAATAAAAAATACTTGGTGTATATACTGTAGATTCTGCACCATTTGATGGCCATGCTGCCTCCTTTGTACAAAATGTCAGATTTCCTTTGCTTTCCTTACATTGAAGCATACAAGATGCTCTTTGGAACAATCTCAAACAATGCTGGATGACATGGATCATCAGGTTATGTGAGTCCATGTCATTAAATGAGCACATGCTGTCATTAAAGAAAAAGAGGGACAGACCAAATACTAAATACAAAGTTCTGAAATTCCTGTACAATTTTCACCCAAATTGTTTTGCTGATAAATTTGTAATAATAAAAAACCCTGATGTTACTAATAATGAAAAATTAAATCAGAAAAGATTTCAAAATCAAACATTTCTACAACATGGTCTACACAGTTCTGAAGTGAATAAGATTTGTTTGAATGTATTGTAAATACTGTATGTGACCCACAAAACATTGGAATACAGCCAACACCCCCAATACCATTTAAATACATAAACTCTTGTAGTTAGTTGTAACACAAAACACTGCAGTTGATTCTGCGTCTGTCCCTCTTCACATTTGAATGTGGACTGTAGCTCAAAGGGTGTGGTTTGAGCTATCTCCCAGCCTACAAGTACCCATGACAACTATTTGAGCTTGCTGGCAACTCACTGTCTTCACATGTTGGAGTTGCCATGGCAACTCCCCGTGGGACTCCCCCTAAATCGACAGGAGGGGCATCCAGTTGACTAACACGCTCTTCGTCAGAGAGCTAGAGGGAAAATACTGCTGTGGATCTGAGAGAAACTGAAACCTCAGGAGGACCATGCATAGAGGCCTAACACTATGATTCACAAAAACAAGCCGAGGGAACAAGCAAGCAACGGCACTTCAATATGCTAAGCTGGTGAACAAGCTTGCTGATATGTGTTGTATTAATAATAACTACAAGTGATTTTAGATTCCTCACTATAATGTGATGCAAAAATGAAAGGGGGAAAAACATTAGATTTATTCAGTTCACTACACACAAAAAAGAAGAAAAAAATAAAGACCTGACTGTGCGCAAGACACTAACAATGTCAATATTACTCCTAAACATTTCACCAAATACATAAATACACAGAAAAAAGGAAACCTTAAAAATGTGTGTAGGCCTACCCTTTTGGTTAATAAAGAGCTATATGATAAGTCCAACCATGAAAGTATATTTGTACCAGGTGTATATAAATAAAGAGCTTTGGACTGAGCTTTGTAGAGTAATCTTCATACCCTAGTTAAAGATGTCTCAACATCAATTGCACTTAGATTAAGACTCAAGGCTCAGATTTTTTTTGTTTTTTTGTGACAGGTTAATGCCATCAAAATGAAACAAAACACAAGCCATTTAGATACTTCAAATGAGGCAAAAACAACAAAATGATCAAACAAACAAAAAAAGTGAAAATAAAAATCCTTCTGAAAAGTAAAAGGCAAAATATGAAACAAATTTGATTAAAATGTGCTTTTTGTAGGGATTAGCTTTTTGATTTGGTGGTATTATAAACCAATTTGAAATTAAAGAAGCCTCTCTCCACAACATATTTATATTGTAAAAGCATAAGAACTTCTCACAGAAAGCATATGCCATTTCAGTTGCCAATGTTTGTGTTGAAAAGTTTTATTCATCCAAAAAAATGCATATAAAAAGTGACAAGGCCTTTTGTTGGCAATATGAAAGTCAATTAGATAAAACATTCTATGCTAATGCAAATGTATAATTGTAGAATTCTTTACTTCCAAATCGTGCAGTACTATGACAACTATTACTATAATACAATTACTAATCAAATCTGACTACTATGATTGGTAGAGTACTTGCAGTGTTTGCCTTTAGATTAGAAATCCACTGTTTTTAACATTTTTGATACTGTATAAACACACAGAATGTGGAAATTCTTTAAAAAATGCTTATTTGTGGAATTCACTGAAGCACCCTCCTCTGCATAGGTGCACATTGCAGATCTTACAGCCAAAAACACTCTCGTGTCTCAGGCCTTTGTTTGTGCAGTTCCGACAGCGACGTGAGCGTTCGACATGCGCTCAAGGCGGTGCCCATACTCCAGGGGCGAATCTGCATGCCGTTTACGGGCGGCTCGTTCCATGGCCCTTGCCCCCTGATAGTCACCAATCAGCTGCTGTGCCAGGCGAATACGGAAATGACGCTGAGTAAACTGTTTCCCATTAAAGCCTGCTGGTGGCGACCCTCCTCGACTCTCACGCAAAACCACATAGGCATTGACGATGCAGAGGTTAATGTAAAACCACAAGAAGTAGCGCCACCATTTTTTGCACGGCCTCCCAACGTGGTAACACTCCCTTAGCTGGTCGCATAAGTCAACACCCCTCATGTTCTCCTGATATAAAAGCAGAGGGAGTGGACGTGTTATTGCAAGCCCTGCCATACCAGCGCAATCCCCATCGCTTGCATCTCCTTCCCGCTTGCCTGGCCCGATGCCCACAATGCCAGGTGCAGAGTTAGATGATAGGCAGCTAACAACTTTGGCATCCCTTGTGACGGTGGCCACAATGTTGCCGTGTTGACACTGATAGAACTCGCCCCGTGCAAGTTTTCCAACACTGCGAGGCTTGAGGGCATCAGGGTATCCACGGCGACACGGGTTGGTGGGGCCACATGCGTAGAGCCCTTGATGCAGTAGATGCTGCAGCAGGGGCACAGATGTGAAGAAGCTGTCCATGAAAAGATGGTGGTATCTACCCTCAAGCCCCCTCACCAGTGATGTCACTACCTTGTGGCCCACCGCGGTAGCTGCCACATCGCCGCTAGGCTTCCCAACATAAATACGAGTGCGGTGGCAGTAGCCTGAGCGAGAGTCACAAAGCATCCACACCTTAAGGCCCTTATGCAAAGGCTTATAAGGCATGTACTGAGTTGGGGAAAAGCGTCCCTTCTTGACAATGGCACACTCATCAATAGTCAAACAACGGTTGGGCAGATAGGCGTCCCAAATGGTATTTCCAACCATATCCAGCAAAGGTCGAATTTTGTAAAGTCCATCGTAGCCCCGCTCACCTTTGGACGGCTCAGACTCGCGGTCACATATGTGCAGATGTTGGTTGAGTTTTTCGAAACGCCGGGCAGTCATTGTTTTTTTAAATCCAGCATTCCCTATAAAAATGTCACTTGCCCAGTACATGCCGCAATCTGGGAGTTGATTGATACCCATTAGAATGTTAAGACCGATGTATGCCTTCATTTCTCTAATGCCAGTTGGGTGCCAGTGAGTGTCCGATCTACCTCTCCTCCTTTGCCGAAAGAGGGCGTAGTTGTTTGTTTGTTCTACCATGTGTTCAAACAATGAATCTGGGAAGAGCAACCGGAAATAGTCTAAAATGTCAGCATCATCCCCAAGTGAGTGCTGAGGGCCACTGTCAGAGGTGAATGGCTCAATTGATATTACCTGATCAGGCTCTCCCCAGAAATCCGGAGAGGTGCATTCTTCTATAGCATCATATGTGCTGAATAAATCCGAGTGTTCCTCTTCTTCTAAATCGGAAAAATCGATATCCGAATCGGTTGAAGAGGTTTCAGAGCAATTATTGGAAGTCGCATAATAGGAGTCCTCTTCGTACTCTTCGTGCGTGATCCCGTTTCCAGTGACTAAAATAATATTGCAGTCGCCTCCCGCGATGGCGGAGTCCGCAGTCTCTTCTTCTGCTGCCGCTGTGATCTCCAGCTCAGACTCCCCCTTGTTCTCCTGCAGTTCTTCGTCCTCGTCCGATTCGGACTTTCTGAAGGGAATCTCGAACCACTTCACATCGACTGGGATATTTATGGGACAGTCCTCGCTGTCGGATACCGCGTTCGTTTCTGTGTCAGTGCTAGTTTCCAAAATAGTAAAAAGCTCTCCTCTTTTTCTTGCCGCCATGACGGGGTATTGAACTGCCCCTGCATGAGTCCTTTATTTATTTTAGCGGGGCAAATGTTCGTCAAAACTAATCGCACATTCAAAATCGCCTGAAATGTTCTCGCGCGTGCACCCGGAGAACTCATTGGTCTCTGAATCACGCTGTTTTGAAGGATAGTTTCTCATGGTTTCCGCTCCCGCGTTGGTACGCTTTGTAGCGCACTGTGGCCGCAGACGTCAGAAGCTGCTTGCATGTCCTGCTTTGTAAGGGCGTTTTGCGACTGCAGGCAGCTGGGGTTGCTGCTAGTTCGATAGGCTGGCAGATGGCCGCTTGCTGTTTTAATGCCCGTTGGCACATGCCACTTTCGGTGCGTGGCCATATGCGCCCGTAGATACATCAGATACAACGTTAGGGAGCCTATAGATAATACTGCAAAATAATAATAATGAGTCATTATCGTTTGTATTTCTCGAATAGCTATAGCGTTGACGTATCTGATAATTCTGCGTTGATTCGAGGTTGGAAATTGCAACTAAGATTTTCTTATTTTGATGCATTGAGACACACCGACCATTCTAGATTTAAAGAGCCGATAAAGCGCCAGTTTTTAAATTGAGAATGATAGTGACAAGTGTTCTGACGTTGCACCTGGCTAGCCTGCCCTATCACAGCATATATCCGTTTGTTTGTTTTTCCACGCCAAGGTGTAGGTTAGACGAACAGATGAATACTTACAATGATACAACTGCTTTTGTCGTATAACTGGGTTTTTCTCAGCACATTTTTATGAAAGGTGGATCCATCTTGAGCTGTATCAGCAGTAGGCTATGAGGAAGTTTCATTATTTTAAACTATATTAGATACTAATACTGTATATTATTTTTTATTTAGCTAAAGATTACGCTGTATGAAATTGAAATGCATAAATCTTATGTGTGTGTACTTGGTTGTGTGTAATTATAACAAAAGTGCTCTTTGAAGAATAATGAACTCAAACAACATGATGAATATATGAACCATGATTAACGTAACATAACAAAGTACGCACCCATGCTTGAAACTGCCCGTAATTTAACACATTGTGATGAGTTTATTTAATTTTGTTCGTGCATGTGAAACACTATATCGCTTTACGTCTTAATTATACTCAAATAAAACAAGCACCCACTTTGAGCTTTAATATTTGCAAAATAGGCTACATGGTGACAGTGACAGAAACACAACATTTTTTACCTCAAACAAAAACTGAGGTAAAAAAAAAATAAAAAAAAAATACTTTTCCAAGAGCACTCAGTTGCTGCAGTCTCAAAGAAACTCTATTGGTGGGGTGGAGAGACATTGACCAATAGGGACACAGAGTAGCCTACATGAAAGAGTGTGGAGATAGTAATGGAGGAGAGATGAAAAGGAGAATTAGTAGCCAACAGACAGAGATAAATTCTATGTTGTATTGGTTTTACAAACCTCTTAATTTCATCATTAATGTAGCTGCCATATGATATTTACCTTTATACAATTCAGCGTCCCTTCTTATCCATATTATAATTACCATTAGTAGGCTACCTTAGTCAGCTTATTCTCTGTTGCTGACATAAGAGCAAATGGATGGACAAATGAATGAATTAGTTACTTTATTATAATATCCTTCCCTTAGAATCTCTAACTTGAAAATGTAGCTCATTAAATTAAATTTTAATTAAATATAATATTCAAGAGAATAATAAAGCACTACTGCCTTTCTGCATTATTATATTAATGCAGCACGGATCTCTGAACTAGCAGTGACACATGCCCCCTGTTATGCTGACACACAAAAAAAGCCAGCTCTGCATTGGATGGTGTGCACTCTGGTCTGGATTAGCTGGTGTGATCCTGTGTGGAATGTCTTCCCTTAAGAGGAATGATATACCATGCAAATGAAGTAAGATGAACATCTTATTTCCTAATCAAATGGTAAAAGGAATATAGTGACATACTATAAGTGATCTATTGGGGTTTGGTGCTCTTTTTGTGGCCCATTCGTATTTCCTTGTGATGTAAGCATGGCTACTGGTTCTAAAACAGGAGTAAACACCCCTGAGATTCAGGCAGGCTCTGCCAGAGGGATCCCTTAAATTTAATTGCATCAGTGTTACTTCATTATCTACTTCATGTTCCAGCTGAGGTCTCTACTCAACTGAGGAATTTAGCAAACAGGGCCAATGGAATACAGATATATCCAACCCTTAAAATCTAGCTATAACTCCAGTGCTGAGCAACAATGTGCATGCAAACATTGGATCTTTTTGTCAGACTAATTTATCTTTCATGGCCTTAAGGATGAATGAGATATTCTGAGATCATGTTTGTAATCTGAGACAAAATAGGCTTTCAATGTACTTATAAAGTTTTATTTGACGAAAAGTTTATTTGACCATACTCACAATAAAGAGAGAACGGCATGGAAAAATACCATTTAGATTTTATGCCGACCTAAACATGCTGAGTTATCATCAATGACCACTAGAGAGAGCTACAGTTCAACCTATTTATATAAGAGCCGTCGTCTCAAGTTATTCCAGAGGATGAGTATTGGCTCTTTTTCTATATAACATTCTGTTTGCACTTCTTACAACTACTAGGTCATAGAATTAAACAGGATTCACATTTAGCTTTAACTTACAAATAATACGTGAAAAAAAGAAAGCTCTTTGCTTTATACTACCAGATTTGCTTCCTAAAACAGTTTGAAGATGTTTGATGAGAACTGCTCTCAGATACCCCTACACACACCCTGGGAGGTAAAGGCCATCAAGCCATCTTTGCACTTTTTGTGGTCATAACACATGTTTCCAATCAGTGATGAATTGTGTTAGTAATGGTTTTGGATAAAGTCTGAACTAAGCTCTTTTTATTCCAACAGACAACCAGATCCAACAGTAATTGCTCTTAACCATAGAGAAACACTTTTTTGGCCACTTTGATTTCTTTTGATATTCTGAGAAGGCAATTTCAAAGGCACTGGTTTCTGGCCCAAACCGTTGCATAAGAGGACAGTCTATATGAGTTGTAGTTTACATAAGCAGAAGGCCAGCTAGATTGTCTATTTCAAAATAAAATGTGAATATAAAGCCTTGCATGTTCTATGATTTAAACAGATGCTGTGATGTACACAGGGTGTATCGGCATGTGATCGTGATGAATCTGGGCTTTAAATAAGCATCTCGTCCCTCCTTAACTAAACACATCATTCATTGCATTTCACCATCAGACAGCTCTTTTATGACTGAAAATGCAAACAAAGACTAATAACAGGAAAGCTGTGTAGAGATTACTTGCAATTAAAATGCTATTAAATATAATATCATTTTTGGATTGCCTCGTGTATACTTGGCTTTAACTTCAATCTCTCGTGTTGTTTGTATTGCACAACATTTGAACAGTAATGGACTAACATGGGCCATGCTGAATGTAGAAGTATAATACAGTATTTTATATACATATATAATTATTTTACTTTAAAGTGTAACACTTTACAATACGGGTGCATTAATATGCATTAATTCATGCTTAACTAATGCACAGATAATATTGAGTTAATGTATGACTCATGCTTAACCAAGCCATTCAGCAATGATTGCCACATCAGCAACTAATAAAGAGTCTGTACGATTAATATATTAAGTCATGTATGAATTGCTATTAATTGAATGTGTAATCGTGGATTAATTCCCTAACAACTTATTATATGAACTAATAGTGTTGATTAATTTGTTAATTACCACAATGAGCTGAAGCCATATATTTGAACTTCCACCCAATACAGGTGCACTAATATGCATTAATACATGTTATTACTTAATTACTGCATTATTTCTGCAAATTAATGTGTTAATTAAAACAATTAAAAAAAGAGATATACAAAATATTACATATATGTATTTATATGTGATATTTTATATATCACTTTTTTATCTCTGCATCCCACTGTTTTTTTCTTTTTCTTTAGTGAGGCAATGTTTTTGGAAACCGATGTTAAATAAACAGCATTTATAAAGTCCAATGATGGTCATTAAAGATAAATGTGTCCTCAAATCATGACTTTTTAGTACATTGAATGTATCAGCAGTTTTAATTAATTATTAACTAATGGTTTGCAAAGATATCATTATATTATGACTTGTGACATTATATTATACCTGTTGAGGCACATGACTATTAACTCATTATTAAGTGATTGTTGTAATTAACACATGCATTTGCAGTAATAATGCAGTAATTAAGTAATAACATATTAGTGCACCCATATTGGGTGGAAGTTCAAATATATGGCTTCAGCTCATTATGGTAATTAACACATTCATCGACACTATTAGTTCATATAATACGTTATTAGGAAATTAATCCAGGATAACATTTAATTAATAGCAATTCATACATGACTTAATATATTAATCAGAGAGACTCTTTATTAGTTGCTGATGTGGCAATCATTAATGAATGGCTTGGTTAAGCATGAGTCATACATTAACTCAATATTATCTGTGCATTAGTTAAGCATGAATTAATGCTTATTAATGCACCTGTATTGTAAAGTGTTACCCTTAAAGATTAAATATGACACAACATCAACCATATATAAAATAATAAAGATGCAATGAACAGAATTAAGCAAACACAGTTGTTTGTCATTTAAATGCTAAATCATTATGCAGTATCATACAATACACCAGTGCTGATATTAAATGTTACATATACAAAAAGAATGAAATAAGTCCTTTTGAAATAATAATCAGTGGTGAATGACAACAATTGTGATACACTGAGATGTATACAGATTTACTAATTTGTTATGTTTAGTTACACTTTTTGCCACATAATTTTAATTTCTAAAAGAGTTTAGTGTTTGCTTGCAAATAGATGTGCTATAAAGCATGTAGCTTATTTCTGAAATTTTTAAAAGTCCAATCTCATAACCCCATCCACACCACTTCTGTTTCATTATGGATCATCATCATGGAAATCCCAGCAGATGTGTGTGAGCAAGCAAACCTCAGTCTAATCCAGTCAATCTCTTTTGTAGCAGCCCTTTGAGTGAATCCCAGGTTTCTTCATTTAATCATGAGTAATCCAGACTTGATTTTTTTCTCAGGCTGCCATCATACTGTGGTGTAGCGATAAAATTGTGCTTTCACACAGTTTTTGTGCTTTAATCTTAAAATAACCTACTGAAAACATTCACAGACAAGTTTCAGACAGTGAGCAAGACAAAAGAAGTGACTGGCTAAAATTTATGGTGAAATGTTAATGTTCTAAGAATTGTTTTTCCACAAGCCTTTCCTTGTAATAAATGATCAGGTGTCAGAGAAGATATCTCAGATGCACAACGATGTAAATGCAGCTATGTTTGTAAGCGTGTTGGATGACTGTTAACCCCCTCCCCCCCGATGAACAGTCACAGATCTTTCACAATAGGCACATTGTTGTACACTGACTAGAAATACATAATGTTTTTTTATAAAGTCAAACCGATTATTTGTCAGTTTTAAAATAAAATGACATCAGACTAATTCCTAATATGTGTGGCACATACGAAAATGCCTGTTTGAAAAAGCTAGAAAAAAGACTTGTATCCTCCACATTATGCATCAATCAGGGGCTATTTCGGCTGTGGATAAATTCAGTATTTTAGCCAAAATATATCTTTAAACCAAAAACCTTTTGGCTTTTTAGTGCTCTAGATCATGTGATTCCTTTTGGTGTGAGCGTTAATGTAATATGTAAGAATTAATATAAATATAACTGATTATTATAAATGTTTGGTGAATTGTAATCTTCTGGATAAGACATCATTTTAATACACTTAATAAAATCTGTATTAAAAGCAAACTCCCAACATTTCCAATAATGTTTCAATAGCAAAATGTTGCTGTGTTCCCAAAATGTTGCTGTAATCCCACTCTCCACACATCAATCATTATGTATGACTATGTTTCAGTTTACGCACTTGTGTCCCCAGAGTTGATACAAATATTTGGAATTCAAAACCACAAAATAGCTGTTATATTTGTTGAAATAAGAATTGTATCCTATAATGTGAAATGTATGCGCTGTGATATTTATTCAACAGTGACAACAAATTGCAACACTAATGTTATCTTAGAAATGGAATCCAGCAAACGTCCAGCTCCCAGCACCTACACAAAGTCAGAGTAAGCCAAAAAAATGAAAAACATGTATTGAAACTGTATAAAAAAAATTATTTAAAAAAATATATGCACTTTTAAGTGTTCTTCTCCCCTTTCTTGCAATGTATGTATGTGATGAGGAGGAAGGCAGGGCATGGCCATGACCATGCACGCCCGGCCCCCAATTGGGGTAATCAGCTGAGGAGAGGGATAAGTGGAGCGGAATGCGGCAGTATAAGAGAGACCAGAGCCACCACCTGAAGCTGTTTGGCCATCAAGAGCCCTTTTTATTTAAGTTTTATTAAGACTGAGAGAGAGTAATAAAACACTCACCTTTGACTGTTTTATGTCTCCTGACTCCTCCTTTGCCCAGAACTTAGAAACTTGTTACATTTGTGCTCATGCCTGGGAAGGAGGAGGGATGCGCTCTCATGGAGTCCTCGCCACTGCCATCCACCCAAAGGAGCAGCTGTGGCTGGGAGATGGAGGAGTTGCTGCCAGTGGCCTGGATGCGGAGGAACGGGGCAGAGGAGTCCTCTTGGTGGCACGGTTACTCACCTCAATCTGGGTGGTGGAGGACAAGTCTCAGTTGCCTCCACTTCCGAGACAGTCAATCTGCACATCTTATCACGTGGCTCGCTGTGCATGATACCGCAGAGACTCTGCATGTGGAGACACATGCAACTCTCTGCAATCCACGCACAAATTACCACATGCCCCATGGAGAGCAAGAACCCCTAATCGTGACCATGAGGAGGTTACTCCATGTGACTCTACCTTCCCTAGCAACCAGGCCAATTTGGTTGCTTAGGAGACCTGGCTGGAGTCACTCAGCATGCCCTGGATTCGAACTGGCGACACCAGGGGTGGTAGTCAGCATCAATACTTGCTGAGCTACCCAGGCCCCTTTATTAATATATTTTTAATATTTTGTATTTTAAGCAACAAATTGGAACTGCACATATGAAGAATCAATATTTATAAGCAGAAAACATAGCTTTATAACGGCAGTATTCTTGGTTATTTATTTAATAGTGAAGGGAAAATATATCCTCCAACTCTCTTCAGAACTCCTTTGCAGTTGATTCAGTAATAACTAGCATGGTCAAATAAGTTGTCTGGGCATAGAAAAATGCAATACGCTGCCTAATTTTCCTTGGAAAACCAGTGAACTACGGTATGAATATGGTATAAATAAAGACTCCTTTAGTTTTTATGACAGACTCTGATAGATAAAGAATCATTAACCTGTGCAATGGCAGACATTATTTAGAGACACTGCTTGGAGCAACATTATGTGGTATGTTTAAATTAATTTGCCTACAGCATTTAAATGTGTGGCATGACCTCCCATACTAACCTTTGAACCCTGGTCTGTATTCTCATAAAATACAAGGAAAGTATGTTTATGTGTGTATAGAGTTCACTTTCCCTTGGGATGGCAGAACAAACAAGCCATTGCAGAAAAAAATCAAAGACTACACAGTTTTATTGATAAGGTAAGATGCTGGGTCAAAGATGACATGGTGAGTTCTTCCTAGGTTTATTATGGTTAACATAAGCTATGGTCTTACCAACCAGTGGGTGACTAAGCAAACATGGCACACATGTGGTTCATAATTTTTTACAGCATTTTACCTGAGGATTACATATAATGTAGAGTATGCGAAGACAATATTTAATAATTTGTACTATATAGAAATAATGTAATTTGTTTTTCTTGCATAATATAATCACCCTCTCTCCAAGTTTATTGATTTCCTTCCCACTGTGTCATACAATGGTTGCTTGGGGCTGTTTAAAAACTGCTGTGTAAGCAGGATCCTGTCCTTGAGCTTGAAGTTAAATGAGTCTTTGTGTTTATGTGACTATTGTGGTCTAAATATACAGACCCCCTCACTGCAACTACATTTTTGTTGTTGATAGCTTTACAGCATTGTTGATTAGGCATTATCGTATAATTATAGAATGCAACAGTTTTACATCAACTGACTGGCAATGGTTTGATAATCGTGGTTATAGCTGACAGAAGAAAGGATATACTTCACAAAAACAACATTGGCATTTAAGTATCAATACCATGTTTTGAACCATATTGTATGAACTTAGTTCAAAATGCACTGGGACACTCAAGCATAATCACCTTTTGCTCTAATGCCACTGATAGTTCTTTGCACAAGAATCCTCTGAGACATGGGATTTGGTCCAGTGGAAACCATGCAGATATGTTCATTTAAAAAAATGTTGAGCATTATTCGGAGGTAGTATTTTCACTCTAAAATGACAGTTTTACTCCTCTGATGGTTAAGTTTAGGGTGAGGTTTGGGTTAGGGTGTACAGTTAAAAATATGCATTACTGTTGACTGTATTACATAATTTACAACTAAAAATACAACTCGCTTTTGGTGCCATTATGTGGACATTTCACCAGGAAACTGGAGAAAACACATGCCCATATGTTGGACAACACTTCTAGCTTCGGCCACTGGGGGCAGTGATTCGGATTTCGGTAAGCATAGACTGATTTCAGCAGAGTTTCTGGTGTCCCCGTAGGGTAAGATGGTGTCCCACTAGTGAGTTGGTGCCCTACACAGACTGTGTATATATGCATATAGGGAGCCATGGTACTTTCTCAGTGTGATCAATCTGGGTTAGTACTGTGTGGGAAAAGATTAGAAACTCCTTGAAATCAAAATTAGATTTGGGGGACTCTCATTCACTTTTAGTAGCTATATACATTTAAAACTGACAGTCTTTCTCCTCCAGAAAAACAGTCAAAAAATATTGCTGACTCATCCTGCACAACAGATTTTGTCCAATCAAATGTTCTCTAGAATGAGAATGCCACAATTTAGGCGGATGTTATTTTCACATAGTGGCAGATATTATTTACACCCCAACCCTGGTGCAAATAGTGGCATATTCTGTTTATACCCATATTTAAATAGTTACATACAGTATATGGGAATCACTGCAGCATGTTTATTGTGTTCATATAGAGCCCCACATACACCCTATAACAACCCCTACCCCTAAATCTAACCTTAACCTTCCCTTAGAAAAAATAACCTTTGTTTTTACTGCAGTAACCACAGTTTCCCCATTATATATTTTTAGAAAAATAATAGTAACCACAAAATTAACCATGGTTACAACATTACCACTGTAGTACTGGTGCCACTATTTGCACCAGGTTTGGGGTGTAAATAATATCTGCCACTATGTGAAAAGTACCACCATGGTTAACTGCAATAAAACTATGGTTTCTGCCAAAAAAACATGGTTACTACAATATTACTATAGCAATACAGTAATGCAATCTACACACAAGGAATGCTGAATGGCAGGAGTAAGAGTAAAGGAACAAGTGTGATCGACAGGCCCTGCCTCCAGTTCAAACTACTCTCTACACTCCCCAACATTCACTTTGACCAAATCACTGCAATGAAATCAAACTTTAAATAATTTTTTATTTATTATTGTAAGTAGCATTAAAGAAAATGTTAAAGGAATAATTTATGCCATCTCAGATATGTATGACTTCCTTTCTCTGAACTCAAATGAAGAATTTCAGAAGAAATTCTCCAAAAATCACATAAATCAGCATAAAAGTAAACCATAAGACTCAAGTGGTTAAATCAATATCTTCAGAAATGATATGATAGGTACAGTGAGTGAGAAACAGATAACTTTTACATTCTTCTTTTGTTTTTGCTGATTCACATTCGTCATGCATAGTGCCTCCTACTGGGCAGGGAGAAGAATTACAAGCAAAAAAGGACTAAAATATTGATTGGTTCCTCACCCACACTTATTATATCACTTCTGAAAATATGGATTAAAATATGGATTATTTTTATGAGCTTTTTGGAGCGTAAACATTTTGCCACCCATTCACTTGCATTATATGGACCTACAGAGCTGAAATATTCATCTAAAATCAAATTTGGGGACAAAAGGCGGTATCTAACCAGGGTCGCTAGCACCAGGGTCGGTACACATTCACTCCGTCTTTAACACCTCACACCTATTGTTTATTTTGTCTGACATTTCTCTAGTTCCAACATACTATTGGGGTGCAAATAGTCACTCCACATAATTTATGCATATTTTCTATAAAAAGAAAATCATGGTATAAACGGGATGAGTGCAATAGTCGGGTTTGAAAAAAATACAGACGGAAATAAAGATACCATTAATTTTCTCTACAGGCAATCTACTTTTTTTAAACAATAACTTTATTCGTTAATCTTTAAAGAAAGACTTAACGTGAGCTCTGAGGTTGTTGATCGATGGTATATGTATCTGTTGAAGCCTTCAAACCACATTATTTCAACTTTATTGTATAAAAATTGTGTTTAATAACAGGATTCCTGTTGAAAAACTACATTACCCCTGATTCAGCAGAGAAAGTTCCACCAATCAGAGAATCATGGCCAACAATGTGCACCAAACAGTGACCGCCCAAAGAAAACTCTTTAGGCAAATTTACAGGGTTTTTCTCAAAAGACAGTTAGGGATAACTTCAAAGGAGTGCAAACTGGCATCATCTGCAGAACAACTGAAGGTGCAAGCTTCTGCAGCACACAAGACAAATGATTAGCTCATCTCAATGTAAGCAAATATTATAGTTTAACTATAACATAGCATAGTTTTTTCCATGCTGTAAAGAAAAAATAGGAAGGAAACACATTGTATGCAGCAGTGCAGTGGACTTTTTCTCAATAAATCTGAGAATTTGTGAAGGAAGCAGCAGAATTATTGCACTGGTTTCTGTGAAAGTTGTGATGAAGGGGAAAACACTGCAATGACAGAAACCACTTTGATCTACCTGCAAATCAGACCAGCAGTTCTTGCTCCAGCTGGCGAATTGTAGTGTTAGAATTTTAACATAGGCAGCTCAAGCTCCCATTAACTTTAAAACATGACAATTTCCTTCATCACCATGAATCACTTTACTGCATCACAAAAACTGAATGGTATTCTTTTTTTATGGAAAACATAATAGAGGGGAAATTGCTAAATTTGCAGTGCAAAATTGGCATCACACCTCCATGTGTTCACATGATGTAAGAGAAAAGTGTTTATGGTGTTTTATTCAGTTCTGTCCTACCATCGCTCTGAGCCTCTGACTTCCATGTCCACATCTTAGACTAAGAGTTAACAGTATGGAGAGGATGGAAACAATTTGCTGTATCATAATTTAATCTAATTGAAAGCATCTGTTTTTACCCTTTTTGAGCAGATGGCTTTGGTGATCCTTGTGTTTTATTCCTCCTCCTCCTCGAACAAAGCTAGTTTTGGCTGAGTCAGGGCTTTATCAGTATGAGTGGGCTTTAAGGTTGTTTGGGAAAAGCCTGTTACCAGAAACTTTACCCTGGAGCCCTTGGCGCAGTAGGGCAGTCTGAGATTAAATGCATAGGCTTCAAAGAGAACATGCTGAGCCTTCCTCTTCAGGCTATGGGCCAATGACCCAGAAGATGCTCTTGTTAATTTTAAGTGTTAACAGGAAGGATCAGTTATGAATACCTTTTGATGTAAGCTTATCAAAATGACCAATTAATTCAGATTGAACTGACAAAAAAAAAAAAAGTATTCTTAGAGAAAGCAACAGTATGCACTGCAACAACCTCACTGGTTATTAGTTTTAGGTCCTGTAGATCAGGTCAAATTCACAATTTTTAAAACTACTACAAAACTACTTTTTGCTATTAACGCAACACATTTTTACCTTATAACAAAATTAGAAAATACCTTGAATCATCACTTATGCCTGTGTTAATGCACTGACATCTAACTCAACTCATTTTAGATAGATACATTGTTTAATTACAGAGTAAACCTGAATAGTTGGGGTTACACCAGTTAAAGTAATATTTAAGGGTCAGGTCAGCTGAAAGTAAGCAAACCCTTCAGCATGCTTTCAATGATTTTGTACGCCCCCAGGAGATAGGCCAAACACTCTTTGATCTCAGTTTTAAATATTAATACTGCATGATTAGATTGGGAGGCAGATGTGAATTTACTGAAATTAACAACAATAAAATCTGTAAACAGTAATCTACGTAAGGCTATGACAGCAAGACTTCTTAACGTCATGGTTATTGTTGTAACCTCCGTTCCCAGAGGGAAGGAACGAGAAGTTGTGTCGAATGAAGTGACACAAGGGGTCTTCCTGGGGTGTCAAACGTTCCTCTGAACCTAAGAAAAGGCCAATGTCAAGTTGGCAGACAGAATTTGCATGCCCCGCCCCGGACATACGGCTATAATGGGAAGTGGGGCAGTGAGTGCCAGTCAGGATTTTGCACTGAGGAGCTGAAAATAAGGTACGGCCATTTACAGTGGTAGGTCTAGTGCTGTGGCAGGAGGGACACAATGTCTCATTCCTTCCTTCAGGGAACGGAGGTTACAACAGTAACCATGACATTCGCCTTCTGTCACTCACTCGACGTTGTGTCGAATGAAGTGACACAAGGGGTCCCATATAAAAATGGCACGCACTGACTGTGTTACGTGAACTGCCGAGACAGGTGCAAGCAGGCTACTGTGTACTAGAGGCAACTGTGTCATCTGCACGTAGCCCTCCCCAACACCCCCAAAGAGGTGTCACATACAGACCTTAGGTTTCCCGCACCCCTGATGGGGGGAACAGGCGCTACATGACTAGCATGGGAGCAAGCCCAGCAGCCGCACCTTTTCTATCACTATGTCTCTCTCATAGGACGTGAAGCGGCTGGGGCTATCTTAACACTATGAAATGCATCAGGGAAGGCGGTCTTTCCCGGTCCTATTCTTTCAGGGGGAAAGACCCTGTGGAGGCCACATCCTGCCCAGTCTAGGGGGAGGTAACGTTTGGCAAATACACCATGAGGGTTGTGAAGCCATACGTTGTAAATGGCACGGTGTTAGGTCCAGCCTAATGAGGGGGGACTCTACAAGCACGGCGACTGGGGCAAACGTCGCCCAAGGGAAACGCGGGTCCACCGACAGGGGGACCGTACTGTGGGAAATACATCATGGGGAGTTAGCCTAAAAAAAAGGTAACTAAGTACAGAGCACCTGTGACTCGTAGTGGGTTTGGACGAGACCGACTCAACTCTGAGATTGTAAAATCTGGCAACGGTATTGGGTGTTTCTCAGCCCGCTACTTTGCAGATGTCTGCTAAGGAGGAGCCATGGGCCAGTGCCCACGAGGATGCCACACTTCTCGTAGAGTGTGCTCGAACCCGCAAGGGGGCGGACACGGCCTGGGTGTGATAAGCTAAGGAAATAGCATCAACGACCCAGTGAGCTAACCTCTGTTTGGAGACGGCAGTCCCTTTCCTCCATCCGCCGAAGCAGACAAAGAGCTGCTCAGAATATCTAAAGCTCTGCGTGCGGACCAAATAGATACGCAAAGCACGTACCGGACACAGCAACGAAAGGGCTGGGTCTGCCTCCTCCTGGGGCAGCGCTTGCACGACTGGTCCCTGAAGGGGGTCTTAGGAACCTTGGGCATGTAACTCGGTCACGGACTCGGGATAACGTGAGAATGTGCCGGAACGAACTCCAGGTAGGTGTCACTGACAGAGAACACTTGCAGGTCCCCAACCCTCTTGATGGAGGCTAACGCGATCAGTAGGGCCTTGAGATCATCTGAATCAAGCGGCTCAAAGGGGGGTCTCTGAAGGCCCGAGAGGACCACTGAGAGATCACTGGAGGGGAATAGGCTAGGCCGGGGAGGGTTCAGTCTCTTGACGCCTTTCAGTAACCTGATAATCAAGTTGTGCTTACCTAGGGACTTGCCATCTACTGCGTTGTGGTGGGCTGCGATAGCAGATACATACACCTTCAAGGTGGAGGGGGACAAACTCTTTTAGAGAAATCAAAACTCTTTTAGGAGGATAACAATCTTTTAACAGTGAAAAGCGCCGTCAAACGCCTAGGGGCGTAGACTGCACAGCGTGCAGAGAGAGAGAAAACGCCAGCTGGAAATGCACCATAGATCCAACAGCAATGCTTCTTGCTGACAGAGGTGACTGAAACAGAGATGAACTTCAGCTTGCTGTTGCACAACCGTTCGGCTCCGAAGAAAATTTCTGACTGGCACTCGCTGCCTCGCTTCCCTTTATACTCGTATGTCCGGGTGGGGCATGCAAATTCTGTCTGCCAACTTGATATTGGCCTTTTTTCAGGTCCACAGATATGTTTGGCACCCCAGGAAGACCCCTTGTGTCACTTCATTCGCCACAACGTCGAGTGAGTTACAGAAGGGGAACTAATATTTCTCTTTCATCAGGATCTTAAGTATTACTATTTTCATTAAAGTTAATTATAACTGACCATATTTACAGGGGAAAACTCATAACTTCATCCTTAATTCACGGGGGTCAGGCTTGTTAAATTCTCCTTTGTACTTGCCTTTATGATAATTTACCACAGTTCTTGCATAGTATGTAATTGTAAAAGCATGTTGATCAAAGGTAAAACCATGCTCCTTATTACCAGATGTATTTATGGTTCCTTAAAAACAAACTATGGAATTTAAAATGATTTTAAATAGCAAAAAGTAGTTTTGTAGTAGTTTTAAAAATTGCCAAAACAACATTGTTTCTACAGTTAGTGTTACTAACAGCAATGCAACAAGTATGGTGATGTGTGGTTTGAAAAGAATGCAATTACCATTGTGAATGATACAATATTTTCCTGTTTACCATGTCATTGCTGTTTAGAATGTCTGGGATGTTTAATCTGGATTCAGAGAGTTTTGCATGGAGTCTTTAAGGTTTTTCAGATCTTGCGCTGTTTACCACGGGACTGCATGGAGCGAGCACATAGTAAGTTTGTCAGAGAGGGCCGGTCCCACTCTCGCTCTGCTCTCAAGCTGCACAGATTAATCAGGTAGCGGTCTTTCTTCATATTTTTGGAGTATTTGGTGTTTTCCACGTAGTAAAAAATTCCACCGCAGTTGTTACGATCCCTGTGTTCTCTAGTCACGTTCATGTCACTCTTCCTTGGTATCCGTCCCGTGTTTTCGGTTTCACCGAACACGTTCCCTGTCATGTCTTCCTTGTTGCCCGCCTGTGTTTCACTGTCTCTGTTAGAACTACACTTCCCTTCGTCCTCACTCCTCATCACCGCTGTCACAGCGTTATTGTCCGCACCTGTCGTCTATTTTATTATCACCTGTCTTCATTAATCTGTCATTGGTTTTGTTTGCTCATTGGTTCCTTTGTTCTCTGTCTGTGTATTTAAGCCCTGTCTGTTTGTGCTGTGGTTGTCGTTCGTTAATGTTAGTATCACGTTTCCGTGTATCAGTTCCGATGTCTGCTTAAACGCCTTCTGTCCGTGTTCCCTGTCAGTCTGTCTACCCGTTCATGGTTACCCTGTCGTCCGTCCAAGGTTCCCCTGCTGTTCTCGCGTTCCTGCCTGTTTTCCCATCGTGGACTTTCCTTTGTTCTAGTGTTTGTTTATTTTTTATCCCAATAAAGCCTGCGTTTGGATCCGCACTCTTGTCTGTCTTCCCTGATCATCATAGAACGAACGACCCTCTAACATGGATCCAGCGGTTTTACGTGCAAGCTGCAAGCTGCTGAGCCTCAAGCAGGAAGACCGTTCGGTGGAGGAGTACACCCGCGATTTCCTCTTGATTGCGGGTGCCACTGACTTCTCTGACTCCGATCTGGTGGCGTTTTTCCAGGCCAACCTGAGTGGTGCGCTCCAGGAGCGGTTACCACCGATGACGCGTGGCTGGACGCTCCGCGAGTTCGTTGAGGAGACTCTGCTGGTCTGCGCTTCGCCGTTTACTGTGGCCGTCATCGAGGAGAACCCTGCCACTCCTCCCACAGTGGTAACCCTCCATTCGCCCGTGGCACGCCTGCCTTGGTCAGTGAGCCTGCACGGGCCACTTCATCTGCCCGGAGGAGGAGGAGAAGACAGGCTTCCGCCTCCCGGCCCACGCCTGCCACGGCCAGCGAGCCAGCGCCCACGCCTGCCACGGCCAGCGAGCCAGTGCCCACGCCTGCCACGGCCAGCGAGCCAGCGCCCACGCCTGCCACGGCCAGCGAGCCAGAGCTCCACACTCTGCCTCCGAGCTTCAGAGCTCCGCCTCGAGCTTCAGAGCTCGCTTCGAGCTTTCCAGAGCTCCGCCTCCCGAGCTTTCTAGAGCTCCGCCTTCCAAGCCTCCCGAGCTTTCCAGAGCTCCGCCTTTCGAGCCTCTCAAGCCTTCCAGGGCTCCGCCTCTCGAGCCTTCCAGGGCTCCGTCTCCCGAGCCTCCTACGGCTCCGCCTCTCGAGCCTTCCAGGGCTCCGCCTCTCGGGTCTCTCGAGCCTCCTAGGGCTCTGCCTCTCGGGTCTCTCGAGTCTTCCAGGGCTCCTCCTCCCGAGTCTTCCGGGGCTCCGTCTCTCACGTCACCTAGGGCTCCGCCTCTCAAGTCTCTCGAGCATGCCAGGGCTCTGCCCCTCAAGCCTCTCGAGCCTTCCAGGGCTCCACCTCCCAGGCCTCTCGAGTCTCCTACGGCTTCTCTCCCAGAGACTCCCGAGCCTCCTATGGCTCCGCCCCCAGAGCCTCCTACGGCTCCGACCCCAGAGACTCCAGAGCCTTCCAGATCTCTGCCTTTAAAGCCTCCTACGGTGCCACCTCCCTCGGCTCTGCCTCCAGAGCCTTCCAGGGCTTCGCCTCTAGAGCCTCCTACGGTGCCACCTTCCTCGTCTCCGCCTCCTGAGCCTTCCTCGGCTCCGCCTCCTGAGCCTTCCAGGCCTCCGTCTCCTGAGCTTTCCAGGCCTCTGCCTTTAAAGCCTCCTACGGTGCCACCTCCCTCAGCTCCGCCTCCGGAGCCTTCCAGGGCTTTGCCTCTAGGGCCTCGTACGGCGCCGCCTTCCTCAGCTCCGTCTCCTGGGCCTTCCTCAGCTCCGTCCCCAGCGCCTTTCAGGCCTCCGCCTCTAGAGCTGCCTACAGCGTCACCGCCCTCGGCTCTGCCACCAGAGCCTCCTGCGGCTTCGCCTCCTGAGCTTCCGGAGCCTCCCTTAGCTCCACCTCCAGGACCTGTTCCTGTCCGATGGCCTCCTCCCAGGCCCCCTGAACCGGCCCCTGCTCTACGGCCATCTCCCAGACCACCAAGACCTGTCCCTGTCCGAAGGCCGCCTCCCAGGCCTCCTAGACTCGTCCCCATCTTGTGGCCGTCTCCCAGGCCTCCTCGACCTGTCCCTGTCCTGTGGCCACCTCCCAGGTCCCCTGAACCGGCCCTTGCCAAGTGGTCAGCCCCCGGGCCATCTAAACCGGCCTCTGTCCCGTGGCCACCTCCCAGACCTCCTGACCTTGTTCCTGACCTGTGGTCTCTTCCCAGGGCCCCTGACCCAGTCCCTGTCCTGTGGCCTCCTCCCAGGCCCCCTGACCCTGCTTCCATCCTAGGGCCTCCTCCCAGGGCCCCTGACCCTGTTCCTGACCTGTGTCCTCCTCCCAGGCCTCCTGAACCGGTCCCTGCCCCGTGGCCAACTCCCAGGCCACCTAAACCTGTCCCTGTGTCATGGCCAACTTCCAGGCCACCTAAACCTGTCCCTGTCTCCTGGCCAACTTCCGGGCCATCCAAACCTGCTCACCTATTGTGGCCACCTCCCAATTCACCTAGACCTGCCCTTGCCCAGTCAATACCTCCCTGGCCTCCTAAACCAGTTCCTTCCCGGTGGAGGATTCCAAGACCACCTGACCCTAGCCCGATATCGCAACCCCATAGATTGCCTGCCTTCCCTTTTCTCATCCCCGGTCTGCCTGTCTGGCCCCTGTGTCTCCATGGACTGCCTAGTTGCCCCAGTGTTCAGTCTCATCTCCCTTTTTTCCCCCGTGGTCTGCCTAATTGCCCCTTGTGCCTCCTTGATCTGTCCCTGTGTCCCTTGTGCCCCGTTTGGTCTGTCTTTTCTCCCCCTCTTCTAGCCCCCCTCGCCTGGAACATTTTGTGTTTTAAGTTTGTTTAGACCGTCTGGAATCCGGTCCTTTGAGGGGGGCTATGTTACGATCCCTGTGTTCTCTAGTCACGTTCATGTCACGTTTCCATGTGGTCTGTCCCGTGTTTTCTGTTTCACCCTCGCCAGTCACGTTCCATGTCACTCTTCCTTGGTATCCGTCCCGTGTTTTCGGTTTCACCGAACACGCTCCCTGTCATGTCTTCCTTGTTGCCCACCTGTATTTCACTGTCTCTGTTAGAACTACACTTCTCTTCGTCCTCACTCCTCATCACCGCTGTCACAGCGTTATTGTCCGCACCTGTCGTTGGTTCCTTTGTTCTCTGTCTGTGTATTTAAGCCCTGTCTGTTTGTGCTGTGGTTGTCGTTCGTTAATGTTAGTATCACGTTTCCGTGTATCAGTTCCGATGTCTGCTTAAACGCCTTCTGTCCGTGTTCCCTGTCAGTCTGTCTACCCGTTCATGGTTACCCTGTCGTCCGTCCAAGGTTCCCCTGCTGTTCTCGCATTCCTGCCTGTTTTCCCATCGTGGACTTTCCTTTGTTCTAGTGTTTGTTTATTTTTTATCCCAATAAAGCCTGCGTTTGGATCCGCACTCTTGTCTGTCTTCCCTGATCATCACAGCAGTAAATTAAATTGCTTAATAAATAAGTGTAGCTCTATTGACTGGCCCAATGCCCGACCGGCCCATCAGGCAAAGGCCTGGTAAAAGGCCTGATCGCCAGTCCATCACTGCCCCCCAGACACTTCAGTGAGCATGATGTAATAAAGACAACATCTTCAGTTAAATAATTGGCAATTATATTTTCATTGTGGTAATTTAAATTAAGCAAATTATTAAAATAGTATCTGAAAAATATTTATTTTGAATTAATTTGACAGTGTATCTGTTTTCTCTCCCTCAACTCCACCTCCTGAGCCTTCCACGGCTCCGCCTCCTGAGCCTCCCTCAGCTCCGCCTCCAGAGCCTACCTCAGCTCCGCCTCCAGAGCCTCCCTCGGCTCCACCTCCTGAGCCCCCCACGGCTCCGCCTCCCGAGCCTCCCAAGCCTCCGCCTCTCGAGCCACCTGAGCCTTCCAGGGCTCCGCTTCTCGAGCCTTCCAGGGCTTCGCCTCTCGAGCCTCCCAGGGCTCCACCTCTCGAGCCTCCCAAGCCTTCCAGGGCTCCGCCTCTCGAGCCTCCCAAGGCTCCGCCTCTCGAGCCTCCCAGGGCTCCGCCTCCTGTCCCTCCCAGGGCTTCACCTCCTGACCCTCCCAGGGCTTCACCTCTCGAGCCTCCCAGGGCTCCGCCTCCGCCTGACCCAGTCCCTGTCTTGTGCTCCCCGTGGATTGCCTGTCTGCTCCCTGTGCCCCCTTGGACTGCCTTCTTGCCCTCTGTGCCCCCTTGGACTTCCTGTTTGCCGTCTGTGCCCCCTTGGACTTCCTGTCTGTCCCGTGTGCCCCCTTGGACTGCCTTCTGTGCCCCCCTTGGACTTCTGTGCCCCCTTGGACTTCCTGTCTGCCCCCTGTGGCCCCTTGGACTGCCTTCTTGCCCTCTGTGCCCCCTCGGACTGCCTGTCTGCCCCTTGTGCTCCCTTGGACTGTCTGTTTGCCCCTTGTGCCCTCTTTGGTCTGCCTGCCCCCCCTCACTCCTTGGACGATTTTTGTTTTTTGGGTATTCATTTTTTATTTTCCTTAGGAGCGTCTGGAAGCCGAACCTTTGAGAGGGGTTATGTCATGATTCTTTTGTTGTCTGCCCTGTGTTTCACTAGTCTTTGTCAAAAACTACACTTCCCACAATTACCGGCCCTCATCACTGCCAGCCCTGTGTCATTGTTCTCACCTGATTGTCGTTTGTTATCATCATGTCTCCTGTGTATTTAAACCCTGCTGTTTCTCCACTCCTTGTCAATCGTTGTATGTTTCAGATGTTTTGTATGTTTTGATGAATATAGATGTTTTTATGTTACCTTTCCCCGTCGTGGATGTTTCCCCAGCCTGTTTATTCTTTTGATGTTTTTCGTGTTTTGGTTTTGTTTTCCCACCATGGATGTTTCATTTGTTCCTGTTTGTTTTGTGTTCACTCTAATTAATAATAAAGAACCTGCATCTAGATCCTCACTCCTCGTCTGCCCTCGTCTGCATTCCTAACACCTGTAAAGTTAAAAAACACAAATATATTTTTAAAGTATCGCAATATATGAAAATACATATATGCAAACTTGTTTTTAATTCTTACTGTTAAAACTATGTATGTTATTTGAATAAAATAATAACAATAAATTAGGTAAATTTCATTTGTGGTGTAGTACATAAATGCCACCAATGTCTACTTGGTTTAATAAAATGTACTCATTAGTATTTTAACACACACACACACACACACACACACACACACACACACACACACACACACACACACACACACACACACACACACACACACACACACACACAATTATTACAATGTTCGACTGTGTTGAATAAAGGTTTCAATGTGACAATTGTTTATATTATTGTTGTTCACACATTTGTTTGTTTTTATTATTCCCCTTAAGGGAGTACATGAGCTTTTCATATTTCTTCTTTTGACAGCTTTACTCTTTGGAGAGATTTAGTGGGAATTGGCAACCTTTTATTTTTCTTCTCTCTGTATACAGTATAAAAGCACAGAGAATTTTCTGAAAGTAACATGGGGGTGGGCTTTTATACTGCAATGTGCTAGAATGGAAGGGCTCAAATATGGAGCATCTAATGTGGCTTTTCCACTGCTCGACTCGACATGACTCTCGACACACCAAACGCTTTTTGGGGGTTTTCCACTGTGGATATTATCTGGTACCAGGGCTGGACTGGGAAGAGAAATCATTTTCGCTGTTTTGTGGTCCGTTCTGCATAATGTGCCGACCCACCAGCCTGCTCGGTTCTCCAGATGGCTTGTCGACCCCTGATTGGCCCCAAAGTGCATCGGCCCACCGGGAAAATGCCCGGTATTACCAGTCCAGCCCTGCTTGATACTTTTTTAGTACCTCCTCGGTCGAGGTTCCAAGCGAGCTGAGCTGATACTAAATGTCACGTGAAAACCCTGCAGATCACTGATTGGTCAGAGAGAATCATCACTAGCAATGTCACTGGATTTGCGACACGGGACATCAACCCGCTAGAATTAAAGTTAGCTACAGCGATAGTGGTGTCATTTGTTCACGTGACTTTTGAATTGTAAAAAGAAATGGCTGTTCGCAAAACCATGCCGTGGTCAATAAACAAGGTGTAGACGTTCCTCTCGTTAGTGACGAACGAAACGGAAAAGTCTTTCAGGAAATGTCTCAGCTGTTGTCCACACACAGCTACCACCGGACCTACCAACAGTGTAGGGAAAATAAAAAAAAAACTTAAAAGTGAGTACAGAGCCTTGAAGTGGTTCGACCAAATGGATGCTATCTAAACCGGCAAGCAGTGAGAGGGAGAGTGCCCTGGACTCGATGGAGGATGGTACATTTTTTAATGTTAACTCCATACTCTGCTTGAAAGCTGCACTTTATTTATTTGACCAGCTGACTGGAAGTTTAGTTGACTGGAAAGCTTGCTTCTAAAACAACCAGGCCAATTTAACTGTTACGCTTGTGTAAAATCACCATGCAACAACTACTTTTTGCAGCACAATGAGCTAGTTGCTAACATCTAGCAGTCGTGTTATTGTTTATTGTTTTGTGTGGCGTTTAAGATGATGTCACGGCAGTAGAGACGGATCAACTATGATGATCAGACTATAATCCCACTCATGTTGAGGCGACACTTAACAGCAGTGGAAAAGCAAGCTCAGAAAAGTAAACCGAGTAGAGTCGATTCGAGTCTATCCATAATGTGCAGTGGAAAGGTGCCACAAAATGTGCCACAGTTCTCTTGAGGAGAAGGCAGGACAGTGGCTCCTCTTCTGTCCTGTGATGTGTACAGCCTGTCAACATGCTGGAGCCTCAGTTGTAAACAAGGAATCAGAGATTATCAAAGGACACATGCTCTACATTCTCAATTAAGCTTCAGAGCTTCATGGATTAATTTTTGCCACTGTAAGCTTTGACTCATTAAGAGTTTAGGTAGTGAGAATGAAGATGGAAGCAAACAGGAACTGCAGCCAATTTTTTTTTACAACTGACAAGCTACTGACAAAAATTCTATAAAACAAATGCTCATCTATTATACATGAGAGGGTTATTACACACTTGTTAATATGTTAATATAACACAAAGGATGAGGGGCACACTGAAGTCACTTGTTATCCTTCATAATCTTGAGATTTGTTTTGTGTTCTGTATTGACTAAATATTTAACATAACATACTGTATATGGCATGGAAGTATGTACATATAAAATATCATTATTTACAAATTAGACATAATTGACCTTTTCATTTACTGTAACATTTATCATATACCAACGTTACAATAATAAAGCATGGTTGTTATTAAGGAAACACTGGTCTTTGTGTGCTTACAGTTTAATTGTCTGAATCGATTAAGTTTAAATGCAATAAAGTTGAAATAAACATTTAATTGACACAGATAATTAATGCAAAGTTGAATGCTAATATGTTATGCTAATAAGATAACGTTTTTAAATGTTTAAGCGAAACATTTTTTTATTTTTTATTAGGGCTGTCAATCGATTAAAATTGTTAATCGAATTAATTACATGGTGTCCCGATTAATTAATCGCATTTAATCGCATAATACTGTACAATATTTGCTGAGAAAGCCCCTCATATAACAATAATTCAATATATAATGATTATACATATTTATATCAATATGTAATTATACATAGTTATCTTTAAATATTTAAAAATTATATATATACAGTATATATAATAAAAAATATTCAGATAATTAAAATGCATTACATTCTTGTAGCAGAAGAGTTAATAATAAGACAATACAAAAATCAGCTTTAGAATACAATGTATTGTTTACTATCATATTATTGAACATAAGTCAATCACTGGCATACAGTTCACAGCAATCCATTTCACAAGTGAAGTTGTCAATCAGTTGGAGATTTATTATGAGGGCTTGTTTAAGGACCCGTCAATATACATCTGCGTCAAACAATTGTTATTTTATTTTTATTAATGTTTACAAAACTTTTACATCTAGAGCCAAGAGGTATATTAAAACAAACAGTAACAAAAAGGACAATAAATAAACAGTTTAAATACAAATATCAATTTGTTTACATATTTCAATACACTTTACAGCTTTCTTGTTACTCAAATTGGAAATTGTCCTTAGGTATTGCTGAACCTCTGAATTAAAAATTAAAACTAATGGTTTACATTTGTGAATACTAAACTTTGCCATTAAAAGCAGAAAATGTATCAAATAATATTCCTTATGAAAAGTCATAGCTATAAAAAACAAATAAACATTTTCAAACCAAAGTTGAAAGCTGGAAATTATATGATCTATAACAATCTTTCAGAAATCAGGCCAAAAACAAGTCGAGTAGTGACAACTCCAAAATAAATGAAAAAATGTTTCCGCCTGCAGACCACAAAATGTACAGAATATATCGACATCACAATTAAATCTCTCTACAAGAAAATAATTTTTGGGGTAGTACTTATAAATAAGTTTAAGAAAATACATTTCCAAATTTTGCACCATCTCAATCCAGTCACAACCTGCATCAGACATGCTTCTGCAGTGTCTCGGGTGCATTGCGTCATAAACATAAAATGTTTAGGTCACTGTGTCAAGTTAAATATAGTTTAATATTCAATCTTTAAACACAACGTAAGGCATGTTTGTGTTGTTCTGCCTACTGAAGTGTTTGTTATGTTCACTGTATAAACTGCACATTGCTCATACAGTTGAAATTTCACTTACTGCCCTCTGGAGTAATCAGGTGGTACTACAAGCTTGCATTTCTCAAGAATCTTCCTTATTATGGTCCGGGGGCATTGCGATTAATTGCGTAAATTTTTTTTAATACGTTATATTTTGTAAAATTAATCGCACTGAATTAACGTGTTAAATCAACAGCCCATTTTTTTTTATAAATGAGCAAAACCTACACTTTTAAACCTTCACATCACACAACATCACACAGGAAACTTGTGTTGTTTCCGAAAGTTCGTGTACTGTGAAATCTGAATTTCACGTGTGCTCATTCAACAACTCTTCTAGCTTAGGTCTCTGGGGTTTGAATTTCGGTAAGCACAGACCAATTTCAGCAGCAAATCTTTTGACCTACTGTTTGACGAATTCACTTTGAGATCATTCAACCCTACTTTATTAATTCCAAGTGGAAAAGTGAGGAATAAAAAGGAAACTGTAACTGTCCTAGTGAATGTCCTGGTTTCAAGAGTCCCTCTCACTAGCATCTTTCTTTTCCGAACCCCTCTAAAGGACCGTACACATGCCCAAAGATGACTGCACTGCCTGGATTGTTCTGGGTTTTCCCCAGGAGATGATATGGTAGTGCTATATCTGATGTTCTGGAGATATGTCAGACCATTGTCTTCAGCTGCTTCTTAACACTAATTCTATTTTTATTTCATATAAGTGGCACATTTTTTGATAATCATTTTAGGCTACCACAGAAAAGAGAGCCCAACACAAATAGCAATCTGTGTTCTATGGTGCTGTCAGTTTGTTGGTACCAGTACATGTAAAGATTTTGGCAGAAAGCTGCTCGATTGCTCTATCAAATTTATGGAGGAAGTTTGATGCTTACTTGAGATTAAACAGACTCCAGGCTACTTTTTCAGACATTGAGTCAGCACTTTCCACCCAAATGAAGTAAACCACAGAAATAGTTTCTCATTGATTTACCAAAACGTGTGTGCACACATTCACAGCTGCACATGAATGCACACATATGGCAATATCTCAGAAAAGAGTATTTTATTGAAAAGCTCAAATATGGTTATTAAACTTGACTAAATTGGTAATGGTTTAATGGTTATTTTATTATTTAATGTAATATTATTTATTTCTTTGTACAAATTGTGTAATATGGAAAAGTTTTTAAAATAATTATTTGTCAAATTATTGATAAGCTTCCAAAATCGTACACTTTAGTTTATGCTTTAGTTTAGTTTTAGCACCCACTATAGTCAAATATGTCAACGTCGAGGGCACGAAGACACAGGAAGTATAAGGTTTCCTCCATGAACAAGAGAGCTCGTAGAAAGGAATGGACTAATAGCATTCCCTTCCTTTTTTTGTGGCTACCAGACAGAAATCTGTCTTCTAGTTTGGAGTGTTTGGGGGGTCTCTTGTTCGTATGGCCGGTCTAACTATAGTCTGGCTACAGCCCGAGTAACCACCTTGAGTAATTCCTCATTTATTATTGTGTGTGGAATGTTCAGAGGTTCTGCATCCCCCTCGTGAACCGAAGAGGCGCCGAAGCACGCATCAGGCTTACGAGAAGGATCAGCTGAATCTGGGGAGAGAGCGAGCGATAGGGACGGACCCGTCTCTCGCTCCTCAGCCAGATATATGCGAGAGCCCCACGATGAAAGAGTGGGCGCTGGCTCTTGGAAGTAAGTGAGACGAGTGCGAAGCATTTTGACTGTAAACAGATTGCAATGCTCGCACAACACACACAGAATGATCTGAAGACAAAAGATCTGACGATGCACCTGTGACGCAAAGTTGTTCCCAAAGCGCTAAATCAGTGCAGCATTAAAGTGTAGCTTTTGACAGGGAACAATAGTGAAATGGAGCAACACATTTTGGCTTTTCGTTACAGAGAATTGAGAGTATTACACCAAGGGGGCAGTGTTGAGAAATTCTAGCACCATGGTATTCCTTAGGTATGCTGGCAAGGAAACCAGAAGATTCTAACAAGACATGATCATATGAGGGGTGCTTGATTCAGAGGTAACTAAACATTTTCTGATTCATGTATATTAATTTCTTCTTATTATTAATTTGGGTTTTATTTTCAGCAAAAGCTCTTTTTTAAGATTTTAAAATTCTAAAATTAAGATTTAAAATTGACATACCATATTACCTATAAGTCAGAATATTGATTGCTTATGGATACTTCAGAAAGAGCTGACACAAGGCACAATTTTTAACTTTCCTATTCTTGGCTTCCGTTACCGGCTGCATTCCATTCCCAGCATTAAGCTTCATGTCCTGATGATACACATATATGTTTTAAAAACAGCAGTGGAATATGACATGCAAAACTAAGCCATGAAAAAAGGACTTGAGTATTCAGTGGACACTCCTAAATGGAACTATCAGTCAAATTGCATTTACATGCAAATTATAAGACAAAATCCCTTTCTTAAAGATGGATTTGTTATTTGTCATTAGAATTTTTAACACATAAAACTATCATTCTAAGCTTGGTAAGGTGTCAAAAGAGAAGAGGAGAGAAAGATAAGAGCATCTTGTTTAAACTTATGCGATTAAGAAGGTTTTTATGGTTCAAACCCCACCCACAGTTTCACCATTGAGTTCTCTCAGCTTTCCATCTCTCCGTTTCCCCAGTGGTAAACCATGGAGGCCTATAAATCAATTAGATACACTATTACCTTAATACTACCAGATAGATGAGAATGTTGCTTGTGATCATTTAATGGAATGATGACACTGACTTGAGTTACTGCCAGAAAAGGATCATTATTATTTTGATCATTATGAACCATAATGTGAAAAATGTTGAGTCCACTGGTGATCACTAGCAATGATTTAAGACATAATTACATCACTTTATCATAATTCTAAGGGTCTTGGTTTCTAATATTTAATGCTCATGGGGGCTCACCAGCATGGACAGATCAGTTTAATCTGATATAATTTTCACACCATGATTACCATTTTGCAATTATTATGTAATTATATCTTGCCAAAATTAACCCTTTTTAAAGTAAATTGTGTCATTGAGTGTCATTTCACTGAAAAAATATTTATTTAAAGTGAGAGTTGACCCCAAAATTAAATTTACTCACACTCATGTTTTTCCAAACCTGTATGATTTTACAGGAGAGCCTCATTCACATTCACGTATTTACATTGTAAGGAAAAGAGCAACGTCAATATGAGTTTGGAATGCCATGCACAAGTGCAAATAAATGGTGACATAATTTTGTATTTTGTGGGGAACTAACCCTTAAAGTCAGAGGTGTAGCCAGAAATAAGAATTTGGGTGTGCCAAGAGAAAACTGGGTGTGCAAGAACTAAATACTAAACTAAACCTATATGCATGCGTTCTTCAAGGGCAGCTTCACATTTCTGTGAGTGAGCGAACGCAAGTATTGTCCTGTGCGTGGAGTCCTACTGCTGTGGTTTAATAGCCTCTTCAGGGTGCTTTGATTTTTAAATGGTTTAAAATCAAATTACATATAACTTGTCTAATTATTGTACTAAATATGCACACCAGAGCAAAAGGGAAATACACAGTCTTAACGTTTATCAAGCACTGAAACGTTGCTCGTGAAAAATAAACTGGAATCATGTTTCATGGTGTAACAAACAGTCACATAAAGGTGCGCAGCCTAAGTGACTTCACTTTCAGCACTTTCTCTAAGTCTTTAAGACTCTAAGATTTCCTGCAATTTAACAGTTAAGTAAGTTTGGATGATTGACTGCCTACTAATTTGAGCCATAATGTTGTCTGATGCTGGAATATGCTAGCTTTGGAGAACCTCTCTGGTCCTCCATTCCACAGTGGCAACACATTATTCTTTAATTTGGCTGTCTGTCTGTCATTATGATGGGATCATCTGTCCTAGTGCAGATGTTACAGTTACTAATGAGTAGCCAGATTCATTTTATGAGGTTAAAGTTGAGCATGTCAGGTTTAGGTCAGGTTTAATCTAGCAAATGTGAGAATCATCTGTTCTGCTACTTCAATGTCACCTTGTCTTGGAGTACAAGAGAAAGGTGGCTTGTTGTTTGGAATGGGAGTAATTCACAGCTCTTACCTAAAAAAGAACAGTACCCACCATTCATCACCAAAATTGCCAGCTGTCAATTTACCTGTCCCTCTGGCTTGGGGTTTAGACACATAACCCTTTAACTGCAATTCCCCATTCACCCTCACATGTGCAGTAATAAGACTTTTGGACAGACAAAAGCATATAGTTTTCTTGGACTGATGTTTGACCATGTCTTGGTCTACTTGATTTAGTATTGTGCTTTACTTGAGAGCCACAGACATAATTAGACATAAGGATTTCCTCAAAGTGCACTCAGTTTTTGTGTTTGTATGAGTAATTTGTCAAGGACATGCCTCTAAAGCAAACTTTGAATGCTGGTTAAATGAACTCATGTAATACACATTGTGATGAATACAAATCTGTCATCATTTACTCTATATTCTCATTTCTAACCTGTTTCACTGAAAAATGGGTTTTGAAATTACATGAGGTTGAGCAAATAATTACATAATTTTCATTTTTGGGTGAGCTATCCCTTTAAGGCAATCTATGGTATAGTAAAAGCAAATAATTTGACTTAACACATTAATACAGTTTTTATTGGCACAGAAGCAAAATTTCTTCTATATATTTATGCATCCAACATATAGTAAAACAACAGTATCAATAGGTGTGAATGCCCATATTGTAGTTATGTGCTTTGCAAACTTTACTTGCTGCTGATTTAAAATTAAAAAATAAAATTCTCTCATCATTTACTGACCCTCATGCCATCCCAGATGTGTTTGACTTTCTTTCTTCAGCTGAACACAAATATCTTTAGAAAAATAGCTCTGTTGGTTAATTCGATACAAGTGAATGGTTACCAGAATTTCAGCATAAAAGTAATTCATATAACTCTAGTGGTTAAATCGATATCTTCAGAAGTGATATGATAGGTGTGGGTGAGAAACAGATACATTTTTATGTCCTTTGAAAGGGTGTCAGGAGGATCTCTAGAGGGTTCTACCAGTGTGCCTGCTGATGAATACCAAATGGTGCCTCAAGTATCTTTAATTCTTCAAAGTGTGAGATAGTAGTTATTAAATTATATCACTGGCAACTTTTGCATAGTGATGACGGTTGCCATGTTGATGAAAACCCTTTAAAGATATCAGTTATCTTCTGTAATCTGCTGTAATATTAAACATTCTTACGTATGATGTCATACTGAGGGTGATTTGACTGCATTAACTGGGGGTCGTTGATCATTGCCAAACATTGTGAGTCTCCTAATTGGCTTTGGCACACTATTTTCTATTATAAACTCCCACAATGTTATACACAAATGCAAAACAAACACAATGTAACAACTGCAGGTTTATAAAAGCAATTCCCTTTACATGGTCTGATTAACAAAGTATTGTATTCACATACTTTTATGATAAGACAGAAAACTTTTTTTAATAATTGGTCAGTTACTTGCAAAATTACTCTAATGAGCATTCAATAAACCATTATGAAATGTATAAGACCCTCTGCTGCAATACACAAATCTTAGTTTTCTAGAATTTGGTTTCTAAGGAAAGGGGTGAGCAAAGTTTTCCTTTTTTTATAGAACTACACAGCTGGCTTTGGAATGGACACCTGTGATCTCTGTCGCCCCTGCTCTGATTGGCCAGATGAAAGATGGCCCAGATCTGGTGCTGTATGCTAGGGTAATTACTAGTCTTCTTCTGCAAGCCTTTGAGAACAGCTGGGAGCAGGCTGATGCCCACCTCAGCAACATTCATCAGATTACATTCAATCTGCTTGAGGAGTCTTCACAATTGCAGGAGTTGAATGATGGAATTACAACATACGTCTGCATTTGTGTCCTTTAAATAGGTATAACTTACACAATTATTTGCACATGCACAAAGTTTCCTTTACTAAAAGGCAGTGTTTAATTGTGTGAAATGATTGGGAAATTAACAAAATATGGTTTGATATATTATAAATGTACTCAACACAGTTTCTTTTTAACAAAGTCTTGCATACTTTTCATTGGATTTGTTTGCTATAAGCCAAAGGAGTACTTCACTTTTTGGACCGTACATGTAGATTTTAAATCTAGGAAAGAAATGTTGAGGTCATAAATTAAATAAATTTGTTAAGTTATCTTTGTAAAACTTGAATTACTTTATAACTGTCACGATTCCCTTGTTGTCTGCCCCGTGTTTCACTAGTCATTGTCACAAACTACACTTCCCATAGTTCCCTGCCCTCATCACTGCCAGCACTAAGTCATTGTTCTCACCTGTATGTCGTTTAGTCCTCATTACCCCTGTGTATTTAAACCCTGTTGTTTCTCCATTCCTTGTCGATCGTTGTTTGTGGATGTCTGATGTAGATGCTTCTCCCTGTTCTCCCTGTTCTCCCTGTTCTCCCTGTTCTCCCTGTTCTCCCTGTTCTCCCTGTTCTCCCTGTTCGTGTTCCCTTGATGTTTTCATGTTTTGGTTTAATTTTTCCCCTCGTGGTTGTTTCCTTTGTTCCTGTCTTGTTTATTTTCATTTTGTTTCAGTGGTTCAACAAGCGAACTATAGACTTCTCTGCCTAAAGCAAGAGGACCGTCCTGCGGAGGACCACATCCTTGATTTCCTCGAGCTGGCGAGTGTCGCGGACTTCCCGGACTCCTCCCTGGTGATTTTCTTCAGGGACAACCTGAACAGTTCGCTCAAGGAGTGGTTTCCACCGGCGACACGCGGCTGGCGGCTCCTCGAATTTATGGAGGAGACTCTGCTGGCCTGCGGCTCACCGTTCACTGTGGGCGTCGTTGAGGAGGACCCTGCCTCTCCTCCCACAGTGGTGACCCCCCAGTCGTACATGGCTCGTCCTTTCACGCCTGCCCCACCTGTCAGTGAGCCAACCCCCACGCCTGCCTTGGTCAACGAGCCAGCGCTGCCAGCTTCGTCCGCCCGGAGGAGGAGAAGAGGGAATGCTTCTGCACCCCAGCCTCCGCCTTCCACGGCTCCGTCCCCAGAACCTCCCGCGGCTCTGCCCTCTGTGTCCAACAAACCAGAGCTCACGCATACGCATGGGGGCAGTGGTGGCTCAGTGGTTGAGGCTCAGGGTTACCAGACCAGAAGGTTGGGGGTTCAAGCCCCAGCACCACCAAGATGCCACTGTTGGGCCCTTGAGCAAGGCACTTAACTCCAGGTTGCTCCAGGGGGATTGTCCCTGTAATAAGTGCACTGTAAGTCGCTTTGGATAAAAGCGTCTGCCAAATGCATAAATGTAAATGTAAATGTAAATGCATACCATGGTCAACAAGCCAATGTCTGCAGCCCCGAATGTCAGCGAGCCAATGCCTGCAGCCCCGAACGTCAGCGAGCCAGTGCCTGTAGCCTCGAACGTCAGCGAGCCAGTACCTGTAGCCTCGAATGTCAGTGAGCCAGTGCCTGTATAGACCTCGAATGTCAGTGAGCCAGTGCCTGAAGCCTCGAACGTCAGTGAGCCAATGTCTGTAGCCTCGTCCGTCCCAGAGCCAGCACCAGTAGCCGTCCCAGAGCCAGCACCAGTAGCCTCGACCGTCCCAGCGCCAGTAGCCTCGACCGTCCCAGAGCCAGTGCCAGTAGCCTCGACTTCAATCCCAGAGCCTTCCAGGGCTCCGCCTCCCAAGCCACCCAGGGCTCCGCCTCCCGAGCCTCCCAGGGCTCCGCCCCTCGAGCCTTCCTCGCCCCCCCCCCTCGAGCCTTCCTCGGCTTCAATCCCAGAGCCATCCTGGGCTCCGCCTCTCGAGCCTCCCAGGGCTCCGCCTCTCCAGTCTCCCACAGCTCCGCCCCCTGAGCCGCCCTCATTTTGTTCAATAAAGAACCTGCATGTTGATCCCCACTCCTCGTCTGCCTCACCTACTTACTTAACAATAACAGCCAGTAGATAACATTTATTGCCTATTTAAAATATGACTAAGGAAACCTCTGATTTGCTGCTGAAGTTATACAGTAGACTGAACAGTATTGAAAAGTTCTTAAGAGTTATTAGGGGATTAATGTTTCTTAAGTGTATACATTGATGACTACAGGCATTTATGGCATATTTTTAATAGATCGATTAATTTCAATATTGGTGACACAAATAAGGGGACCCTTATCTTTCTCAAACACTGTTTCACTGTCATAGTGAATAAGGACTTATTTTTTGGTTTGTTTCTCACCCAAAGCCGATTGTTTCACTTCAGAAGACATTGATAAAACCACTCAAGATATATGCTTTTGGAGCTTGAAATTTTTGGTCCCTGTTATTGCATGGAATAAAACATACATCCTTCAAAATATCTTTAGTTGAGTTGTGCAGAAGAAAATAAGTCATGCGATTTTGAAATTGCATTGAGGTGAGTAAATGATGGGACAATTCTAATTTTTGGGTGAACTATCCCTTTAACGGCACCGCCAATATTAGGGTGCAAGCCAGGCGTAAACAACAGATGTTGAACTCAACCTCACATTAATATTTTATGTATATGACCTTTGAAGTTGTAATGATATGTGTAATGTGTGGTTTTGCTGTTGTCACTTTTCACACAAGTTTTTTTTTTAAAGACTACACAAAGGGGCTGTTTGCTCTCTCCCCCCATGAGAAAACTTTAGAATGGGTGAACTTATTGTCCATATATGATGAAATACAATGTAAGTAACAGTTTGTAATTTGTAATTGGTGGGCTGCAGACAAGTTGAACTCAATTGGTCTAATCAGACACATGCAATAATGCTCTAATATTTTGTAAGATAATTAAATTCAAATGTAAGCATCACTATGAACAAAACTCAGTCCAAATGATACCAAAAACAAAGAAATAAAGTACGTTATAAATAAAAAGTTACCATGAAAACATAGCTGAAAAATGTATTGTAACAGGTCTGAATGTTGCAGAAATTAGGAAGCGGTCCTGGTAACGTCACTCTTCTTTATTCACTCTCAATATAGTTTGTGTGGTTTTTTAAGCACACTTGTATAGCTTCAGCATGTGTGACACTGTCTCTCTCCCTGGGCTCTGGCGTGGGCTCCTCAACCATGCCCTTGCCACACACCCTCACTGCCCATCTCAGGCCAGGGAGCCATCTGGCCTGCCCACCACTCCCCCCCAGGCATAAATGCCTGTTGACACTGCTCCATCCACTGGACCGGATCTGGTGCTGCCTTTTTAGTAAGATCAGTCAGTGGACTGGTGACAGCCGAATAGTTAGGTACAAACCTACGATACTAGCCAGCCAACCCCAGGAACTGCCTTACCTCCTTTTTGGTCTTAGGTCTCAGGGAGGCTGCAAATACTGCAGTTTTATCAATTTGGGGCCGCACCTGCCCGTGGATCAAGTGGAAGCCCAGATACCGTACCTCCACCTGCCCAATTGTGCACTTCTTGAGGTTTGCCGTGAGCCCCGCTCATCTCAACGATTTCAGGACAGCCCGCAGATTTTGCAGGTGCCGCTGCCAATCATTACTGTAAATAATGATATCATCAAGATAGGCAGCGGCATAAGCACCGTGCAGTTTGAGGATTCGGTCCATGTCCCACTGGAATGTAGCCGGGGCGCCAAACAAACCCAATGGAAGCATTACGAATTGTTGTAAGCTGAATGGTGTGGAGAATTCAGTTTTCTTATGGGATATTGGGGTTAAGGGGATTTGCATATAGACCTTTGGCACATCCAGTGTTGAATAATAACAAGCTCTGCCTAACCGACCAGGCAGTTCATCAATATGAGGCATTGGGTATGCATCAAATTTAGACACAGCGTTTACCGTTTCGATAATCCATGCAGAACCAATTTGAACCATCGCTCTTAGGAACTGGCACTACCAGGCTGGACCAGTCACTGTTGGATTCTTCTATTACTCCCATCTCAAGCATTGCATCCAATTCTTCTCGTACCACTTTTTTCTTGTGCTTGGGACGGGACGAGTACGTATCACTACCCTGGGTATAGTCTTGATGTGGTGCTCTATGAGGTTTGTATGACCAGGTAGAGGCAAGAACACAACATTTTTTTTGCTACTTGGAAACATCTGTGAGCTGAGATGGTGAGAGGTGGTCTCCACAAGGGGTGAGATGATTGGCTTTTATGTTCACCTCCAGCCTGAGCTCCGCCCTCTCCAGCACCACCATCACCAACGTCACAGGGGACCACCTCCCTTCATAATTTCAGTAGGTTGAGATGGTATATTTGACGTGCATCACTTCTATCTGTTCACTATTTGTGCTAAAGGGTCTCGTCTCACGACTGCTAGAGAGGGAAATCCCCACTGGGGAATCCAGTAAGGACTGGGGAAGCCGGGACTTCCCCCGCCCTTATGTCATCCTGACATGGATCTGACGTGGGGGGCCCTGGAGTCACACACCACACACCAGAACACTTTATTGCAGGACCCATCCACACACATTCCCCTCAATAAAGCAGTAAATGCCAATTAGTTCCCAAAATTAGTGGATGGGCGAGGTGGGAATTAACCGCAGCCTCAATACTATGTTTCTGTCCATGAAAAGGAATAGTGAATGTCACTATAGGGTAACTTTGAATATCCCCGGTCGGGGTAGAGGGAAAGCGAGAGGGAGGAGAGAGGGAATGAGGAGACAGATAAACCGAGCCGGGCAGTGGCACTGGGCCCACTCTGCTGTTCCAGTCACTAGACAAAGGACGAACTGTTCTAGCACCACCAGATCAACAACTTCCTTGGCATCACGCTCCTCTGCCAACAGCCCCATTCGGTAGGTATCACGGAGCTGTTAGGAAAATGCAAACAGGTGGCCTCACTTGCTCAGCGTCAGTGAGCGGAAGTGCTGCCATTGTTGTTCAGGGCTGTGGCCAACTCGTTGCATGATGGCTATTTTCAAGTCCTCATACACCAGGAGGTTCGCTGAAGGCAGGCATTGGGCTGCGAGCTGGGCTTCCCCAGACAATAGGGGCTGGAAGCGAGCCACCCACTGTGACTTCGGCCATCTCCAGACCTCTGCTGATCATTCACACAGTTCAACGAATGCCTCCGGTTCATCCTGTAGTTCCATTTTCATAAGGGTGACTGAAGGCAAGGAGATTGCTGGGTCCGGGGTTGTGGCTGGACCTTCCCTCTGGTGTAGCAAGCTCCGGAATGCCTGCCGGTCCTCCACTTGAGCTCAGAGAATTGCCTGGAAGCATTGATCTTGCTCTTGATGAAGCTCCAGCAGGGCCTGGTGTTGGGCATGTTGCATGCTGGTGAGGAATTAACAGGTCTGGTTGCAGAAATAAGGAAGCGGGTTCAGGTAACCTCACACCTCTTTATTCATGCTCAATATAGTCTGTATAGTTTTTAAGAACACTTGTGTAGCTTCAGCTGTGTAACGCTCTCTCTCTCTCTCTCTCCTGGGCTCTGGCGTGGGCTCATCTTATCGCTCGTCCTGAATTACAAGAATCCAGAAACAGCTGTTAGACTTAATTATCACCCAGGGTTGAATCCTTACCGCTTCCCCTCCCCCTGGATGAACGCTCAACCATGACCTCGCCACACTCATGCTTATAACCTTTAAGATTGCGGTGCAAATAAAACCTCAAATATTGTATCATTGAGTCTTTAATTCCAATTTATTACAACTTGCAGAATGTCTCGCCATGTGGAGTTTAGTAAAAACAAACAAACAAATCAATTTATGTAAATTTGTAGATAACATTTTCTGTTGACTGTCCTTGAGTGTACAAGAGCAAATGAGCAAAATTCCAGGTAAAATAAATAAATTACCGCAGGTATCACATTGAGTACCACCCAGAATACATGATCATTAATAGTAAAAGTACATCCTTAAAGCGACCACTACAAGTACACTTCACAAATGGCCTTGTGGCTAAATTCACTTTTCTGATGGGAGGAATAGTTCACAAAACAATTCTGTCATTATTTACTTATCCTAATTTTGATCCAAACCCATTGAACTTTCTTTCTTCTTTGAAAAACACACTCACAGGGTCGGTAAAAAAACAAAACATAAAACCACAGTAAATATAGTGTTCATGCACTGTATTTCAAGTTTCCCAAATACCATATGAGCACTTTGCGTAATAAAAATAATTAAAGGTTTTAGGTTGTTATTCACTCTCAAATCAAATCATTGATAAACTCTGTAAATCAACTATGGTGGCTACGTCACTAACATCAAACCTCATTGGTTTTCATCGTGTCTCGTGACCAAACATCATGACGTAAAATATTCTCCTTATGTGTTCCATGGAAGAAAGAAAATCATACAGATTTGAAGTGACGTTAGAGTGGGTAAACTATGACAGAATTTTTATTTTTGTGTTAACAATTCCTAATTGATCACTTTAATTTGGATTGACAATTCGATTAACACAATGCCCTTTAAGGGCACACAATGCCAAGAAATTACAATAAGAGAACTGTCTGTGAATTTTCCAGGTGTTATTGATGAATAGAAAGGAAGACTATGAAGACAAAGAAGTCAATTGAGTGCGTCTGCCCACCTGGCTGATACAGAATGGTACAGAATCCCAAACACATGTGTTGAATCTTTCACTGATAGTTGGAATATTGCTTAATTGTTACTGTTGAACCAGCTGATAATAACTTTTCTGAACACAGGAGACAATCAAATCTCTGTGTGCCCCCTCCGTTTACACATGTTTGTGCACCTGGTGATTACAGTGGCTGTAACTCTGAGAAAAAGGTATTTTTCATTTAGACAAAGTTTGTAATCTCTAAAAAAACGTACAACGGGTGTTGCTTTAAACAATGACATGACACTGCACTACAGCTTGACAGAGACTGATGTCAAAATAGCCTGTTTTTACACATGTAACTGATAGGGCTAAGAATGTGTGAGAGCATGTGTGTGGGTTAGAGAGAGAGAGTGTGAATGTGACTGTGTGAGTGAATGGTGACTTTACTGCTAGGCCACCCATTTTGTCTCAGCAAGTAGCCCACCAGAGGAAAGGCAAACAAATACATCCTCCATGTGATCATTTGCATTTTGTAATTTGCCATACAAACACCAATCATGAAATTACTCTACAAACTCTCTTTACACTGACCTAGTTCCTATTATAAGAAATCAGCAGCACTTATATCAGTATCAATGAAGCAGTACAGCATCTTACATATTCCACCCAGCACAACTTAAACAATACATTACCAAGTGTGAAAGTCTTATATATGTATGTACAATGCAGAGTGGTTCCAATCATTTCCCTGGGGTGACTGATAGCAAGAAATGAATGATGCCATCACTGGAATCTTGTTTTATTTACTGCTATGCTGCAGATATGTGATGACAGCCAAAAAAAGACCACCCTCAATGTGACACTACCAATTTGTGTGGGTGTGAAAGAAAGGTGATGAGATGGAAAGAGAATATATTGAAGTCTGAGAGAAAAATTAAGGTTGTGTGCACTGTTTTTATCCATCTGTATGCCTGAGTTGGAATATCAGAGATAAAAAAAAAAAAACATACATACATATATAATAATTCTAGTAGACGTAAGATTTAAACAAATGGTTTGAGCTAAATTTACTTAAATATGCTTAACTTTGCTAAGTATACATTTTGTGAAAAAAAAAAAAAAAAAAAACTGAGAATACTAGAAAAATAAGTATTCCTAATTTGCAATTTGTTCTTAATTTACAAAGAAAGGATGTTAGGAAATGTTTGTTTGAAAGCTGCCTCCCCTGCTGTTGTCCTGAGGGGGGGGGGGGGGGGTAAACAGCAGGTCATTTGGCCAGTGACAGAAGCCTGCTGTGTCAACAATGTCACTGTGAGCCACAGCTGAGGTTAACACAAACAGTGAATTGTGGCATTAGCACTGCTAAAGGTCTGATCGGCGTTTCCTCCCACCTGTCTCTAAACCACAATCAATCATGCTCTTTTCACTGAGATTAATGTAGCGCAGTTCTGAACTCAACTTTATTGCATTGCATTATTTTATTTCAATTCACGTTTTTTTGTACTTTATTTCTCTTGTATTTGAATTGATATGTAAATATTTTTTTTATTTATATTTATTTCCTTATTGAAATGATTTGTCTTTAATGTCTATGTAAAGCTCTTTGAATTACCATTGTATATGAAATTTGCAATACATATAAACGGTCACACTTTATATTAGGTGGCCTTATATACTATGTATTAACGTTTGCATTTTTTTTCTCTCCATAAAATGAAAATGAATGGTCATCTCCTTTTGTGTTCCATGGAAGAAAGAAAGCATATGGGTTAACAACATGATTAAAGTCATGACATAATTTTTATTTCTTTTGAACTGTCACTTCAATTCTTTTCTTTGTAATGTAGATGAGCTTATCTTGCTCTTGTTGAATGAGTGAATAATGATGTTTGCATTCAATTGCATTTATTCTTGCTTCAAATGATCCTTTCAAACACTGCTTGAAGCACATTTGGCTCTTTTGGTAAATCTTACACTCAGTATTGGTCTCATGCATTACTTAGGCAACTGTTGGTCTTTGCTCACATTCATATGTTAATAACTGATACAGTTAGCCTTTAGAATATTAGTCTTTATATACTCCTTCCCAGACCTTTGTTGTCCTGGAAGCCATGAGACGGGTGTAAATGATAGTGTGCTCCTGGCTGATCAGGGCATTTTCCACTTTTTATCTGCCTGACGCCTCTGCAAGGTGGGTTCCCAGACAGAGGGGGCACACTTAACGTTTGATACTCTACTTCTGGTAAATAAGACTCCAACCCTATCCACCCACTCCACACGTGCATTAAAATCTGTCTTTTTATCTCTAGGAGATATTGTTCTGTTTTTAGAATGGGAAATAATCTATGCACTCCCTTTGTAGATTTGGGACACCAATTTTGTACATCATTTGTGTATTCTTTGTCTAGGTTTTTCTGCACAAGCATACATGAATTCCCATTGTGGAATGTACTTTATTTTGACTATTAGGAGATATTACTCTAGCAGTGTATTAACATAAGTGACTTGCTCACTCAGTGTGAATGGGTCCAGGCGAGTGATGCGCTATCTATGTTGGGAGTGGGTGTTCCAAAATCGTACATGAATTAAATAATGACTCAATTGTTGAATGAGGAATGCTTTTCTCCTCTTGCGCCCACTGTGTGTTATGGTAACATTTTTACAGGGTTGAATTTCTTTTCTTTCACACCTACGGTTTCACAGCCCTTTCTTAGCAGCTCTAGAGGCCACAGGCCTTCCCAGTCTGCAAACTGATAAAGGCTGATTTGTGCCACTGCTTGGAGGGTAACAGTGTGGGCATGATCCAGAGACACACAACAACTGTCCTCTTCCTCTTTCTGTCTCTGTCTCTGTTATTAATGGACTAAAATTAAAGACGGGATCTTCCACCAAACAGTGAAGATTAACAAAGTTATACAAAAGGCAAATCAACTAAATTGAGAAGCATACTGTATCTTTGAATGTAAAAAAGAGGTCTTTATATGGTTGTTTGAACAACTATACATTGTTAACTTCATACATTTTGACCTACTCTATCATTTTAACTCACCTTGACCCAGAAACACATCATGGGCCTAATTTTGTGTAAATCGTCCGTAAAGCTGGTCTGTTGTAAATTTTCATGAATGAGGCCCATTGAGTTTATGCATTTAAGTCAAACAGAAAGTCTTAGCTTTCTAAAAAATATTATTTTTATGCTAATGGGATATAATCATTTACATTTTGGCAGAGACTTTGCTTTGTACTTTGCATTGCACTCAAAATGTGTCTGTGCCAAAGTGACTTCAAATCACGGAGCTGATCACAATTTATGATAAAATGATGAGTTTTTTTTCCAGAAGGTTTATACTTCTGTAAGCTTAACAAGAGCTTAGAGTAATCACTTAAAGATTAAATTTACCTCGCAGGTAAATCCAACATGTGTTTACTTCACTCTGGGGTGTTTTGATCGAGTATGGATAGCAATTGTGTAATTCAGAGCAGGTATGTCCTCACTGTGATTAATTAATTTCATGGTTCATTTAGAAAACCTGCAAATCACACAGTCAAAAACATGCACCAATAATCAGGAGGTCACCACTTTTGGGAGTCTCCTCACCCTCTAACTGCATGCAAAATGAAATGTCTCGTGCCTCTCCAAATATCTACCCACAACCAGCTGACCTGCCAAAAATGTTGATCATGACCTTTTAGTTGGTGGGTGTTACAGCTCAGAAAATCAAGAGTTTTAAATGTATAATTTTAACTTGGGTGTTTGGAAAATGTAGTGCAAATATTTGGGAATTACAACTGACTGTGAATATTTGGAAAATATAAAAGCGTATTCTCTCAATGAACAAGGAGCAATAACTTTCTAATTACTGTGCAAAATATCCATACTGGAAAGTAATTAAGATGGTAAGTCTTACTCTGTAACCAATGATTTGCTTCACAGTCATTTACCAGTCTGTGTCATTAGGTTAGTATATATAAGACAAGTGACCAGGCTTCATTTCTGTGTTGAGTAAGGTGTGTCTTTTAAATTAGAAAATTTTGACACATTTGCAAGTCGTTTTAACATCTCCAAAGAACAAGAAAACACCAAACCTTTGCAGATAAGAGGGTTGTGTTGTGACATCACGATCCATTGACACAACATAATATTTGTTCTCATTCACTTTGATTGTATTCTAACTCAACCAAAAGGGTACTGTAGTTTGTGTCAACATGATGAGCAATGGTCAAGTGTAGTTTATCACCATGGTGATGAAAGCCAATTCATGATGGTGCATCTGTTTTAAATAATTAGATGAAATGAGTTTTATGTGGTTCAGTTTCTGGGTTGTTGCAGAGCTTGAGATGGCTCAGTCTAATTCAGCACTGAAAATAAATATATTGTTTTTATAAAATTGCTACATATCAGATAGGAAAACACATTTTGATTTGAGGGAACAGTGTTGCATTATGAAATTTGTTTATTTTTTCATAACTTTGCAACAGGAGTTGATGGGGAATTTTGGGACACTTGGGACTCAAGGGAAGTGTTTGGCATCCGTGTCCAACAGGGATCTCAGATACTACCAGCCTCACTTCCAAACATATGGAGTGTGATTATGGTTTTGTTATACCTGGAATTCTTGCAAACTGCCATGAGCTACTGTTTATTGTTTACTGTTTATGATTACTTACTGTTAGCATGACACTAGCATTTCATCTTCATAAGTTTAAAGTGTCGACAGAGTTGTTCATATGGTATTACAGTACAATATTTGATTATGACAACACTCTGTCACTCCTATGATATCCGTTTTGTTCATTTACTGTATGTGTACGTTTATTTGTGTGTATGATGTGTGTGAACAGGCATATATGTGTGTTGGCACTAGTCGTCCTCTTGAGAAGAAATGCTTGGTCAGTGCATCCTCCCAGGCCAGCCATGTTTTAGAGGAGTAGGCAGGGAGTCATAAACATAGCTCGCTCTGTTTAAACACAGATGACATAGAGTGGCCCCAATGAGTGCATTTACTCATGTCCTTCCAAACCCATATGAATTTCTTTCTTCCATGAAACACATAAAGATATATTAGACAGAATGTTAGTGTGGAGGTGAGGGTGTGGTCGAGCGCCTGTCTAGGGAGAGAGAATGCGGTAAGGACATCCAACTGAGATGAATTGTGACTAATTACCATCTCTATGTTCACAGTGAGAGTCGGGGGAGATAAAAGAGAGAGGAGAGAGACAAACAGACCAGAGTCTTCTTGTCTGTCCTCTGAGAGAGAGAGCCTTGTGTTGTGTGAAGCTGAAAAGCAGACTGTTTATTTGAATGATGCTGAAAAGCCATCTTGTGTTTTGAGTTAAGTTGTACAACGATTGCTGGTTATTTGTGAATAAAACGGACTCACGTGAACTGTGAAAACCGGTTCCCGCTTCCTCCTCCTCCCGGGTTTCGGCACCAGTGTAACAAAGGGTTGAATTGGGCAGATAACGGAGGAAGCGGGAACCGAGTCCATTTTATTCACAAATAACCAGCAGTCGTCGTACAGCTTCACTCAAAACACAAGGCTCTCTCTCTCTCTAAGGGGACAGACAAGAAGACTCTGGTCTGTTTGTCTCTCTCCTCTCTCTGTGAACTGGACTTCTTTTCATCTCCCCCGAATCTCACTGTGAACATAGAGATGGTAATTAGTCACAATTCATCTCAGGTGGATGTCCTTACCGCTTTCTCTCTCCCCAGATGGGTGCTCGACCACGCTCTCACCTCCACAGTTAGATTGGATGACAACTAGGGCTGGGTAAAAATATGGATTTTTCCACTGCATTGCGATCTTCATTTGATCAATCTCGATATCGATTCCCAAGATCGATCTATGTGGCAATGCTCTACAATGCAAGTTAATGCATAAGGCATATGCAACCAAATTTCACTTTATGTGGCAAAAAATGTCTGTGATTAGCCAATCACATTTTACTCACCAGTAATTGAGTAGTGTATTGGCAACAGAGTTCAGAACGGAGATTATTCCACTGTGTGTTGAGAATAAAAGTTTGGTTTGACTTGTTCCATGTAATGTGTGTCCAAAGATGAGATCAATGTAACTCATTTATCATCCAAAAATGATGAATAATTTGTAAAATGAATATTTTGTAATATAGCTAGTTTAAAGGTCCTCTGTATAATTCACAGCATTCGCTGAGAGATATTTTTTTTCTTCATATAAAAGCAAACATTTTATTGAATCAAGAGTTTGTGAATCTGAATCAAATCGAATTGGGAAATCTGTATCAATACCTAGCTGTACTGACAACCACAGTCACCATTATATTTCATTGTATGGGAAAGAGCATCAACGTGTGTTACAATTCCTCCGCATGTGTTACACAGAGAAAGAAAGTCATGTGGGTTTCGAATGACATGAGTGTAAATAATGGCAGACTGTTCATTTTTGGGTTAACTAAACCTTTATGGTTCAGAATATCATTATAAAAGTGAGGAGGTCGGGCTTCTATTTTGGGGAAGAGGGAGTGTGAGTTATCCTAGAATTAATCCTGCATGAAATGTACCATTCTAGAGTGCATTAATTCTCTGTAGAGGATCACTTGGTGGCATTTTAATGCATCCTCTTTTATTTGGTTCTGTGTGTTTTGAGGGTACAAAAAGTACAGGGTCCAGGACTAGCTCTTATTTATATATCTGGGTGGTCTCCTCTTCCAGCAGAAAATTGTTAAAATATTGATTTATTTGTAATCAGCACACAATAATGGTTGTATATTCGCTCTCGCACATTAGTAGTGGGTATCACAAACTCTGTTGTCTAATATGGTCAGGATTTGAATAGATGCTCTATTTACTTTTATATGATTTTGTCTGTGTATTGGGAGGATTAAAGCATGATTGCCAATGATTTAAATTGCTTGTATATTGTACCATTATAAATCTGATTAAAACAAATTGTATATGGTCTTGCACACATGAACACATCCACACAGAAACACTCTAAGTTCAGCACCACAGCTTATTTTAGAACATCACAGTGTTTGTGCTCTTTCATCCAACTGTAGTGCACCTGATCCCTAACCTCTAATGAACCATTATCAGTATATCAAGCTTATGTCATAGCACAAGAGCCTCGCACAGCTGTGGACAAGAAGAGAGCAAAGGGGAACAGGGAAGACCAGCGTTAAGTTTCTATAAGCAGTGGAGAAACCAGCTGTTGAGTCTGTTTGGGCATTGAGAATGTGGGCCAAAGAGAGAAATTTAAGAGTTTTCATGAGAAGCAAAGCTTGAGTGGTTTCTAAAGTTTTGCTGACCTGTATCAAACCATGAAAGTCAAGGGATATTTTGGTTGTATAACAGAACAGAAGGGTTAAGACACAAATCAGATAATAGTTGTCATAACTTCTCACAATGATAATTCACCTGCTCAAACAATGATAATTAGTTCTTTCAGTGCCCCCCACCTCCCCATTCCAATTAGCTTTAGATTCATTGGTTGAAGCAGAAGTCTCATTTGTATGGCATATATTCAGAGTCTCAGTATCGATCAGTTCTACAGTAACTGCAATTCAATTCTACAAGGTCCAGGTTCTGTATGTACTGAAATGAGCCAGTGAATTGACTAAGAACAGACTCCCACCCTGTGGCTGCAAATTTTTTGAAAGGCCTCCAATTACCTCGTCTATGTTACTGGCTACAGCAACAGCCCTACTGTATCAGCTTGTTAGAGTGAAATGCTGTGAACGTACAGTATATTAATTTCCATTTCTTTAGGCTCAACCACAGTCTACCTGTACAAAATCTGCCTTAAGTATGATGTTTGTTTCTGGGGCTGGGGCTGGGCCCATGGGGTCTTTGGTTTACATGGCAAAGCAGTGGACATAAGTTGTTAAGCTGTCAAAGTATAAAGGATAAGATTAGATGGGTCAGCGGGAGAGAGAAACAAACAGAGAGAAATTAAGCTTCATTAGAGGAGTCAGTCATCTCAGAACAAAGTTCATCTGTTGTGTGGGTGTGTGGGGGAGGGGGGAGTAAACCATGACATTAGCTTGTTTTCTCATAACATTTTACAATTGAATCGTGATGCCCTTTATTTTTATTTTTTGGTAAATGTCTTAATTTTATGGTACCATATCTGAGTTTCTAAACACTACAGATTTAGTTTGAAGCTGGGATTGTATATGAGCATGCAGACACACATCAAGGGGAAATATACTGAAAATATTGCAAAGTAATGTTTTCTAAAGACATATATATATATATATATATATATATATATATATATATATATATATAAAATGTTCGATCCCATTGACTAATGTTGAATGGACAAAAACACATCATACATTCCTCAAAACATCTTTGTGTTTTGCAGAAGAAAGAACATTTGGAAAAGTTTGGGATGGGATGAGGGTGAATAAATGAGATAATTTTCATTTTTCTGTGAACTATTAATTTAATAATTCAGTGGTACATGCTCAAATTAATCAAGAACAATATTTGAAATATTTCCCTGGATTTACTCCAATCTGAATAATCTGAATAAAATTACTTTACTTTGTCTAGACTGTGACTCTATTGTTTACAATCTTATCAGAGCTTGTGTAGGAAAAGAAAGGACTCTGATGATTGTTCAAGTGTTAATCAGACCAGAGGTTCTCTTTTAAAACCCACTCTGATTAACCCACTCTGAGCAAATTAACACATTCGTTTCACAGTAGGGTGGAAGTTGGCCCGTCCCAGTAATTTTGCTGATTATCTGTTGGAAATTACACAATGTATGTATGGTCCATTGAGTCTTATAAATCAGCAATAAAAGCAAATGACTTAACTGCACCACATGTCAACACACAAGCATGTCTGTTTTGGGAGGTGGTGTTGAATGATCATTCCTCTTTAATTTATATTGTCTGTAATATAGCCTACTATATATCCACAGTATTTGTATGACTATTCAGCTGTCATGCTGTGCTATGTTATGTTATAGTGTAACAGTATTTCTGAAGAGTACACATTTTTGCAGCTTGTTTAGTTTTGGTCAACTTTTGTTATTGCTAAGTGGGTGTTTGTATGTGAACAATAACTGTTGAGAGGATCTTATCTCATTTTATCTCATCATGGGTTAGAGATCCATCATGATGTGTGTTATAAACAGCAGCGCTCTTAACTCCATATGAATAAGGCTTTCCTAGAGTTTGAGATGTAGAAACAGTGTTTATTAACCCTTACATACAAACCCATACACAAAAGTGAACAGACTAAATCACACACAAAATACTATTACTCCTTAAGCCTTCAAAACTCAAACAGAAAAGCCTGTTACAGCATGTTACAGCAATGATCATAGTCAGCTTACCTTACCGAAATACAGGGATGTATGTGCCCAACCTGTGTATACCCTGGGACATCTCTTCTGTTCATAAAAAAATGATTAACTTCTGCAAGTTTGATATTGCTGAAGGTCTTTTATAAATCATTCTGGTAACCCATAAGTAATGAGTAAAGTGTTACCACATAAGTATGAAGGAATTACTAGTGATCTGGACCAATGAGGGACATGGTAATGCATTATTAATTAATGAGATCTTACTGTTTCCTTCCTTGGGAGTTAAAGTAATTAACAGTAACGGAGGTGTAACTAGTTAGTTAGTAATGAATAATCAAGTGTTTGTTCTTACATTGTATTTATTTAATCAATCAGATCTAACAAACATTCATGGAAATTATATATATCCATCCATCCATCCATCATCAACCGCTTATCCTGTGTACAGGGTCACGGGGGGCTGGAGCCTATCCCAGCTAACATTGGGCGAAAGGCAGGGGACACCCTGGACAGGTCGCCAGTCCATCGCAGGGCCGAAATTATATATATATATATATATATATATATATATATATATATATATATTCTGTCATTGAATTATGAATCATTGAAATCATTTAACATAATTTCATCAGGATAATGCTTTTAATTGCTGGTGCTCACTGTTACTACATATTATAAAAGTATTATCTCTGAACATAAAGTAAAATAATAACATTATGTGTCTAAAGGACATGTGCGTTGATCTCCACAAGACTTCAACATAAAATGGAGAGAAAACCAGAATCACAAAAAACACACATTCAAATTTTAGACACACGTTAATGGTTTTATTATTATTTATTCAGTAGTCATTTTAAATTAGCCATAGTTAGTTAATAGTTCTCAATGAGGCAAATCAACTTCAGTAATTATTGATTACCTAACAGTGAACTACCTCAGTCATCAGTTCACTATTACTTACTGATTGGTTAATCATGTTCCCATCTTAGTTAATAGCTGTAACTGAATTGTTAATGTAGAACAACTCATTTGTCCTGCATTAATTCCTGCATAGTTAACTATTAATTACTATTAGTTAACTACTATTGATTATTTTCTTATATTGCATGCCTATTTACATATATACAAGTAAATAAGACTGAGAATGTTTATGTGTGTTGCCCTGTGATGGACTGGCCACCTGTCCAGGGTGTGTCCCTGCCTTCAGCCAAGACAGCTATGATATTCTCCAGCACAACCTGCGTCCCTACACAGGACAAGCGGCTTAAGAATATGGAGGGAGGAATGGTTTAACAGAGGAGTTTAAGAGTGAGAGTGTGCAATAATTGATTCCCTTTCCCTCTCTTCTTCCTTCCTCCAATGGCTCAAATTGGCTCTAGTAGTTTGTTTATATTAGTCACAAATTGCATGCATAATGATAAAGGCTACAATTGCACATTGCCTAGACTTCAAATCTGATGATCTATGAATATATTAGATTGATTTATGTGTAGGCTGGTTCAAAAGTGATGATCGTCATTTTAATCTGTGTTCATCTTTTTAGTTTCCAGCCAAATAAGCTCATTTTAGATGTGCTGGTTTGGGACATATGAATGATTTTATTGTAAAGTAAAGGTGATGTTCTTTAAGATGATAATAAAAGTTTTCCTTGCTAAGACCAACCTGAACCAAATGACCTTTTATTAAAATAAAACGAGTAAACACAACTACTAAATTCCATATCAAAAGTCACTAAAGCAAAGCCAGATGTGTTGCTGGACTTGTCACAAAGTTCACAGAGTCTTTTATTACCTTTTAAACACCCGGTTGCTCTCCCTTATCACTTATCTGCTGATGGGACCTCTTCTCCATGTGGAGGATGCAGTGGAAAACCCTGATATCTGCCAAACAACTGTAGAGATAAAATTAATGTAAAAATAATTGATAGCGTATTAGCGCTTAATAAAGTGTGACTGTGAAGAACAACAAACTAGATCATTTTTACTTAGATTTTACTTTAATTTGACTTTAGTTTCTGTGTGCACGAGACATGATTCCTCGTTCACTTCGTACAGCTCCAACAGTCATCCAGACCGACCAAAGGCCTGAAGGATTTTTATTTTCTATTTAATGGTCAAATAAAACATTTGAACAAACAAACAAATAAACAAACAAACACTCGATTAAACGTTAATGTGCAATTGATAACTTATGTACAATTGGAATTAGATGTAAATATTCTGCTCTTAAATTTATTTTAATTTGATGTATTTATTTATTCAACAAAAAGTGTTTTCTCAATTTGGGACACATGTGATGTGTGTCTCACTCACTTTCCCCGCACCTCCCTTCTGTGATGTGATGTCCACTCACTTTTGGGGTGGGCAGAGAGCCCCTCCTCTCGGTGTAAAATGGATTTTAATTGGTTGTTAGCTTTCACTTTTCGTGTCCGGATCTTTACCGGACCAGAACAAGCAGCATACGGTGCAGAGAGATTGTTCAAGCGGAGAACGGGACATTTCACATCCTTTAACTGACATTAAGATTTGTTTTTCAAAGTTTATAAAACTTCATATGGACTCATTGTGAACTGGGAACACATTTTTCTATTGGAATTATAACTTTCAGGAAAGGTAGGCTGCACTATTTTATTCAGAAATTTGAGTTATTTTAGTCTGTTCTCTAAGTTTGCAAAGAAAAAAAAATCCGTGTAACATGAAGTTACTTGGGTGGTCAGTCAAATGATCCATTCATTCATTTAAAAACTTCCTGTTAGCTTTATATGGAGACACTTTTGGCTTTATCACGACTTACATGTTAATGTAAATGCATTTGAACATTGGTAATTTATTATCATCATGCTTTATTATTTGCATCACTCCAAGTCGATTTCGAGAAAAGAATATTCTTCAATATTCGTACCTTTCGTAAGTGTCACGGAATTATCCGAAGTTTCCATGAATTTACGAAGTTAATGATAGGCCTACTAGAGAATTATCACGTGAACAAAATATGAAGTTATCAATCCTTCACAGCTGATGCTGACTATATACAATAGGCAATAGTAGGCCTATGTATTCGCATTCATTGCAATAGATTGCCTACTGGAACAGCAGGGTCTGGCAAGTCTAATTATGAGACTCTGAAGAACTGACATCTCTGTGGAACAAGATAAGCGATTGTCAATTTTCAATAAAAAAATAAATAAAAAAAAAGAAACATGAGAGAGAGAGAGAGAGAGAGAGAGAGAGAGAGAGAGAGAGAGAGAGAGAGAGAGAGAGCGTTTGAATGGATGACTGGTTGGTTTGCCTATAATGCACGTAAGAAATTATAAAAAAGTAGCTTCGATTTAGTCTAGCAAGAATGATGTTGCCCGTTAGACTTGTTTTTAATGACGAGAATTGGTCTGTTTCCATGTTGTCGTATAGATGATTTTCTGAGGAAAAGCCTTAGTCCTAATTCATTTGAGTTAGACTAATTTTAATGGCTCCTGCCTACGTGTTTGAAGTCCATGAACAACTGTTAAACGATCAAATGCAGATTTGATACAGTAAATAAATGAGACGTTCCACATTCAAAGTGTAGGCTTCCGTCCTTTAGCTTTCACTATTTCTTTATTTTAACGATATATCAAATAAATACAGACCAAACTGTGTGTTTTGGGTTGTTGTCCATCACCTTTTCATCCTGATATGGTCAGTGGGTCTCGCGAAGGCAAAAAGTTTGTGTGTCACCCCCGCAGGGGGATTGCACCCCCCCCCAACCTCTGTCCCCCCATTCCCTTATGGCTGTGACCACCGCAGAGTCAGACGAGTGAAGCGGGCAGACACGTGAGCCTTTAGACCGCAAATGCGTCAGTCAATCAGTTCAACATTCAACTACTTACAGCGAAGACATCTTATCCAGTTACTGATTCAATAATTTTTCTCTTCATCTCCTAGGTAGAAGATGTTGCTAAATATAAAACACATATTTTGCTTAACCTGCATATTCTACACAATGACTGGACCTGGTAAGATTTTATGCATTTTCTTGAAATGTCCTGTATATACTAATAATCTTAAAAGTGTTGAATTTTACTCTGCATGTTTCAGAGTTTCTTTTGAATCTTTGAATGTGAAATTGGTTTATGCATGTGAGCTTGGTGTTTGTTTGTAAAAGACTGGGTGACAGAGTGAGAAATATGTCTAAGCTACAAATTTGTGTGGCATATATATATATATATATGTTTGTATTTGTGTCAGTTCTTGCTGTTTTCCGAAGAGAAATAGTTCACCCAAAAATGAAAATGTTCAACTCCATTTTACTTTCTAACTTACATGAAACACACAAGTAGATGTTAGGCAGAATGTTATGGACTGATAACCTCAGTCTCCATGCACTTTAATTGTTATATTAAAATAAATAAATTAATAAATATATAAAAGTGTCAACACACTTCAGAATTTCTCCTAATGGGTTCCACAGAAGATAGAAAATATTATGGTTTTGAAATGACATTAGAATGAGTAAATGCTGAGAGAATTTTCAATTCAATTCACTAAATGATGCACTAAATTAATGAAATCAGACCTAAAAAAAATAATCATTATAGTTATCATTTTATTTATTTTTGTATTTTTCTGAACTGGTCAAACTGAGCTGGGGCTAACCTGCATTCCCACAAACTATTGTCTCCCAGCTGTCTCTAATGGTTTACTTCCAGGCACCAATGCCTTTTAATTAGGGTGCTCTTGTTGTCTCGTGCAAACAGATGGCTTGACTTCATCACTCTGCAGGCCATGCACACACACACACACACACACACACGGAGGTATGCTACCTTTAGTGATAATCCCACCTGTTGAAAGTATTTCTCACATCATTTGTCAGAGTATATGATGATTGCACTAGTTTGACATTTATAATCATTTCCAGGTCTCCCATTTAGTGTTAAATGTTCTATAGGAAAATTGTGCCTAACCAGTAAACTTAAATTAAAATAAATAAATAAACAAACATTCAATTCAACCATTCTTAGCACAATTATGATACACAATGAGGCAAGATTTAACTGTGTGAATGTCTTAATCCTTTCATCCTCACAGTCTCTAACACAGAATTGGTGATGCGTCCTGTCAGCGGCTTATTGTCTGGGAAGGTAACCCTTCCATGTCACTTCTCCATCAACCCCACTGTTGCTCCATTCAACAACACAGCCCCAGGAACAGATTACTTGCGCATCAAATGGACCAAAATTGAGAGGGAAGTGGAGTCGACTGTTCTTGTTGCCCAAAATGGCGTCATTAAGATTGGTTCGGGTTACAGAAGTCGCGTATCAGTACCTAGTCACCCGGAAGATATTGGGGATGCTTCTCTGACAGTGGCGAAGCTAAGGGCAAGTGATGCTGGAATTTACCATTGTGAAGTCATGTATGGGATTGAGGACACACAAGACACAGTCAATTTGGATGTTGATGGTAAGATTTGTTGGTGTTATTTAGGTCCTGGGTCCTTCTAAGTTTAGCTTCCAATTACATTTCTTTCTGAAATTTTCACAATTTTGGCTCTCTTAATTTCTTCCCTCTGCGTGGATACGCTATGATGCTGGGACACAACTGGCTTTGGGAGGCTGATTTATATATAGGCCACGTGAAAGGATGTGATGGGTCAACCTTGAACTGGAAACACAGCACCACCCTGCTTTCAGCTTAGACACACTGCCATTTTAATGAGATCCATAACTCATTTAACTTCTTTCAAAGAGACAATTATGGGGATGGATGGAATGTACCCTCATCCGAATGAATGTCCCAACCATTACTTGGTTTATTAATTTGTTTACAAGCAACTTGAAACCACCTTCTGTGTATACAAGGCTAAAGCAGTTTGAGTGGCTACATATCTATGGTAGTCACTGACATCAATGACTGTAATGCATTACGCCCCCATGTAATTAAATTGACATATTTAATGTAAATGGATAGAATGGTGTTTGTACGTTTGTATTCAGGACATATAAATTGTTGTTGTTAATCTTGTTTGTTCTTTTAACAGGCGTGGTGTTTCACTACAGGTCCAGGGTCAGCAGATACACCCTAAACTATGCTAAAGCTGTGCAAACCTGCATTAATGTTGGCGCCACAATTGCTACAGCTGAACAGCTGAGAGCAGCTTATGAGGATGGTTTTGACCAGTGTGATGCTGGCTGGGTAGCAGATCAAACAGTGAGGTAAGAAGCAACACACACACACAGACACAACACAAGACTCACACAAACTGTTCATATACACAAACTGAAGTGGTTGTGCTTCCATTTCTCCTTTTGGCAAACTCTAAACTAAATGAAAGTAAAAGTTCATCCATAATTTATGCACCCTAATGTTTTTCAAAACCTCTTTGACTTTCTTTCTTATGCTGAACACAGAAGCTTAAAAAAGGTCTAATAACAGGGCTGAACGATTTGTACAAAAAGTCATATTGTGATTATTTGTAAACATTTTGCTTTTGAGATTTGAACTGCGATATGGTAAACTAAAAATGTAACCAAAATTTGGTAATGTTTTGTCCATGTTCTACTGCCAATAATAAGACTTTCACTATTATTTAAGGGTTCACACTTGAGTCCTCTTAAAAAGAACCAAACTCAGACCTTTTCACTTTAACCACAAACAAACAAACATATAACATAAATAAATAAAAAAGTAAAACAAAGAAAATAATAATAATAAAAAGAAACCTTTGTATTCAAATTGCACCTATCAACCGTGTACATATTTTGTCTACTTTGTGATAAAGTAGAGAAGAGAGAAAGAACAAGTGAATGTTTGTGGCCTCAACAGGTGCTACTGTTAATGTAGTTTGCACGGAAATAATTTAATAAAGATGTTTGAATTATACCTCATCTTTTATCCTATATTATTATTATGATACCTGTTCACGGTGGAGACTGAGATTTTGCTACGGCAGAGGATATTAAAAACCGTTTCATCCGGGACGTGCCGGTTTCCCTGCTTTGCCTAAAAATAACACACCCAGCACGCGTACGCAAACAAAACCGATCTTGGAGCAAATCTGTTACTCTGAGCAAGAGATGGAGTTGTGGAACACAACGCCGCTCTGAAAACACTGTATTAATGCACTAACATAATACAAACAGGATACAGCATCGCAAATATAGTTTGAGGTAAGCGCCACATGCAAACTATTTATTTATTTCATTAAATCGTATGTTTAATAATCACACAAGGTCATTTCGCAATTTCGATTTAAATTCAATTAATTGTACTGCCCTAACTAATAAGTATCATAAAATGAGTCAATGCGATTCGTATGTCATAAGTCTTCTAAAGGCATGCAATAGGTTTTGGTTAGAAACAACCAAAAATATAAGTTTTTCATTGTGCCACTGTGAATGAGCTTCTCTCATGCACTCATGAATGTACAATGGAAATGATTTTCACAGCAAAATTACTTCAATTTATTTTATTAAATTTTTTAACCAAAACCTATAGTATTGTAGGCTGTAAAATTATGCACATACCACATGGACTATTTTGTGTGTGTGTGTTTAAGCTTTAAAGTGAGGCATTGTCCACTGTCTTTGTATTGCAAAGAAAGACCGAGATATTCAATAAAACGTCCCCATTTGTGTTCTGCATAAGACAAATACATACTGGTTTGGAATTAAATGATGGTGAGTAAATTATGATAGAATTAAACATTTTCGTGAACTATTCCTTTAACAATTAGTACTAAACAATACATCAACATGTTAATATAAATATGAAAATGCAAAAGCTTTACAAATTATAATTTTGTATGTTTTTTAACACTTGGGCAATGAGAAAATTCTCCTCATGAGTATTACAGTGTTGATAGTGTCAATCTATCTGTAGATATCCAATCACTAGACCAAGGCCTGGTTGCTTTGGAAATTTACCTGGAAAGCCTGGTGTCAGGTCATATGGCAAACGCAATCCCACGGAGACTTTCGATGTATACTGCTATGTGGACAAGCTTGATGGTATGTGTTTCACTATGTAATTTCTTACAACTTTACTCATATAAATGCAAAGATTTTTAAAAACATTGTTGAAGGCTGTACATTTGGTGGTGTTATCTGTTGTATTTGCTCTGTGTTGACATATTTAATGTCGTTTCAGACCAAATATGCATATCAGTCATATTGGCCATGATCATCTGTGGTATTAAGCATTGAAGGGGACGCATTCAATACTTCTGCTGCCACAGAATAGAAGTTTAAGCTCTGCTATTTATTAGCCAACCATTTTCTTTCTTTCTTTATTCTTTTTTTAATTTGAGTTTAATGTTAATTAAAAATAATTAAAAAAAACGAGAGAGAGAGAGAGAGAAAAGGTGCCATTTGGTCTTTGTTGCTTGTTTGACTTGTCTACCTACATTCCCCCAAAATACTGTTTAGAATATTCTCATTTTAAAAATGGCATTCCTATATGTAATGCATAAAAAAACAGCTAACATCAGAAACAGCTGGCAAATGGATTTCTGAAATAAAAATTATTTTGTATGTTGTGGTGTTTAATATGCCTCATTCCCTCATGAAAGAAGATTTGAGGATGTCTTTACTGTTTTACTGTTGTAAATGACTAAGACGTCATGAAAACCTCAGCACTATTTTTGAAAGCAACACCCAGTGTTGGGTAAAAACTCTCTTTTTACCTCAGTGTGGTAATGGTGATGAATTTTTTTCTTAAATAAATAAAAATGTTTTAATGAATATGCAGTAATCATGTTATTTCAGGATTTTCAGGAACTCCTACCCACATATAAAATCTGGATTTTGTTAAAGTGTTGTTTTTATGAATATCAAAATTTAGCTCATTTCAGATATTATTATAATACTAAATCTGTCTTTTTTGTTTTTGCTTCAGGTAATGTTTATTTTGCCTCTACAATGCGTAAGATGACCTTTGATGAGGCCAAGGCTGAGTGTGAAAGTAGAAATGCAGTGCTAGCCTCACCCGGACAACTCCATGCTGCCTGGAGACGCGGCCTGGACCGATGCGATTATGGATGGCTGTCTGATGGTAGTGCCCGTCACCCTGTCTCAATACCCAGAATTCAGTGTGGTAGTGGTCTGCTGGGTGTCCGCACCATGTACCGCTACCGAAACCAGACAGGCTTCCCAGATCTCAATACGAAGCTAGGAGCATACTGTTTCAAAGGTAAAGTCTATACACTGTGCTTATGTTGTGTTTATGGTGCTATAAATGAGTGGTTGAGAGCGTAGAATAGCAGTCATTTTGCCAGCTCCTCTGCACGTTGAAGCCATTTTTTTCAATGTGTGCATTATCAAGCCCCCACCCCATGACACACATAGCTATTAACAGTCCCTGGGTTACTGTGATTTTTACGAGCAGTAAATCAAAGCAGGATATTTGTATGTGCACCACTACACACAGTTGAATTATTTTTATAGTGTGCTACTTTTTGTTAATTTAAGTTTCTTTAAGTTGTGAGGCAGAGTATGGAAAAGTTTACATGAGTGGAGCTCATTCTCTAGTGATTCACTGACCTCACTCGTTTCTACAGAAACCAAATTGTGCTTGGCTAACAAGAGGGTTTAAAAACTAAGTTCACTTAGCCACTGTTGTGTTTTGTGGCTAAAAGGCCATTTAATAAAATTACAGATGCTTGTCAAACTTTCTGTGTGGTTTTACAGGTACTTGCACTTCAAAAAGACTGAGACCATGTTCCAGTATTGCCATCAACTTAGATGATCTCATCATAATAAAATTATGCAAACTGGCAGCCGGGTAAAAAGAATATGCTGTGCTTGTGTCCCCTACCATTGACAAGCATCTTAATAAACTTAACTTGCAAAACTTCCTTGGTCAACAAGCATCACCAGAGAGCTCACTGGTCAACCAGCTACTTCACCTAAAGTTTGCTGGTCCACTAGCTGGTCCACTAGCTAGTCCACCAGCGCTAAACAGCATAAACTAGCCTGGAAGAGTATGGAAATTCATACTGGTCTGAGTTATTCTTTTCAGCAGGGACCAGTATAAGCTAAATGTAGTATTAAGATGAGTTTTAAATTCACAGAATATTCCTTTCTTTTTATAACATTTTGTTAAATAATGCTCATTTGCAGCAACTCAGATGCAAAGAGCAGATCTATAGCAATCAACAAACATACAAAAGTGCTTAGGTGTTACCTGACACTTTTTCTTGTTTGCCTCTTTCCGCTGTCAGACTCCCCACTTCCTGTCATTTGCACCAGCGCTTATCTGAACAGACATGTAGATAAAGGAGAGAGCTACTACTAGAGCTCTAAAATCAGTGGGTCTCGCTAACCCCTGACCTGGGGGGGGGTTTATCTTTTCAACTGGGGCTAATTTAGATGACCTACTCCCTGCCAGGCAGGGCACACACCTAGAATGACAGCCATCGACTGCTGTGATAAGTAATGGACCTGGGGTTCACCCTGAACTGGATACTGTGACCTCTCTGTTTGTTTGGCCTGTTTCAACTCTGTCAATACTATCTGATCCATGTAAGATTGCTGTTCAAGTGTCTGCTCTTACGTGGTGGGTTTCTCTCACATGTGTCTGCCTTGTAACGCCTATGAATGTTAGACGACAGTGACAGATATGCATAGAATCACATCGAATCCATGAAATATGATGACACATGTTGTTTTTTGCACATCTCACTACACCTTGTTTCTAAATTAGGTTCTACCTAAAGGAAAAAATTAAGACATTCACACATTCTAACATCCCATGGACAGTCAGACAATGCATCACATGGATGAGGGGGATTTTTCTTAAAAGGAAAAAGTACTTCATGACTGACAACACACATAGCTGAATAGAGAGGACCTGTAGATAATGCAGAACAGCTTGAGTGTTGGCTTTTGGCCTGTGGTTTTAAATAAATGATGACGTTTAAAGATGTGTGTGTTTTCCCTGTGAACCTATAGGCTAATTGAAAGGGCTAAGCTGTCATTAAGACCATGTAAGCTGTTCAATATGAATGAAATTAAATTTACTAAGTAATGGTTAGTTTTTTAGAACTATTCTGACATTTTTCAGATAAAAGTAGTCTGAATAGCTTGAGATATACAGATGAGTTAATCTGATGTGCCATTCACTGTTAACATTTAAATATTTAAACCCAGACACTGCATACATTGGGATGTTAGATGAGCTGTCTGTATCTCAAATCATTTTATTGCTACTCAACCATATACACAAGCATTACAGTGGGTGAAAGACTTGTGTGCAGTTCCGAGCAACATAGCAGTCATGACAGTGATGAGACATATACCAATCTACAATAAACATCACATTTACACAACACAATTTACAAAACTAATATACACATAATTACACAAGACAAGTTACATATAATAATATACAATGTACAGTATACTATACACACAATATAGAATACACAATATACAGTACAATAAAAATATAAAGTAGGTTGTATAGTGTTGTATTGACATTGAGGCTGTCGGTTTAAACATCTACAGTAGAAAGCTTGTAAAAAGGACAAAAATATGTGGACGTCAATGGTTTAAAAACCTTTTACAACCATAGTAAGGAATATAGGCTGCAAGAGCACTGCCTTGTTTGAGGAATACTAGGATGATGTTTCATAATAATTTAATTATAATATTTAGAAATTATAAAATGAAGCATAATGTTTCATTAGATTAACTAACAGTGCAAGCTGCTGTGACAAATGTCCCTAGTAAATATTTATCTGGAGATGCTGTTTATATAATCTTGGAAATATACACTTAAGTAATTAATGATTGTAGATAGTCCCAAGTAGTCCATTTAGCAAATCTGTGTTATTATTTACTTGGCCTTTTCTTTTTGACATAAGAAGTTAAACAATTTAATGTTTTTCTATACTAGAGAAATCAGATTTTCTGATTCTTAGTCTTAGTGGATAGTGGTGTTTTATACTAGCTGATCACTTTGGGACATCTTTGTTGTATGGAAAACCAAAAACAATTTCTACATTGCAATAGGAAGTGCATATTGGATTTATTTTACTCAAATCTACTAATCAAAAGGGGAAGGTGTCTGTAATACAAAATGCTGAGGAAACATTATACATAAATACTGACAGAATATTCTGTTTGTTTCTTTTAGGTTATAAGCTTTTAATCAAACAGTCTTCTTGGGTGGATGCCACAATCATGGATAGTACTACTACAGCACCCACCAACAAATTCTCCACCACAGCCCAGACTCATTTTCCTGACTCTAGCCTCTCTCAAGTGCCTGGAGTGTCACAGGCCACCTCTGATGATGACCAGCACCTTAAAAATACTTTTGAAAGTCAGGCCCCAACAGCAAACGTTCGAGGAGATGTAGTCCATGGAGAACCTGCTACCTCAGAGGCACCAATGGAAGAAGATAAGAATATAATTGAAATGGGCACCTTTCTACCTGACAATGTTCTCTCAGACTCTTCAAGCACAGAACCCATGTTTGCAGTTGGGAAAACAGAGGAAGCTATCCTGGTAGGGGTTACAATAGACAGAGTTTCTGACCTTGAGGACACTGAAGTCGTCTCTACTGTAGAACTAATGGTGACCAGTATCCCTCCAGACTCAAGACTCCAGACAATGAAAGTGTCAAAGCCCAATACTGAACAGACAATGGGAACGACTCAGCCAGTAACATCAGTTAACATTAATGAATCATCTTCCCTCAGCAAATCCATCACCCAAAGTTATGATGATAAATTCCCAACCCAGATTTTGACTCAAACAACTAGTGAGGCCAATACCGGCAAAAATGAAACTGAATCACCTGTTTCCACACTGTCATCATTCACAGCAGCGACAAAGGGTACTTTTCTAGAGAGTGCTAAATCTACTGTGTTCTCTGAGTATGATGATGAGATTATCAATGAAGGTGTTATTATGGCAGAACCTCCAATTCTGTTTACAGAAAGTTCCACCAGCCCAGAACCAGAACTTTCAGAGACCTCCAATGGAGTGACAAGCACTACAATCACTGACTCTACTATTACATCAACGGTTTATATGTGTCACACACAACCTGGAGAAACATCAACTACAGAAACCTCTAAACCAACACAAAAAGAGTTACAATCATCCACTAGCTATTCAGAAAGTGGAACAGTTGAATTGACAGGCCATGTTACCAAGTCACCAGGTCGGACTAAGCCCAGTTCAAGCACAGTTGCTGCAGGAATAGCTTCAATTACTTTAGAGGCACCCAAGGAGACACTAACAGATGGCAAGGACATCACCACATATGTTAATGCCAAATATCTCCCATCAGGTACATTTTCCTCTACTTTGATGTTCACATGTTGTCTGAATAGAGACCTCAAATGACATTTGAGTCCAGTTGCTCATTGTTAAGGTTAAAGGAATGTTCCGAGTTCAAAACAATTTAAGCTCAGTCCACAGCATTTGTGGCATAATATTGATTACCATGAAAATTTTAATTAACTCATCCCTCCTTTTCTTGAAAAACTAAAAAAATCTGGGTTTCAGTGAGGCACTTACAATGGAAGTGAATCGGGGCCAATTTTTTAAAGTTAAAATACTCACTGTTTCAAAAGAATAGTAACAAGACATAAACAATATGTGTATAAACATGATTTTAGTGTGATCAAATCACTTACTAACCTTTTCTGGGTAAAGTTATAGTACATTTTACAACTTCGTTACCATGACGATGTAATGTCAACAAAATGACAATTTAAACACCTTTACAGCTCAAATAATACACAAGTTTTCACAGAAGAATGAATGAAAGTGCTTTTATGAAATTATAAGCTTCACATTCCTTTTTAAATCCTCCAAAAATTGGCCACATTCATGTTCACCATCACTTCCATTGTAAGGACCTCTCTGTAACCTCGATTTTTGCTTCTTTTTTTTTTTTTTCAAATAAAAGGAGGGACGAGTCAAATTTTTTTTTTTTGCTGTAATCAAAATTATGCCACAAATAATGTCAATTGAGCCTAACTTATATTGAACCCAGAACGTTCCGTTAATAAACAGCTGTCTGTTGCAATACACACCTTATTAAAACTCTTAGTGGAAATACACTTACATTTAGGGCAGCACAATAATTATTAATCACAATTATTCTATCATTTGAAAACACTTTCTTTTTTACAGGACTGGACAATTTGAACAAAAAAAAATATTGTTACAGCTGCTTAGCTATTAATTCATAAAGAACAAAAAACAAACAAACAAACAATACCCCATAAAAGTACATTAAACAGTAGCTCTCATGTTGAACAAGGTTTTAAAACTAAAAACTAGTAAATGATTCCTTTTGACCAAAAGTAAGTAATGTTTTGTGCATGCTTTACTGCCATTAAATATTGTTAATCTGTAGGGTGTTCACACTTGAATCTATTATTAATAATAATAATGATAACAACAACATTATTATATTCCAATAGACAACAGTAATATACAATAGTGATACAGTTCTGTAATGATATAACATGCAACATTTCTATTCAGTCACAAGCCTTTATTTTGGCAGAAGCCTAATTATTTGATCAAGTTTTATTTTGAAGGAAGCCTGTGTTGTTTCTGGGTGTTAGCAGAGGTGATAGTGACAACAGTTTTGTGCTTCTCCTTCCATTCACGGTGAAATAATCTCATCTCCTCCTCGGTCCACAAAACCCAGGTGCCATGTAGTTATTTTAGATTTGTTTAGACTCTTGTAATGGCCAATATTACACAAACGTGTAACTGAAGTAAATTTGTAGCGCTTTCAATATTACGTTAGCAACGTGCACAAACTGAAACAAACTCAGAGTAGGTCTGTTCTGCATAACACACATGGCAGAGTACAACATGGAATCATTTAATGTGATTCGAGCACAGAACCGCTTTGAAACCGCTTTACCATCGTATCTTTATATAGAGCAGAGGCGGAGCTAGGGGGTGGCCGCCATGCACTGAAGCCTGTCCACCCCAATGGCCACCCCACTTGCAATTGCCGTTTTTGATCACTGGCCCCTGCCCGGCCACCCCTGAGAAAAACAGCTGTCTCCGCCCCTGGTCCCGAGTATGTGTAATACACTACAAATCAGAGCAGTGCACATACAATACTTGTAAACACCTGCAGTTCTTTATTTCAGAGTGTGATTTAGTATATCATCTGTAGACACAGCCTATAATGAAAATAAACAGCAATTTTCTTTACCTGGCTGATCATTTTGCATGCTTGCTCACTAATACTGTGGTCGGTTATGCATTTACTGTGAGAGGCAGAAACTATGATTGCAGTAAAAATGATTAATTGTGCAGCCCTTCTTACAAGTAGGGGTTTCTTGCCAGAAGAGCTGCTTCATCATAACCACAATTTTATCATGATAATAGTTTTATTATCAATAGATCTATCTTATATGTAAAGAGAAACATAACAAATGTTTCTTTTCATTCGTGGTTTTCAGTAACATCATCTACATTTACCAACATTTCAAGAGCTTGAGGATAATTTTCCGAATTATTGAGAGGCTAGGATAACTATCAAGGGATCTATCTTAAAGACCTATGATTCAGAAATGCCCAGGAAGTCAGGAGTTTAACAGGACGGTTAAAGGCAAATCATCTTCCATGGTTCCAAAAGTTAGAATGCACCTTTGCAGCCCAGAAAGAATATTGGTCATAGTTTATCACTATAATTCTTAATACTCTTAATACTTCATAGTACTGCTAACAGTGCTGTCCAGGGTCCTGAAAACAATTGACTCTATTCATTGCAAATGTGTAGATAAAAGTAATGTGCTATCCACAAAAAAAAAAAAATGTATGTTGCTCTTTAATGCATCTAGAGCTCAGTCAATGCTTAATTATATGTACACAAAATTATTCATGAAATTGCATGAAAGAGATTAAAAAAGATTTTTGTTTGACATTTATAACCATTCGTTATACAAACAGTAGTCCTTTCCTCTCAAAGTTCAGTGGTAGTTATTTTAATTTTTAACATATTAATTTTCATTGTCCCCATTCACTTTGATGCCTCACTGTAACCTCAATTTTTTTTTAAGAAAAGGAAGGATGAGTCTAAATACATTTTTGTTGTAATCAGCATTATGCCACAAATGCTATCAGTTAACATTAACTTACATTGAACCCTGAACATTCCTTTGATGAACAGCTGCTGGTTGCAAGAAACACCTTGTTAAAACTCTTAGTGGAAATACAAAAATATATTATTGCAGCACAATAATAGTGAAAATTATTAATTGAAATGCTAAAATGAAATTGCATGAAAGAGATTCAAAAATAATTTTATATGACACTTGTAACCTTTTAGGTTACATTAGTTATACAAACAGTAGTCCTTTCCTCTCAAAGTTCTGTTGTAGTTATGAGAGGCACTCATACAAACTGCATCTGTTTATGTATCTGTTGTTTGAGTCATACACAAAGGTCTTCAACAAGGTGCTACCACATACATTTCTTTCAAGTTTGTCTTGCATACTCTGAAATGTATTGAAAGTTATTAATTAAGTTCAATTTCAAAATCTTCTTATGTTACCAGTCTGTCTGAAATTGCTCTCAATACTTCAAAAACAGGCTTGTCTACATTTCACACAGGTAAAGCCTTTGTCAAATATTCAACACTTGGCTATCATATAGCTCTAGATAGACATTGCTCACATTTTTTTTTTATTGACATTTACTTTTAATGAAAGTGATGATGGCAGTTAAACAAGTTAAACTCAAAATTATTTATTCATGCTGGAATTAACTAAATATACCTTTTAAGCTCAAGGTAGAAAACATTATCTACAGTATACTACAGGTAGAGTATTAGCTCGCTAATGTGATCTAATGACAGGCTATTTAACATCTGGCAGAGATGGTCCCAGCACATATGATATGAATCCATTTAGGTTTTGAGACCTGTTTCTTAGGGGATACCTTAACAAATCTGTTCTCTAAGCTTGACAAAGGGAGACCTTGAACCCTTACCAGCATAAAAATAGAGGTATGTTGGGACACTGAAGTCTAGATACTACAACATGGCTGATGTCATCTCTACAGCAAAGTCTACTCTGTGTAGAGACAGCTAAGCAGCCAGAAGCTGGCAGTGCAGACAGTGCAACTGTGACTTTCTTCAGTTGGCCATGCCTGTTTGGTTAAAAAAAAAATGTGTTTAGGACCAAAGGACTGTAAGAATGTAATATTGAAAAATGACACATTTCATGTTAAAATATTATGAAATAAAGAGTAAACAAATATGTTCGGGCTTGCTGTTGCCAAGGATGCTTAGTGCAGAGAGGTAATTATTTAGGCACAAAAGCACATTTGTAACTGCATTCAGCCCTCTGCACTGCTCCCCTTTTTGAGCACACTCCAGCATGTTTTTACATGACTGCAATTTTTTATTTACAGCAGCAAAAAATTATGCTAGGAACTTTAGCTTTGGCCATTACCTTGTGTCTGTAAATAGGGCTATAGGGAAATGACTAATGAGAAAGAGAGGAGGAGGGGTTCTGTCTCTCCAGTCTCCTGTTGGCTTAACCAGGCATATATAAACCTCTGTCCCTGCAGGTGTTCCAACCTTCATCCACTTAATTCAGCTTATGGGGAATTTTGGTCTCTTTTCAATTTTTAAACAGGCATGCTTGAATACCAGCAGTTATGTATATCAGTAGTATCAAGTGTATATTGGTAGTTGTGGGGGATGTTTATATGAAGGCTAATGTTATCTGAAGGCTAATGTTGCTGTAAGGAGATATCTGTAGAATTTGTAGAACTGGTGGATCTTTAGGGCTTTGTTTTGTGGCAGTCTGTCCTGTTTACTGAGTGAGGTTGGAACAGGATGTCTGTCTTTGCTCTGGGATGTGATGATGCAGTCACAATCAGGACATTTAGTGGACAGGACCAATTCTAGAGAAGTCTGTTGCAGAATGTTTGCCATGAAAAGACCTATGGTGTTGTACAATGATTGCTTTCAGTGTAGTTCTGAGATATGTCAAAAGTATTGTTACTTTGGTACCAAGCCGATATATATATAAAAACAATACCAGTGTTTCTGCAATATCGGTAGTACTGAGCCCCAACTCAATTCAGTTCCTGTGCGGTGTCTAACTGGCACAAGGCTGCTTTCAAAATTATGCAATTAATCTGCATGATCTGCATGTGCTGCATGCTTCAAAGTGAATGTGTTGAGCTGCTCATATGCTGAGAACACATTTTGTGAGCATTGCAAGCTATGCTTTTTGTAGTTGATGACAAAAGAGTGCTCACATTCACTGTGAAATGCGTAGCACCTGCAGACTAAATATTTGTATAATTAAATTGCAGCATTTTACACTGTAGTAATCGCACTGGGCCATTGTAAGGGGGGTTAAGGGAAAGGCCAGATCCAGCTTGGCAATATAAATAATAGTTTAATGAAGAAATAAACCAAAAACACACAAAAATAAACACAGAGCAGATGCCTGTAAATTCTCACTCTCTCTAACCATCGTCCCGGCCGCCTTTATCCTGGGGTGCGTTGTTCCAGCCCGGCCCCGCCCACCTCCCTCCCGGTGTTGCCTCAGGCCAGAAAGGCCCCGGCATGACGTACACCACCACCCCCCACCACCCCACCCCCCATCTCCGGGGGGGCGTGACTTGCGCCCCATCTGCCAGCGAAAAACGAAAAAGCTTTCACATCAAAATAAAACCCTAAACACATCAAATAAAATAAATCACAACAGAAGTATTTTACTACACTATAACATAATGCAATATTTATTGTAATAATAATAATAATCATTATATTTAAGCAATATCTCACAAGCAAGAGCACTGTACGTACTGAATATAATTTTTCATCAATGTTTACATTTATATTGTGATGCTCTGCCCTTAATAAGACCAATATTGTGTTTTAGATAATGCTGTGATGATATTTACAGAATAACGTTATTTGATATAAATGCAATGGTATGTTGGAAAGTAAGCAAACTTTAAGCAATGTTTACCTAATTGAGAAACACTTCAAGAAAACATGCAATTGCTTTAATTGATTATTTATATTGATACGTTTGTTCAATAGCATATCACATGTCATTTTGTGGTATTGAAATTGTTATCAAAATAACATTTCTGTGAATTAATAATGGATAGTCAAGTCTTTAGTCCAATTACTGTGTGTTACAAGTTACATGTGTACAATTACAGAAGTATCCATTTCAGACTGTGTAATAAATGTATCTTTAGTATGGGGGTTTTATTTAGATTTTAGGATGCAAAAAGCTATATATAGGTGCACACTGTACAATTTCTACAGTCCTTTATGATTGGTCAGCTTTAAGTCAGACTGTATGATACATAATGAAGCCAAAACTTTGGTCTCAATCATCCCAATTGACAGCATTGAGTGTTTTACATCATCTGTCCATTGTAGGAGCAGTTATTCAGCATGATTGTGACTCCAAATTTCGGCCACTGCCAGAACTTTTATCAGAGGCTAAGATTAATTGTAAAAGCAATTAACAGACCATCTGTCAAAACGACACACCAAGCGATCAATGACTGCCAATTTTGCCTCGCGACAAGAGATTTCTTTGCGGTTCTCTGGAATTTGTCTCAGATGGCAAAATCATGGCCAAAATCATACAGTGTGCATCTGGCTTATGAATGGAAAGTGCATAAAAACACAATTAGTTATTCACAGACTACTTTGCTTACTTTACAAAACAGTTTATTTTTTCAACAGATAGTCGAAGTCTGATTCCTTTTGAGGTGCCACAGTCTCACACTTCACAGCTGGCAGTCATCCATGAGGTACCTGATGAGTATGTTCCTTCATTTGATAGTGAGCCTATTGTTGCAAGTGGGGACTCCGATATCTTTCCCCCTCAAGTGATTACCATGTCCCAAACACTGAGCTTCAAAAATGGCAAGCATGAGGTGACACTTCAGCCCAAACATGTTTCGTCAGAAGTTAGAGGAGATACGTTTGGAAGTGAGTCACACACTACACACAACTACACACAAATCATTAAACATAGAGAAACATTTTTTGAATTTGATGGTTCATTAGTCGAAGATGGCAGAACACCACATGAATCACTGGTGTCAGGATCGTTAATGATATCCCCCTTGTTCTCCACCACCCTTGATCCAGACAATGAATTTGGCCAAGGATCAATAGCAGTTGAGTCCACTCCACCATCACCCCATATGGCAGTCAGTGAAGAGGAGGCTCTGATAGCTGAAGGAACCATTATGCAAAGCATTTTGTACTCTGCCACAACTGAAAAACTATCCTCTTTAAAAACAGTGCATCCAGCTAAGGAATCAACACTTATTCCATTAGAGACCACTGTGGATCATCATGACACCACTGAGTCATCTATAGCTCCAACCACATTAGTGCATAACAACAAAAGTCCATCTGAAACAAATGCTACTGATATAGTTAGCAAAGAGTTAACAACAAGTTCTTCATTGTACACTAAAACCATATCAGACCAGGAGCTTCCCAAAACACCTTCTGATAAAACTGACACAATGTCAGTGTTTAGAACAACAGATGCTGAGATTGGCTCAACACTTGACTCCATTGTAACTAGCACAGTGCATACATCTGGATCGTTGAGCACTGAATACTCAACAGGAAGCACAGTCACAAGTCAATATATTACATCACACAGAGAAACAACCACAGAGGGTGTGACAGAGGCCAAAGTGCTGTCAAAAAGGCCAACCAAGCTTAACATCATTGACGCGTCAGAGACACTGTTCTTTTCTGCACAGACAGAGAAGACAGAGACAGAACATTCAGGTGATACATTTTATGAAAGCACTGTCACAAGCACAATGTCACCAAAGAAGACAACACTCAAAGATATGCTGATACCATCAAGTTTTACATCTTCAAAATCTGATGGTTCAAGAGACAAGACATCTGATATGTATAATAAAGAATTTGCAAGGTCTTCATCGTTTACCACAACCACATCAGACCTAGAACTCACAAAAACTGATTTTTTTACAGCCAAAACAATCACAATGGCTATCTCAACTGATGCTGAGATTATAGAACCCATTTCAACTCCTGACTCTACTGTAACAAACACAGTACCTCCAAGTCAAGATAATAGATCACACAGGGCAACAACCACAGTGAGTGTTACAGAGGAACAAGAGCTATCAGCAAAGCCATCTGAGTCCACCATCATTGATGCATCAGAGGCTCTGTACTCCTCTACACAAACAGAACATTTAGATGATAAGTTATCTGATAGCACTGCCACAGGCACATTGATATCAGAGAACACAACAGCACAATATGTCCTGTCACCATCAAGTTTTACATCAGCTTTGATATCTTCAGAATCTGATGGTTCAGGAGATGATACCTCTGATATGTTTACCCAAGAACTCACAAGTTCTTCATTGTTCATTACAACCACATCAGAGAATGACCTCACCAAATCTCCTTCTGATCAAACAGCAACCATTTCAGTGCCTAGCTTACAAGTTGCTGAGACACATAGCAAAGAACCTGTAAAAACTCCCAACTGGACTATAACTAGCCAGAACAAAAATCCTGTTTTCACTGTTGACTCCTCTGTAACTAACAGATTACAAACAAGTCAAGCAATTACATCAGACAGGGAAACAACAATGACAGCAACTGTGACAGAGGAAAAAGAGACATTGGAAAAAGCATCTGAATCCAACATCACTGATGTGTCTGGGATTCCATTCTCAGCTGTGGCGATAGAACACTTAGTTGCTAAACTAACTGAAAGTGCTCCCACAAGTACAACTTCACCAGGGAGGACAACAACCAAAAATATGTTGTCACCAAGTTTTACATCAGCATTAGTATCTTCAGAATCTGCTGGTTCAGGAGATGAGACCTCTGATATGTTTACCAAAGAGTTTACAAAAGGGATTTCATTGCACACCACAACCAAATCAGACAAAGAACTCACAAAGACAGAATCTGATACAACAGAAACATTTTCAGTGCCTAACTCAAAAGTTGCTGAGACTGCTAAACATCAATCAATTGAGACACATAGCAAAGAACCTGTTTCAGCGCTCAAATCTACAATAACAAGCAGAGTGCATACATTTGGATCCTTGAGCACTGAGTACTCAATAGAAGGCACTGTCACAATGACATCAAAGGCAACAGCCAAAGATGTGCTGTCACAATTAGTTTCTACATCAGTTTTGCCATCGTCTTTGTTCACCACAACAACATCAGATCAAGATTGGATCACTGAAACAGCATCTGAAACAACAGGAAAAATGTCAGTACCAAGGACACATAGCAAAGAACCTGTTAGCACTATTGACTCCGCTATAACTAGCACAGTGCATACATCTGGATCATTGATCACAGTAACAAGTCAAGATGATATTTCATCACAGAGCACAACTACAGTGCGTGTTACAGAGGATAAAGAGCTATCTGTAAAGCCATCAGAGTCCACCATCATTGATGCATCAGATGCTCTATTCTCTTCTGCAACAACAGAACAATTAGATCATACATTATCTGAAACCGCTGTCACAAGCCAAACAACATCAAAGAAGACAACAGCCAAAGATGTGCTGTCGCCGTCGAGTTTTACATCAGTTGTGATATCTTCAGAATCTGATGGTTCGAGAGATGATACCTCTGAATTCACAAGTTCTTTATTGTATGCAACAAACAAATCAGACCAAGATCTCACCAAAACAACATCCAATTCAACTAAAACAATTTCAGTTGCTAGCTCAACAGATGTGGAGATTGAAAAAGATCAGACAAGTGAAGCACATATCAAAGAACCTATTTCCACTGTCGACTCTAGTGTAGCTAGCACAGCATTCACAATTCAAGGTACTACATCACACAGGGCAACAACAACCACAGCGAGTGTGACAGAGGAAAAATTTACCTTGACAAATCCATTTGATTCCATCATCACTGATGTGTCAGAGACTCTGCTCTCTTTTGTGACAACAGAACATTTCGATGATAAATTATCTGAAAGCCCTGTCACGAGCACAATTACACCAGGAAAAACAACCAAAGGTGTCCTGCCACCATCACGTTTTACATCAGTTTTGACATCTTCAGAATCTGATAGTTCAGGAGATGGGATTACGGAAGTGTTTAGCAAAGAGTTTACAACAAGAACTGCATTGTACACCAAAACCAAATCAGACCAGGAACTCACTGCTATCTCAATGCTTAACTCTACAGATGCTGACGTTGCAAGGAATCAGACAACTAAGAAACATAGCAAAGAACCTGTTTCTGTGCTTGACTATAAAGTGAATAGCACAGCGCATGCATCTGGATCAATGAGCAATGAGAACTCAAAAACAAGCAGATTCACAAGTCAGGATATCACATCACAGAACACAACAACAACAACAAATGAGGAAAAAGAGCTATCAGCAAAGCCGTCAAAGTCCACCATCATTGATGTAACACAGACACTGTTATCTACACAGAAAGAAAATGTATATTATAAATTATCTGAAATCACAATGACATCAGAGAAATTAAAAGCCACAGATGTGCTATCACTGTCAGGTTTTACATCAGTGTTGCCATCTACAGAATCTGATGGTTCAGGAGATGAGACCTCTGATATGTTTAGCAAAGAGTTTATAACACATTCTTCATTGTTCACAACAACCACATCGGACCAACTCACCAAAGCAACATTTGATAAAATCGGTAAAATTTCAGTGCCAAGCTCACAATTTGCTGTGACTGCAGGACATCAGAGAAATGAGACACATAGCAAAGAGCCTTTTACCACTCTTGACTTGACTGTAATTAGCACAGTGGATACATTAGGATCCTTGAGCACAGATGATATCACATCACCCAGCACTACCACAGCGAGCATGACAGAGGAAAAAGAGCTATCAGCAAAGCCATCAGAGTCCAGCATTATTGATGCAACAGAGACTTTGGTCCCCATTACACAGAAAGAACATTTAGATGATGTACCATATGAAAGCACTGGTATAAGCACAATGGCATCAGGGAAGACAACAGCCAAAGATTTGCTGTCACTGTCAAGTTTTACAACTGTTTTGGCATCTTCCGAATCTGATGGTTCAGGAGATGAGACCTCTGATATATTTATCAAAGAATATACAACAAGTTCTTCATTTACCTCAACCAAATTAGACCAAGACCTCACCAAAATATCATCTGATAGAACAGGAACACTTTCAGTGCCTAGCTCACAAGTTGTTGAGACTAAAAGTTATCTGACAGCTGAGACACATCCCAAAGAACCTGTCACCCCTTTTGACTCTACTGTAACAGCAAAAGTGCATACAGTTGGATCCTTGAGTAAAGCAACTACAGTCACAAGGGAAGATGATATTACATCACACAGCACAACAACCACAGTCACAGAAAAGCCATCCGAGTCCACCATCATTGATATGTCAGACTCTCTTTTCTTTAATAAAAGCACTGTCACAAGCACTATCAAAGCAGTGAGGACACCTCCCAAAAGTGTTTTATCACAGTCAAGATTTAGATCAGTTTTTCCATCTTCAGAATCTGATGGTTCAGGAGATGAGAACTCTGACATGTTTAGCAAAGAATCCACAACAGTTTCTTCATTGCTCTCCTTAACGACAGCAGACAAAGAACTAACTAAAACATCATCTGACACAGTAGAACCAATTTTAGTGCATAGCTTACAATTTGCTGAGACTGCAAAACATCAGACTGAGACATACAGCAAAGACACTGTTACCACTCTTGACTCCACTGTAACTAGCACAGTGCATACATTTAGATCTTTGGGTTCTAGGAACATAGTCTCTAGTTCTGAACATGATGATGGCTCTAGTGGTGTAATATCCCCTGCTATTGTAGAAGCAATTCCTCCCCAAGTTACATCATCAGAAAAAAGGACAACAACATCAGTGGCTACCGTGGATGCACTTGATAACATAATTAGAACAACTTTGAAGAGTGGAGAAGGTAGGTCAAGTTCAATTTTTACTGTCACAGAGGAGGAAAGCTCAGGACAGCAGACACACCAGAGTTTTACCACAACACCCTCATCTATGATCAAAACAGTGACAGGCCACGAGGCAATACCACCTCAAAGAGCAGAACAAATTGGACTCTCCATAACAACAGAATCAGTTAGATTAAGCCACACAATACAGTTTCCCCAACCCATGTCAATCTACACAACAAAAGAACCTCTTGGTTCAAGACACATAGAGTCAAATATTGCCACAGTATCAGCTAGACCTAATTACACTACAACAGAATCACACATGATTAGACATACCACAGAATCAATGAGTGCTCTAACTGCTATTGGATCAAGCAAACCTAACTACACTTTAGCAACAACAGTTGAATCTGGCCACACCACACCATCAGAAAAGGTAAGCCAAACAATCACTAATTCTTTTAAGCAAGACCATATATCTACAGTCACTGCCAGTCACACAAGACATATTTTTATGTCATCTTCGCACACAAACCCTAGCAAACACACAGCTTCACCTATAGATGAAGAGGATTACATAACAGATGATGAAGGATCAGGGGAGCAGTTTACAGAGGTGTCCCCTCTCATGCATATTTCATCAGCAACCATCAAATCTCAGGCTGGTTCTCCTACAGTTCTCATGACCAGTGCTTCCTATAGAGCACTTAACAAGGACATTACTATAACACAAAGTCCTATCACACCTGCCTTTGTAGACAAAGAGGGCTCTGGTGTCACAGAAGACGATCAGGAGACCACTCAACTAGATGGTTCTGGTGAGGAGGCTAGAGTGACTACAAAACCTGAAACTTATGATAATTATACTGTGGCCACAGATGAGGCAGAAGTCAGTGACATTAACCACACATCAGATCCCATCATAAGTTTTGAAAGCACCTCCCATTTCACATCCTTCACAACTGAAACTACATTGTTGCCAAGCTCAATCCAAACAGCTGTGACAGTCTTGTCTACTGAGCATAGCAGTGAAATAACAGATGAAAGTGAAATTAATAATGATTATTGGTCTGGTGGTGAAATATCCAAGGACAAAACAACAATAGCCACAATCACACAAACACAGATAACTGCTTCACATTTAACTGAAGCTGCAACATCTGATCCAATACCGTCAAACAAATCTGAGGCTGTATCATATTCAGAGAGACAAAGAAATACCGTACAGCCAAGCACTACGGAAACAGACTTAGAGGGGTCGGCATTTTCAACCATTGTGGATGACCAAGAATTTACCCCACCAGAAGGACCTGCTGGTGAGATATCAGAAACACGAACATCTAAAACATATGAAGACCTGAATGTAAGAACTGATGAAGCAGAAATTGATGAGACAGAGGAGAAAACAGTCACTGGTTCTGCACATTTCATACGTCAGTCATCTTCATCCCCATCTGCTTCATTCCTCAGCTCCACCAAGACAACTGAAACATTTTCAACTTCCCTTTCAGAAGATGGCAGTGGGAATATAACAGAAGACTCAACAGAGGATGATGAAGCAAATGTTGATGGTTCAGGTGATGACACAACTATGATATCATCGCCTTTGCTCTCTAGCTCACAGAGCACCACAACACCTGAAATGTGGAGTGTGTTCTCAAGCACAAATGCTGAAAGGTCCACTTTGGTCACAGTGACAGCACAGACAGAGCAGGAACATTCCGTTGGTTCCAACTCAGCCTCAACAGTCACTAGCTTTACTGCTCTTAAAACATATATTACATCTTCTGATGTTGTAAGCAGCCACACTACATTGCCTACAATACAGACATCTCCAGTTTCTATGTCCACACCTACACCATCTGTGTTCTATGATGATATTACTGATCGGCAAGTTAAAATTGTTACCCCAACAAGCATGATCTTAATATTCACAGAGGATGAGGCGAATGAAGATAAGCTGTTTTCAGCAGTAACAGAGATTATGAGAGATTACAGCATAAAATCAGATGTTATCAATAAAGATGACATAATCATTGATGCAGATACCGTGTCTATGTTAGAGCCTTCTTCACCTTTTGTCCCTACAATTGTTACAGAAGAGGTGGCTGGTGTAACAGCAATTATCATGACACCACAGCCCACAAGCATTACGACAGAAGAATCAGAGGGATCTGGAATATATGGCACTGATTTAAATCAGTTAAATGTGCCTTATGAAACAGCCACAGAAAAAATATCAATTAAACAAACAACATCAGCGCCACACGTCCTGCAGAGCAGATCAACATATGCAGATGAGGAAACACAAGCAATCCAAAAACAAACTGCTAAGACAACCAAAGCTGATATAACTGAACACACACGAGATGGTCCGACCTTGGTTGAATCAACAACATTTACAATGGAGACATTGACTGATTTCTCAGGTGACACTGTATATACTGAAGATTATAATGTGGAAACATTCACTTTAAATCCCAAGCCATCTCATGCATCTACTATGTTTACAGACAAAGTAACAGAAATTGTCCCAACTGAGGAGGACACGTTTGAGGATGTTGTAAATGTTCAGACTATATCAACACTAGCATTCATTACCAAAACTGATATAATGTCACCAACATCCCTAGAAAGAGTTGTTTCCAAATTGACAACACCATTACCTTTGCCTACAATACCTTCTGAGGTGGAAGCTTCAAGTGTCTTTACAGACCAAGATGAACCAATTCAAACAACTTTGTCCAGTTTCAATATGCCATTTACCATTACAGGTAGTTCCCCTTATGTTGATCCTGTTTCACCTGAGGAGGTAAATACATTTACTGTAGATGGCATAATGTCTGCTCCACCACGTCATGTAGAGAGTGTTTTAATAGACAATCCAGATGTGATCACAGACTCTAAACAGTCAGCGGTCTCTACAGTTTCAGATTTATCAAGCACTGAATTATTTCAAACCAGTGCCAGATCAGATCAAACATCTGTAACAGATTCAGTGAGCACACGCATTGGTGAACCTGTTAATATCACTGTGAGGCCATACACCGTAGCAGCAGGAACAGATGACTTAATAGACTTAAAAAATCAAACAAAGGAAACATTAACACACATTAAACTCAGTAGTCCCACATCTGATGAGGTAACTGAGATAAGTGAATTAAAAAGCACAGATAGATCACCCATCTCTGGTATTTTAGAGGACCCTACACATCCATTGTTTTCATCAACAGACGATGGCTTAGGTGATCAAACAACTGAAATGTTTATTGAAGGACTGACTAATTTAAGAGGCTCTCCATTAACGCCAACAGACAAAGATTACACTTTATTGAACCTTTCAGTGTCATCCTCTGTGGAGACAGATTTTGTGATTAATTTAGCAACAACACCTATGTCTAAAGCAATTGCAGTAACTGATAGGGAACCATATCAGCAAGCTTTGTCTGAGATGACACTTACACATAAGCCAGAGATAGATATTAGCACAGATGCAGATGTGCCTTTGCCACAAACAACAATTTCCACACCTCTTATTTCTGAATCAAAATTTAATATAGCTATGGAGACAGCGACTCTGGTGCGATCTCCTTCATCTACACACATACCAAAGGTGACTGACAAAACAGGACTCGCACAGTTAACCAACACCCAAGACAGTTTTGATTATACATCACTTTCACCTGAGAATGATATAGTAGATTATGAAGCTAAAATTAAATCTTTCAGAGTAGAATCCATACCAGAATTCAGTAACAGAACTGAATCAGCAACAGAAGATGAGACAAGCATTGATGACACCACACAACCTGAAGGTGAGGAAAGCTTTGAGACCATGTCACCACCTGATTTTGAGACAAGCTTTGATACCACCTCAGAACCAAACATTTACACTGAAACTGCGACCTTCTCAAGTCATGAGGAAGAAAGTTCAACTAGGATTGATGGCAGCACAGACATAGAAGTTTTGAGTAAAGAGACCAGCACTCAGCCTGGCACTGATACAGGAATCAACACCACCATACAACCAAACATTGAGAGAGAAACTGCTTTTGTGAGTTTATCAAGAACTGAGAGTGAGACTTCCGTCACCAGCTCACCAAATACATTGAGTATAACAAGCATTAATAGTTCAAGTGGTTCTTTTGAGGAGATAAACACCATATCATCCATTAAGCATCACACCACGACAAAACCTTTAAATGTCACAGATGCACCTGTAAATTCTGCTGAAAGAGTTAAGTATACAATGCATCCCAAAGGAAATTATGTGGGACTCAGGTCCACCCTACAACCTAAATATGAAGGTTCTGCAACTACGAGAAGCTCAGTGAGCAGCTCAGAGATTTCAGTCATCATCCCATCATCTGATGAGATTCAGACAGTGATTCTATCCACTGTAACAATTTTACCCATGCTTTTGACACCCGAATCTGAGATGGAGGCTGTTAGTAAGGAAACCTCCTCAAGGAAACAAGAGGTAGCTGGTCAGATTGAGGAAGTTGTATCTACTACGACTGAGATTCCAGTTCAGGGAACAGAAGAATCGTCAGCGTCTACAGCTCAGAGAGAGACTGCATCATTTGCTTCTTATGAAGATGTTTCTGAAGCAACTTTAGTTAAAAACTCTCCCCCAAGTACACAGAAGGAATATAAAACAGCAGAACTTGCATATACAATGATTGAGCAGACATTTTACATTCCAGGTATGATATGTAAAAAAAGGAATTTATATTTTCTATACCAATATACTTCATTTGTATTTGCCCAGTTACATGTCTATATCCTCCGTCTTTTACCACAGGTGTTCACACCTGTTCTGACAATGTTTGCTTGAATGGAGGTTCTTGTGTAAAAGTGGGTGGTGCTAAGATCTGCAGCTGTCCACCTGGATACAGTGGTGAACTTTGTGAAATAGGTATGGAATTTAAATATTAAATGTTACATTTATTTATAAACTACATACTTTTGTGGCGTTAACAGACTGTTGAACCTGCTTCTTCATCTTAAGATTCGCCAGCACATTATTTACTCACAATAATTACCTAATTATTTATATTTTATTAGACATTGATGAATGTCATGCAAACCAATGTCGTAATGGAGGAACATGTATTGATGGCCTGAACTCCTTCTCCTGTCTATGTCTACCAAGTTATGCAGGAAAACTGTGTGAGCAAGGTAAGATTATTAGGGGTCAAGCAACAAAGTGGATCCAATAGTTGCCTGCTGCGTAGGCACCTATTGGATCCGTTATTGTTCTTATTGTTATTGTTCTGCCAATTCTGGCTGGGATTCTTTAACAGTCTATAGAATCATATGGTTAAAAGTTGTGAAATTTGGCTGACTAACAGAGGGGGGGGGGTATGAACATTGCTTGTGGCAAATTCAATAATCAAGCGCCACCAACAACTCAAAGTTGCACTTCTGTTTATGCATTTATACATTTTCCACTGATTCCTTGGCACATACTGAGTTTATTATCTAAATTATCTATGGACACTCATCTAGAATCATTCTCAAAATGTATCAAAAGTTTTTTGATTGACAAAACCGTTCTCATAAAACACTTCAACGAATTCGACAGTGAGCACACCAAATAGGTTGTGAAGTTATATCTTGGCAATGCTTTGGCATATTAAAACAAAACTTGATATATGTTATCACAACCATTACATGACGTTACCTGCAGTTTTGGCACAGCTCCACATACTGGTCAAGTTTTATTTGGCCTAAAATCATGAGACTGGTCTCTTAAGATTCCTTGGACCATACAGTGTCGAATGTAGGTATTGGCCATCTGCCATTTTTAAGTTTGATGTAAAATGCTGTATTTCAGCATTTGAATGTTTTATTTTAGCATGGTGGGCAATACTTTCTCTCTGCCATTTTGAATTTTCATTGAAAACTACATTTTTCAAACTCTTAATACAGCATTCATAGTAATTAGGTCAGATCTTCAGACCATACTAGCAAAACATTATTATTAAAAGCTTTATAATACATCAAAATGTTCTCATGTAACGCATCATTGAATTTGATGGCAATATGCCAACTTTGCATTGGGCCATGCCCTGACAATATACATTTTGTGACAACACCACCTATTGGTCAAAATGTAATAGCAGTTTGTTTTATGTTTTACTGTGAGAAATTCTATGTATGGCTTTTAAACCACCTTAATTATTTCATCTCTAGTAATCATTTTATAATAAAGCTACTGTAGAAACTGTTTTGAGATGCGCTGTGTCTGTCTCTTTATACACAAATACTCAGATGTGCTTAACAGACACAAGCTTGATAAATCTGACAAGATATTAGATAGGTAATAGGCTCTACGTAATAAACTTGGTGTGTTCTAAAAACATTGCATGAGTAAACTGACATAAAATTATCTTTTCAGTTTAAGAGGATACCTTTTTCTCACAGCTCATTTGAGTACACCTGTTAAGAACAAGACTGGAGTGGGCTGAGTCCATGTTGAGACCAAGACCAGTAAAGGCTGAGTCTAAGACAAGAGTTTTTTATGAATGTATTAAATGTATAATTTAAAGAACTATTGACTCTAGGCGCATGTATCAAATAATCCTAATTTATTATTTCCTTAAGCTTATGTTGGTTAAACAATATTACCAGTTTAGAATACAAATGTAATATATGACACGTCCTAGGTTAAGTGAACAAATATGTATTACAATTACGACATGTCAGTGTTAACAAAATGTCAGTGAAAAAATTGAATTAAAGGTTCAATGTGCCTGTATGGCTCAGCATGGCAATACAAATTACCAGCTTGCGTCTGTATACTATTATATTCCATTCAATTAAAGTAAACATTTCTGCTTTACAAAATACAGTATTACTGTACTATAACTTAAATGGGCCTAAAAACCAAACAATAATTTATTGAATATGATGATGTTTACGCAAAAAGTGATTATAAACATTTACATTCAAATTATTAACAATTTCTTCAATTGCACTACTATATTTTATTCATTTCTAATCGCAATTTTGCTTATTTTTGCATGCAAGATTTCATCTCGGGTGATGACACTGAGAGAAGTTTTTTTCATTTTCTTAAGTATTTGTAGCATTCATGTAACTAGTAGCTAAAGCATTTCTACCTAACTAATGGCCGTTCAGACCAACGCAGTGCTACAAACCCAGATAGCACACGTATTTCTCAGAGATGTCGGTTTTAGATCTTTTTATCTGGAAAGTATCTAACATCTGTTAAACATCTTAAAAATATCAGCTGTACAATCATTCTAAATCATAAACGTCTCAAAGACATTTGCAAAATGTCTTATTGACATCCAAGACATACTTATTGACATGCGTCTTATAGATGTATTGCAGAAAAGCAAACAACATAAAATAGACGTCTTCCAGATGTAAACACACATCAAATATATGTCTGGGTGTTGTACGTGTGCTATCAGGGAAAAGAGTATAAAACAAGTGTATTGAGACACGTTATTAACAGTTGATGTTCTTTTCAACTTGACAAAATAACTTACAAGGAGTGGATCTCCTGCACAAGAAGCCAAAAACACAGCGGTACGTAATGCAACGGTCAAAGACATCCGTTTAGCATGTTTACAACGGATACAGAAAAACAACTGAAAAACAGCATGTGTGGATGCAGCAAACCCTTTGGCGTGAACAGCCCCTTATTAGACACAGCACCAATGAAAGTTTCTCAAAGTTACCTCCCAAAAAAGCAGCCTTTTGTTCAGTGTAGGTAAATATTCACTTTATCCAACGATTAGTTTGTTTTCCATTCTCTAAAATATCCTGATGCTTTTTTAGTGAGTGAGAAGCTGCTGCAAATTATTCAGTGAGATAGCAGTCTGAACTAATCGGACTGAATAGCCAATCGATTCAGACCATTTTGCTAATGTGTTTGGCCAATTTGCTGAAATGACTGACTCAATAGAATGATTTATTTGTGAATTGGTCATTTCTGGTTCTGATTTTACACAGCAGACTGAAATGCGGGACACACGTCAAGATCTCTGATATTGTCTGTCAATATTTTTGTCAGATAAATTTAAGCTTTCACTGTATATTTTTTAAAAAGAGACTCGACTGGACTCGGGGTTTAGTCTGAGTCCACGCTTGTTTGACAACGAGTCAAGACTGAGTCAAAAAAAAAAAAAAGACCATGAAATATATGGTCTGGGCTCAAGCACTACAAGACTGGTCTACTGCATTATTGTACCCACACTACACAGAAATATCCAAAACAACAACAACAACAAACTGAATACTACAATACGAAATAGCATCCAAGATCATTTAAGGAATACTTTGGGATTTGTCAAGTCACAAGTCAACTTTGGATCATGTATTTGCATCTTTGATATTTAACTTTTAATAATACGTTTAAAGGGATATTTCACACAAACATGACAGTTTATGACTTAAAATGTTGTTTGAACTGTAGTGACAATGTAACAGTTCAAGGAGGAGGCAGGAACCGGCTGAGCAGTAAACGTAAGGTTTAATGTAAACTCAACTTAAAACAACATAAAACATAAGACAAACAGTCACACACAACCCAGCCGCGTGCGTCTCCGGCTGCCCCTTATCTTGCTCTCCCACTGATCAGCTGATTCAGCGATGGCAGTGTTCCGGCCACAGACATGTTTTGACCTGACTCTTTGTTTCTCCTGTCTTATAAACTGCAGAAGGTTTAGAGATCCCCCCCAATTAGTGGTTCTGTCAGGGCAAGTCTGCTTTAATCACAGTTATTTCAAACAAGCAATCAAAGCTATCAGCCTGACTTAGAGCAATGCAGGGCTGGTCCACTTACAGTTATTGTGACTGATAAGAAACATAATTTGCAAATTTAATGTACTCATAGATTCAAATGCTGATCTTTAAACTCTGCACAAATATTTGATGTTGATACAGTTTGAATACCAGCCATTGTCAACAGAACAAATAGCCCACTTCTATGTCAATATGCTTTGAAGTCCTCCAAAAGGGTTAAAGCCATGTAAATTACTATTTGTTTTACAACCTTCTTTACTCCAATACCTTTCCCTGAACAATGCCTTATATAGCACTTTAATCCTATCCACAGCCCAAAAGCATTGTTATGCTGAATGAATTGGCTACCTGGCACTGTTTGATGGACGAATGGGTGCAGCTTTTGCTCTAAGTGATCTAATTTAACTGATGCGTAATTTGTAATGGTTGAAAGGGAGTTATATCTTATTCCCTCGGATCCAGTTTAAGTGTGAATCATTCTCACTTGAAATTAAAGGCCAGCTGTCCTGTCCCTGAACAAATTGTATTAGCCTTTTTTCTTGATAACAGCAGACTCTCGGCAGAATTTGTAAAACCAACGGTACATTAACATTAACATACATTAAACAACATGTTTTTGTTTTGTTTTGTTTTTTCATTTTTTGCAACAGCATTATCTCATTTTCAGTGTCTCAGTTTAATTCAAGTGTAGTACATCAACAGTAATGTACACATGCATACTTTTTTCACAGACACTGAAACATGCAACTATGGCTGGCACAAGTTCCAGGGCCACTGCTACAAATACTTTCCTTATCGCCGTAACTGGGACACAGCTGAACATGAGTGTCGTCTACAGGGTGCACACCTTGCTAGTATCCTGTCCCATGATGAGCAGCAGTACATCAACCGTGAGTATCCAATGAATCAAGTTATGGTTCCTTTTGATTCTGTGCTGTATAAGAAAATAAATGTCTGACATTTTTAACACTTATAAAGGGTTCCTTATAGCTGAGGAATTTACCTGTGTCTTTCTCCTCTTGTAGGCCTCAGCAATGACTATCAGTGGATTGGTCTGAATGATAAAATGTTTGAGAATGATTTCCGGTGGACAGATGGTAGTGTTGTGGTAAGAGAATTCTTCAAAACTTACACATTCAGCTTCTCAAAATATATTTTCCATAAATGTGAAAGATAATAAATAGCAACAAAAATACAACAGAAATTTCTTAAACACCTGTTTTTCCCCACACATGGGGTAAAAGGATCCCTCACTTTGGGTAAAAGGCCTCTGGGGGTGGGGTATTTTGATTTAGTGTAGATACCAGGGGCAATAATTTTAGGGTGCAATTTGTCAACTTTAAAAACTTTCAAGAGAGCAAGATGCTTTTTAATGCTTATTCAAAATAACCATTTCAGAAAAGGGTGCATAATTCATTTCAATCACATTTGACATTTCTTCACATCTCAAGGATTCTATAAACAAGTGAATCTTCATTTTGTTTGGATCAGTAAATGTGAGCCCACTTTGAACATTCTTCATATCAAATCTTTCCCCTCCACTTACGAAAAACAATGTGTTTTATAGGGACCATTAACCCCTGCAACAAGGGGCTTTTTACCACAAATACTATCCTATCTCTTATTGGACATGTTGTATTCATTTATTTGTTCATATAATAACCTTAAACAAAATTGAAAATGACAAATTCAGGGATTTTGATTAGCTATATAAATTTGCAATATTTAAAACAATTCTTAAATATTAGATCAAATTGCCTGACAATCAACCTTTAGACATCACAAAGTGATCTCATATAACAGGACAATTTTGCAGTGCATAGTTACAAACAGGTGTTTAGGAAAGTGCTGTGGGTGTTTTTGTGGGTATTTAGTGTTTTGTCAAAGGAGCCTTTAACCCCAGAGAGACTTTAGCCCTGCTGTACCCTATAATCAAATAATATATAACGTAGATCTTTTGTTTATTGGTACTTTACATGATGTTTGAAGGACACATCATGTTCTTTGGAGACATTTGCATATTATCTTTGAAAAACTATCCATTAAAAAGGATTTTTAGCTGGTGTGTAAATATACATTCAATATGTTTACATGCACAGTTATAATTGAGCTACAGCAGGTCTTTGCGTAGTTGAGCTAGAGTCTTAATCTGTGTAGGAAATTTGGTAGTATAAATGTACACAGTATGGATTAAAGTGCCACAATTATCCACCATTTTATGTAGGAACAGTATGTGTGAGCTAGGAATTAAAGTAAACTGTCCTTATTCAACATTATTATGTAATGAAATATATAATGGAATTAGTCCTGTTCGCCAACCATTAAAAATGAGATAAATTACAAATAACTAAATTAGTCAAATTCTCCACCATTAAAATCTCGTTGTATCCACTCACAATTTCTATTGTAATTAATTAGCTTTAATAAGGGAATTATGATTAATTCACTTATTGGAGTGATATTATTCTCATGGCTTATTGAAAATAACAGTACTCATATTTAGGTATAGTTTTGAAGCTAAATCTTTCATAAACAGGGATGAGACTGTTTATCAAAATATACCAAATTATCTTTGAATACAGACTTTATTACTATTCTAAACATAAAACGAATCTAACACATACAACATGAAACAGGTTGGTGAGTAGTGACAGAATGTGAAGTAAATTATTAATACAGAAAAAATTAACTTGTTGAATATTTTACCCCAGCAATCAGGTTTCTCATAACATGTAATGAATTATCCATGTTGTAAAACCAATGACAATAGGACACACATGCTCCCTGGTCATTCTCATGTCTTCCTCCATTGAACAAGAAAAAGGCTAATTACACCTTGAAGTCATTTGGTTCTGACTGGGCTCTAACTTCAAAGATAACAGCAACACTTTGGAGGGAAGCACTAGAAAAATCCTTGAAGGCAGAAGATAAGAGTTTTCATCTGTGGAAGTACTCTCAGGGCTGAAGTATAAAATGAGTGAAGAAGGGGAGAGAAAGCTGACAGGTGTGGACAGGCAATGGAAGAGAATATATGAGCAGCACTTGGGGCGAGGTGCACTACAGATAATTCAGTTCTAATATGAGCGTGTGTCTGTGACCAAGTGGCTATAAACACTCATACCCACTGGAGTTTGCAACCATTAATGTCCTCTGTATACAGACAAGTTCCTGTATTTGGGGGTGTTTATGCTTGTGTTCATATACTTAAGTATGTGCAATGGGAGTTGTCCAGAGGGACAAAAACTGCATTACTTTAGTTGTTAAGCAGAAAACGCACATTCCTTTTGCTAGATTATAATAACAGGACATGTTGTTGGGCAAAGCATGCTTTGAGCATAGAACAACTTCCACAGGATTTCATGGGAGATTGCAACCACATAAACCCCATTAAAGATGTTTTTTCATGCCACACCGCTCAGCTGACATATCGAAACACAGAGGGCACTGCTATTCAAACTTTGCCCTCACCACAGGCTCTAAATTTGGCATTTACATACAACAAGAACTATATCAGGAACACTATGGTCCTAATAAAGTGCCTAACATGGTCTTCTGCTGTTGTAGCCCATCCACCTCATGGTTTGTCATGTTGTGCATTCTAAGAAGCATATTTTTATGTACATATCCCTGTTCGTATATTATTTTATAGTCTGTGCTTTTTTTGTCATCTACTCCTTGGTAAACAGCGCAGGTTTCATGAAGGCACGAGCTTCACATTTAAGAGCAAGCGCTCAAGGGGCTCACAAGCACACCATTTCATGTTTCAAGTCCATTTTCATTTGGACTGTAACAAAAAGTGCTATTGTCCGTGTCGGTTAGTTGTTTTCTGTGCAAATAGTTTCACCACTTACTTCATTTTGTCCAAATTCATAGCGATCTGCGGATACGAGCAAGAGAGGTGGGGTTTAGCGAATTGATTGATTGACAACGTATTAGACATATGACTTTTACAGTGAGCTGAAGGGAGGCTTGAGAGACGCTGCAACTCATGAAACTCATCCACTGGGTGCCGCTTTTTCACAGAGTAACTTAAAAAATATGACATTTTCTGAGCTCATATCTCGCATTATTTATTTGTTTTATTATGTACAGTCGTTAATTTGTTTTGAGGAAACACTGCCTCCTTGCGTACTCCCAGGAAACGCTAGTGGTGTACAGGTGTTCATAGTTTTAATTTCAGAATTATATATCATGGATAAAAACATCACAGTTAGACATTAAAATTAAGAAGTAATATTAATACCCTTAAAGTAATACACTGTCAGAATTATACACAACCGTGTAAGAGTCTGAGTCCAACATAGGATCTGGAAAAGTTCCACAATAGTTTAAAGCTATATAGCTGCTGTGTGCTTTAGTGGGTTTATTAGTTCCTTTCTTCATAGGTTGGTCTTTTTCTATTGCTGTTTCCTCTCTGAGAGCATTCTTTTAAAGCAGATAAAGATGGCAGGTGCATTCATACCTGGGCCATGTGGTGCTCTGGGATAGAATAGTTTGGAACAAAGGATGTCAATGAAAAAAGTTTGTCGTGTTGGTTTGGCTGGTTATGGAATATTTGTGTGTTACCTTGGCTTGAAATGGTAAACTGGTTAATAGCCCTGGTTAGACTGTTTCGAACTGGGTGGGTTCCATGAAGTGTTGGGGAAGGGGTTTGGGTGAGATAGGCTTGTGACATAATGTTGACTGTAAAACTATGAAAGTTTTTAAATAAAGCACACCTAAATTTGCGATGCAGAAGGAAGAATGTGGCTGCATTTCCGTCAGTTGTGACAAAGTTCTGCTGTCATTGACAGCAAAGTAAAGAGCGTGAAGATGCAGGTTTTTAATGTCTGCATGTAAACATCTATTCATATTTATCTGCAAATTCTCTGATGTTGCCTTTTTTATTTATTCATTTATTTCAAAAGTTGATCAGCGCCTGATCTCACATTCATTTTGTCTGTGCAACAGTGTGTGATGAAACGATATAAAAATGGGATAAACAGTAAAACTATTTGCGCTACAAACCAATGTGTTTTTAAAATAATAATTAATGTTAATAATATGATGACATATATTGTAAGATGCAATATCGAGCAACATAATAGCTGGCAGTGGCTTATACCAGAAGAGGTCTACATTCAGAGAGGATAATGGCAGTGTCCTTGTCATGCTGAAAAATAAGGCAAAGATTCCAGGGGGGATGGGGGGAGGTAACCCACCCCTATAATCAAAACAAGCAAGTTCCACCCCCCAATATTTATACATATAAATATAAACATAAATATATAAACATATATGTAAACATGTAAATGCTTCATGTTGCATTTTAGTCGACATTTAGTAAAACTAAAACTGAAATGCTGAAATCCATACTTAGAGAAAGTAGCTAGTTACACTACTGGCAAACATAGCTTGCTTCACCTAAGCTACTACATATTATTTATAAATTTGAAAAGTTAACACAGATAGTTATATGCAATTTTAAAACAAAAACATTGCTGAAAAGTTGTACCAAAAATATACTGTCAATTATTGTGTTAACTGATGTTACCATGGTGCAGTTATTGTAGCCTATCATATGTTAATTCAAGGCTATTTTAGCAACTGATATGCCTTGGTACTGAACTACCAACTTCAATTCAAGACTTTATTTTCATGTTACTCCAAGTTTCTTCAAAAAGTACTGTAGTACTACCATGGTACAAGTAAAGAGAATAAATGGCACATCATGGCACTTTTTTGTGACCGTTTTCATACACTTCTGGGCTGGAATGTGTTTACCTGCAGAGCCGTTTACAAGTTGCATAGTAAAAATTTGGTGGCATGACTATGATAAATCAAATATGACCACTAAATCAAATATTTGTTTTGGAGTATTCTGTGAGACTGAGTTGCAAGTTGCTCCTCCAAACTATTGCATGATGATGTAAGGAGATAGCGCTCCCTTCTGGATGGTGACTTTATCATTGTATTGACTCCATTGCAAATCGTTCTGAACACATGATGGCTTTAGTAATTCACACAGTGCACTACAAATGTTCAATATATTGAACACATAATATATCACTTATATGAACACAAAGTTGCCAAGTGTACAATATATTTAAATGGTGCAGCCATGATAAAGTGTCAAATAAATTTTATGCCACAGCAAACTGTCCAGGAGTATACTCTATTGTGTATGATTTCTTGTTACATACTACCACTTTCAGCTATATTTATAATCTTCTCCTACAGCAATATGAGAACTGGAGACCAAGCCAGCCAGACAGTTTCTTCTCCTCGGGGGAGGACTGTGTGGTTATGATCTGGCACGAGGACGGTCAGTGGAATGACGTACCCTGCAACTACTACCTTACCTTCACCTGTAAGAAAGGCACAGGTGAGCTTTCAGCACCTGGATGAGGAACATTTATAGAAAAATGGGTCATGAATAGTTAGTATTACATTTATTTTCAGTCTAAAATCCCCCAATGGTATTTGGACAAAACAGTTCATTTTTGTAGCTGTAAGTTTTTGATTATATCCTTTAAATTCAGAATGAAATGAAAATCCACCCTATCTATTTTCTAAATACATGTTATTGATCTTATTGTGAATGATTCATCCATGCATATGTTTTATTGTTTTAATATTTTTTTGACCTCGTAATCTTTAATAAGTTTCATAACTCAACTTCTCTGGTAATGTATGCAGGATTTCTCGAATCATTTAGTTCGCTTAAACCCTGCCCCTTTCTTATAAATACAAAAATCTGTGGCCTGGGTGGCTCAGCAAGTAAAGACGCGGACTACCACACCTGGAGTCGCAAGTTCGAATCCAGGATGTGCTGAGTGACTCCAGTCAGGCCTCTTAACAACCAATTGGCCCACTTGCTAGGGTGGGTAGAGTCACGGTGGGTTAGCCTCCTTGTGGTCAATATAATATGGTTCGCGCTCGGTGGGGCACGTAGTGAGTTGTGTGTGGATGCCACGGAGAATAGAGTGAAGCTTCCACATGCGCTAAGATATTTGCGGTAACACACTCAACATTTAAGATGCGCGGATTGACAGTCTCAGACATGGAGGCAACTGAGATTCGACCTTGCCACCTGGATTGAGGCGAGTCACTACGCCACCACAAGGATCTAGAATTGGGAATTTGGCATGCCAAATTGGGGAGGAAAACAGAAGAAAATCAAAAAAATTGATAAATAAATACCACAACCTTGCGTAAAGTTGAACAAAGCATCAATTGCATATTGGTGAAAATGTTGTTTGGCAATGTGTATTTTCAGCTGTTAACCTTCAAAACTATCATTCCTTAACCAAAACTTCCTTGGTTACGGGTCAACTAGCTTGAATTTACATTTCGAATGAGGAAGAATAATGGAGAATTCGTGGTTGTGTTTGAGACATTTCACGCCTGAAATGCTGAGGTGATCACTAATGAATAAAACACTTCGGATGCCTCTAGAGTTTATTTCTATTTTTAATGCAGCTATCTTGGGATGCACAGCGCAAGTAAGTGTTTTATTTTTCCTTTATACTTAACCTAGTGTATTGTGATTCAAAACGTTATGGTTTTATTTAACTCACTCGTTTTTGAACGGCTACCGCCTCTTCATAAGCAAATACCGCAATGTGCATGTTCATTTATGTTGTCAGTTTGATCATAAATGTGTTGAGATTACTGCTCAATTTCACTGATAACTGGCTCTGGTCAAGGTGGTAGAGGTGTGTGTGTCCACTGCAAACTCGCATTCAGATCTGCCTCTGTTCACTATGCAACATTCATATTTTCATAATCCAATCAACATCCAATGGATAAACTCAAATCGCTGCCCCATAATTTTTTCTTGTTCGATGAGCTGTTTCACTCAGAAATACATCACAATATGGAAGTCAGTCACAACTTTTATGCTGACTCTAAACTTTGGATGATTGCACCCAAGGCAAGGTGCAGTGGAGTTTAAAATGTCTGAGCTAGCTTGTGAAAGATGTTTTTTTAATGTATTTGTTTAATTTTGTTTACCTATATTATCTGCATAAAAGTTGGATTAAACAAAATTCATAATTTCTTAGTATTTGTTAAGTCCTCCTTTTTCTTTTATGACAGCGTGCACTCAAGCTGGCATGAACTCCACAAGTTTGTTCAAAACGTGATGATCCAAGTTATCCCAGCATGATTTGAGAATGTTCCAAAGAGCATCTTGTGTGCTTCAGTGGAACATGGAAATCTGGCCTTTCTTATAAAAAAAAATGAACAAGGTCAATTGTACAAATATGGTTATTTGATTTGTGACCTAGAAATAGTGCAGAATCTTAAATATTTGTAATGTATTTTATGTCATAACTTTTATTGATTTTTTAATAATAATACTTACTTTCTGCTTATCTCCAGATATGAATCAGATTTTGAATTCTAGATTTTCAGTGTTGACATTTAAGCCCCACTGTATATCCATGGCAGTTGATATAATAAACTGATTAAAAGTAGTTGTTTAGTACATGTCTGAAATGCTTTAACTGTTAAAAGTTAAAACTGTTAAAATGTATACGTTTCAAATTCTGTACTACATTACTAATGGTACTTCTTGTCATTCTTAACAGTATCCTGCAGTCAGCCTCCTCTTGTCCATAATGCACGCACATTTGGGCTGCGTCCACGCTATGAGATCAACTCCCTGATCAGGTACCAGTGCATAGATGGCTTCATCCAAAGACATGTTCCGACCATTCGCTGCAGAGGAGATGGCTCATGGGATTTACCCAGGATTTCCTGCATGAGTCGTAAGTATTGTGTGAAAATCCTACACAACCCTACAAAAGAAGTTAGTTGCATTTTATTTTACAGTATGTGTACTTACCCAAGAAAGTTATATGAGAGAGTAATATGAATAACTACATGTACTTAGTATGAGTTACGTTTAGGGCTGGGATTAGATTTAGGGTTTGTACATAGTAATTAATGTAGTTGTTGTAATTATATAGTATTTCAAATTAGAATAGTGATGAAAAAAGTGCTACCAAAAAGTTTAATGAAGAAACAACCCTAACAGAGCTTTGAATGATCATTCTGACCAACATATTTTAAAGAATATTATTTTGTGGGTCCATAATAGCTCATATTAAATTGATACCTGTGCAACTGGAATATAATTATATATGCAACATACAGCACATGTCTTCAACATAAGAGTCCCCCTAGGGGGTCTTTGGTGGTATTGCGGGGGTCTGCCAATTAGTGTTTGATAAAAAATATATTTTTTTAGATAATTATAACACATTTTTGTGTTAACTTAAGAAGCTAAAGTTTCATTGTCCCTACCAATGTTCAAGCATATGGCTCTGAACATCATCAATGTATAGTATAGTATAGCATAGCATAGCATATTATAGTATAGTATACAATGTAATAGGGTCCCTGGTATGTCACTCTATCTTCAAAGGGATCCTTGGCCAGAAAAATGTTGAATACCACTGATAAAGAGGTTAACAGTTCATAATTTGACATACATTTTTTGTATTCTGATCATTCATATGGCTTAATTATAACATAATGAACCTGTATTTCCTTTCCAGCCTCTGACTTCCAAAGAACATATACAAAAATATATCAGACATATGGAGTTTTTCACAGCCATCGGAGGAGGTCTGCAGAAAAGTATGTTGACATACCCAGACGACACCATCGCCATGGTGTAAAAGACAATTGGACACCGCAACAGTAACACAACCCTATTGCAAAGGCGCTCCTAATGTGTTTTGATATCATGTGGTGGACCTGCCTGATGGCTGAAAGATTATCAAAAGGACAAGAAAAAAATGTCAACATTTAGTGGAATATCATTTTTAATGTTTTTTTTCAGTATTTGTTAGGAATTTTTTTAAAGAGATGGTTTTGCCAGAACTACATAAAGGACACATTCACCTGGTCTCTGAAAAAGCAAAAAGACTATCTGACATACCCTCCACCATACCCTTTCTGCTTACTTGGGAATACATAGTGCCTTCATAAACTGTAACCCAATATCCATATACAAATGTAAATGAGCTTTAATAGTGTAATTAGTACTGACATATCGCAAACTTTGCTCTTTGAATCTGATTCATGGTCTTCTACATTTCTGATTCACACTTTGCCGTATGTTTCTTTTCATAGCAGGTCCACACAAATGTTCTGCTGCTTACTGAACAAAAGAAAAATAATATACACTACTGCTGAAACACTTGACTGAAATGTTTCTCATGATCTTAATAATCTTTTGATCTGAAGGCGTATGCTTAAATGTTTGAAATTTGTTTTGTAGACAAAATTATTGTGCCAACATATTAATTTATTTAATTATAAAAATACAATTTAATTAAATAAAGTTTTTGAAATTGATGACTTGGACAAAATAATTAAGAAAAGCAGCCAATAAGTGACCAACATAGATGCAAACTCCTTCAATACTGTTTAAAAAGCGTCCCAGGGTGATACCTCAAGAAGTTGCTTGAGAAAATGTCAAGAGCGCATGTCTGCAAAATCTAGTTGTAACTTAAGTATTACAAACCATTTCAGCCATGAAGTTTTTCTTGGAGAATTCAAACTACTTTAAAGAGAATATACTTGAGAATGTACTTTAAAGAGAATGCGTTTTTACCAAGATGCCTATAGCCTATAACGTATTCCTTGAGCTGCTATTTGTCTTTTGTTTTACTAAAATATAACATGCAGAAAATGATCTGAACATTGTCAGAATTCAACACATCACTACAAAGGACAGTTTGTGTCAATAGCTTTGTTGATGTGACTAATATAAGTAATATGGAACTTGCAAATTTGAGATGCAGATTTAATTATGACATTTGGGGCACATTGATGGACCAAAAGAAGAGGATTCACATTAACAGCTTTAACTCACAGCAATTTGTTGTTTCATGACTTATTAATGACGCTCATACGTTTGTTTAGTCCCAAGCATTTGTTCTTTAAAATGTTTTCGTGCGTTGTCTTGTTTTGTCAGTTGCTTTTTGAAAGTGCACATATCTTTTTTATATTTAAAGTATAACTTGTTTATTGTAAAAGAATGTTTGGTAAAAAAGAAAAACATGTAAAGAATGTGCTTTTGATGTGTTACCATAGATACAAACAATGTTTATTATATTGTATTGCATTCCTGATATTTTTCTCTTCTAAATTGGAGTAACGTTTTGGTTTCTGTGGTGGGGAAAAAGGCTTAATGATACACCAAAAATTGACACTTTGAGGCATGTTAGTATTGTTCATGCAATGTCAGTGGAACTTTTTTAAATTGAAAAACAAATGTAATATAATAGCAATAAAATACACTGTCTCATGAATAAATTACACTGTAGGTACAAAACTTCACTGGATGTAACATTTTAATGTTTTTAGTGAAAGCAAGTTTAACTGTACAGTTCATAAGTAGTAATGCCTAAAAAAGACCACCAGATGGTGTAATTTCACTAACAAAAGAACATTCAAAACATCTGCCAGATGAACGGGTTTGATATACAATTATAATGTTTTGTGCAGCTGTATTTTAAATGCTAATGGATTTCACTCAAAAATTAATTGTGCCATTGTTAAAAGAGCTAAAATAAACAAGATATGCATGTTTCATATGCAATCTCGAACATGGTTGCAGGAAATAAAGAGTTATACCATCTTTTAGTTGAATGCAACAGAGAGGCAACATGAAAATGTAGGCTCCGCACATTGTCACAGCATGTTGGGGGTTAATAGCAGGACTCAACCACCAACCTTTGTGTTAGCAGCTTAGATCCTGAACCATAGGACACCACCTCTCCATCTATAAGCAGATGTTTAGTCATCTGTGCAAATATCACAATTAATGAGCATGTCTGCACCCAGAGAGCAAGTTATCTAAAAAGAGAGTTTTTCCAGTTAGCAAACTACATTGGGAAGAATCACCATGATGAGACAGAAAGTAGATTAGTACATTGTAGATGACTATTGAATTTGCGTTTAAGAACATTGGCAGTTTTAGAAAAAAATATGAAATAATCAAAAGTGATGATCAGCATTTTATCATGTTATATAGTTCTGGTATACTATGTTTTTTAGTTCATTGTTTGAAAGGTGCAATACAATATGTACTGTAGGGTGTAAAACTGCTTTTTTGAATACATTGTGAGAGAAAGTGCCTTTCTCTCATAATTTAGAACATATTACTCTAAAGCATTTGAATTTAAGTCAACCACTCAAAAGTGTAGTCTGTAATCAAAACAAGCTTAGGGCAAATCTGCTATTTTTTTAGAATTAATTTCTAGACGAAAAGATCAGGGTAGAATACAACCGTGAGGAACCCTGTGAGGTTTGTTCTCTGCTGTTTGTTTTATATTCCACACACACACACACAATGTTGGTTTTATGGGGAATTTCCATAATGATTTTTATACTGTATTTTCTATCCCCTAAACCTATCCATCACTTAAATGTGGTATGTATGATATACAAGGTGTTTTTCTGGTATTATAGTGTACACACACACACACACACACACACACACACACACACACACACACACACACACACACACTTTGTGTCTACAAGTGTTGAACATCCTAAATATTTTCAGAAAATAAAGCTTAAGTACCAAGGAGACAAGATACAGTAGCATATGTCTGTTACATTAAATGCTGAGTTTAGTTACAAAAAACTCACATTTACAAAAAAAATACATAAAATAATTTCACACAGTACTTACAGAGATGAAAGAATTTACAAATGTTTATATGTGTTAAACATCTCCTGGCAGTTCTGGCTCACTGCCTTTCTCAGAAAAAGGGGTCTCTGTGTCATCCCTTGATACATCTTTTTATAACACAAGAACAATTCAGGTGTGAAGTTAGCAGGGGTTGGAATGAAAACTGCAGGATCACAGTTTTGCTTGGATTATGTGACATGGTTAATTTCCATTTTTCATCAAAATGGTGTTTAAATAAATGAATGCATCAAAACTTTAATCAAATAAAAATATAACAAATAATTTTCAACATAATATTGTATTATTATAAAACATTTTTTTTAATCAAATTAAGTAGGCTACGTATATTCAGAACCTCACAGCACAATCAAAAAACAAACACTGGAGAAATATTTTGTCAAATAAAGTGCTGCATCACAGAGCATCACAGATGTTAGAAACTGCTTTAGTATAATAAAATAATTACTTATTTATCATTATTATTATTATTATTATTATTAGTAGTAGTAGTAGTAGTAGTAGTAGTAGTAGAAGTAGTAGTAGTAGTAGTAGTAGTAGTACAGTGAATATTACATAAATGTACAGTGGCGATATTTGATGGAGCTTTTATTTTGAAGTGTTTCTGTGTTGTTTTGAGTTCGTGACGCAAAGCAATTATTAAACTGCAAAAGGTTGCTATTTAATTAAATAAGTATGTCCTCTATATGTGCCACACGCTACAACGTGAATTTGCACTCTGTTTACTGTCATCTGCTACCAACAGAGCTCGCAATGCTTATGACGGTGTTTTCCATGAATGAGCCAAGGAGGCGTTTTAAAAGGAACGAGCAGCGGGCGTCAGCACAACACTGTCTCACACAAGCGCCCACTTTTGAATAACATGCAAACTATATATTCATCTCATTAAATCACATTTTGCGGTTAAATAATCTCACTAGGACATAACGTGATTTTAATATGTGGGCTGAATGTTAAAGTATGGACATTCGTAGGTCAGATGGTATTGGTTTTTGGTATCAGTGCATTTTTATGAGTAGGAGTAGCCATGAGCATAGTATCATAGTATCATTACATCCCTAACCATAACCTATTTTTTAAAATTTTTATACACCATTTATTAGTTTTGGTTAATGTTATTTATAAACATACTATTGGTCACTGTTAGTTCATAATGCATTACATAATGTTAACTTAATTGAATGTTAATGTTAAAAAAAATTATTAGTTTAAGTATAAATTATAATTAATCTATGTTAATAAATTTGGTTAAATTATTGTTAACTCCTGCATTAACTAATTTTTACATATACAGCCTTATATATATATATATATATATATATATATATATATATATATATATATATATATATATATATATATCTTGTTACGTTGCACTGAAAAAATGGGTCGTCAAGTTGCACTATGTGAATTATAGTTTTGGAAGTACAATGAGTTCAGAAAGAAAAACAGAGCCATGGACATTTGAAGTGCTTTGCGTTTTTAATAGTCTCAATACGACATTTTAATTTGATACAAATGTACCGCTGTGTCATTGTTCTTACTCATGTTTTTCTCATTTATAACTTGGAAGATGGTTTGCAGTTTTCCATTGCAGAATTTGAGCATACATCCTTCATTAAACTGAAACTGATTTGCATGTCAATAAAGTTTGAATTGGTCACAGAACATTTTATAATTATACCAAGCTTTTCCTGCAAATGTTTCCTAGAGCTCTTGTTCAGATAGGTCTATCACTGGTTCTGATAGACCTCAATAATGGGATATTCTAAAAAACAAATAAACAAACAAAAAAACACTATTATAAAACTATTAAATATCCTCACAGATCTTAGAAATGATCCATCATAGTGATGTATACATTCAAACACAAATGAGATCTGTATGATGATCGCATTTTAAATTATGTTTCTATTTTTTTAAGTTTATGTTATGTATTTATATTTATCTGAGTTTATCAGGAACTCACAACAGAAACTCTCTGCCCCCAAAAGCAGTGGAATGTAAGATAATATTCATGCAATTCATTTTAAGTAATTTCAACCAAATATGTTTTGCATTGGGGAATTTAAGCCAGGCAGAGCCCATCTGGCTCACTGTAACAAAGATTGCATACTTAGAAACAATCTGTTTTTATAGGCACTGTAGAATTACAACCAAAGATTAGTGGAGAATAAAACCAAAGTAATTTCATTTGTATGCTATATTTTTATTAATATTGTTAATTTGAATTTAAAAAGAAAGAAAACATTATATTTTGTGCAGAAAAACAACAACAAAATGAAGCATATTTTCACATATGTGCACTGTGGCTTTTGCAGTTAAAAGCTGAGTTGTAAGCGGAGCATCTTTTCTCCTTTCATAAAACAAACAAATAAAACAACAACAACAACAACATCGATACAAAGTGGCTGGTAATAGATGCAGCATTTAGTAAACACAGTTCTCTCTTTTGTGAAGTCACAAAACTGTGAATTCATGTTAGTTTTAGAAACAGCTTGAATGGAGTGAAATTTAAGACATATACTTAGCAAATATATGGCTTTTAGTGTTGTTCCTCTCTCTTTCTCTTAGAAAGCAGTGGCAATAAAATAAATCAGAAGTGAGAGGTTTACTCACATCTACACTTAGCAAATATTCACCGATCAGCCACAACATTAAAACCACCTGCCTAATATTGTTTAGGTCCCCCTTGTGCTGCCAAAACAGCACCAAATCTGCATTTTAGATGATATTCTTCTCTCCACAATTGTACAGAGTGGTTATCTGAGTTACTGTAGACGTTGTCAATTCAAACAAGTCTGGCCATTCTCTGTTGATCTCTCTCATCAACAAGGCATTTCCATCCACATTACTACCCATCACTGGATGTTTTTTGTTTTTGGCACTATTCTGACTAAATTACGCCCAGAGACTGTTGTGCGTAAAAATCCCAGCAGATCAGCAGTTACAGAAATACTCAAACTAGCCCATTGGCACCAACAATCATACCACAGTCCAAATCATTGAGATCAAATGTTTTCCACATTCTGATGCTTGATGTGAACATTAACTGACACTCCTGCAGGATTTTATGCACTGCACTGCTGCCACACGATTGGCTGATTAGATAATCGCATGTATTATTATGCCAGATGGGCTGGTTTGAGAATTCGAGTAACTGCTGATCTCCTGGGATTTTCACACACAACAGTCTCTAGAATGTACTCCAAATGGTGCCATAAACATCCAGTGAGTCGCAGTTCTGTGGATGGAAATGCTTTGTAGATTAGACTGGTCAACAGAGAATGGCCAGACTGGTTCAAACTGACAAAGTCTATGGTAACTCAGATAACCACCCTGTACAATTGTGATGAGAAGAATATATTCTCAGAATGTTATTCTAAGATGTGGGTTACTACACAATATTAGGTAGGTGGTTTGAATGTTGTGGCTGATTGGTGCATGGCTCAAGCTAGTCTTGAAATGTTGTTGCAGATATACAACATATAGAATCTCACATGCCTCTCATGCCTCTCTACAACAAAGTCCAATGCATCACATGCTGTAGTTTGTAAAATTCTGTCACTTTCTGTGATTAGATACTTGTCAAATTGTATGCAGAAAGGAACACATTTAAAGATCTTCACAGAGTAAAAGAAAATCAAACAAAAAAACTCTTCAAGGACAAGAATTGAGGAATAATGTGCCTCTAAAGATAAAAACAATAGCAGAACAAGTAATGGGTGAGGAAATCACAAATAGCGAAGAGGGAAGACAATAAGTGATGAGCCTTACAATAAAACAATGCAATTATGTGTGACTTAGTTATGAAAATTAAGTCTGTTGACACTCACATTCAATATGTTAAGCAGATAGGTAAAATAAGTTCACAGTACAGTCATGTACAACCCCCCAACCGGCCTCTGTATTGTTGCTCTTTGGTTGGTGATATAAGAGATAGTTCACTACTGAGTTTTGTAGCAGTAAACACCATACAGCTTTTGCTTTTTGTCAGGGAAACCAATAAAGCGAACGGCTGCCTCTGTGGGACTGCAGTTCCTCCTGGGCCTGGAGATCGGGTAACGGACGCTACCATCGGCCAGCCAGCCGGCATCACAACGGTCGTATCCCAGCAGCTTCCAGGCAGAGTAGATGTGGCCCACCTTTGCAATCTCAGCTCCATCATTCTTGCATGCCTGGACAGCCTCATCATACGACTGCTTTTTTGGTAGGATCAAGTAGTAGAAGCGTCCTGTGATTTCAAAGGAATAGATTGAGGGTTTCAGGGTTGTGGAAACAGACACTACGAAAAGTGGTGTGAAAATTCAGTCAAAAGACATTCAGAGTAGATCATTATGTCAGTTTGTAAATTTCAGTTATACTAAAGCAATAACTCATATTTTTACAAAGTCATGTAAGTAATTTCCAATTTTTGCAAAGTCAGACTAACAGATATAAACAATATGATTTTCGCTTGACTTTGTCAACTTGGAATGTAATGCACAAGTCGTATGTGCTTTTTTTTGTGCTGTTCTGAAGCTTTCGAGGCATGGCCACTATGAACTGTGGTACGGAAAAGACCTGTGTGAAGATTATTAAAAATGTCTCCTTTTGTTTTCCATGGAAAAATAATAGCAAATGAGTTTGGAATGAAATTAGGATTAGTAAATAATGGCAGCATTCATTTTTGGGAGAACTATACATTTAACTTACCTTTAAGGGCAGATGTGAAGCAGAAAACATCATAACGACTGTTAGACTTGTCCCGTTGACCATAGTTTCTCAGTCCAGCTGAGGCCCTTGCGCCTCCGCAGGGCTCTCTGGGGTTGTTGATTGGATACTGCACAGTTCCATCATTCAGCCAGCCAGCATTGCACCAATCCAGGCCACCTTTCCATGCCTCAAACAGCTGCTCAAAGGAGGCAACCACCGCATCCTGCTCCAGGCATGCAGCCTCGGCATCATGGAAGTTAAGGTTGTAACGCCCCCGACGAGGGGAGTATGGGAAAACAACCCCTGTGAATAAAAGTGAATCTTCCCCTAAGGAAAAGTTCAACTAAGTATAATGTAAGATTATTTTGGTGAAGGAATTTTATGACTACACCAATGAACGAATGAGAACAATATTAACTGCAAGATATTACTGGAGATTGAGCAAATAATAAGTTGCACATAACAAGTGTTGAAATTAGTGTGAGAGATCATCTTCTTCACATTTAAAGTGTGAATGTACAGCTCTGGGTATAGTATGTACAGTAGATGACTGTTCTCTGAAATGAACAGCTGAAAATTCAATTTAGGAACTGTGCTTTAAAGGAATTATGCTTATTACAGGCAGTGCATTTAAGATTTATGTTTCATAACATCATGTAAAAACAAATGCATGGAAAATTTCTACTGTGTTAATTACATTGCAATCTTAAAACTGATGTGTGTAATTTTGTGATGTAAAAATTATTTCTAATTCAACTGTAAGTAACCAATATTTAGGTTGTTTTGACCAAAAAGTTTAACTTTGTGGCACTGTGGCACTGTCAAAACATTCCTCTGTTTGTTTGAGCACATTTATCCCAACACAGCAACATTTGCTCAACCAATGTTTTGAGTTTCTGATGGGACTGTTTGAACAACCAATGGAAGACAGGTGAATTTTCTGTAATCAGTTTGAAAACAATGATTATGTTTGGAAATTTGCTTGGTGACACTAGTGGCGCAGAAATTACACACTTCAGCTTTAAGGTTTAATTTTCATTTGTAAGTCATCTGCTAATTGGCTAAAAGTAAATGCTCTGCACATAATTGAAATGATTGAATCAAATAGCTACTATATCTTGCTTATAATACATCATGACAAAAAAGCTACCTTGCAGTTCAAGGTCCACTTCGATGATCTTGTCATTCAAGCCAACAATGACCTCACATCTGTAGGTGCCATAATCTTTCAGATTTATGTCAGTCAGAACCAAGGTGGCATCATTTTCATTTGCCTCCAACAAGTAAACACGATTTTGGAAATTCCCATAGGTCTTCTTGTGGAAGCCCATGGAGATAAGCACATTGGTTTCTGTAGAGTCATTTTCCATTTTGGTCCACTTGATTTTGGTTCCGGAAAAATCGGACTGACCCTCGAGGTGACAAGGCAGAGTAATATTGTCACCTCTGTTGGCATACACCTTAATCCTTGAGCCTATATCTGAAAATAAACAGATGGATATACCTCTCACAAGAGTTCACAGAAGATCAAATATGTTTTACATTCACTACATTTACATGCACTTTAAAAGTTTGATTTCAGTCAGCATAAAACATATTGTAGCTTGGCATGTATACACATTATTCGGACCACAATTTTGCTGTGAAACATGCTCTGTTTTTTACTTCCTTAAAATATTTGTTTATGCATTGTGTCATATCACTACAAACAAATCTGCTGTAGCTCTATTATAACTAAACGTGTAAACGTACTGATCGTTAGATTTTTTTTTTTTTTTTTTAGTTCTGACCCAAAACCCTGATTAGACAAAAGCCATGTTCAAAGCTGTTGTAAAATACTAGGACAATTCCTGTGAGAGCACATTCTAAATAAATACTTTGCTTGTAACTACAAATGACTACAGTTTATAATAATGAACTACATTACTTGGTGAATGATTTATTTATTCCAATTATTATTCATGATAAATTTCACTGTCTTTTATCATATTGATTTTGTTTATAGCAATTAACCACTTGCATGGGCACTTGCGGCTTATTGCTCTATTTTACATTTACTGGATAAAGGACAGTTTATTAGATTATTTACGATTCAAGTTGTCATTACACTGAATCATTCTTTGTTGATTTGGTTTTATGGCTATCCATATATTTTGTGATAAGGTTTTGAAGTCTGCGATCTACATAACTGTGGCATCAACACCAAAATGAAAGACACACAGTGCCATACAAACCACAACTGGAGGAAATTATCTAATTATGTTTAATTGGAATCAGATGCTCTGCTTGCAAACACACTGTGCAACAGCAGACAGCTCATCCATTTTCATTAAATGTCTTTTTTTCAAACATTGAAGACAAATGTTCCCCTCATACATCTCAGTTTTTTGCTAGTCGATGATGTGCAACATTTCTGGTAGTAGTTGCTTTGTCTGCTTGTGGTTAAGGGCATAATTGTCTGTTCAGCTCTTCTGGATGTTCCTGATCTCTGCTTGAGTCTTGGAGGCCCCAATTATTCACAGTTCCTTGATGGAACATTTGATGGATATCAAGGAAAATAAACAAGACCATAGAGTTCTGCTTGTCTGGTATACTCTTTTATCAAAGTGTCCACTGCACAACATACTTGATTATATTTAGCTTTAGGCACCATCCAGTCTCCATTTTCTCCATGGTTTTAACGGTCTACTGATGCTTTCTGCCAAATCATTCAACCCGCATCATCATTCAAGTGTAAAATGTTACTAAATGCCTGTATGTGCCACATTATCAAGTAAGATTTATCTTTCATCCACTTCAGTTGATTCATGTCAGCATGGGTTTAGTGGCGTTTCAATCTGACAAAACAAAGACTACTCTACTAAGAACCATGTCGCAAGACCAGGCTGATTTATAATTTAGGATGTGCTACTAATTGCCACTTATACATATATCACATATATATCTTTGGGTGCACATGGACAAAAAATAGACAAAAACTGTTTTTGTCGCACTAATTTTAAAATGGAAAGAGCATATAGTATGAACTGCAGTTCTACCATTTAAAATGATTTACCCCCTAAAAACATTATAAAATCCAGGGAGACAGAAAGTTCAAAGAAAGTTATAAAGCAATTATTTTCAGATAAAAATAATTTATTTGCAAGCATTATACTTCTCAACGATACTTTTAAGAAATAAATTACGATTTAGGCTTGCTTGATTACTGCCTGAGCTGTATTACTGCATACATAATACAATGTTACAAAACAGCAATGTTGAGTTTTGTGATGCTACTTGTTGGAAAAAGGTGCTTGTTACTAGAAAATCTATTGTGAAAATACTTAAACTACTGAAGTTAGTAGTATTAATACTTTTAGTCATCAGGAGAAAATGCATTTGAGTTACAGGACAGACCGATCACACTGTGAATTTGGTGATAGCCATTCAAATGTTCAGCTGCTGAGATTGATCTGTGTTGACTGGAATTCAAATTACTGCCCCTCCCCAGTGGCCAAATCTGGAAGTGCTGTTAAACTTAGTTTGAGGGTGAAATGACCACTGAGTGGTGCCAAAAGTTGTAAAGGATGTAAAACAGTCAGCAGGAATACATGCATCTAACCCTAACCATCAGGAGTAAAAATGTAGTATTAGAGGGGAAAAAAGCAATCTCCAAATCACACACATCTTACGCAATTACTTCCTGGTTCCCAAGGGACCAGAACCCATGTCTCTTAGGTTGCCTGCACAATGTGCTAACAGCAGCATTAGAGGGAACAGTGATATTGTTTGCAATTATGGAAACATGTCTGATGTCATTCTTAATGGCATATGCACAGGCTCTGTCATTCTTCTGACCAGCATGTTCAACAACTAATCTTTACATTGAGAAGCAGTGTAACCGCAGGGTGCCTGAAACACACCAAAGCGTTTCCCACCAGGAAAAGCTTTCCACCTAAGGAAACCTTTCCCACATGTTCAAACCTGAGATGGAAATCATTAGCAGGCACTCATGATTTTTTGCCTTCTGCTTCAAGCCCCTTACCTTACCTAGGCCTTACCCCACTATTACCCCTCACTTAACTGAACCTCCCTAAATAATGAACTATCCCCTGTTCTTACAATGAGTGATCCACCATCTGTATCAATCACCAAAAGCTAAGTTAAAGAAACATGACAATCAATTCATGAACTGATGAGAGAATCCTCTCCTTCCAGATGTAATTAAAACACTAAGCTCCACAGTTTTAAAGAAGCTCTTACATTCATTAACACCATTGTTCAGATCCCTTTTACCACTTTAGTGTGAGTCATGCACTCTCTCTCTCTCTCTCTCACACACACTTTCTTCCTAATAAACTCTCACATAGGAGACAGTGTGCCAATGTTACAAGCTGGAAACAGAGGGAATAGATGAATAATTGCTTCTCAAATTATTAGGCACACCCTAGAAGAATAACAGTAGTTACCAGTTTCTGAAATTTACTGCTAAGCTTTTTGGATTTGGGCTCCACACACAAACAATCTTGAAATAAAGTGTACTTGTTTTGGCATAAAATATTCATACTGATGGGGAGATTTTGCATCAGTTTTGCACAATTTTAAGTTCTCAAATTTCAACCCAAACCCAGACCTTCTTCATATACCCAATTCCAACCAATCCCCAAGGCACCCCATCCCCCTATTTCCACCCTCCCATTATCCCCGCTCTTATAAGCAAATAGAAGGAAAATGTTTACTCTTGCCTTGCAGAATGGAAGCACTGCGGTGGTTTAAATATTTAAAAGTGCCTCTTTCATGACCAGCAAAGGATAGATTAGGAAATGTAAATTGATATATTTTTAGATGACAATGCTAAAATGGACACAAACTGAGATAGACCATATGGGAAATTAATATTGTATATTGTAGAGAAAAAAAATATATTTCAATGCACACACAAAAAAGACAAATAAAATATAGAGAAAAAAGGTCAAAACTCACATCAGATCAAAAAGCGGTTGGGAAATATCCTCTATAAACTGCAACAGAAACAGTGAGGGTGAGATAAATTTACATTAACTCTATTATTCAATGTGGTAACTTAATAAATATGTCCGGTGCCCATTGGCAACTTGAATGCATCTGCTGTAAACTATAAACTGTGGCTTTGGAGCCCTTTAAGATGCAACAAAATCCTCTTTGAGATGTATACAATCCTAAATGCATGGAAATACACTGATTTGGCCTCCACATCTGTGTATACATGCATCACATGGAAACACTGCCACATATGAGTCTTGCAGTCCTAATGGCAACACTTTACTTCCTACTCTTTGCTGAGTAAATGAGGTAAGCATGAGCCGAGTTATTGCACACAGCTTGGATGGGACCATAACCATCCTACTTGTGCATTGACATGTAGGCTTTCTCACTGTCTATGTAAGTGTTATAGTCCGTTTATTTGAAAGCATCTCTCTCGCTCCCTCACAATTTCTCGTTTTCTCTCCCCCCTCACACACGTGAGCCATTCTTTTTCTAAATCACACACCCCCCTACTCAGCCATCCTTGACTAATGGCTGCATTATGCCTTGAACAGAGCGCCCATGAATCACGCCTGTCTTAAGCAGCCGCTCAGAGCTCTTAACCATACAAAACTTTCGCTCCTGCCTCCCGGTCCCCACCTCTTCTCCTTGTGCCCCAGCCCAGACCCAGCCCAATCTAAACAAACCCACTGTTTTTACAAACCATTACCTCAGAGGGAAAAAAAGAGAGTAATTTGGATTCTGTTCAGCAAGGGGCTACATACATTTTTAGGGGCTGTTAATTTTGCTGTGGTTCCTGTCAGATTACATACTCAGTGGCTTCAATTTACATAAAGTAATTGTGTGAAATCAGAGGCAACGCCTGTAGTCTCAAACACGCAGCTGCAGATGGGACATAAAAAGGTCCACTGTGTGGCTCCTTATCACAAGCTGCCATAACTAAGCTCTTGACATCATTTGCCAACAGGAGCAAACAAAAAGGTATTACATCTGCACACAGATGTAATCTGAAGGACCAATGTTCATGCTCAGTTCAGTGATACTTCTCCTCCCCCAATAACTGTCAACTGCTAAATACCATTAAACAGCTGTTACATTTCCTTTGTCAGATGGTATAGACCAGTACTAATGGGTCGCGACCCGAATATTGTTTGCAGGTCTGTTGTATTAGGGCTACAAACAATAGGGAAAATCAATGCTACTGCAAATGAAAATAATAAACTGCAACTAAATGTATACAGTAATTGTACACAGTTAGGGAAGCAAAATAAATGGGCTTATACATTTTCAAAAGCGAAGGGAAAATGCTTCCCAAATCTTTTGTTGCTGACCTCAAAGGCTGTGCATGAGATAAATTGTGGAGAAGCAAATCCAAAAGACCTTATGAAGGGCTGAGTCTTGGAAGTATTTCTTGAGATGAATAGTGGAATATAATAATTCAAACCCATTCATTAAGATGCATTGTAGAAGCAATCACATTGAGGAAATTAGTACATTCATCCATGGCAAATATTATTTTCTTAAAAACATAAAATAATAGTAATAATATATAAATATATATCACAATATATATTTTGTCATTCATTCTCATAAGACTTTTACTCAAAATTACCTACTTTATTTTTTGAGCAGTTTCTGCTGTACAGTTTGGATCTTTGAGTTGTATTACAATCATCCACCACACTCTTATAGACACATATAAACAAATGCGTTCTGAAATTGCAATCCATTTATTCGTTCATTCATGCACAAATGTATGAGAAGTGGTTCCTACCTTGTGCTTCAACATGCAGATTCAGACTGGTAGTAAGTAACACCAAGAAAAGCAGAGCAAGCATCTTTTTTATCTCTTTGCCTAAAGGCCTCTTGACTGAAAAAGCAAATAAAAAAGATATGGGAAAAATAAATGAAATCAGGTAACAAAAATGGAAAGTGCAGGCAAAACACACTTTCTTGCCGTTGTTGTCGATGATGAGGTGAAGGTGTTAGTAATTGTGCCTCAAGAAAATTTGGGCTCCACAGAGGTCCATACAAAAGGCTTATATTGAGCCTTGGCCAATTGTGGCCACACCCCCTACCCTTAGAGATCGAGATGGAGCCCGTAACCCTTCTTTTTTGTGCAGACTCCCTCATTTAAGAACTGCATCCCTTTCTGCCATTCATGATAATCTGCTTAGATTTTAGAGGAGATGTGGCATGTGTGGACTACTATGTGTTGTTTGTGCTGGCTGCATTATGTATATCAAGGTTTATATAGAAATAAATAAAACATTTATTTAAAATTAGGAAAAAATCATGTATAAAAGACAGTAAATAGTACTTTCATTAAAATTGTGTGTAAGCTTATATTTCTTCAAAACAAACCTGCCCATAAGTGACCAAATCTAAGATGTTCCCACAAAGACAATATTAATTTAAAATGCCATTGATGTGTTCTGCAAAAGTTGAGTTGAACAGAGTGTAAACAGCTTATGCAACCTCTCCACCTACTTGCAATACATGACCAGTGCAGTGCATTGCAAACCAGATTGAATCTGCTGTGTTATGACATTTTATTTCAAAGCCTGCTAGACAAACACTCAGGCTGTCTGCAGATTTATGATCAACTAACAATCCAGAAAACACCCACAATCCCTTCTCCACCTCTCTTTTTAAACCACTTCTTCACCTAGTGCACCTAGTTTTTTTATTTTCTTAATGTGGGCTTGTATTGAAAAAGCAGGGACATGGTAAAGATAGAACCCACTTGACCTAAAGGAAACAGTCTCTGGGTTCTAAAAATACTTTCTCATTATCACACGACAGATAGGACATTAGGTATGGAGTTGTGCAAGGAGAATGTGTGGTCAATCAAGGATGTTTTCTTAGCATTCCCAATTGGGAGACCTGTAAAGGGAGTAACTTGTTCATGGCAGATGATGTTTAAAGCCCCATCACAGTTATCTCAGCTGTGGTAATTCACAGACTCTAGGTGAGAAAGACACCCTCCATCCCTATAGGGCTGGAATAAAAGCACCAATGAGTCATATGCTGCACACCCAGAAAAAAGTGCACAGTAGACATGGGTTTCTGCAAGCCAAACACCATCAGAGAGAGAGAGACAAAAGAAAGAATGGAAAAAGAGGAAGGGTCTCTGGTTGGGTAACTGGAAATTTCACCTCAGAAGGGATGACTCATTTACATTTTATAGGTTTGCCCTTATGTACCGAATGCTAATAAAATGGGTCTAAAACAGGTATTAATGTTTGATGACCACAGATGATGTAATAAGTTGCTTACTGTTTCGTTCCAAACTGCATTACTTAAACACAAAACAATCATTTTGCTGAAATTTGACTGCTTTTTATGACTGGTTGATTCATGAAAATTAGGCTAATTTAACTGTTAAGGGTGTAAAATAAGGTAGTTGTCATCTTTAAAGGAAACAGGTCCTTTTTCCACTCTGAAATCTTAAAGTATATCTTAACTTGACTAATGGCAAGATCTTAAAGTAAGATTTCACCCCAAAATAAAAATTCTGTCATCATACTTACACTCATGTTGTTTCAAATCTGTATCACTTATTTTCCTCTGTGGAACACAAAATGAGATGTTGAGCAGTTGAGCCTCAGTCACCATTCACTACAGAAAAGTGTGGACCAGGGCAAAAAGTACGTGTTTATAAATGATAATCGATAGTCATTTTACTCTTGATTTGTGAGAAAGGGAATAAAAAGGTATTGTTGTTCCCTTTACAAAAAGCTTCACTATAATGCTGCGCTTTTGCTAAGCGCTATGGGGAACAATCCTAGTTGTGACCGAGCTGAAATAATGTGTGTAACACGTCAATGAACATTGACCGGAATTTATAGCCTCGGCTGATGTAATCATTAGAATCACCTGCGGCCAGGCTATAAATGGATACGTCACCAGGTGTCGCCAGAAACTCTTTTTTCAGAGCGATTCTGTTTCTGTGTGTTTTACAAACCCTGTCAAAACTTTCTTTCCTCTGTTAGGAGTTAGAATTGGTTAGGCAGTGTGCAGTGAACGTTGTTCTCTTTTCTCTGCTGTTTAGAAAATATTATATATATATATATATATATATATATATATATATATATATATATATATATATATATTTAAAAAAAGAAAAGAAAAAAGAGAGAATGACTGAAATCCGCAAACAATGTTTGTTTTTGCTCTGTTTGGGGGTAAGAGCACGCTGCTCTCGCGCTGCAGCAGGGCGGGTGCGAGCACTGTGATTTGGTTTAACAGGCAAAGTGCTTCGCGCTCACCTCGCTTGCTTCCGGGAGTCAGCACTCACAACAAAAAAAAAAAAAGATCGAAAAAAAAGAGTTTGTATGGATTTGGCTGAGGAGCAAGGGACGGGTTGATCCCTTACTCTCACTCTCTCCCCAAACCCAGCTGGTCCTTCACATGATCTCGAAGCGCTTTCCGGTGCTTCTTCGGATCATGAGGAGGATCGCGATTCTCTTCCCGCCTCTGAGCTTTCCGTCCGCGATAAAAATCTACGTAGGAATTGCTAGCAATGTTGTTACTGGTGTGGTTGCCAGATTGGACTGGCCACGCGAAAAGAAACCCCCAAACCCTCCAAATTAGGGGATAGATTGTATCTTCCAGTCTAAGAAAGGGAACGCCTCATGAGTCCCTTCCATTCTTTGATAACCTCCATGAAGAGCTTTTTCGCTCATGGAGGAACCCCTAAAAAAAAAAAAAAAAAAATATATATATATATATATATATATATATATATATATATATATATATATATATATATATATATATATACTCACCTAAAGGATTATTAGCTGATAGAAGAGCAACTTTGCCTGAAATAACCACTCGTTACAACCGAGGTATGCAGCAAAGCATTTGAGAAGCCACAACACGCACAACCTTGAGGCGGATGGGCTACAACAGCAGAAGACCCCACCGGGTACCACTCATCTCCACTACAAATAGGAAAAAAAAGGCTACAATTTGCAAGAGCTCACCAAAATTGGACAGTTGAAGACTGGAAAAATGTTGCCTGGTCTGATGAGTCTCAATTTCTGTTGAGACATTCAGATGGTAGAGTCAGAATTTGGCGTAAACAGAATGAGAACATGGATCCATCATGCCTTGATACCACTGTGCAGGCTGGTGGTGGTGGTGTAATGGTGTGGGGGATGTTTCTTGGCACACTTTAGGCCCCTTAGTGCCAATTGGGCATCGTTTAAATGCCACGGCCTACCTGAGCATTGTTTCTGACCATGTCCATCCCTTTATGGCCACCATGTACCCATCCTCTGATGGCTACTTCCAGCAGGATAATGCACCATGTCACAAAGCTCGAATCATTTCAGATTGGTTTCTTGAACATGACAATGAGTTCACTGTACTAAAATGGCCCCCACAGTCACCAGATCTCAACCCAATAGAGCATCTTTGGGATGTGGTGGAACGGGAGCTTCGTGCCCTGGATGTGCATCCCACAAATCTCCATCAACTGCAAGATGCTATCCTATCAATATGGGCCAACATTTCTAAAGAATGCTTTCAGCACCTTGTTGAATCAATGCCACATAGAATTAAGGCAGTTCTGAAGGCGAAAGGGGGTCAAACACAGTATTAGTATGGTGTTCCTAATAATCCTTTAGGTGAGTGTATATATATATTTTCTTCCCGTGTTCACATACCCTCGACGTCATTATATTCGACTATCGTGGGTGCTGAGGCACGGGGGTATGCAGTGATGCTGCCGGTCGGAGAGACGCTTGCGGGCTATCTCTCGCCGGGCTCGGCATCGTCACTTAAGAAGCCCTCTCTCCCCTCAAAGCCTTCTAGGACAACCTCCACTTTAGTGGGAAGGGCTTATCAAGCAGCAGGTCAGGCTGGTGCTGCTCTGCACACTATGCTGTTTTACAGGAGTACCAGGCTGACCTCCTGGACGACCTGAATGTGGGTTCTGCGCTTGACGAGCAAGCCTCAGACCCGCCTCGGTCCTGTCTGAAGGGAGGCTCAAAAGCAAAGCATCAAAAGAGGCTAGAGGTCTCCCTCTGCAGCAATTTGTGACGCGGCAGGTTGTCCTCTCCGCTCACATTCATCAGTTTTTATGACAAGTTTGTGTTGCGATAGGGTTCTCTTCGCACACATTCATCGAACTTTATGGGTTAGATGCTTTGCTACTCCGGACTCTTTATGTCCTTGAGTCGACATCTCAGCCCATGCCTAAACAAGTTTGTGATGCGGCAGGTTGTCCTCTCCGCACACATTCATTGGACTTTTATAGTTTGGATGTTCTGCACTCCGGGCTCTTATGCCCTTGAGTCGACATCTCAGCACATGCCTGAACAAGTTTGTGATGCGGCAGGCTGGTCCTCTCCGCACACATTCATAAAAATGTAATGGTTTAGATGTTTATACTATTCCAGGCTCTTATGCCCTTGAGTCGACATCTCAAGCTCATGTCTGAGACCTCTCGCATTTTTGTGAGACCGTAGGGGTCCGGACAGCCCCCAGTGCGGCGGCATGTGTATTGCGTTCCCCATAGCGCTTTGCTGCGCTTTTTGTAAAGGGAACGTCTCGGGTTACACGTGAAACCCTTGTACCCTGAAAAAAGCGGACCGAGATGCTGCGCTTCTTTGCCACACTGGGACATCCCAGGACTGCTCTTCAAAAAGAAGTTGACACCTGGTGACGTATCCATTTATATCTGGCCGCAGGTGCATCTAATGATTACATCAGCCAAGGCTATAAATTCCGGTCAATGTTCATTGACGTGTTACACACATTATTTCAGCTCGGTCACAACTAGGATTGTTCCCCATAGCGCTTAGCAAAAGCGCGGCATCTCGTTCCGCTTTTTTTAGAGAACAAGGGTTACACATGTAACCTGAGACGTTTTAGGGCTTCTGGTGTACATTTCACCAGGAAGGTGCTGTGATGTCAAAAGACAAGCCACATAAAAATATTTTTATTTATTTATTATTATTACTTTTTTATGTTGATATACTGTATAGTTGGTATGTTCCAGGTTCAAAACAAGTTAAGCTCAATCGACAGCATTTGTAGAATAATGTTGATTACCACAAAAAGTACACATTTTGACTTGCCCCTCCATTTCTTTTAAAAAAGCAAACATCTTGGTTGCGTTGAGGCACTTACAATGAAAGTGAATGGGGACCGATTTTTGAATGTTAAAATACTCACTGTTTCAAAAGTTTAGCCACAAGACATACATAATATGTGTGTAAACATGATTTTAGTTAGATAAAATCACTTATTAACCTTTTCTGTGTAAAGTTGTAGCAAATTTCTACAATTCTGTTGACATGACATGTAATGTCACAAACTCTAAAATGACTGTAAAAATTACAATTTAAACAACTTTACAGCTAAAAAAATTACTTGCAATGCATGTAAATTGTGACTGAGGCTAACATTCTGCCTAACATCTCCTTTTGTGTTACACAGAAGGAAGAAAATCATATTGGGTTATACTAGCAAATGAGGTATATAAAAGTAATTTAATGTATTATAAATATTGAAGAAACAACAGAACAATGACGTTTGGCTTTGAAATCCCTCTGTTCAATTTCATTAGTTACCCAAAGACATATTTGTAGCCAAAATAAGGGTTGGGAGTTGAAACCATGTGTTGATGTATGTGCCATAGTACACATCTGGAACAGCTATGGCATATGTAGCCATACAGTTCAATCAGGTTCAGTTCAGTAAGCAGAGCCATGGTCTGCAGCAAGAACTCATTTTAGACTTAAAATTACCCTAATTCTGTCTAGTGATGGCAACCTAATAAAAACACAAGTCTTCTCAGTAACACCTGTCAAACAAACTTCACAGTGTTTAATGGATGACGCATGAAGGTACTCACCTCATTTTAATTCAGCAACACAGTAAACACAACAGCACTGACTGCACAGTAACAGATCTCAGAGAAATAAAAATGTGCTGCTACTTTACATTTATCAAAAATTTAGTTAATGCCAAATTTGGGTCTCTTAGACTATGATCGTTACTGTGACAGGAGAGTTTGGCTCAGCAACACTCAGATTCAGAGGAAATGTGTGAAAATTAGTGTGAAAATTGCCATAAACACCAAAGAGGATGCTACGGCACTCTAGCTTATCATCTCTGAGTTATACACTGTATATTGCTATACAACACACTGACACATTCCAGGGAATCATAAATCTGACACATTCCAGGGAAATTGGAAATTGATGGTCAAGCTGCCACTAAAAATGCAAATTCTTTCAATAATAAGGTAAACTACTAACACTAACAAATTTCAGGATAACTTTATTCTGATTGGTCAATGGCACAATTTAGTGGTCAGATATATCTAAGTAATAACCACACATCCAAGTATCAGACCGCTCAACTGGGTATTGCAAGCCATTGTTCCTGCTTCTCGGAACACTGTGCAATCTCTTCAAGTAAGATATTTCAATACAACAATAATAAAACAATTTCAGCTTTAATCAATGTTTCATGTCCATTTATTTGTTTATTTGCAAAGCAGTCCTGTAAAATCTGAAGAATGAGTATGAAGGTTATTTGCACAAAATAAACACCAGCAGAACTTAAATAGGAGGTGGCTTTCAACTGTTCAGGGATTTCTTCCATGTCACATATGTATATAATTTAAATGCAAATCAACATGTTATGTCCATGTATTTATACATTTGTTTGGTTAGTAGCCATGTAATAAGTGGGATAATATACAATCAGCCCGTTATTGTAAAATAAACCCCTTCAGGGTTTAAACTTCTTCGCGTTTGTCATGTTCACTGTTGTCTTTTGTTTTTGTGCTTTTATGTTGAAGTTTAGTTTAGTTCCTGTTTGGTTTTGTAGTCCCTTTGTAGTTTCATTTTATGATTGGTTTTCCCCTGATTAATTCTCATTCCCTAATTGTTTCCCCAGGTGTTCCTCATTCCCTTGTTTGTTCCTTTTTTGTATATAAGCCCTTTTAGTTTCCTTTTTTCCTTGTTAGTTCTTGCATGTGTTATTATGCTCTGTGCCAGGTTTCCTTTGTTTTTCTTTGTCCTGAGTTTTTCCTGTTTTTACTAATAAAAGCTGCACTTTGATCCGCATTCTCTGCCTGCTTTGTCACAGCGTTGGGTTCCTGATCACCCTCTCAGAATTATTTTGCGATAACAACCGGTGACTAGCTGACTAGCAATATCAGTCTTTAGAGAATATTCTTAGCTGGAGCTTCCTCGGCAGCTGTGCTATGTAGCTAGCTCTCTGGTTAGTAAACAATTTGACAAATTAGACTATTTACCTGCTCCTATTGATCCCCACATCTAAGATATCCCATTGATAGGACTATTTGATAATCAACATTTGGCTGGACAGTCCAAAAACTTTAAAGCCAACGAACATGGAAGCTTTTTATTTATTTTATTATTTATATTCATTAGTTTCTGCCACAAGAGTTACTGAATATTGCTGTGGTAGGGGAGTACAGTTAAGTTACAATTACAGTCCTTCTCCTCATATGTTATTTTTTCAGCAACAACACAAAATTACATGCTTGTGAAATAAGGTTGCATTTGAGCTATCTTATTTTTCAAAGAAAACCCAAACTGGCCCCATTTCCCATAAAAAGCAAGGATCTCCTTATGTTTAAATGGACTTTGTGCACAGATTAATATTGATTAGAAATGGCAAGAGATCCTGATTTGATATGCTGCATGGTGCTTTGCAATGAGAAATATTCGAAAACAAACATGGCGCTCGAGTGTAGGGCAGTCGCAGTGGAGGAAAGTCTTCTAACTTTCCCATGTAACCTGTTAGACTTTTTATTGCAACCTACATCCCAAAACATAAGTATAATTGTTAACATAATAATTTATGGATTAGTTGTTCTGACTAAGTAAGTGGGTATGTGTATAAGTGAGCCAAACCAAACATACAGTATGTGTAGCTGTGGTGGTACTGTGAATAATGAAGCAATCAACATCTGTGAGCTAAATCTCTTCTACCGCACCACAGGATCCTTCCCAAAATGAGCAATATTTCAGAGCCAAGTGTCTGAGGCCCTGAGCAGATTATCAGCTGTCCAGCAGTTTCCATATAATACAGATGCTCTGTGCTTCCTGCATTTGGCAGGGTGGTACAGTTCCCATCATCATCTTGCTGTTTTCTGGTTGCCAGCCAACAAGGCTTTAGGAGCACAGCCAAGAGAGCTAAAAAATTTACAAACAGTGCAATGGCATGCTTGATCATATACAAAGCTTGTGTAAATTCTTAAGATGCTGCACGATTGTGTGCATTAAATTATCATTTTATACAAAACGATTTCGCCATACAGTGTGCTTACCATGATGTTCTAAAATGTTATGACTTTATTTATTCTGTGGAACACAGAAGGTGATGTTAAGTACGTTAGCCTTAGGCACCATTCACTTTCTCTGAATCTTTTTTCCATACAATAAAAGTGAACAATGACTGAGGCTGTCATTCTGCTGAACATCTCCTTTACAAAGCTGGTGGACATGGAAATACACCGTAAGATGAGTGCACAGTAAAGGAAAAGTTCACCCCCAAATTTTTATTCTGCCATTTCTATACTGTCAAGGATGAGACCAGAGATCCAAGTGCAGAGGCGAAGTTAGCAGAATTTATTAACAATAATCAATCACAGCTGAGCTGGCGAAGCGTGAGGGAACCCGACACTGACTGCAGCGTGGAGATGGAGAGTTTGTTCATAGGGTTGTATGTTGTGGTAATGTGGAGCCTAGATCCACAAGGAATACTCTGGATGAGAATGTGTTCATAGGCGTGAATGCATTATAGTAGTGTGGAGCGCAGAACTGCAAGGAATCCTCTGGAGAAAGGTGTGTTCGTAGAAGTGAGTGCGTCATGGCAGTGTAGATGAAAAACCGATGAGGAATTCTCAGATGAAGAGTCGAGGTGAGTAAATAAACAAACAGGATAACCACAATATGGGAACTGCGGCAATGACTGGCAACCAATAGAGAAAACATGTAAAAGGACCGACTAGGGCAGAGAGAGCGAGGTGAGTAACTACACACTCAAGAACAATCTAGCAATGAACATTAAGTAGTGGTGTTAATATAGGCAGGAAACAAACAAGGGGCAGGTGCCAATAGCCAACTGAAAATTGCCACGATCAGCATTCCCATGGAAACTTCTCGGGTTACATGTGTAACCCTTGTTCCCTGAAAAAGGCGGAACGAGATGTTGCGCTGCTAAGCGCTACGGGGGAACAGCTTTCGCTGTGAGCCGAGCTGAAATATTGTGTGAAACACGTCAATGAACATTGACCGGAATTTATAGCCTCGGCTGATGTAATCATTAGATGCACCTGAGGCCAGGCTATAAATGGATACGTCACCAGGTGTCATCAGATACTTCTTTTTGAAGAGCAGTCCTGGGACGTCCCAGTGCGGCAAAGCAGCGCAACATCTCGTTCCGCCTTTTTCAGGGAACAAGGGTTACACATGTAACCCGAGACATTCCCTTTACAAAAGGCTTCACTACGATGTTGCGCTGCTAAGCGCTACGGGGAACGCAATACCCACGCCGCCGCACTTGGGGCTGTCCGGACCCCTACGGTTGTGCAGTGTACTCACAAAAACGCGAGAGGTCTCAGACATGAGCTTGAGATGTCGACTCAAGGGCATAAGAGCCCGGAGTAGCATAAACATCTAAACCATAAATTTTTTGATGAATGTGTGCGGAGAGGACCAGTCTGCCGCATCACAAACCTGTTCAGGCATGAGCTGAGATGTCGACTCAAGGGCATAAGAGCCCACAGTAGCAAAGCATCTAACCCATAAAGTTCGATGAATGTGTGCGAAGAGAACCCTATCGCAACACAAACTTGTCATAACAACTGATGAATGTGAGCGGAGAGGACCAGCCTGCCGCATCACAAACTTGTTTAGGCATGGGCTGAGATGTCGACTCAAGGACATAAGAGTCCGGAGTAGCAAAGCATCTAAACCATAAAATGTGATTAGTGTGTGCGGAGAGTGCCAACCTGCCGCACCACAAACTTGTTCGGTGTCAACTCAAGGGCGTAAGAGCCAAGAGTGGCAAGAACATCCAAACTATAAAAGTTTAATGAATGTGCGCGGAGAGGACCAACATGCCGCACCACAAACTTGCTGCAGAGGGAGACCTCTAGCCAAGGCTTTAGAGGAGGAGAGCCCTCTGGAAGAGTGCGCCCTAAAACCTACTGGCGAAGCTTGAACGCTGCCTCGTAGGCCCGGGCAGTAAGGTCCCTCACCCAAAATGACAACCCGGTCACGGCTTCAAAGTGAAGAACTGCTGCCCTGACTTTACGCCACTAGCAAATGCGGTGGACATAATTCTGAAGGGCACAGACTGGACAAAATCTGAGTAGTCTTTAGCTGCTCCGGCATTACAAACGGCAGGGAGCAGAAGGCTTAGAGAATGACTGGCCAAGGGTCGAGAAAGGCACCTTGGGCAGGTAGTCAGGGTGAGGGTGCAAAGAATGCTCTTGGTCCTACCTGGGGCAACTCAAAACAGGCCAGCAAAAGAGACAGAGCCTGTAGGTACCCAAGTCTCCTTAGAGACGTAATTGCCATATGAAAAACCATCTTGAGAGTCAGAAGTCTAACAAACGCTGACTCTAGAGGTTTTAAAAAGGGGGGTCTTACCCTATGAAGAGGTCCTAGCAAGGATGCCTCTTAGAGGGCACCCCGCCCACCAAGGCGTGGCAAGCCGAAGTGGGAGCCACATAGAACCTGGCAGTGGCAAGGCAAGTGCCCGCTGACAGTTCTTTCCACAGAAAATCCAGAACTGAAGCAAACTGGCAGTTAGCTGGTTCTGTAATTTGAACTGATTAGAAGGAAACGCATGCAGGAGCATTTGTGCCATGTATGCGCCACCACGATCAGCACCCCAGAGGGGGGGGACTGGGTGACTCGGGGAGAAGTAGAGGAGACATTGCGCTATCAACAGAGGCGAAGAGGTCCTCTTCTGCCCTGTAAAATCTACCCAGATCAGTTCCAAGGGAGGGAGCCCTAGCACTTGAAATGGTCTCGATAACTTCAGGAGAAAGCCCTGTGAACCTCAGTTGGTACCCTACAGGGGCCAAGCATGAAAGGTTTCACAATTCGGGCTGGGGATGAATATGTCCCCCGAGCCTGAGAAAGAAGGTCCTACCTGTTCGGAATCGCCCAAGGCGAGCCGTTGAGGAGAGATATTAACTCCGAGAACCATATCCTGTTCAGCCAGCGCAGCGCCATTAATAGGAGGCAAGACCCTTGCTGGTGAACATTACCAAGACTCCCGAGAGCAGAGAAACCGGGGAGAGAAACGCATATAGACGCATTCTGGGTCATGTATGTGTCTTAACGTCCAGACCCAAGGGGGCTGGGTGATTTCAGGGAGAAGTAGAGGAGACATTGCGCTATTCATAGAGGCGAAGAGGTCCTCTTCTGCCCTAAGATCTCACCCAAACTTGTTCCAAGTGGAAAAAGCCCGGCATTTAAAAAGGTCTTGATAACCTCAGGAGAGAGCCCTGTGTCCTTCAGTTGGTACCCTTAGGGGCCAAACATGAAAGATTCCACAATTTGGGGCAGGGATGAAATATTGCCCTGTGCCTGAGACAGAAGATCCTTCCTGTTCGGTATCGCCAAAGGCGAGCCGTCGAGGGAAGAGATTAGCTCCGAGAACCAATCCCTGTTCGGCCAGCACGGTGCTATCAGTAAGAGGCAAAAACCCTTGCTGGCGAACTCTGGGCAACTACTACCTTAGGGTGGAGTTCTTAACTCCCCCGTTGGTATTTTCTGTCTGGACCGTAAATCTGCTCCCATATACGGGCATCCAGGGATATAACTGACCTGAGTGACAGGAGCTTGCCCTGGGCCCTAAGGAGAACCCAACGTGTCAGAAATACAGCTGACAAGAACGTGGGTCTCCTTGATGATTTATGTAAGAGGCTACCGCTGCATTGTCCACCCGCACCAAGACATGGCAGCCTCAGGAGGAGGTATTTCAGGGCCAGAAATACAGCCATCAACCCGAGACAGTGACTGTGACAACCGAGCTGATGACCCTCCTATCCCCTTAAGCTGGATGACCACTTAAGGCCGCTACCCCGCCCATCAGGGAGGCGTCTGTCGTTAGCAGCCTGCGACAACAAGACGCACCTAGAGTGGGACCCAAGGCAGAAAACCGGGGTCTGAACCACATAGAAAGGGAATGAAGCTTGAGGCGCATAACCCTATTTAGCCTAGGGGTTTTGGCCCTTGGAAGAATCCCCTGGCTTTTGGCCACAACAAAAACGGTCTCATGAGCAGAAGGTCCAGAGGGATCACTGTGGACGCATGCGCCCTGAGACCTGGAAATCATTGATACTGATAACAGTGCAACCTTGACCTAGCCTGACTTTGCTCAGGGTGATCTAAATGGACTCAATCCTAGCGGGAGACAGTTGTGCCCGCATTGAGATTGAACTCCATGCAATGCCCCGATAGACAGTGTTCTGAGTGGGAGAGAGGACGCTTTTCTTGGCGTTGAGCCTCAACCCCAGAGAAACAGATGAGCTAAGACGATGTCCATGTGCTGAACTGCCAGTTCCTGGAACTGCGCTAGGATCAGCCAGTCGTCTACATAATTCAGAATGCAGATGCCCCGGAGTCGCAAGGAGCCAGCGCTACATCATGCATTGTGAATGTTCGGGTAAAAATGGCTAGGCTGATTGAAAGAACCTGACCCTGGAAGACTTCGCCCCCGGAAGTGAACCTCAGGAACTTTCCATGTTGTGGCAGAACTTCTAAATGAAGTACAGAATTGCGTCATAAGATCGATGGTGACCAGCCAAACGAGTTGTAGGGCTTGAGACACGACCGTCTTGACAGGCATCATCTTGGACTTGAACACCCACGGGTAGTTCAAGCTTTAAGATCTAAGCCAGACGCCACTCCTCACCCTCCATGGGTAACGGGAAGTATTTAGTGTAATAACCTAACTCTCTCTCTGGAAGAGGAACACATACCGTGGCCCCTTTAACCAGGAGAATGAGTTTTCATTTTTACAAAAAAAAAGAAATCCGGTTTACGGTAGTGAGAACACGCCGTTGAAACACGGAAAAACGGCAAGTGAATTAAATCCTGACGCCCTTATAAGACCCACAAAAAGAATATATCCGGCAGGAGTTTCCACGCTGCCAGGATCTCTGAGATGGGTATTATATTTTAACACTTCCTGTTGAGGGGTTGTCGGGTGCTTCGTGTCCTGAATAAGATGCAGGATCAGCGAAAACACCCAATTTTGGTGGAAGCCTCTGCAACCCGAAACACCAAGAGGTGGCGGGAATGGGGGGCTTCGAGGAGGTACCGGGAGGGGTGAAGTGAAGCACGCGCCCTGTCCCGAGGGGAGCTACCCCCTAATCTAGGTGCAAGACCGTCAGGGTTTTCTCTTGGGTCTTGCTTTGGGGCTGGCGAGGGCGGCGAGACTGTCCCCAATCCCTGGGAGGAGGAGCACGACTCGCCATGCTTTGTTTTTGAGCCTCCCTTCAGTCAGGACCGAGGCGGGTCTGCAGCTTGCTCGTCAAGCGCAGAACCCACACTCAGGTCGCCCAGGGGGTCAGCCTGGTACGCCTGTAAAACAGCATAGTGTGCAGAGCAGCACCAGCCTGACCTGCTGCTTGATAAGCCCTTCCCACTTAAGTGGAGGTTGTCCTACAAGGCTTTGAGGGAAGAGAGGGCTACTTAAGTGACGATGCCGAGCCCGGCGAGAGATAGCCCGCAAGCGTCTCTTCGACCGGCGGCATCACTGAATACTGCCGTGCCTCAGCACCCACGACAGTCGGATATAATGACGTCGAGGGTATGTGAACACGGGAAGAAAATGTACATTGTTTTTTTTTTTTTTTTTTTTTAGGGGTTCTCCATGAGCGAAAAAGCTCTTAATGGAGGTTTATCAAAGAAGGGAAGGAACCCATGAGGCGTTCCCTGTCTTAGACTGGAAGATACAATCTATCCCCTAATTTGGAGCGTTTGGGGGTCTCTTTTTCGCATGGCCAGACCAATCTAGCAACCGCACGAGTAACAACATCGAGCAATTCCTCCGTAGATTTTTTTATCGCGGACGGAAAGCTCGGAGGCGGGAAGAGAATAGCGATCCACCTCATGATCTGAGAAGCGTCGAGATCATGTGAAGAAACAGCTGGGTTTGGGGAGAGAGTGAGAGAAAGGGATCAACCCATCTCTTGCTCCTCAGCCAAAACCATGCAAGAGCCCCACGAACGATCTTCTTTTCGAGAGTGCTGACTCCCGGAAGCAAGCGAGGCGAGTACGACGCACTCTGCCTGTTAAAGCAAATCGCTGTGCTCGCACCCGCCCCTGCTGCAACGCGAGAGCAGCGTGCTCCCAAACAAACAGCAAAAACTGATGTGTGTCGTCTTCAGCTATAGAGCGAGAAGAGGGGAGCACGCACCGTTTGCGGCTTTCAGTCATTCTCTCTTTTTTAGAAATATATATATATAATATTTTCTAAACAGAAGAGAAAAGAGAACAAAGAACAAAGTTCACTGCACACTGTTTAACTGATTCTAACGCCTAACAGAGGAAAGAAAGTTTTGACAGGGTGTGTGAAACACACAGAAACAGAATCGCTCTGAAAAAAGAGTTTCTGACGACACCTGGTGACGTATCCATTTATAGCCTGGCCTTAGGTGCATCTAATGATTACATCAGCCGAGGCTATAAATTCCGGTCAATGTTCATTGACGTGTTTCACCCAATATTTCAGCTCGGCTCACAGCGAAAGCTGTTCCCCCGTAGCGCTTAGCAGCACAACATCGTAGTGAAGCCTTTTGTAAAGGGAACAATCAAGATTCCTATGGATATGAACAACAAACCGGCAGACTCATAGAGACCATTACAAGACCCCCCCCCAGAAGAGTTGTCATGACGAAGATGGAACTAATCAATGAGGCTGGGACCCAGAATCTCTCCTCAGGCCAATAACCCTACCAGTCCTCCAGATACTGGACACCTCTGACCCTGCAACTGACGTTGAACAACAGCTTGATGGAATAAGCCAGTGTGCCCTCCACTAGGCGAGGTGGAAGTGGGACGGGTGTGGAGGGCTGCAAATTGGGCATAATGACAGGTTTAATTCTGGAGATGAGAAACACGGTATGAATGTGACTAGCTCGGTGACGGTCCATCTCAAATTGCCCTCCTTCCTCAATGACCTTCACAATGGGAAAAGGTCAGATGAATTTGAGTGATAGCACAGTAGACGACGATGGTAAGGAATTGTGGTCATACTTGACCCAGACTAAATGAGAGCCCCAAGAAGACAGATTAAGGGAGGCAATGCAACACAGGGTCTTTTAAATCTCTTGATTGGATCGCTCCGCATGCCTATTCATCAAATGACAAACTCAAAGTAGCCCTCAGCTGTCAACAGAAGTCTTCCCAAAACCATGACACGAATTGGTGTCCCTTGTCAGAAACCACATCAACCGAGAGGCCATGAATGCAGGAAATGTGATTAAAGACTTCAACCACCATCTCCCTCATTGAAGATTATTTGGGGAGGGAAATTTGAGAACCAGTACCCAATGGTCATGATGACAGTGTTGCCATGGGATGGGGGAGACCGGTAAAATTCAGGCCTATGTGGGACCAGGGTCTCGAAGGGACTGACAGTGGTTGGAAGAGCCCTCCCGGAGGCTGAATTGAGGTCTTACTAGATGCACAAATAGGGCAAGTGGACACAAATCTGTGAATGTCCTGTGCTAGCGAAGGTCACCAGAATCTCTGCCTAATTAGCACCTGGGTACGAGCACCCCCTGGATGGCAGGCAATGTTGGATGAGTGACCCCACCAGAGGGCGTATGAACAGACCCGTTGGACACTTGGCGGGCGAGGTGGCATTGCGTAACGCAAAGTGGACTTTAGCCTCCACGTCCAAGGACATCATGCCCACCACCCAAGAGGCAGGTAGAATGGTGTCCAGAGCGGCGGTGGAGGTTTCAACTTCAAAACATCAAGCATCAAGATTAACTCCCATTCAAGGGGACGAAATCTAAGCACGTAAAAAATAGTGCCCAATGAGCTGGTCTAGAATTTAGATGCTTTGCTCCGCCAATATACTCTACGTTTTTATGGTCAGTCCAGACCTTGAAAGGTACTCCCGAACCAACAAACCAGTGGCACCACTCACCCAAGGCCAATCTGACAGCCAACAATTCTCTATTACCGGCATCATAGTTCCGTTCTGCTGGGGTGAGGTGGTGTGTGACAAATGCACATGGATGCATCTTCCCATCCAAGAGCACTTCAACAGAACAGCCCTGAACTCTGACGCATCCAGCTCCACCACGAACTGACATGAAGGGTAAGGAGTGTTAAGGATGGGAGCGGTAGTCAACATTTCTTGTTGGGGGACCAACAAACCTCAGTACAGGTGGAGGTGAAGTCCATCAGTGGTGTAGTAAGCTGACTGTAGTTTCGAATGAAAGGGCGAAAAAAAATGGCAAACCCCAGAAACCTTTGCAAGAATTTGTCGGAATCTGGGGTCGGCCAATCGGAGACTGCTCTGACCTTAACCGGGTCCATGTACACTCCCATGGATGAGACGGTGAACCGAATAGCCCATGCAGGAACTGATATCACTGCACTGGATCATTCCATTTGCAGGATGTGGCGAGGGTGTGGAACTCGATGGCATAGTCCGCAACTGACGGTTATCCTAGAACAAACTGGCCAGAAACCTTGCTGCCTCATAACCCTGAATGGGCTGAATGGTCGAAAACTCGGCGGAGCAGGAGGAATGGCCATTATCCCACATAGTGGTTCCCCACTCGCTGGCCCTCCTGGAGAGTAGCGTAATGACAAAAGCCACCTTAGCTGTCTCTGACGGGAATGCGGAGGGCTGCTGTGAGAATAATAGTGAGCTCTGTGAGAGGAATGTGCAGCATGACCCCACCTCAACTGAGTACGGAGCAGGAGGGTTGAGACTGATTTCCGATGCTGGGGGTAACTGCTGGGGCTAGTGTGTGAGCTTCTGGAGTGGGACCAATATCGGGAGGCTGGTGAAGATGTTTGACCAAGGACGAGCGCTCAGTAAGCTGTGACGCCATCATCTCCATGGTGAGGTTGGAGGCAGAGATCTTTTCATGCTGGTGACCCAACAAAGCTCCCTGCTGAGCAAGTGTTGACCGCAGGTTAATGTCCTCCACTGGATCCATCATGGCTAGATTGTTCTGTCAAGGTTAAGACCAGAGATCCATGTGCAGAGGCAAAGTTAACAGAATTTATTAACAATATCCAAACACAGCTGAGCTGGCAAAGCGTGAGGGAACCCAGCAGAGACTGCAGCATGAAGATGGAGAGTGTGTTAGTGGGCTTGTATGCGTTGTGGTAGTGTGGAGCACAGATCATCAAGGCATATTCTGCAGGAGAGGGTGTGGCAGAGACACACACAGCAAAAATCTAGCAATAAACACTAAAAATAATGGGGTTAATATAGGCAAGAAACAAACAAGGGGCAGGTGCTGACAGCCAGGTGAAAGTTGGCATGATCAGTGTTCTCATTGAAACAATCAAGGTTCCCATGGAAATGCTGATTCCGTGTGCTAGCGGCACCTGAAACACATGAAGAAGAGAACAAACACAATAGAACAAACCAGCAGACTCACAGAGACCATGGGCCCGTTCTTCGTACGTCGCTAACTCACTTAGCTGGATTTGATTGTTGGCGATTTGGCATGATCTTGGATTGTTTGGTTCTTCGACGCTCATCCTGGACTTGCTGTCATAGCAACAGGTGTGCAAGCTTGAACCTGCTCGCAAGCAGGCTTATTTCATGTAAACAGGATTAGATTGCGGCTTTATAAGCGGAGGAGATAGGGAAGTCTGTCGTAGCCATGTCCATTTTTACGACAGCAACCTGTTGCGGAAGGTGCAAGAATAATTCACCGAAATTTTCGAATTAATCACATATTGCAGGATAGACAGGATCCTTTAGCGCAGCGCGACAGTGTAATTGTTGAGAGATATCGTTTTTCTCGTGAGGGTGTTATTTACATCATTAATTTGTTGGAACCACACATTAAGTGTTCAACACGGAGGAGTCAGGCTTTGACAACTGCACAGTCTGTGTGCATTGCCCTGAGATTCTTTGCGAGCGGCACGTTCCTTTACACTATTGGAGATGCAGAGAACTTAGTGAAAAGTGCTGTCTGTCGTGCCATTCGCAAAGTTTACCTGGCACTCAAGCAGTTCCCTGTCTGTCACTCAGTCGACGTTGTGTCGCTGAGTTGACACTAGGGGTCGCTCTTGCGGAGCACGGCCATCTCTGATTTTGAGAAAAGGCCAATGAGAATTGGCGTGTGGAATTTGCATGCCACTCCCCCGGACATACGAGTATAAAAGGAGTGACGCTGCAAATACACATCAGATATCTTTTTTGGAGCCGAGAGAGCAGTCATAGAGCTGAACTCCTCTGCTGTTCCACTCATCTCTGCAAGCTGTTGGCTTTACGGCGCTTTCCAGCGGTCCTCCCCTCGCATACTACGTTGTGCTGAGCATACACCCTGGAGCTTCAGCAGCTGATAAAAGAGTTACGGAGTGAATAACTTCGTTTATATATACATTTATACTCTCGTATACATATATATACATAAAATTAAAAAAAAAAAACATTAAAAGAGTGGCACAAATGGTGAAGCGTCTTTTTCAAGATGTCTTTCCGTTTGTGTGTGTTTCCTGGTTGCGGTCCTTCTCTCTCCCCGTCTGATGGCCACGATCGTTGCCTCTTGTGCCTGGGTGCTACCCATGCAGAGTCAGCGTTCGTGGATGGTTCATGCTCTCACTGCGAGAGCATGCCCATGGCTACGCTGCGGTCGCGCCTCACACTCGTAAGAGCGCGGGGCACCCCAGCCGCTCCCCGACTCGGTCCTTCTACCTACGGGTATGAGGTGGTGTCGGCTAGTGCTGGGGGCGATACGGGGACCTCAGTGGGAGCCTCTCCGCTGGGTACAACCCCATGGACCTCCCACTCCCCGCCACGCTCGTATGCTCCAACCGAGCGCTGGGGCGCGGTTGCCGGCTCGCTTCATAGCAGACCCGCGATCACGTTCGGAGCGCCTGACGATGATGAGATTTCGATCGCGGCATCGGAGAGCGGGTTTGTCATGTCTGACGCTGAAGACTCGGCTGGGCTCCCACCCTCGGGTGCGGCGGCTCAGTCGCAGGCTGACGCGGAGCTGACAGCCATGCTTGCCCGGGCAGCTGCGAGTGTCGGGCTGGAGTGGAACCCTCCCCTCCCCCCGAACCCTCGCAGCTCGACGATTGGTTCCTGGGGCCGGAGCGCCGCTTACGGCCATGCTCTGCCCCCGTTCCTTTCTTCCCGGAGGTGCATGAGGAGCTCACGCGCTCGTGGCGCGCGCCTTTCACAGGCCGCACACGAGCAGTAAGCTCCTCCGCTCTCACTACCCTCGACGGCGGGGCGGCAAGGGGCTACATGGCGATTCCCCAGGTGGACCAAGCGGTCGCGGTGCACTTATGCCCGCAAAACGCCTCCACCTGGCGGAACCGCCCGACGCTTCTGTCCAGGGCCTGTAGGCTGACGTCGTCTCTGACGGCTAAAGCCTACAGCGCTGCTGGACACGCCGCCTCCACCTTACATGCCATGGCACTCCTGCAGGTGCACCAAGCCAAGGCACTTAGAGAACTACACGAGGGTAGTCCTGACCCGGGTCTAATGCAGGAGCTGCGTTCGGCGACCGACTTCGCCCTCCGGGCAACGAAGGTCACAGCGCGGGCTCTCAGGCAGGCGATGTCCACCTTGGTGGTTCAGGAGCACCACCTATGGCTCAACCTGGTCAAGTCGCGAGAGGCTGACAAGGTTCATTTCCTTGACGCCCCCATCTCCCAGGTTGGGCTGTTTGGCGACACCGTTGGAGACTTCACCTGGCAGTTTACAACGGTAAGGAGGCAGACGGAGGCTATACAGCATATCCTGCCCAGGCGGCGCTACAGGCCCCACACCCCGTCTGCTCGTCACCCAGCGTGTCCCCCTGCGGTACCAACACCAGCTAGCTACCCGCAGGACGTTGACGCATCACGGCCGGCCGCCAAGAACCCTAAGAAGGCTTCAAAGCGCCCCTGAGACGGGCAGCCCTGGGACTCAGGGAACTGCACTTCGGGAGCTGGTAAGCAGACCACTCCCTCCCCCGCCGGAGGGGTGGGTGGAGAATCCTTATTTCCTTTTGAAATTGATTTCACCGCACGGCCAACGGGCTGCGGTACCCACATTTTCAAAAAAAGAGCAGTTTCCTTAGCCCTCGGGCTCCACTTCCGATCTCTCCGTCCGTCGTTATCACGACTGCCGGCCACCGGTTCTCTTTGGCAGGTACAGCGCCCTGGAACCGGGTCTTCCACTTCCACGCGCCCAGCCGCGGCACAACCCCACCCCCGAGCCGACGGTCTGCCTTGCGTGCGGAAATCGCCTCCCTTCTACAGAAGGGCGCGATAGAGCCTGTCCCTCCAGCCGAGATGAAGAAGGGGTTTTACAGCCCCTACTTCATCGTACCCAAAAAAGGCGGCGGGTTGCGGCCAATCCTCGACCTGGGTTGGGCGGCCGAGTTCTGAACCGGGCTCTGCACAGACTCCCGTTCAAGATGCTTACACAGAGATGCATTCTAGCGAGCGTCTGGCATCTGGATTGGTTCGCGGCGGTAGACCTGAAGGACGCATACTTTCATGTCTCGATCCTTCCTCGGCACAGACCCTTTCTCTGGTTTGCCTTCGAGGGCAGCCCTTGCCCCACTGAGGGAAGCGGGCGTCCGCATCCTCAACTATCTCGACGACTGGCTAATCTTAGCTCACTCGCGAGACATGTTGTGTGCTCACAGGGACTTGGTGCTCAGGCACCTCAGCCGCTTGGGGCTTCGGGTCAACTGGGAAAAGAGCAAGCTCGTCCCGGTTCAGAGCATCTCTTTTCTCGGTATGGAGTTGGACTCGGTCTCAATGTTGGCGCGTCTCACCAGCGAGCACGCACAGTCAGTGCTGAGCTGTCTGCGTACATTCAGACAGAACACATTGGTCCCACTGAAATCCTTTCAGAGGCTCCTGGGGCATATGGCATCATCAGCCACGGTTACACCGCTTGGTTTGATGCATATGAGACCACTCCAGCACTGGCTGCAGACCCGAGTCGAGAGACAAGCATGGCGCCACGGCACACACCGCGTCCTTGTCACGCAGACGTGTTGCCGCTCTCTCAGCCCCTGGTCAGACCTAGCATTCTTACGGGCAAGAGTTCCCCTAGGCCAGGTCTCCAGGCACGTCGTGGTTATGACAGATGGCTCCCAACGGGGCTGGGGTGTCGTATGCAGCGTGCACTCAGTCTGTCTTGGCACATCAACTGCCTCGAGTTGCTGGCAGTATTACTTGCCCTGAGGAGGCTTTTGCCGTTGATCCGGGGCAAGCACGTGTTGCTCCGGATGGACAACACAGCCGCGGTGGCGTATATCAACCGCCAAGGTGGTCTACACTCTCACCGCTGGTCACAACTTGCCCGCCGTCTCCTCCTTTGGAGTCAGCACCGAGTCGCTGCGGGCCACTCACATCCCAGGTTACCTCAACAGCACAGCGGATGCGCTGTCGTGGCAGGTTACACCCAGGGGAGAGTGGAGGCTCCACCCACAGGTGGTTCAGCTGATCTGGAGTCGATTCGGCCAAGTGCAGGTAGACTTGTTCGCTTCCCCGGAATCCTCCCATTGCCCACTCTGGTACTCTCTGGCCGAGGCCCCCCTCGGCACAGATGCCTTGGCACACAGCTGGCCCCCGGGGCTTCGCAAGTATGCGTTTCCCCCAGTGAGCCTACTTGCACAGACATTGTGCAAAGTCAGGGAGGACAGGGAGCAGGTCCTCTTAGTGGCCCCTTATTGGCCCTCCCGGATCTGGTTCTCGGACCTCACGCTCCTCGCGACAGCCCCCCCTGGCGAATTTCCCTGAGGAAGGACCTTCTTTCTCAGGGTCAGGGCACCATCTGGCACCTGTGACCAGACCTCTGGAATCTCCATGTCTGGCCCTTGGACGGGACGCGGTAGACTTAGGTGGCCTACCACCCGGAGTGGTAGACACGATCACTCAGGCGAGAGCCCCCTCAATGAGGCGTCTTTACGGCCTGAAGTGGCGTCTGTTTGCTCAGTGGTGTTCTTCCCATGGTGAAGACCCCCAGAGATGCGCAGTTGGATCAGTGCTTTCCTTTCTGCAGGAAAGGTTGGAGGGACGGCTGTCCCCCTCCACCTTGAAGGTGTATGTAGCCGCTATATCGGCACATCACGATGCAGTGGAAGGTAAGTATTTAGGGAAGCACGACTTGATCATCAGGTTCCTGAGGGGCGCGAGGAGGTTAAACCCCCCCAGGCCGAGCCTCGTTCCCTCGTGGGACCTGTCCGTGGTCCTTCGGAGCCTTCGGGGAGCTCCCTTTGAGCCCCTTGAGTCAGCAGAGCTAAAGGCGCTCTCTCTGAAGACCGCCCTCCTGACGGCGCTCACCTCCATCAAGAGGGTAGGGGACCTGCAGGCGTTCTTTGTTAGCGAACTGTGCCTAGAGTTCGGTCCGGCTTACTCTCACGTCATCCTGAGACCCCGACCGGGCTATGTGCCCAAGGTTACCACGACCCCCTTTAGGGATCAAGTGGTGAACCTGCAAGCGCTGCCCCTGGAGGAGGCAGACCCAACCTTTACGTTGCTGTGTCCGGTGCGTGCTCTTCGCATCTACTTGGACCACACGCAGAGCATTAGAAGCTCCGAGCAGCTCTTTGTTTGCTTTGGCGGACAGCGGAAGGGAAGCGCTGTCTCCAAACAGAGGATCGCCCACTGGGTCGTCGATGCCATCACGATGGCATACCACGGCCAGCATGTGCCGCCCCCTGCTGGCCTACGAGCCCATTCTACCAGGGGCGTTGCGGCTTCATGGGCGTTGTCTCATGGCGCCTCTCTAGCAGACATATGTAGAGCCGTGGGTTGGGCAACACCTAACACCTTTGCGAGGTTCTATAACCTCAGGGTTGAGCCAGTTTCGTCCCGTGTGTTATCAGGTGACACAAACAGGTAAGTTCGGGTCAGCTGGCCGGGTGTATCGCTTGTGCATAGCGCCTTTCCCCTCCCTTGAGGTGAAGACGTGCGTTCTTTTCCCCAGTTGTGTTCGCAGGAAGTGTGAACCCTGGATGTTTTTCCTCCCTAGCCTAGCGGCCATTGAGTCTTCGGAGAGGCTCACTGCCGCCCCGGTACAGGCGTCACCAGGCCCCCGTACTGAGGTAAGTGCTCCACATGTGCTGGTTGCCCCCTTCGGCAACCCCGTGTGACGTATACCCCGCAAAATGGTTTCCCTACCGGCTAACCGCGTCTTCCTTGGACAGAGGGTCCTCGGCCCCGGTCGCCGTGTTTGTAGTAACCCCTCCCCACCTTTGGGTAGGGTCTACCATGGCGCCGTTCCACACGATGTGCTTCCGCTGCTGGCTGGTAAGACCGTGTGTGTATTCCACCTAACCCCCCGCCTCTCGGGGCCGGGTGTGGTCTCCGCGGTGTCCTCCTCTTTGGAGGGACACCCCCCAGCTTGGACCATTTATAATTGGCCCCCAGCCGAACGATTGTGTTCCTTTTACAGGGGAGAAAAATAGAGAGAAGGCCCCGGCTGGGCCAGCCAGTCCTTATACTTCTGAGTGCAGTCCTTATACTTCTGAAGCGGTCCCCTAGGTGCAGGGGACCGCTTCATGCCTGCCAGTGTGTTGGGGGTAGTTATGTGATGGCTTGCTGCGCTGGCTACGAGGCACACAGAGGTTTGCCCGTCTCGCACCGCTTGTCTGCGTAACTCGGTTCAGCTCTGTGGCGTTTTCCATGGGACCCCTAGTGTCAACTCAGCGACACAACGTCGACTGAGTGACAGACGGGGAACGTCTCGGTTACTGACGTAACCTCCGTTCCCTGATGGAGGGAATGAGATGTTGTGTTCCCACTAGCCACAATACTGAACCATCCGCTGAAAGCGCCGGGTCTTTGGCTCGGCTCCTCAATGCGATACCTGATGTGTATTTGCAGCGTCACTCCTTTTATACCCGTATGTCCGGGGGAGTGGCATGCAAATTCCACACGCCAATTCTCATTGGCCTTTTCTCAAAATCAGAGATGGCCGTGCTCCGCAAGAGCGACCCCTAGTGTCAACTCAGTGACACAATGTCTCGTTCCCTCCATCAGGGAATGGAGGTTACGTCAGTAACCGAGACGTTTTTAGGGGTTTTTGTGGTATTTCCAAGCCACTTAAGACCCCAGGTTATAAAGCAGAATTTTTTTGCTATTGCAGGTACATTTATAATTGTTAATGACATGCAATCATGACCATGCCAAAAAGTATGACTAACAGTATGTGTCCTTCAGGCTTCCCTAACGTGATTGGTGCCTTAGACTGCACACACATCACCATCAAGGCCCCACCAGGCCCCAATGATGGGGATTTTGTGAACCGAAAGGGGGTTCACAGTGTAAATGTGCAGGTAAGTTACTATTACAATTTATAATATTCCAGATTAGTAATATATTACATAAAAAAAAGGAATGGAATCAAAAAGTATGCAGTTGACTGACTAAAATCTCTTAGATGGTGTGTGACTCTATGTTCCATATAACAAATGTGGAAGCAAAATGGCCAGGATCAGTGCATGACTCAAGAATTTTCAGAGAGTCACATTTATGCACATTATTTGAACGTGGTAAGGGAACATATACATGTCAAGCTCACAGTATTACACACACTTATGCTGAGCCTAAAAAAACTGCATTTTTCCATTATACAGGGTATTTTGATGGGATCCTGCTTGGAGACAGGGGCTATGCCTGCAGGCAGTATTTTATGACACTATTCCCTGACCCAAACCCTGGACCACAAACCCGTTACAATGCAGCTCTAGCCAGGACAAGGGCACGCATTGAAATGACCTTTGGGCAACTAAAGGAAAGATTTCAGAGTCTGAAGGGTCTGAGGGTTGCACCTGACAGGGCCTGTGACATAATTGTTGCATGTGCCATATTGCATAACATTGCCACTATCAGAAAGGAGAGGACCCCTGTGGTGGAGGTGCAGCCTGATGATGACCTCCAGCCAGTGCACTTGGACCAACCTAGTGGCAGAGCTGCACGGGACAGAATTGTGGAACACCATTTTTGAATGTGTAATAAAAGACAAGACAAATATGCTTAGTTCCTGGAGTTTTATTTAAACAATTCTTTATAAAGAAAATCCAGCAAGTCATCTTTTGCCTGCAATAAGAGATAGTTATGTACAGTCAGCAATACTACTATGTGTCAAATGGTGTATTAGCACTTACTCTGAAGGTCCTTTTGAAGCAACTCTATCTCTAGTGCAATTTTTCTCTTTTTCAAGTTGTCGAGTTCAATTTCTCCTCTTAATTTGTGTTTTTTCAGGTCAAAATACTCAATTTTTTGTTGAAGATGCCATTTATATAGGGAACGGATGTCAACCTGTGTCATTTTGTGAAAGAAAAAGAAAGGGTCAAAACATGCCTCATGCAACAAAAGTAAAAAGTAAAAGTACAACACTGTCCAACTCCTTATCAGTTCTTTGTGCACGCTCTTCTGCAAGCCTTTCTGTAGGCCTTTCACTAGGTGTGGACTCCTGCAACTCATATTGCAGACAGAAAGAATAGGTACACAAGTATATAAAAATTAGTGTAAAGTTATTTATGCACTTACAGGTTCTTCCTCCAAAGGACAGTCATCTGAGAGGGTTTCTTCACTGTCCTGTGCAATGGAAATAAATGGGTATTACAAAGTGTTGCATTTTCTTAGAAAAAGTACACAACTTACTGCATATGCTTCAGCCAGCACTTGCTTGGGAACAGGTAAAAGTGTTGGTGTATTATGTAAAACTGCACAAAAGAGGGGCAAAAAAATTGTCATTACAATTAACTACACTGTAAAAAATATAATGTGATCAATAACTCATGGCAACATATTTTATATTAACTAAAAGTTTAGAAGTTTTCACTTTCACAAATGGTTGAAATGACTGTCCCATTTGGATTATACTTCATTTAATGCAGCAACAAATAATTTTACAGTGAACTAAGAGAATTGAAAGCTCATTTAGCCTACCAGTAATGAAGGTGTTGCTGCTACTGGTCCCTGGCTTTGGGTCTGAGGAAGAGCTGCCCCCAGGGATGCCCTCCACAACAGGTCGGTTTTCATTCAACCCAAGGGCCAGCTCCTCTGCTGGGGTATATGGTGGTGGTGCAGGACCACCACCTGTTTTTTTTTTTTTCAGCCTTTTTCTTGGTGGCTGTTATAAACAGACAAAGACCTTATTTAACAGTGGCTTTTAAAAAGAGGAAAAAAGTGGCTTTTTAAAATAAAGACAGTATAAGAATTAAAGGCTACCATTTTGTAGAATATTCTTGTACTTCACTTTTACTTGTCCCCATGTTCTAGTGTGTCCCGTGGAGGCTATGACATAATAGAACAAAGTAAATATGAAATTATTAAAATGCAAAAATACATACTGTAGAAAGTGATAGAAACATCTACCATGGACAGCACTTACGCATTAAATTTGTCTGCTACTTTTTGCCAGCCCTCTCTCCTGGCTTTTGCAGACTTTGAGGTGTTCCCTGTCGTTTTAATTAAAGACTCAAATTCGGCATAACCTTCCATTAAAAGCTCTTGTTCTGCTTGGGAGAAAAACTGGGCGTGTTCTTTGGCCATTCTGAACAGCCAATAACAGCGTTGCTGATCAATGTTTCTACTATCGATACATATCCCCTTTTAAACCAACGCATGAACGCGCAATTATCTCAGATAACTCAATCCAGCGATACTAATCATAAACAACAGGTGTGTTCGAAGAACCCAATTAGCCAGATCATGATTAGCACGATGATATCATCTTGGATGTCTCATTTGATCTCGGATGTTTTAAGCAACGTACGAAGAACGAGCCCCATGTCACATACCCTCATGTTGTTGTTTCGTTTTTCAAACTTGTAAGTCTTATTTCTTCTGAAGCACAAAAGTAGATGAATGACAAAAGGCAGAATGTTAGCCCTAGTCAGCATTCACATCGTATTTTTTTTCACACAATAAAAGTGAATGGTGACTAGGGTTAAAATTTTGCCAATCTTTTTTATTTTACAAGGGTAAGGCTAGCTCCACACTAGCAGATGCAGAACAACTCAATTTGGGTGGGGGTGTCAGACTTCGTGACCTTTTTTCACAGATTTTGCCCTCATAATGAGTGATCCTTTCACACTTGCCAATTAAAAACGGAGGGAAGGTGTCACACTTAACTGCCTTTTACTTTTCTCAATGTTTCACTGTCACGCCCCATTTTCAAGGCCAATCAACCTGAAGTTTTTGAATACACAGGTATTTTTTATATTAATCCAAGAGTTTGCAGCATCTGCTATGCTTGGTTGTTTGTTAAAGATGTCTTATTGAGAACGCAAAGCAAAAATAAATTGCATCCTTTTCTTTTGCACATTTATTGTCACTGTGCAAAGAGCTGGGCAACAAACGTGTGTCATTTGTAGAATGTGAGGGAAGAAAGAAATAACACAGACACCCAATGCTATCAGATCCTTCTTCCAAGTGTATTGTTCAGCACTTTGTTACATGGTCCAGAAAAACCACATTCCACTGGACCACCACCAATGAAATAGTTATTTACCTTATATGGGGGTGACATACATGTTTGAGCTACGTGTGAAACGTGAGAGTAGAGACAGGAAACACATTCCTATAGAAACATCCTATTCTTACAAGGGGCAGCTTTGCTTTGTGATGACACAGCAAGCTACATCACCCAGAGAAGTTGTTGCGAAGCCTTAATAATTTCACAGTATGTATTTTTATACATAATGTTATATAAATGTAGCATACAATATATTTATATAATCTAAAGCTGTATACAAATATAAAGCTTATGTTTATGTTATATAAAATAAAATAAGATGCAAATATTAAATGTAAAATTTGTACACATTTATAGTCACATTGTGTAAAGACCTGGGCAGCAGAAATGTTTATATTTTAATAGTCTGTCATGATAAGACATATCAGATATGTCATACAAACATACTTGTTGACAGTTTGGTCGGCTTTTGCAAGGTTATATTTTAAAACTGAGGAAAACTTGAAAATTTACTTTGTGGCTATTTTTATCCATCATTAGTTGCTATTGCATTATTTCAGCATTGAAAAGTACCTGTTCTCACAGACAGTCATGGAGCTTGCTCTCTCTCTTCCTGCAGTGTATTTTCTGCTGCGATACAAAAGAAGTGATTGTGAAGATGGATTAACTTTTCCATTTATCCAATCAAGGTTTGTTGTAGAACACATGCCCACAAGCAGTTTTCAGTGGGTAAAGAAATACATCCAATAAAAACAGATTGTTGTGGTTAATTTGATTGCAAGAAAACAGCTTGGTGCAATGAAAACATTCAAATCAGCTTGACATCTTGTTCGTTCTTCAGTAAAAGAAAAGCTCATTGGTCACTTGACAAGAGAACAAGTCTTAGAAACCACAGGGAGTCCCGACAGTTAAGTGATTAACACCTCCTGCTGAGAGATGCTATTGCATGCTTTTTCACCGTCTGCCTGGTCGGTGATTATGTTAATGAAACTAACACCAGAAAATCATTGGAATAATCAGCTAGTGAAACGCTGCCTTAACTAAATGATGCCAAAATTTTAATTTGGGGTGCACTATCCCTTTAATTAAACAAATGAATTCATGAATGAAGTAAAGAGCTGTTAGTTATTTCCATGATAGTGTAATAGCCTACTTGAGTTTGTAGGTCTGTATGAATCCTTGCTTATTTTTAGTATTATGCGTGGGTTCTTGGCTATTTTCCTTGGTTGTTATGGCTACTGAATAGAGGATTAAGACCAAGATTTCTGTGCTCAAAACTCAGGGTTTATTTCAACATTTCTGCAACATTCACTCCACCTCGATCCACCCGATTACCTCATGCCTCCTCACCTCTTCCTCCCACTCTCTTTCTCTCCCCATTCTCCGTTTCCCTACGCTCGCGATATCTTGCGTACAATCTCTATTTAAACCTTTTAATTTCAGTTCTTACAATAGCATTAACTTCTTTTCAGCAGTTTCAGAGTTTGAGATGTGACCAGTGACCCATTATGAAACATGAAGAAGATCCCACTGGAGCATGGGAGACAAAGACCCAACTAAGATTTTTATTACGCCAGAATTCCCTGACTTAGATTCCTTTTAAAATGGTTTGCAATAGTGGATTGGATCATTAGTAATAGATCTCTAGAGATACAAGTTTGCCATTAAGAAGTGCAGACTAATTGTGGGAGTGTGGAATGATGCAGTACTCAAGAGCAAACTTGGCAACATTTAAAGATCATCAGATCAAAATATATGAAGGGAGTATCTCTTGTGATGCCAATGTAAATAATTTTGCACCCCCACCCCTATGACCCCTATTCATTCTATTAGTAATGCTGGACGTCTCTTCCACATGTCTGGAGCAATTGTGTGTGGATGTGCCATTTGTGTTCAGTGTCTGGCATCTACGTTGATGATGGCATTGAGTGCCTTCATCAGTTCCAGGTACTTCTCATTGTGTGTATGCCCAAAAAGCAACTATTCACCAGGGTGGCCAAGACATCATTTGGCTGAAAAATGGAAAAGTGATCTTACAGCTGGAAAACTGATGGGGTATTAGGATTTATTTAACAGTTATGTCACCAAGTGCAGTCCCTTCTAAAAAAAATGGGGAAAGGAAATCTGGAACTTTCTCCATTTTCAGGTGTGTTTCCACACTCCTTTTCCTTGTGAATAAAAAACTTCAGCTAAATTCATTCCTAAACTTTTTGGGTGGTCTTAGCTGGTCTCCCAGCCAGTGCTGGTTAGCTGGTTTTAGAGGGTATTTAGACAATTTTCAGGTGGCCTCCCAGTTAAAACAGCTGTCCACCAGCTTGGTCAGGCGGGCAGTCCAGCTCAAATCAGATAAGACCAGCAAACCAGGCTGGTTTAAGCTGTTGTTATTCAGCAGGGTTGATCATTGAAATATAGTGCACTCCTTAAAGAATATGATCATGTTTTATTCATCCTCATTCCATCCCAGATTTGTATGCATTTCTTTCTTAAGCAGAACAAAAACCAAAGATTTTTAGAAGAATATTTCAGCTCTGTAGGTCAATACAATGCAAGTGAATGGTGACCAAATCTCTAAAGCTCTTAAAAGCACATAAAGGCAGCTTCAAAGTGATCAATAAGACTCCAGTGGTTTAAACCATATCTAAAGTGATCCAATCGGTTTTGGGTGAGAACAGACCAAAATACTACTTTTTCTCTATAAACTTGACATCAGCAGTCACCTTAGCTGGATGAATTCAAATTACACTTCTTAGTGAAATCTAGTGCTCTGCATATGCAACAAACACTAGGAAGTGTAATCAAGCTTGAAATCATGATTGTGCCTAGAGACTGAAATGGCAAGGTGGCTAGTGAAAAGGTAGTTAAATTCACCCAAAACCATTTAGATCACTTTAGAAGATATGGATTAAACCAAAGTTGTATGAATAACATTTATATTGCTCTTATTTCTGCCCTACAAAGTCAAAACGCTGTAACATCATGTTTGGTCAAAAATGAGTTAATGTCATTTTTGGGGTATTCAAGACCTCCTTTATCATGTGAATAAATATCGTGAGTCAATTTGATTGTTTTAACGAGAAATTAAAGGGCTATGACAACCGTAACATCCAAAACCATACGAGAAACCACAGCAGAACGCCGTAACAGTTGTTACGGCTCTTAGCCTTTGTTGAGTTAAGTTAAGTAACGCTTAAGTTGAGTTAAGGTGTTCTGACTTTGTTTCGCCTGGCATCAAGAGAGATGTTACGGTGCCGCTGTGATGTTACTGTACTCTGGCTTTGTCATACTGTCAAAGATTACCGCTCTTTTATTGTCACCAAACCGCGTAACATACACACGACACATCTTTGAAATAAAGTGTAGACTGCCGACTGCTTGTTTGTATTATTACTCTGTGATAGCGATGTGATAGGTTCAGATCTGTCAATGTCAGTGACAGCCCGGAGCTTGCTAAATTTAATCTGTGTCACGTAAATTAGCGCTAACGTTGACGCTGACACTCGCCTCACATCAGATGCTGAAAACCAAATATTAAATACAGAGGCATCCTACCTTTCCATGCAATCCGATATAATCCATAGAAGATATAATCCATAGCAATGCACGTCATCTGCTGTATCCACAACAATCCATACGTGTTTGAGCCATATTTCCTTCTTGCAGGTGTTCACGTCAGATTTTACAGCTGGTTATCGCTAACGTCCGTACAAAGTAGGCTAACCTAAATAGTAAAAGTAATTCCAACTTTTTTTTGGTATACTCTGTCTATATTATCTCAGAATTAAAAAGTAGTAATCGAAGTCGAGTTCGTTGACTGAGCATCTTGAGCAGTTTGGTGGCCCTTAACCCTTAACCCTTTAACTGTCACCCCTCCCCCTTTTTTCGCATAGACATGAAAATCACTATCCAAACTTAAATGGTTGTATTTCAAGAATGCTTTGTCATATATACCTATGGACAAGTTGTGTTCCAAATTTTAGGTTGATATCTCAAAAAATTAGCTTTCAGTAAGATTTTATTTTGGCGCAGTAAAAAACTTGGAATGAGCAGTCTCTAATCTCTAATGTATTGGTCCAATGTTTAATTAATTATTACTCTATATCTTGCATTTAAATACATATGTTGCCGCACTATCCTGATCATTATTGCTCTAAATAGGAACAACCAAAGGTCTTCTATATAATTTAAAACAAATACCATGATGACTAGACCTTGGTTAGGTGTTCTTATAATGGATGTGTAATGATTCACTAGACTCAGTAGAATCCATTTGCAGCTTTTAATAAGGAAGGTCGTACAGGCGGGGTCAAACAGGGCAGACAGAGCAAGGTAGATAAAACAGCAGGGGTAATCCAGACAACAGGCAGAATTCGGGGCAGGCAGCAATAATCAGAAGTCCAAGAACAGTCCAAGTCAGGCCAGGCAGATAACAATCATACAAATGAGGAAACAGTCCAAGATCAAAACCAGATAAACAAGACACGGGATAAACGCTCAGAAATGATAACCAAGGCAAATCAAGACTTCGCAGAAAAGTGGAGAGTGGAAGTGTCCTTTATGTGTGTGTGTAAATGCAGTGCAGGTGTGAAGCGCAATCAGTCCCAGGTAAGAGGTATTATGGGAATTTGAGTTCAGAGCCAATAGTTAATATTCCGGAGAAGGCTCCCTCTGGTGGCAGAGAGGAGGTGGTACGGGAGCCTCCTCTGTGACAGAGCCCCCCCCCCTGCGAGCGGCTCCTGACGCGATTCTTTAGACCTCCTGTCGGGGTCTTCCACGGGTCGAGGGGCCGGTTTCTCCGGGTGCATCCTATGAAACTCCTCAGTAAGAGTGGGGTCCAAGATATCCCTTGAATTGACCCAGGATTGCTCCTCCGGACCGTACCCCTCCCAGTCAACCAGATACTGGAGAATATTACCCCGACGTCTGGAGTCCAGCAACTTGTGCACATGGTACGCCTCCTCGCCGTCGACCAGTATAGCTGGAGGGTTCTGAGAGGCGCCCCCCCCCTCCGGTTCTCCCCTCAGACCACCAGCAGGTTTCAGCAGAGAAAGTGAAAAGTAGGAGAAACACGATAATTAGCCGGCAGTTCTAAACGAAATGATACTGGGGATATTTGTCTAACAATTTGGAATGGGCCAATATACCTGGGACTGAGCTTGCAACATGGAAGTCGGAGTCGTAAGTCTCTGGTTGATAGCCATACCCATTGGCCGATCTGGTATTCTGGAGCAGGGCGACGATGGCGATTGGCTTGTTGTTCTTGACGTCTGATGGCATGCAGTAAGTGTGTGTGAGCTTGATCCCAGACCTCCTCGCTCCTGTGCAACCATTCCGTGACGGATGGGAGTTCTGTGGGTTCACCAGACCATGGGAAGAGAGGAGGCTGGAAGCCGAGTATACATTTAAAGGGGGTGATTCAAGTTGCGGGTTTGACCAGAGAATTTTGGGCGTATTCGGCCCAAAATAAGTATCTACTCCAGTCATGTTGATGTTGTTGACAGTAAGTTCGGAGGAAGCGGATTATGTCTTGATTCAGGCGCTCTTGTTTGACCATTTGACTGTGGATGATAGCCTGAGGTGAGGCTAATGTTCACATTCAGATGCTTGAAGAAAGCTGTCCATACTCTGGAAGTGAATTGAGGTCCCCGGTCAGATACTATATCATCAGGTAATCCATATAATCTAAACACTTGATTGCACAGGAGTTCTGCTGTTTCGAAGGCAGTGGGAAGCTTGGTGAGGGGAACTAGTCGACAGGCCTTGGAGAATCGATCCACTATGGTGAAAATGGTGGTGTAGCCTTGGGAATTGGGTAGGTCAGTGATAAAATCAACAGCAATGTGTGACCATGGTCGTTGAGGTGTTGGGAGAGGACGTAAAAGACCAGCAGGTAATCTTCGGAGTGATTTGGAGGTTTGACAGTTGATGCAACTTTGAATGTGTTTGATGTTCCTCCCAAGCCTGTGTTCCCGTGTTTCTAGTTTCTGTGTTTTCTAGTTTTATGTTTGTTTCCCCATCGTGGGTGTTCCTTTGTGTTAGTTTAATAAATAAAGATAACTGCATTTGGATCCTCAAACTTCGTCTGCCTTCTCCTACTTCCACAACCGTTACAGGATGCAAGTATGGTGAACAGCAAGTAAATATTGATTATATGTCAGTTACGGCCTTTTGCCTTTGCATGACTCCTGATTTTTGGCACATGATACAAAGGCAGAGTACAGTAACTGCCAAACAAGGGTCAAAGGTCAATTTTGAGCTCAAGATTTTTTGCATACAAACATTTCTTCAGTATAGCAACTAGTTGTGAAATTTTGGGAGTCCTACCTATAACACTTTTGTCTGGACAAAACAAAAACTTTAAAGTCATTTTTCTCAGTTTCACACTCTAGTGAGTTAAGGTCTTTTGCTTTTGCAGGGCAGATTTGCTATATGGAGCTTAAAAGTTTTGGTCATCATTCACTGGCATTGTATTATATTCTACTAAATATCTTCATCTGTGTTCTGCAGAAGAAAGTCAAACACATATGGGATGGCATGAGGTTGAGTAAATGATGAGAGAATTGTAATTTTTATAGAATTTCCTTTTATAAAATTAATTTTGGGTCCATTTAATGAGAATGGGTCAAGGGCATACTAGACAATGTAAAGGTGGCATTATCATGTTTTCATAACACATTTGACCACTTTTATGAGCAAAGTAAGGGTCCTTTAACAAAGTTTTGTCTACCATTTAACTCTCTTCCTGTCTTTCCCCCACTCTTCTGTCAAGCATGACTTTTCATCTAGGCTCTAAGAGCCCACGTTATTGTGCAACACAAATGAGGCTGCATTTTGGTCACAGCTGTCATAACTTTTACCCCAGGACTGGCTATAACTATTAAAGCCCAGAATATGCTATCATGCCTCTTATAACCCCTTGTAACATTAAATCATCCAATTGTGATGCTCAGAATTTGACATTCAGCTATTGGCATTACTCTCTGCCAGTCATTTCTGTGTACTTTAAGCCAGAACTGACAGCATAAGTATATCACTTTAATATGTATATGCATTTACCATATCTTGTTGTAGTTATGAAAGCATTAATGTTGAGTGAAGGCTGGCATGAGTGTTTTGGTGCAAATTAAATAATGTGATAATTTCCAGGCTTACCTAGTAAAGTGATGCCAGTGAAAAACAGAGTGTAATTGAGTGGAAACCCTCCAGAAATTTGTGGGGGCAAGTGTGTACGCAAACCAGTCACTGCAGAGTTGAGTCGCTAAATTGTGTTCTTTGTGGTTTGATGCAACAGCCACATAAAACTAGGTGAAATCAATACGGTTCTATTCCTGAATGGAAAACAGATGGGTCAAACAAGATTTAAAGAATAAACATTGTTCTAAGAGTTACACTCTCACGTAATAGACTGTTGAGCAGCTTGGTCAGTTGAGCAACAGTCTATTAAAATTATGGCATTGGCTAAACTAAACTGTACCTAAAATTTAGGCCTGTAAATTACCATTGAAAAAAAAGAAACTGCCAACTGGTATACAACCATCACTACATCCAGATGTGTCTGACAAAAAAGGACAATTGCTGTTTTTTTCAGCAGTAAAACAATTATGGTGTGTATTGAAGAGTAGAGGTGGTGGACTTCAATCTACAACCTTGGCGGTGTTCCCATTGCATGTCAAATCCAAGAGAAACTGGGACACATTTCCCGACCAGACTGTGGAACTCACTTAAGTGAAAGAGTCATTCTACCCCACATAATGCTTTCAGCATTGAGCTGAGTTTCTTCTGTCTATTGTTGTGGTACTCACTAGCTGCTACATAAGAATCTTGATGTTCATAACATTTATAAAATGATAAAACCTTTACCTTTCTTTTTAAACTCTCTGCCTCATAATAAACAAAAAACAAACAAACAAAAAAAAACAGATTGTGTCTTTGATGTGATTGTTTTGTATTATAAATCTATGAGAAGCACCATTCTGTATTTCATGCAAACACACAACCTATGTCACTGTCACTTGCAACTATTTCAAAAACTGCTGTTATTTCTTTGCAATAACTTGGTGTAGTTATATACTATATGTTAATACTTATACATTACCTCATTGTGGAACTGTTATTTGTATAATGGGCCATTCTACCCAACTGGTTCTAACTCAGAATTGTGAAAATGTTTACATTTTCTCCCTCTCTCTCTCTCTCTCTCTCTATATATACACTGTTTATATACAGCTCTGGAAACAAAATAAGAGACCACTGCAAAATTATCAGTTTCTCTGGATTTACTATTTATAGGTATGTGTTTGAGTAAAATTAACATTTTGTTTTATTCTATACTGACATACTTTTCCCCAAATTCCAAATAAAAAATTTATCATTTAGAGCATTTATTTGCAGAAAATGACAACTAGTCAAAATAGTTGAGGAACATTGTCAGAGCAGAAGGAATCAAGTTTTCTTCCAGGATATCCTTATACATGGCTTGACTCGTCCTACACAAAGATGAATCTGCTCGGTTCCATCCTTGCTCAAGCAACTTTCCCCCCTCTTGCACCAGTGGAGAATAGAGAATACCCCTGGGCACTTCAGCAGATTAAAAGAGTATATTCTCCTCTAAAAAATATTCCTTCTAAAAGAGTGGCACTCACGGAAAGCATCTTTTTAAAGATGCATTTCCATTTGTGTTTAATTCCTGGTTGAGGTCATTACCTCTCCACAGCCGATGGCCACGATCACTGCCTCACGTGCCTGGGCACTGCCCACATGGAGACAGGCCTCTTTGGAATGCTTTAATAGGTACCCCCTGACTGAAGCTCCCCTCGGCATTGATTTGCTGGCTAAGCAAGTATGCATTCCCCCAGTGAGTCTACTTGCACACACCCTGTGCAATGTCAGGGAGAACGAGGAGCAGGTCATCCTTGTAGCACCTTACGGACCTCACGCTCCTTGTGACATACCCCCTCCCTTGGTGAATTTCCCTGAGGAGAGACCTCCTCTCTCTAGGACAGAGCACTTTCTGGCACCCGCCTGTGGTGGTAGACACAACCAATCAGGCCAGGGACCCCTCTTTGAGGCGCCTGTATGCCTTGAAGTGGCGTCTGATCACTAAGTGGTGTTCTGCTCAATGAGAAGACCCCCAGAGAAGCACAGTCTGGTTTGTGTTTTCGTTCCTGCAGCAGAGGCTGTCCCCCTCCACCTTGAAGGTATACGTGGCCGTTATAGCGGCACACCAAGATGCAGTTGATGGTAAGTCTCTCGGGAAGCACGACCTGATCATCAGGTTCCTTAGAGGCTCAAGGAGGCGGAATCCGCCTAATAGGCCCTTTACAGGGGTAGATGCTCCACATGCGCAGGTTATGTAACCCCATGTGATGTATCTTCCACAAGATGGGTTCCCCATTTGTTAATCTGTGTCTTCCTTGGGCAGAGTTCCCTCTGCCACCAGTTGCCATGTTTGTAGAGGTCCTCCACTCTGGGTAGGACCACCACAGAGACTTCTCCACGTGCGACACTACCGGCAAATGTCGGTAAAACCATGTGACATATTTCCACACAATTACCTCCCTTTCAGCTAGGGTGTGGTCTCCGTGGTGTCTTCCCCTTGGGAAGGGACACCTCCCCAACATGGGCACTTATGGCCCCCAGCTGAAAAATTATTTTCACTCTTTTTTGGGGAGAAAAAGAAAAAAAGGCTGGGGCAGCCTGTCCCCATTTTTTTGCAGTCGACTTGTTCCCGAGGTGCGGGGGACCGCACGACTCTCATAGGAGCGTTGGGGGAGGTTACGTGATGGCCAGATGCCCTGGCTATGAAGCACGAAACAACTTGCCTATTTCGCACCGCCAGTCCACGTAACACAGTTCAGCTAGTCGTGTTGTTTCGTATAGGGACCCCTAGTGTCACTACATCAACACAACATTGAGTGAGTGACAGGGAACGAGGCGTTGTGTCCCTCCTGCCACAACACTGAACTACCTGCTGAAATGGCCAGGACAATATCTCGGCTCCTCATCACAAAACCTGATGATTTAGTCATTAAGCAGATCCTCATTCACCAACAAGATGACTGAGTCATTCATTTCGTTCTGATTTGTTCACAAATGAAACATCACTAAGTCAGGTTGTGGAATGTCCTATAAAGTCATTACCAAGGTTTGCTAATTTGGATACAGAGCAAAGACTTGGGAGAAATGAACTGTGTTGAAGGAGGGAGTAACTGTTCTGCTTGGCTATTGCTATGTTGGGTGAGGAAGAAAAGACATTAGATGTTTGGGGAGATGTTGGGCTTGGGTGGATCTAAGGGATGATTCAGGACTCCTGAGCCCCAGCCAAATTCACAGTCACAGTTTTTACAGTTTTCATGTTTTTGCATAAATGCACTAGTGAAATAAAAAAATCTTTAATTTTATGAGCCAATTCCTGAGTCTGCCAAAGACATGGGCAGTGGTCTGCACCAGCACCTGCTTTCCTGAAACTTGAAAACGATATCCAGGCTGTCTATTGTTTTTCTTTTGTTTCATATTGCTGAAATTCAATTGATAGAAGTAGACAAATGTGAAACATGTGAACCAACAAAAACTGTATAAATTCATTAGGCTTTTGTGTGTGTGTGTGTATGTGTGTGTGTGTGTGTGTGTGTGTGTGTGTGTGTGTGTGTGTGTGTGTGTTCGAGCATATATGTATCACTTTGTATGGACCAAATGTCCCCATAAGGATATTAAAACCCAAACTTTTTGACGTTGCTGGGACATTTTGTCGGTCCCCATGAGGAAAGCAGCTTATAAATCTTACAAATTTATGTTTTTGGAAAATGTAGAACTGCAGAAAGTTTTCTGTGAGGGTTAGGTTTAGGGTTAGGGGATAGAATATATAGTTTGTACAGAATAAAAACCATTATGTCTATGGAAATTACCCATAAAACATGGAAACCCAACATGTGTGAGTGAGTGAGTGTGTGTGTGTGTGTGTGTGTGTGTGTGTGTGTGTGTGTGTGTGTGTGTGTGTGTGTGTGTGGGTGGGTGAGTGAGTGAGTATGCGCTCTTAATTGGGGTGTCTCAACAAAAGATGAAGTTTTACCAATGTGGACATCGACTGCATAACAAAACTGGGACATAATGTTCTTATTGAAAGTATAAGAAACAGAGCCTTTATCCGCCACATCTGCAGATATATTAAGAGGTAACACTGACTATGACAGATATGTTGTACTAGAGCATTAAAGATGCTACACCAGACATTAATCTGTACTGTACATTGGCAGATTGCCAAACTTTGAAAGATGAACGAGACACATGCTTTGAAGTGGGTCAGTACAAGGGATGTTTAACGGATAGTTGATATTCAGTCAACTGTTCGACACATCATTTACTTAATGACCAAAATCTCTATTCAGTTGTCCTGATAAATGGTAAACCAATGTTTTTCACATTTTCCTTTAGTGTGCAGATAACAGTTAAATATTAAAGCATTCCAAAGAGGCTAATAAACCAGCCTGATCTCATGAAATTTACATGAACATGACAACATTTTTGCAATTCAAAATGTACGTGCTGTATGACATGTTTGAGTAAATTTGTGTTGTATTCTGATGAGGTTGCAAGGTGATTTTTAGATGGATGATTTTAAAACATACCTCCCAAATGCAAAACCTTTGCCTGAACCCAATCAATAGTGTTTTAAAATATAAATGAGACATTTAATTAAGACATCCTTACCAAATAAATGCCTAAACCTAACCATACGTGTTTTAAAATATAAATGAGATGTTATAAAATGCATCCTTACATTATCAATGCCTAAACCTAACCATTACTGTTTTAAAACGCAATATGAAAAATCTAATTTTCTGAACCAACCAACCACATTATTTCGTGCTAAATCTATGACTCTTTAATGTCACATGTCAGCATGACTTCATGGCTGAACTCCGACTCCAAGTCCAATGCCCTGTTATATGAGCTATCGCACAAACTAATCATGTTGGAATAAGTGTATATATGTAGGTGGATCTTTAATACAAGAATTAAAATGAATAGTTTTTTCAAAAGATGCTTTAGAGTAAAAGTGTGTCAATATCATAAAATAGTAATAGAGAGAAAAACAAGTATTAAGTCATAATTAGCCAATAAAGTTATGATTTGAGTGAAAGTGAATACCCCCCCCCCCCCTCCCCACAGCACACACACAAAAAAGAATGTGAATGGATCTGAACACTCCTTCCAAAGAAGCAATACGAATCAAAGAACAATACAAACAAATAAATTGAAGTAGTGCAAAAGATAAGTTACATTCAGTTAGACATGAAGTCATTAATAAATATGTTCACTTTCATATGAACATGAACTGCATAATCACATTGAGACACACCCTGAGTGTCTGAAGCCCTTGTACAATCACAACAATTTATTGGTCCCTAGGGAGCTACAGCATGGGCTCCATGAAAGTGCTCACTTTGGTGCCATCGAGTCAGATTTTCTGTTCTTCAGTGCACAAATTTTTCTAAGCCTGTGCTTGTCCAGCGACTCACGTCAAAGTGAGGATTATTAATCCTCACTTTTGAGTGGCAAACACATAAGGCTCTTGTTTATTTCAAACATTAAAATGGTCAGACGGGGACAGCTGCGTTTGTTGAGGCTTGCAATTTCAAGTTCCATGGCCTCCAGATTTGGAGCTCCATGTGCAGCAGCCATTTGAGATTTTGGCTTTGTCTCAGAGAAGTTTGTATTGTGAATGGACATTGGATTCTTCCTTGTGTTATATCAGATTCCCATCTCATTCTCATCCCGGTGGCCATTTTCTGTGAACAAAGCATGTGTAAGAGTTACCATTCGTGTCTTGAGCTACACCATTAAAAAAAGCTGTATGAGAGAATTCATTTTTGGTAGTTAAGGAACAAATTGGCCCCTTTGCCCCTATTGTCTTTTCCTGTGTCATTCTGTGAGAATGCACATGAATAAGGCAATGGTGGAGCGGCCTTGGACTTTCTCTCTTTACCCTCCCCATTCGAAGCAAACTGCTCATGGTGGAGGGGATCATGCATGGACCAATGAACCTGGCCGCAGAATGAGGGGGTTGGAATAAGAGAATATTCCCCAACAGAGTGATGGCGAACAAACGCGCAGAGTGATTCGTCGGTGCCATTATTCTTTCAAGATTCTATTAGGAGATATGAGGTATTTAACTCATTTCTTTTATCTTTCACTCGTTCGTGAACCACGCAGGTGTTCTGGCAAGACAAGAGACATGCACTGCTTTCTCTGCTCGATATTTTGGTGTCGCTCTTTTCAGTCAGCCATTGGATCTACACTTGATGGTTTTGCAGTCCAACCAAGCGCATCGCTTTAAGGAATGACATTGAACTAATATCGGCTCCATTTGGAATTTCCCTCGTGTTTCCCCCATGGCTCGTGCTGGGGAATTAGTTGGTCAAGGTAATGCTTTTGTTCATGAGGATGTTTTGAGCTATCCAGGTACTATACGTTGTTCCCCCATTATATGATGGGATCGGGTTCTAACCAATTGTTCGTAATTTAATCTGACAAATGAGCATTGAATATTTTTTGCTTGAGCTTGGCCTCTGCCTGCATGACCAAGGGTCTCAGGCATGCATAAGATAACCCAATATACAAAACAAATAGGTCTACACATGAGCCTACAGGCTTGCTGGGTAATGAAGGATGAGCCTTTCTCTCCTTATTTGCCCTTCAGTCAGTATCGGAATGAGTTTGCGGTTGTACGTGCCTCGAACGTCTGACAATCAGAATATGGTTCAGTTTCCCCCCGCAGCTTTCTGGGCGGAAGGAGGCCTGGCAGGCTCTGGCGGCGGAGCCGAGGGAGGTGGCGCCATAGGAGGCTTTAAAGGCGGAGGCCTGTCAGGCTCTGGCAGCGGAGCCGAGGAAGGTGGCGCCATATGAGGCTTTAGAGTCTCTGGGAGCAGAGCCGTAAGAGGTTCGGGAGGCGGAGCCGTAGGAGGCTCTGGAGGTGGAGCCGTAGGATGCTCTGGAGGCAGAGCCAAAGGAGGCTCGGGGAGAAGAGCCGTAGGAGGCTCGGGAGGCGGAGCCCAGGAAGGCTCGAGAGGCTTGTGAGGCGGAGCACTGGGAGGCTCGAGAGACTTGAGGGGCGGAGCCCTGGGAGACTCGAGAGACTTGAGAGGCGAAGCCCTAGAAGGCTTGAGGGGCGGAGCCCTGGGAGGCTCGAGAGGCTTGAGGGGTGGAGCCCTGGGAGGCTCGAGAGACTCGAGGGGTGGAGCCCTGGGAGGCTCGAGAGGCGGAGCCCTGGGAGGCTCGAGAGGCTTGAGGGGCGGAGCCCTGGGAGGCTCGAGAGGCTTGAGGGGCGGAGCCCTGGAAGGCTCGAGAGGCTTGAGAGGCGGAGCCCTGGAAGGCTCGAGAGGATTGAGAAGCGGAGCCCTGGGAGGCTCGAGAGGCTTGAGAAGCAGAGCCCTAGAAGGATCGAGAGGCGGAGCCCTGGAAGGCGCAAGAGGCTTGAGGGGCGGAGCCCTGGAAGACTCGAGAGACTTGGGAGACAGAGCCCTGGGAGGCTCGAGAGGAGGAGCCCTGGGAGACTCGAGAGACTTGAGAGGCGGAGCCCTGGGAGGCTCGGGAGGAGGAGCCCTGGAAGACTCGAGAGTCTTGGGAGGCGGAGCCCTGGGAGGCTCGGGAGGCGGAGCCCTAGGAGGCTCGGGAGGGGGAGCCCTGGAAGACTCGAGAGACTGGAGAGGCGGAGCCCTAGGAGGCTCGGGAGGAGCTGACTCTTGGACGGGCACGACCACTGGCACTGACTCTTGGGCGGACACGACCACTGGCACTGGCTCTTGGACAGTCATGGCTACTGGCGCTGGCTCTTGGACGGTCATGGCTACTGGCACTGGCTCTTGGAACGTCCACAGTGAGGCTCGAGAGGCTTGAGGGGCGGAGCCCTGGGAGGCTCGAGAGGCTTGAGGGGCGGAGCCCTGGGAGGCTCGAGAGACTCGAGGGGTGGAGCCCTGGGAGGCTCGAGAGGCGGAGCCCTGGGAGGCTCGAGAGGCTTGAGGGGCGGAGCCCTGGGAGGCTCGGAGAGGCTTGAGGGGCGGAGCCCTGGAAGGCTCGAGAGGCTTGAGAGGCGGAGCCCTGGAAGGCTCGAGAGGCTTGAGAAGCAGAGCCCTGGGAGGCTCGAGAGGCTTGAGAAGCAGAGCCCTAGAAGGATCGAGAAGCGGAGCCATGGAAGGCGCGAGAGGCTTGAGGGGCGGAGCCCTGGAAGACTCGAGAGACTTGGGAGACGGAGCCCTGGGAGGCTCGAGAGGAGGAGCCCTGGGAGACTCGAGAGACTTGAGAAGCAGAGCCCTAGAAGGATCGAGAGGCGGAGCCCTGGAAGGCGCGAGAGGCTTGAGGGGCGGAGCCCTGGAAGACTCGAGAGACTTGGGAGACGGAGCCCTGGGAGGCTCGAGAGGAGGAGCCCTGGGAGACTCGAGAGACTTGAGAGGCGGAACCCTGGGAGGCTCGGGAGGAGGAGCCCTGGAAGACTCGAGAGTCTTGGGAGGCGGAGCCCTGGGAGGCTCGGGAGGAGGAGCCCTCGAAGACTCGAGAGACTGGAGAGGCGGAGCCCTAGGAGGCTCGGGAGGAGCTGACTCTTGGACGGGCACGACCACTGGCACTGACTCTTGGGCGGACACGACCACTGGCACTGGCTCTTGGACGGTCATGGCTACTGGCGCTGGCTCTTGGACGGTCATGGCTACTGGCACTGGCTCTTGGACGGTCATGGCTACTGGCACTGGGACGGTCGAGACCACTGGTGCTGGCTCAGGGACGGTCGAGGCTACAGGCGCTGGCTCAGGGATGGTCGAGGCTACAGGCGCTGGCTCAGGGACAGGTGAGGCTACAGGTGCTGGCTCACTGACATCGGGGGCTAATGGCTCTGGCTGGTTGACCGTGGGTGATGCGGGCTTTGGCTCGCTGACCGGGGCTGACGAGGGCTCAGGCTCGTTGACCGTGGCTGACGAGGGCTCAGGCTCGCTGACCGGGGCAGGCGTGGGCTCAGGCTCGCTGACCGGGGCAGGCGTGGGCTCTGGCTCGCAGATCGGGGCAGGCGTGGGCTCTGGCTCGCAGACCAGGGCAGGCGTGGACCGGGAGGTGGAAGCCCGTCTTCTCTTCCTCATCCGGGCAGACGAAGTGGGCCGTGCAGGCTCGAGGATCGCGGATGCGGGGCACACCGGCTCTGAAGCGGACGAGGTTGGCAGCGTGTAGGTCAGGACGGGCGTGGAGAGATGAACCGTGGCGGACAGGGGGAGCATCTTCCTGGGAGGAGCGTCATCCTCCAGAACGTCCACAGTGAGCGGCGGTCCGCTGACCCGCAGGGTCTCCACCACGAAACCTAGGAGCATCCAGCAACGACTCGCCGGCGGCAACCGCTCCCTCAGAGACTCGTTCATGTTTACCCGGAAGAATGCCACCAGGGCGTGGTCGGGGAAGTCAGAGAGGTGTGCCAGCTCCAGAAAATCCTGGACATGGTCCTCCAAAGGGCGGTCCCCCTGCTTGAGGCAAAGGAGCCGGTAATTCGCCAAATAGGCTGCTGGATCCATGTGTGCTGTCAATTGTTCTGTAACGAATGAGGCAGCGAAGGCAGACGAGGAGAGTGGATCCAAATGCAACTTAACTTTATTAAATAAACAAACGAATAAACACAAAAGAAACAACCACAATGGGAAAACAGGAAACTTAAACACGATGAAACAAAACGGAGGACTCGGGCAGGGAACACATACCAGGCTTAACAACATTTAACGATTGACAGAGGGGAGTAAAAACAACCGGGTTAAAATACATGGACATGGGAAAACGGGAACCAATGAACAAACAGAACTCAAACAAGATGACAAGGTGATAAACAGAAACCAATGGGAAACTAACGAGGGCAGGTAAAAACAATGAACAGCGAACACGAGGGCTAACAAGACGACTATGGAGCTATAAGGGTGACAAAAGTGAAAACTAAGGACAACAGAAAGACAAGACAAGGTATACATAACAGGTGTACAGCGCGAGGTGAAAATCCAGTTCATGTGCTTTTTTACATTCTCTTGTCTCTCATTTTATTTGCACCAGGGTGTTTAAGAATGGTGCTAAGTCATTTCACTCATAGACTATTCATTTTCAGGCTTTCTATCCTCCCCCATTTGAGTCAGAGGAACATGAGATATTGCATATGCTTTGCCCAGTTTGGGCGCTGTGAGTTTATGTTGACCGCACTAGCCAGTGGCGTAAGTCAGATTAGTTGTTTCTGTGCTTCGCTGGCTTCAACAGGGGTGTTTCTGTGTCCAAGCAAAGACTGTCTCGTTTGCTTACTGATGCAATTTCAAGTGCTTACAAAGTGCGGTTTACCTTCGCCTTCGGTATTTGAGCCCATTCTACGAGGATCATGGCATCCTCATGGGCTTTGGCTAGAGGTGTGTGCTTGGAGGACATTTGTATGGTGGCAGGGTGGTCCTCTCCACATACATTTGTTAGATTTTATAATCTGGATGAGGGTTTGACTCCCCAGGTTCACTCTGTTGGAATAGGAGTAAACTCATAATTTTTCTGTTTTATTCAGACACTTTAGCAAGCTTGTGTGGCGTTATATTCTTGCCATATGCTTGACGTAGACAGTTGGCAGCTACTGTTTGCATGGCATGAATTTATAGCTTTCCCAGTGTGATTATGCAGCTCAAGTTCCTATAAAAGAGAACGTCTCGGTTACGTGAAAAGTAACCCTTTTTCTCTCAGTGGGAATGAGATGCTGCGTAATCTGGCCATACTCTCTAGCAGCTGCATAGGCTTGAGCCTTCCTGCAGAAAATCTGACTAGATGGCACCAAACAAGTGCTTTTATGGAGCCCATGACGTAGCTCCCTACCAGCCATTAAACTGGCGTGATTGTACAAAGGCTTCAGACCACGTGACACTCAAGGCGTACCCCAATGAGATTACGCAGTGTCTCGTTCCCACTCAGGGAACCAGGGATACGTTTCACATAACTGAGACTTTGCATTGGTATTTTCACAAAGCAATGCATCCTGTAGAATTTCAACCCAATTATCTTCAGGAACAAACTTTTAACAAGAAACTGTGGATCTTTGTGGATCTGAAAATTACACTGTGACTAAAGAGAAGAGAGAGGGATAGCTTCTCTTCCCCAAGTCCCCCACTCCCCCTTTCACCCCTAAATTAAGCCCTTTTTGAAGTCAAGTGGCTCTAGGTTGTTTGTCATTACAAACTCAATCAGCCTCTCTAAATCAGTGGTCTGGAAATTATACACAGACTTCAAAACTAAGATGTGGCTTTGTATACCAGCAAACCTTTAGGCAAGTTAGGGCTTACTGAATATCAACAAACTCTTTTTCAAACTTAAAAACCATGCAGGCATAAGTTCAAACACAAATAACTCAGTTTCCATGAAGATGTTTTTTTTATTTGTTTCAGTTTTTTTTTTTATGTGTGTTTTGTAGTTAGACAAATACTTTGAATTGATTAAAAACATGAACATAATGGCAGTTCTAGGCTTTCTTCAGCTCATTACAATTTGATAGATATGACTGGACCATTTCTTGGCAACTGAAGGGTATGTATTAGACCTTTTCCTGGCAACTCGATAGCATCTGCCTAAGAGCTGAGGACCCTCACGTGTTTTTGGGTTGGCTTGTTGAGAGGGACCCATCAAAATAGGGTTGCGTGTTGTTTCAGAGGGTCAACAGTACATTAGCACACTGATTCAGGCAACAATCAGTATGTAGTTCGATTTTAGTTGGACTAAAACTAGTGGATTTTAGTCAGATTGAAATCAAACTTTTTTTTGCAAAGTCATACTAACATACCTAGATAATACGATTTTAGCTCGGCTTGTCGAGCTGGTACACATGTTAATTGGACAGGCCTTTAAATATATAATTCTGACTGGAAAAATAATAATTATTGTCACTCTCTCCTTAACCCTTCTTTGACAGTCTCTTACAAAACAACAACAACATCAAAAATGTTACATTTACACAACAATCAATTTCTATCACCTTGCTTGCTTGGCCACAACACTTCTCACAGGAAATGAAGATAAACACAGCAGGGGCACAGCTGAGACCACCCCAAAAACCTTGAAGAGATTCAGGAAAGAACCACAGGAGTATAGGCCATCCTATAACTCATCTAGGTCTGGGGGTTGGTGTTGTGGGATGCACCACAGCTGTCAAATGTTCGCTGGACACATTTAGTGAAACGACTGCCAAGAGCTGAGAGAACATGTGGTTTTAATTTCAAAATGAGATGATGTGATGATTTTAATTTAGAACCCTAGAAACACTAATATTTTAATTATAATACTATACCGGCCCTTTAAAACATTGTCAATTGTCCACCTCGGAATTTCAAATTACATATGTTCGTGGACACACTTCCTACATTAAAATGCTGCACGAGTCTATTTCAAAGCTAAAGCTTTGTGCACAGACAGCTCCAAAATGTGCATTAACATATTAATAAAAGAAGCATTGTTTCTGGGTAATAATCTATGTCTTTAACTTGTCTATGTCATTAATCAATAAGTATGACAAGATGAATGTAATTAAGACCTCATTTTAGATTTAAAGTATAACCACCTTCCTCCCAGTAATCCAATATAGCACCCATCAATAATCGCTATCCCCTCTGCTCTTAGCTGCTCTTTGTTGAGTAACTCAGGGATGGATGGCATGTTCTGAGGAAGCTGGTTTAAATCAGCTCTGGCCTGACTGCTTGATTGTGCTGCCATTACAACAGCCCACAGCTGCCTCCCCTCTCCATGTCCTGTTCCCATCTAACCGGGAGTCTGGGACTGCTGCGTGCAAATACTTTCCACATGTACATGGAGGGAGGGCAGTGGGAAAAAAGGAGAGGCCATGAGGAGGTCGTCTTGGTGCCTTTATATGAAAGCCCTTTCATCAGTCTTGTATAATGAGCCAGCTGCTCCAGTCAAGTGTTGGGAGCTTGCAGGAACTAGGATGGGGATACCTTATGGAATCTATTACTTGTATGTCCCATTTGTACAGTGCTCTCTGACCATGTCATGAAAGGCAAACAAATGTGTTCAAGTCCTTCGTTTTTATTTAATAATTTTCCACTGTGCCTGGCTTTTGGAGTTCGATTTGACTGTACAACTTGGTTTACGTCTCCCAGTGAGCTAGTAAAACTCATTGGCTATTGGAGAGCCAAGTTCATCTGTTGTCTTTTCCAACATCAGTTAACAATAGAATTACTTTAGAAAAAAAAAAAAACATACGGCTGCACTATTAAAAAGTTATAAAAGAGTTGCATAAAGAAAAAGAAGAGAATGAGAAATTAAATGGGGTTAAGAGAGGAAAGAAAATCTAAAGCTCCCTTTGTGAATCAATATGGTGTGGGCCTCTTTCTGTAGGAATGCAAGACAGTATGGAAACCCAAGCATGTTTTACAGATCACTGACAGTCTATAGGGAAAATGTATTACGCAAAACTCTACTAAATCCAGCGTGTACTGACACACCGACTTATTAAGAATAAGGCAATTCACCAATTCATTTAGTTTATCTCTTCAATAGTTCAATTGTCTAAAAGTCTTTAAAACATTGTCAATTGTCCACCTCGGAATTTCAAATTACATTTGTTCATGGACACACTTCCTACTTCAAAATGCTGCATGAGTCTATTACAAAGCTAAAGCTTTGTGCACAGACAGCTCCAAAATGTGCATTAACATATTAATAAAAGAAGCATTGTTTCTGGGTAATAAGCTGTCTTTATCTTGTCTCAGTTGTCTCAAAATCTCTTCTTTTTGACACAGTGGCACTCAATTTAGGTTAGCCTATTTGACCTATTTATTTCATGCATGATCATTTAAAAATTATAGTTATATAATAAATCAGGTATTGTGGGACCCCTGGCAATGTGTGTATAGTTCTTGATTAATCACAAGCTTATGTTATCAACTTCTAGCTGGGTTTGTTATGTGATTGTCTTCATTTGTTGGTTTGAAGTGGTAAGCGGTAAAACTTCACATAATTAATGGACTATGCAATTTTATAATGTGTGTTTATTATGAGTAGGCTTGTGTGTTTATAGATCCAATATAATCAATAGATACAAATGTTGATGTCATTATTTTGATCATGTTTTGAATAGGAAGTGTATTTTGTCATTCTGTATGCCAAAATTGAAATCTATTTGGCTCTACATGGCTTAGTTAATTGCCCTGACAATGTTTTTTTTATAATATGTAATTAGTTAAATAGGCATAATTGGTAAAAAAAGTGATTATTTTTTGTGGCAAAACTTGTATTTGACTAATTAAATTCTTCTTTTGTTTGATTGTGCTGAAATTCAGTAAATTCCTCTTCTTGTCATTTCCCTTTCATGACAATTCTTAAATAGTATCATGGACACACTGCAATCAAACCCTTGAGTCTCAACACCAATGTAGCGTTGTCTAGATGCCCCTCTACCTCAGCTCTGGTCCAAACAAACAGACCTCAGTAAAGCTGGCCAGAAATCCATACCATGGGCTCAGATCTCCATAATGGTCGGACATTATCCATTCTTTAACTTAACTAATTTATTTTATTATTCTTTTTCCAAGTTCCCTCCTGCTAAGAATGTTACATTCTAGTCCCCTGAAACTAACTAGTACTTTGACATGTGTTGTTTGTTTTCTGTCTTCTGTTTTCCTGTTATCTCCCACTGATCTCATCCGACTCATTCTTCAAATTGTGAATTTATCCTACATTTCAACTTCTTCAAAAATGGGTTCAGAATCTCCTGGTGCATATGACCCCCTTCCAAACCTTCGGTTGCAGAAGTAATTTCTACTGTGAAAGACGATAGGCTTCATTCAAATAAAAAGTTTGGGTACTTTTTATCCTGATTCCATAAAAATTGACTTGGAGCTGAAAAGAGCCCTTGTCAGAGGCCTCCAGCCCAGGAGTACATTATCACTGTGCATTAAAAGTTGACTCATGTAAGTGCTTTTGATGGTCATTTCTGCACGCAGTGGAGTAGATGGGGCCCCACAGACCCATGCTTCCCAGCATACAGTTCATATAAAAGAAAAAAGACACCATTCGAGTATCATAAAGTAGTCAATTTGACACTTGTACACTATTTCTAAAATCTTCTGAAGCCATATGATAACTCTGTGTGAGGAAAAGACAAAAAGTTATGCTCTTCCCATCCACTGTAGCTCCTAAATCTAATTCAGACATGTGCATATTAAATTAAGTGTATCAGCATTGGTTTTCACGTATCTTATAATGTATTGCAATTATCAATTTTAAATATGTGTAAAGGAGTTTTAAATTTTCTACCATAGACTCAAAGCTATCATATGTGGATAAGGTATCTTGGATTATAGCACATATGTGGTAGGCTAAGACCAGTGATTCCATCCAGGGGTAAGCAATGGAGGTACTTGAGCATATTTCTGGGGAACGTGAAAATAATAGGATTTTGCTTGTGCAGCCTATAAAACAAGATGTATGACTTAAGGAAGGAAAGCCACGACCGCAACTTTGCTATGGTCACGCTCTCGCAATGAAAACATGAACCATTCATAAATGCTACCTCATACACGTGAGGCAGCATATATGACCGTCAAAAGCAAAGAGATATCTACCGCTTCCAAAAACTACACAAAGATGGAAAGGCATCTTGAAAAACACGTTCAACGCCAATGTGTTTACTCTTTTAGAGGAAATAAACTCTTTAAGAGGTCTATTTGCTCTTTTAGAAACACTGTTGAATTCAGAGGAATTCCTGAATAGACCCACTACGGGTACTAATTACTCTGTACTGGAATAGGTGCTCCATAGGTGCTGATTATCACGTAAACCCCCTGGGATGTATTTTCTGCAGTACGGTCCCCCTGTCAGGTGGACCCGCGTCTCCCTTGGGCAGTCCCTGCTGCCCCGGTCACCATGTTTGTAGAGCTCCTCCCTCATTAGGCAGGACCCACCACTGCGCCCCTTCCACGTGTGGCGTAACAGGCCCATGTGACGTATTTGCCACTTATTCACCTCCCCAGCATGGGCAGGTTGTGGTCTCCGTGGGGTCTTTTCCCCTGAAAGAATAGGACTGGAAAAGAACACCTTCCCCAATGCGTGTTATAACTAAATGGCCCGAGATGCATATAACACTCTATGAGAAGAAACATAGAGAGAGAAGAGGCTGCGGCTGGAGCGACCAGCTCCCATGCTTGTCACATTGCTTGTTCCCAACCCTCAAGGGAAAACCTTGGTCAGATGCCAGGAATCTAATAAAAACAATATGACATCTTAGTGGGGTGTTGGGGAAGGTTACATCCAGTTTGATGCCCATGCTCCTTTGGCACGCAACAGCTTGCTTGCACCAGCATCAGCAGATCACATAACACGTTTCAGTGTCAGTGCCGTTATTTAATGGGACCCCTTGTGTCACTAAAATTGACATTATGTCGAGTGAGTGACAGAAGGGGAGCATCTAGGTTACTAGTGTAACCCCCGTTCCCTGATGGAGGGAATGAGACGTTGTGTCCCCCTTGCCACAACACTGTACCGAGCCACTGTAATGGCGAACCTTATTCTCAGCTCCTCAGTGCAGAACCTGACTGAACAGATGCATGATCCCCGCCTTTTATACCCGTATGTCTGGGGGAGGGACATGCAAATTCTGTTCGGCAATTTTTCGTTGGCCTTTTCTCATATTCAGAGGTAACCGAGGCTCTCGAAAGAAGCCCCGTGTGTCACAACAATCGACACAACGTCTCGTTCCCTCCATCAGGGAACGGGGGTTACACTAGTAACCTAGATGTTTTTATAGTACAATGACCTCTTATCCATTAAAAGAAAAAAAAAATATTACTCATGTCATGACCTCTTTAATGATAATGTTAAATTATATTTAGCCTTTACTAGACTAATGAAGGGGTTCTTTGAGCCTTACTGATGGTACTGTTGGTGTACGTAGTGTACAGCAAAAAAAGTTTTGGAAACACTGGACTAGACAATTTTTATGGTGCTTTTTTATGCTTTTTGACAGTCCCTGGTCACTGCATTACAGATACTAATATTCTTTTACATATTTTCTTTTTGCAAACAAAATAATGTTGTTTTAGGTGACTTATTCCTTTAATAGAACTCTGTTTCTTTTAAAATGATCTGATGTTTTCTTTCATGTCATAAAAAGCAGCACAATGCCTCTGTCAATTCTAGACTTTTGGCTTCTGTTTCAGAACACAATGGTCAAGGAATTCATTGGAGGATTCAGTGCAGTCAGACAGAAGATATCTCTGCTTGTGACTAAACTGTATTCGGCAAATGTCCTGTTCTGGACACAAACAGTGCTTCATTGTTTTTCTGAGCAACATTTGGAATCATTTAACCTCTTGTAAAAACAAAGATACAATAGAGACAGTCAGAGACAACATTTGTGGCTACATAATTACATAATCATTAGTCCTATATCACTGATTGTTTTTCATTCACAAACATCAAGAAATTCTGACAGCACAAATAATAAACATAAACTCATAAACAAAATTAAATAATTTACTAAATAGACTAATCACTCTCTATTGGTTTTAAACTACTTATATCTTATCTAACAAATTTTCCATATTTCCAATAGTAGTTTCCCAATGTTGATCTCTTTCCAACATTATTTTGTGTTTTTAAACAAGATATCAAATTCCTGTCAGCAGGATTAATAAGTGCCTCGTTCTCGTAAACTGTTTATCTCAAATGCATTAAGAACCCATTGCATTCTCATGTTTTTTCCAGTGTATCCCTATTTGCTCTGGAAAATATGGATTTACTCAATTAAACAATAATCCCTGTGTATCCTACAATCCCATCAATCTGCAGAGCCATGAAAACAGTCATGCTTTGAAATGTGATGTCTCACATAGACAGCATGTTTACCCATCATTAGCGCTTTCAAAATGCCAATTTTGCCCATTTGCAAAGCCCAAAAACATTGTCACAGGTGCTTTGCAAACATGCAAAAATGCGTGTTTGCAATAAATAAAATGGTTCTCATAAATGTTGTCTCTGCAGGCAGCTTACTATGTTGATACATGGCCAATATGTTTATGTTGCTCCACACATTGTTATTACATTCCATCCAGCTACCTGACGCCACAGGCCATTTATCAGTTGGCCACACTATCCGGTCTTAGCGTCATTAAGTCATCACGCTGACACATTAGTGTAACAGTTGGGAAATACGTCATCATCTCTCAGTAGATTTATGTAGTCTTGAACGTAAGAGCAGCTGTGCATGGGGAACACACGCTGTGCTTTAAATCAGAGACACATGCATATATAAAGTGATGTAATTGTTTCTAGCAAAAAATGTGCTGCAGCAGTTTAACTTCACAATGCTCAAAAAACTAACGTCATGTAAAATAACAAGCTGTTCTCACTCGTGGTGTCAAATTCAATTTTGAAAGAGCCCAGTGTGTCAAATTACAGTATGTATGCTGCAAGTGCCAGATAAGCCCAGAGCAGTCCCACATGGGAGGCTTCAAATGTCAATCTATGCATATTGTCATGTGTTTAAGAGAAGCAGGTTTTATTTCACTAGTTTAATCCATTAGTGTAGTTACATAATGCATAGTTAATAATATAGATGTTTTAGATCCCCTAACCACACGGTTTTCAAAGGGGCGCCAGATCATGTCAGGGGAGGTGCAGAGATTGATAATACATTCACCAAGTGAAATCAGAACATCCATCAATATTATAAACATTGCGAAGATAAATGAAAATAACTGGCTTAATAGACCATAGTCCAGCTTAATACACTGTAGCTGTATGGCTTTATAATACTGTTAATGACGCAAACGCATGCATGTCATGCAAGAGTGTATCCATGTACCGGTTGCGTGAGCGCAAATCTCTCCACTCACAAGCAAACAACCTTGGCTCTCGCTACGCTTGGTGTTAAATATAAGCTGCTCTTAAAAATCGCCCAGCTCTCGCACAGACGTGCAAATCTATTTTGAAGCCACACAATTCTGACTTTGTTCATTCATACAAATATTCTGCTTCTGTAGATGTGTTACATCAAGGGTGAAAAGAGACCGGAGTTTGAGTAATCAACTTGCCATTTGGCCAGTAACACATTTTATTTAATGGAAAATGCTGTAAAATACATGACTAAATTCGTATTGTAAGAATGATAGTCTATTCTGGTGCTCGCTGATGATGTTAGTGGGCGATGTAAATGTCTAGGATGCAGACAGTCTGAAAAATCTAAATCATTGTCCATTCTAATGAGTTCAACTTGATATCGGGTTGACGTGTGTTTGAGACAGGGACTAAAAACTGTGAAAAAGTGTTTTTTCATTTCAGATTGTTCTGAGCAAAAAAAATTAAAAAAAATAATTTCCAGTTCAGAAGTTCCACAAAAACCTTTCCAAAATGTTTACCGGTTAGAACAAAATAAAAGAACTGTTAATAATTTTTTTTTTTAAATGACAGTACTCTGCCCTAAGGGGTGGGTGAAATACCAATTGCAGTGTTGCCAAATCTCACAAGAGTATCAAGCAACCTGGGGTCGAGTCGAGTGCTCCGTGTTGGGCTTGGCTCCACATGCATAGTTCCCATTTCAGGCAACTCCGATTGATGTATTTTCCACAAAACGGTCCTCCTTCTGGCAGGACCCACGTCTCCCTTGGGCTGTCCCCGGTCGCCGTGTCTGTAGCAACTCCTCCCTTGTCAGGCAGGATCTACCACCGCACCATGTCCACGAGTGGCTTGACAACCCCCGTGTGTATTAGCCACAAGTTACCTCTCCCAGTCTGGGCAGGTTGTGGTCTCCGCAGGGCCTTTTCCCCCTGAAAGAATAGGAACAGAAAAGGACGCCTTCCCCGATGTGTCTATAGCATCAAGATAGCCCTAGCCGCTTTTTAACTCTATGACGAGAAACATAGAAAGAAAGAAAAGGCATGGCTGGCTCTCATACAAGTCATGTCGCCAGTTCCTGTACAGATGCTGGGAACCTAAGAGCGGTATATGACACCTTTCATTGGGGGCGTTGGGGAGGGTTACGTGCAGCTGACCCAGCTGCTTCTAGCACGCAGCAGCCTGCTTGCACCTGGCTCGGCAGTCACGTAACAGGGCTAGTGCATGGCGTTTTGAAGTGGGACCTCTTGTGTCACTACAATTGACACAACGTCGAGTGAGTGACAGAAGGGGAACGTCATGGTTACTGTTGTAACCTCCGTTCCCAATGGAAGGAACGAGACGTTGTGTTCCCCTTGCCACGTCACTATCCCTACCACTGTAATGCGTCACAACCTTATTTTCGGCTCTTCAGTGAAAACCTGTCTGACATTCGCTCCCCCGCTCTCCTTTATACCCATATGTCCAGGGGCGGGGCATGCAAAATCTGTCTGCCAACTTGACATTGGCCTTTTCTCAGGTTCAGAGGTACGCGAGGCTCTCAGAAAAGACTTCTCGTTCCTTCCATCGGGGAACAGAGGTTACAACAGTAAATACGATGTTAACTAATCCCATTGTCATGAGAACAAACTGTATTTTTTTATAAAACATTATGCAAAATACGGTTTCATATTATTAACAGAAATATGTTTAGGTGTTAATCACATATCAGGGTATAATGTATTGTCTGACTGAATTATAGGTTATTGATCATCATTGGTTCCAACACCTGAAATTTGATACATTTTTATAATAATACACTATTATCAATACATGAAATAACTTCAAATAAGTGGTGTGAATATACCTGCTGTTTTATATTTAGAATTTCTTTCTTTTTTCAGCTTTTTTACATTTAACATAAGCTATGTAATTTACTATAGTAAAGGCATATATAACATAATTGTATGTATGTTGAATTTATTTTTTACAAAAATGCGTAGGGCTAATGTGGGCACTGTCTTGTAATTTTTCTCAGAGTCCAACTGTCCAAGAGTTTGAAAACCCATGCCCTAACCCAACCCCATTCCTAAATCTAAACAAAAATCAGCAATATAAAACATGTAACAGACAGATACATTTAGTCACAATAATTTGCAGAACTATTATTTGTAGTTTTATTTTCCTTTCTGCTTAGCAACTCCATGATTGAAATAATGCAGAAAGTATATAAAAAATACTAACAAAATCTATTTAAAAGCTCATTTACAAACAAATTAAATATACTCAAAAGAATAATCAATTCTCAATGACAGCTCTATTATTATTAAAAAGTCTGATAACAAATGGAATTCGCAAAACATTTGGTCCTTGCTAAAAATGTATTTAAAAAAGTTATTTTGCTTTCAAGAAGTTAAGTCCAGTTTTTCACCCCTGCTTGGTGGATTATATTCATGATCACCTCCATACCTAAACCTAACCAAATTCTAACAATATAAAAGACATACCAAGCAGATAGAACTACATGCACAATAATTTATATTTTAAAAAAGTTATACAAAACCACTTTAATTGTATTCCAAACCATACGGCATTGTGTGAGGAACAGAGTGAAAATTTTGAATGTCAAGCATATTTTGAAACGCTTCAAGGCAACAATTTCTAAATGTGTTACAGCAGACGCTGGAGGATAATTATCGGTCATTCAAATAAAAATTAGGATCTGTTCTTCTCAAAAAGGGATCGGAAGACATTAAATACACCCAGAACAAAACAGGTCACATCAGCAGAGCAGAATGTGTACAGAATACAACAGATTAAACATTAACCACAATAAACTAATAAATGTTTAATCAACAACCACTAAATAAATGTTGCTCAGTTCAAAGAAAATCACTTTACAACATCATGTCACAATGGCAAAATTGTACTCCAACCTATAATTTCACTATACATTTCTGATGCTCACCACGTCAGTCTATCGACACCAAAGGTTTCTTGTTGAAAGCAATGCGTCAGAAACTGATGCTAGAGGGTGCCTTTAGCGTACACATGTTGACACACAAGACTCTTGCACAAGTGGCAGTATTTGACACCTCGGGAGTGAAAACGGTTTAAAGTAACATTTCTAAAGCTTGTATAGGTCTATTATGGTAATTAAAAGAATCAATGCACAACATTAAATTACATAAGCAAAACAAATAATGTTAATTGCATTACCAATACCAAAAGTTTTAATACAGTTTACAATACACTATAATGTAGCACAGTCTGCATTCAAGATTTGAGATAGACCTGTGAGACAGACCTGTTCAGTTACATAAAGATCATGATGATACACACCATTGTCTTTATTTTTGTTCCTCCTTGTTCCCTTTACAAAAAGCTTCACTATGATGCTGCGCTGCTAAGCGCTATGGGGAACAATCCTAGTTGTGACCGAGCTGAAATAATGTGTGTAACACGTCAATGAACATTGACCGGAATTTATAGCCTCGGCTGATGAAATCATTAGATGCACCTGCGGCCAGGCTATAAATGGATACGTCACCAGGTGTCGTCAGAAACTCTTTTTTCAGAGCGATTCTGTTTCTGTGTGTTTTACAAACCCTGTCAAAACTTTCTTTCCTCTGTTAGGAGTTAGAATTGGTTAGGCAGTGTGCAGTGAACGTTTTCTCTTTTCTCTTCTGTTTAGAAAATATTATATATATATATATATATTTCTAAAAAAAGAAAAGAGAGTATGACTGAAAGCTGCAAACAGCATCAGCTGTGGTTGCCAGATTGGACTGGCCATGCGAAAAAGAGACCCCAAACCCTCCAAATTAGGGGATAGATTTTATCTTCCAGTCTAAGAAATGGAACGCCTCATGAGTCCCTTCACTTCTTTGATAACCTCCATGAAGAGCTTTTTTGGTCATGGAGGAACCCCTTAAAAAAAAAAAAAACAATATATATATATTTTCTTTCCGTGTTCACATACCCTCGACGTCATTATATTCGACTATCATGGGTGCTGAGGCACTGGGGTATTCAGTGATGTCGGAGAGAAGCTTGTGGGCTATCTCTCGCCGGGCTCGGCATCGTCACTTAAGAAGCCCTCTCTCACCTTAAAGCCTTGTAGGACAACCTCCACTTTAGTGGGAAGGGCTTATCAAGCAGCAGGTCAGGCTGGTGCTGCTCTGCACACTATGCTGTTTTACAGGCGTACCAGGCTGACCTCCTGGACGACCTGATTGTGGGTTCTGCGCTTGACGAATAAGCCTCAGACCCGCCTTGGTGCTGTCTGAAGGGAGGCTCAAAAGCAAAGCGTGGCAAGTCGTGCTCCTCCTCCCAGGGATTGGGGACAGTCTCGTCGCCCTCGCCAGCCCCCGAAGCAAGACCTCAGGACTATAATTTATAGTAAGAGAAAACCCTGACGGTCTTGAGCCTAGATTAGGGGGTAGCTCCCCTCGGGACGGGGCACATGCTTCACTTCACCCCTCCCGGTACCCCCTCGAAGCCCCTCCATTCCCGCCACCTCTTGGTGTTTCAGGTTGCAGAGGCTTACGTCAAAATTGGGTGTTTTCGCTGTTCCTGCATTTTTTCAGGGCGTGAAACACTCACTAACCCCTCAACAGGAAGTGTTAAAATATAATACCCATCTCAGAGATCCTGGCAGCGTGGAAACTTCTGCCGGATATATTCTTTTCTGTGGGTCTTATAAGGGCATCAGAATTTAATTCACTCACCGCTTTTCCGTGTTTCAACGGCGTGCTCATACTACCGTAAACTGGATTTCTTTTTTTATGTAAAAAAACCAAAACCTCAATCTCCTGGTTAAAGGGGCCATGGTATGTGTTCCCCTTCCAGAGAGAGAGTTAGGTTATTACACTAAATACTTCCCGTTTCCCATGGAGGGTGAGGGGTGGCATCTGGCTTAGATCTTAAAGCTTGAACTGCCCGTGGGTGTTCAAGTCCAAGATGATGCCTGTCAAGACGGTCGTGTCTCAAGCCCTACAACTCGTTTGGCTGGTCACCATCGATCTTATGACACACTTCTATACTTCATTTAGAAGTTCTGCCACAACATGGAAAGTTCCTGAGGTTTGCTTCCGGGGGTGAAGTCTTCCAGGGTCAGGTTCTTTCACTCGGCCTAGCCCTTTTTACCCGCTGGCTCCTTGCGACTCCGGGGCAACTGCATTCTGAATTATGTAGACAACTGGCTGATCCTAGCGCAGTTCCAGGAACTGGCAGTTCAGCACAGGGACATCGTCTTAGCTCATCTGTTTCTCTGGGGTTGAGGCTCAATGCCAAGTAAAGCGTCCTCTCTCCCACTCAGAACACTGTCTATCGGGGCATTGCATGGAGTTCAATCACAATGCGGGCACAACTGTCTCCCGCTAGGATTGAGTCCTTTCAGATCACCCTGAGCAAAGTCAGGCTAGGTCAAGTTTGCACAGTTATCAGTATCAACGATTTCCAGGTCTCAGGGCGACCGCGTCCACGGTGATCCCTCTGGACCTTCTGCTCATGAGACCGTTTTTGTTGTGGCCAAAAGCCAGGGGATTTCTTCCAAGGGCCAAAACCCCTAGGCTAAAAAGGGTTACACGCCTCAGGCTTCGTTCCCTTTCTATGTGGTTCAGATCCCGGTTTTCTGCCTTGGGTCCCACTCTAGGTGCGTCTTGTTGTCGCAGGCTGCTAACTACAGACGCCTCCCTGACGGGCGGGGTAGCGGCCTTAAGTGGTCGTCCAGCTTAAGGGGATAGGAGGGTCGTCAGCTCGGTTGTCACAGTCACTGTCTCGAGTTGATGGCTGTATTTCTGGCCCTGAAATACCTCCTCCTGAGGCTGCCATGTCTTGGTGCGGGTGGACAATACAGAGGTAGCCTCTTACATAAATCATCAAGGAGACCCACGTTCTTGTCAGCTGTATTTCTGACACGTCAGATTCTCCTTAGGGCCCAGGGCAAGCTCCTGTTACTCAGGTCAGTTATATCCCTGGATGCCCGTATATGGGAGCAGATTTACGGTCCAGACAGAAAATACCAACGGGGGAGTAAAGAACTCCACCCTAAGGTAGTAGTTGCCCAGAGTTCGCCAGCAAGGGTTTTTGCCTCTTACTAATAGCACCGCGCTGGCTGAACAGGGCTTGGTTCTCGGAGCTAATCTCTTCCCTCGACGGCTCGACTTGGGCGATTCCATACAGGAAGGATCTTCTATCTCAGGCACACATTTCATCCCTGCCCCGAATTGTGGAATATTTCATGTTTGGCCCCTAAGGGTACCAACTGAGGGACACAGGGCTTTCTCCTGAGGTTATCGAGACCTTTTTAAATGCAGGGCTTTTTCCACTTGGAACAAGTTTGGGTGAGATCTTAGGGCAGAAGAGGACCTCTTCGCCTCTATGAATAGCGCAATGTCTCCTCTACTTCTCCCTGAAATCACCCAGCCCCCTTGGGTCTGGACGTTAAGACACATACATGACCCAGAATGCGTCTGTATGGGTTTCTTTCCCTGGTTTCTCTGCTCCCGAGAGTCTTGGCAATGTTCACCAGCAAGGGTCTTGCCTCCTATTAATGGCGCTGCACTGGCCGAACAGGATATGTTTCTCGGAGTTAATTCCTCTCCTCGACGGCTTGCCTTGGGCGATTCCGAACAGGGAGGACCTTCTCATCCTTAGCCCGAATTGTGAAACCTTTCATGTCTGGCCCCTAAGGGTACCAAATGAGGTTCACAGGGTTTTCTCTTGAGGTTATCGAGACCATTTCAAGTGCTAGGGCTCCCTCCACTTGGAACTGATCTGGGTAGATTATACAGGGCAGAAGAGGACCTCTTCGCCTCTGTTGATAGCGCAATGTCTCCTCTACTTCTCCCCGAGTCGCCCAGTCCCCCCAACACCTCAGCCCATGCCTAATCGTAGTAACACATACATAGCACAAATGCGCCTGCATGCGTTCCCTTCTACTAAAGTTCATATTACAGAACCAGCTAACTGCCAGTTCGCTTCAGTTCTGGAGTTTCTGTAGAGAGAACTGTCAGAGGGCACTTGCCTCGCCACTGCCAGGTTCTATGTGGCCACTGCGGTTTTCCACGGCTTGGTGGGTGGGGTGCCCTCTAAGAGGCATCCTCATTATTGCCCGGGCCTACGAGGTGCGCGGTCAAGCTTCGCCAGTAGGTTTTAGAGCGCACTCTACCAGAGGGCTCTCCTCCTCTAAAACCTTGGCTAGAGGTCTCCCTCTGCAGCAAGTTTGTGATGCGGCAGGTTGTCCTCTCCGCACACATTCATTAGATTTTTATAGTTTGGATGTTCTGCCACTCCGGGCTCTTATGCCCTTGAGTCGACGTCTCAAGCTCATGTCTGGACAAGTTTGTGATGCGGCAGGCTGGTCCTCTCCGCTCACATTCATCAGTTTTTATGACAAGTTTGTGTTGCGATAGGGTTCTCTTCGCACACATTCATCAAACTTTATGGGTTAGATGCTTTGCTACTCTGGACTCTTATGTCCTTGAGTCGACATCTCAGCCCATGCCTAAACAAGTTTGTGATGCGGCAGGCTGGTTCTCTCCGCACACATTCATCAAAATGTAATGGTTTAGATGTTTATGCTACTCCGGGCTCTTATGCCCTTGAGTCGGCATCTCAAGCTCATGTCTGAGACCTCAGTTTTTGTGAGTACACTGCACAACCGTAGGGGTCAGGACAGCCCCAAGTGCGGCGGCGTGAAAATTGCGTTCCCCATAGCGCTTAGCAGCGCAGCATCATAGTGAAGCTTTTTCTAAAGGGAACGTCTCTGGTTACATGTGTAACCCATGTTCCCTGAAAAAAGCGGAACGAGATGCTGCACTTCTTTGCCGCACTGGGACGTCCCAGGACAGCTCTTCAAAAAGAGTTTCTGACGACACCTGGTGACGTATCCATTTATAGCCTGGCCGCAGGTGCATCTAATGATTACATCAGCCGAGGCTATAAATTCTGGTTAATATTCATTGACGTGTTACACACATTTTTCAGCTCAGTCACAACTAGGATTGTTCCCCATAGTGCTTAGCAGCGTAGCATCTCGTTCCGCATTTTTCAGGGAACATGGGTTACACATGTAACCAGAGACGTTTTTTGGGATCACATAAGTTCAGCCTCGAAAAAGAGCATGTTAGAAACATCAGAAGCATTGCAATATTACTAACAAATTTTACACCACGGATTTGAACACACAAAGACCCGTCGAAACGATATCAAGTCAAACTCGTTAGAATGGACACTGATTTTGATTTTTTTGATTTTCTGCATCCTAAACACTTACATCGTACACCTACATCATCATCAAGCACCAGAATAGACTATACAGTAATTTTTAATAACACCACTTCAATTTACATGCAAGTAATTGAAATGTACCTGCATCTAAGTAATATTAGCTGATATTGTAACTCAAAGCATATTGCTAACTGTTATTGATAAAAAAAATATTATTATTTTAAATATCAAATTCTATTTCTGTCCTTAAACACTGCCATGAACACACTCTTTATAATCAAAATTATTCCATAAATAATTACTCCATAAATTGGATGATTCACTTAACTAATCAATATTACAATTATGCTTAAGGGCATTTCCCTATTGGTCATATTGAATTGGTGGTTGTAAATATGTGAATGTAAGAAGCAAGGCAGCTATTTGATTATAGAAAACACTTAAAAAGTGCTCAGCAACTAAATACTTCTCACACACTGTCCCACTGTGACATCTCATTCAATGTTAGAAACTTTAAGAGCATATCTAAAAATAGCCACACTCCGAAAGCCCTAATTTGTGTTATCTTATAACTACCCAAAAAGAGAAGTACTGGGGCCTATTGGAAAATTAGGGTTTATGTGTGAAACAAACTAATTAATTAATCATCGCCTCTAATAGAATTGTGGCAGGAGATTCATTCATTACTGAGCACATCAGCATTGTAAACCATGTTTTAAGTGACGAGTCATGAATAGCCACAAAGACTAAAAGTTACTGTTGTGACATCTAATGCCCCCTCCTGTGGATGGTCATGTCTTATCAGTCATGGGGAAAGAGAGACTAATATATTCCCATTTAAAATTTGAAGGCCCAATCTTTGAAGTGGACCATCTGTTCATCAACACCGTTCAAGGACTGAGACAAGAGAGGGGAAAGAATTTTAAGTGAAGCATCAGGAAGATCAGGGCCCGGTTCCCAGATACTCCTTAAGTTAGTTTTTATTATTTTAATGTTCAGCACTATGGTTTACGTGGCTGTTGGGCATTTTCAAGTAATTTTGTTGCTGAGTATTCTAATCTACAAAACCGAGAACTAATTTTCTTGTAAATCAAAATAAAAAAATACAAAAGTATAAGAATTAAACATACGTAAAATATATATTTAGTTTTATTCACAAATATTAACAAGAACTGTTTCAATATAAGAGAAATTCAACAAACTATGCTTTCCTTTCAGGGGGAAAAATAAATGAACAATATGCATTAATAAATTGGGGAAAAAGGATTTTAAAAATGAAAGCATTTGCACTGACCAGGGGCCTGTTTCAGAAAGGAGGTTAAGTGAAAACTCTGAGTATGTTAACCCTGAAATGAGGGAAACTCTGAGTTTTCTGTTTCAGAATGGGAGGTATGTCAAACCCAAGAAAGCAGAGTAAGTCAAGCCCGTTTCTGAAAGAGAGGTAATTTATACTCAGAGTCAGTTACCATAGTAACTGACTCTGTGAACCTAACCTGGTCAGGAGCAGGTTTTCTTCGGTAAACCCAGAGTTTCTTTCGGTCTCCTCCCCTTTTTTAAAGAGGAAGCAGTGTTTTAACAGCTCATTCATTCTTTTGGTACATTCATTCATTGCGCACGTTTCCGTCACGCAGAGAGCATCAAAGTGAATGAAATAGCATGTCCTTTTATGGACGATCCTGTAGATGAAGATGCTGCATTAATTTGTAGGGAGTTACATTTACGTCGGGAGAGGACTTTGAGGCCCAGAGTGGATTTTTTTGTCGTATCCCATAGATTCATTTTTATTTGAGCAGTACCGTTTTTCTTTACAGTCAATTAGATACATCCATAATCTCATCCATCCTTACATCAGTATTGTCAGCCATCGTGGCCATGCTCTTACATCCGAGCAGATTCTTTGCGTTGCTTTACGTTTCTATGCAAATGGTAGTTTTCTGTATAACATTGGGGATGCAGAACACATTAGTAAGGCTGCTGTATGCAGAGCGGTAAGGAAAGTGTGCCTCGCTCTTAAGCGCTTTCTGGGAATTTTTGTGTTGTTTCCTGGGCACAAACCCGTGAGAGCCATCAAAGAGGAGTTTCACAGGATTGCAGGTCAGTGGTGTAGAAATCAGTTTAAATGAGGCTAACCTGATAAATGACGATCAGTTAAAAACATCTTGCTGCGACCCCTGGAAGTAACCTAATAATTAGAATTCCCTTTAGGATTTCCCAATGTGGTTGGATGCATTGATGGCACACATATTCCCATTATTGCAACAGGAGTTCCATCCACAGTATTAATGTGCAGGTACACTGACAGCCTACTGTTTCTAATGGTCAAAGACTACATCACAATACTGTAACATGTCTCATTCTTTGCACTGTCAAGATCATATCTGATGCTGCACATATCATCACAAATCTGGAGGCCAAGTGGCCCGGCTCTGTTCATGACTCACGAATGTATCGTGAGTCAACCCTGAGCAACAGGCTGGAAAGGGGTAAGTAAATGTATGTCCTATACACTTATTTCAATGTATGCACTACACACTTACAGGGGCACTTCTATGCAGCACTAAAGCAATGTGAACTTTCTTACAGGAAAGATTGATGGCTTTCTGCTAGGAGATAGGGGTTACCCATGCTGACCAACACTAATTACCCCTTACCCAGAACCTGAACCAGGCCCTCAGCAGCACTTCAATGTGGCACACTGCAGGACGAGAGCCCGGGTGGAGATGACCTTAGGCCTGTTGAAAGCACGTTTCCAGTGTCTACGTCACCTCAGGGTAACTCCTGAAAGGGCCTGCGACATTATTGTGGCATGTGTTGTTCTCCATAATATTGCCATAATTAGAGGGGAGCAACACCCTGCCCTACAAATACAAGACCCCGAGAAAGACCCCATCAACCCTGCAGATTTGATATGCCGCAATGTCTTCTCAGATTAATACACATGATATCCTCCACCACAACCAACCACAAAATAAAAAAGAAATGAATAAACACAAAATCACAACAATTTATTTGGTGCTCTTTATTTCCTACAAATTCAAAAACAGTTAGATTTTAATATAGTTTCAATACTTCCTAGAATTAACCTGTGACCATACACTCACCTCTAGCTTTAGTTTCAGAATCTCGATTTCCAGATCTGCCTTTTGGATCTGGCGATCCAAGTATATAAGTTCTTTGCTGTTTTTTTCAATTTTTTTAATAAGATGAAGTCTATATAACTCCTTAACTGGCAACTGAAAATACAGTAGATTAGAGTTACATCATGTAGTTCAAAACAAATTCTACATAATTAAACTGGCATTTACTGAAAATCACTGAACTGTGTTCATCTGTGCACCAGAAGTCGATGGACCTTCCTCATGCTGTTCTTCCACACTCTGGGGTGCGGGGGGAGAGATGAGAATGTCAGTTTATACTTAGATATAAACTTAGATTCTATAGGCTACTCCACATAAAAATGTGAAGAAATGTGTAGATTGTTTGATGTGTAGACACATAATATTAACATTACCTCTGTAGGCCTCTCTGTGGCAGCAGAAACTGTTTCTTCATCCCCATCATCCTGTGAAGATGAGTATTTGGTTGAGTACACTTTATAATACTATTTGTCATAATTTCTGGTGTATTGAGTAGGCTACTTACAACTGCCTGGGGTTCTGTTGGGACAGGAGGCTCCAAAAGACATATATTACCATCAGAATCTATTGAGACCAACAAAAAACCCAACCCAAAGTAAAATAAATGGACATATCACAAATAGCCTATATAGAAAATAACACATAGGTAGACCTCTTACATTTTATGAAGGCACTTAAATCTTCAGGAGTGACTGACTCTGATGAAGTCCCTCCAGGAATTCCCTCAGCCATTGGCCTTCCAGCATTCAGGCTCAGGGCCATCTCTTCTGCATTTGTCAGAGGTGGTGGTGCAGGTCCTCCCCCTGTTTTACGAGCCTCTGCCTTCTTTCTGTTGGCTGAGTAGAAGTCAAATGAGAATTAACATTTAGACCAAATGTCACAAATGCTGCTGCACTGCTAGACACTGGATGCTATTTAGTAGTTTTAATATGTCAAATGTTTGTAAAGTCAGGTACCCTACACCTATGTTATGCTCAAGCCTTACCTGATTGAATTATGTTTTTATATTTCATTTTCAGCTGCTGCCACGTTCTTTTAATGCCTGCAGGATTGCATCTATATGAAAATTAAAACTAGGTTTAATACATACTGTTCTTCCAGTTTTACCTCTGATATTTTAACAGTTGGGTACTCTAAAATAGTTATTAATTACTAACTACAAATGACATCTTCAACAGTGTAATTAGATTAATATAATAATTACTATCTCTAGAACGTATTGGTCTACTTATTACTAATTACTTTATAAATCCCATATCAACCTCAACCACTTGAACAATACAAGAAGAGACAAGAAACTGCACTTTTAATGCTTTCATATAAACAATATACAATTGCATGAATTATTCTTGAATTGACCAAAGTGTGTAGAGGGAGAAAATATACCTTTTAAAATGTGATGTTAAATCCACTATTGTTTAATACAGAATTGTTTTATAGTCTATGCAGCATTTAATGCAATTACATCAGATTTTACTTTAAATTACAGAAGAATTAAGAGTAACCCCTTTAAATAAATTACAGTATTTAGATTTCTTAATAATTAATTACACCCAACACTTTATAACAGTAATTAAAATGTAAACTCACGCATTGACTCGAGCAGCTATTTTCTCCCAAGCTAACTCTCGGTCCTTCGCCGCTGCTGCCGAGTTGCTTTTAAAAAAAAATATGTGTTTGTACTCTCCATAAGCTTGCAGAAGCACTTCTAGTTCTGCTGGTGAGAAATATGCAGACCGCTTTTTTTCTGCCGCTGTTGCCATGGTGACTCATAATATCTGCGCTCCATTGATAATGGCTTTTTATAGTTGTGGTGCACTCGCTTAACTCAGAGTCAGTCAACTTAGAGTTGATTGAACCATCTAATTTCAGCTGTTCTATAACTGAAAACTCAGAGTTTCCCATCTCAGGGTAAGACAACTCAGAGTTCAAGTTTTAACTCAGAGTTGGTTGAACGTCCTTTCTGGAACAGGCCCCAGGTGGCACGTATGTGTTATTCTTATACCTTTTTATTTTCACATTTATTAATTTGGCAGATGCTTTTATCCAAAGCAACTTACATAAAACATAAGCGAATCATCTTAAGAAGACAGTGGTACAAAAGTGCCATATTACAAAGTTTCACTAGCATCAGAATAGTATTCAAAACATATACAAGTGTAAATATTATTTATTATTATTTTGTTTTTAGTAACTAGTTGTGCTATTGGAAATGATGCGTTTTAAGTCGTTTTTTGAAGATAGAGAGTGGGTCTGCTTCACGGATGCAGTTGGGGAGGTCATTCTACCAATGTGGTATGATGAAGCTGAAAGTCAGAGAAAGTGTTTTGGTGCCTCTTTGTGTTGGTACAACAAGGTGATGTTCCTTAGCCAAACGCAGGCTTCTAGTGGGTGTGTAGCGTTGCAGAAATGATTTTAGATATGCTGGAGCAAACCCAGTGACTGTTCTGTATGCCAGCATCAAAGCCTTTTATTTGATACATGCATCAACCGGTAGCCAGTGGAGAGAGACAAGGAGTGGTGTAACATGTGCCCTCTTTGGTTCATTAAAGACCAGACGTGCTGCTGCATTCTGGATCATTTGCAGAGGTCTAATTAAACATGCAGGGAGGTCTGCAATGAGAGCGTTACAGTAGTCCAGTCTAGTTATGACAAGTGACTGAACAAGAATTTGTGTGGCATGTTCAGATAAGAAGGGTCTTATCTTCCTGATGTTGTAGAGTGTAAAGCTACATGATCTTGCGGTCTTTGAGATGTGGTCTGTGAAATTTAGTTTGTTATCAATGGTTACCCCTACATTTCTGATTGTTTTTAAAGGCATTACTGTAGTCGAACCCAGCTGCACGGTGATGTTGTGTTGAACAGCAGGGTTTTCTGGAAAAAACAGAAGTTTGGTTTTGGCTGGATTGAGTTGCAGGTGGTGTTCCTTCATCCAGGCCGAGATGTCTGCCAGGCAGACAGAGATTTTATGCAGTCGCGGTGGTCTCATTCAGCTGGAAAGACATGTAGAGTTGTGTGTCATTGTTGTAACAATGGTATGAGAAACCATGTGCCTGAATGATGGGTCCCAGTGATGTTGTGTATATAGAGAAGAGAAGTGGCCCAAGCACTGATCCCTGAGGTAACCCAGTAAGTAGTTGATGTGGCTTGGATACCTCACCTCTCCAGGCTACCTTGAAGGACCTACCTGAGAGATAGGAGTTAAACCAGTCACAGTTACAGTTCCTGTAATGCCCAGTGAGGAGAGGGTGGAGAGCAGAACCTGATGATTGACTGTGTCAAAGGCTGCAGAAAGGTCCAGCAGAATCAGGACGGATGATCTGGATTCAGCTTTCGCCCATCTCAGAGACTCAGTGACACACAGCAGGGCTGTCTCAGTGGATTGTCCACTTTTGAAGCCTGACTGATTGTCATCCAGCAGTTTGTTCTTTGAGAGATAGGCAGATATATGATTGAAACCTGCCCTTTCAAGTGTTTTTGCCATGAATGGGTTGAGAGAGACTGGTCTGTAGTGTTCTATTTGTGTGGCGTCAAGAGCAGGTTTCTTCAGCAGCGGGTTTTCTCGAGCCTGCTTAAATGTAATGGAAAATGTGCCTGTAAGTAGAGACGTGTTGATTATGTGTGTGAGTGCAGGTAGGATGGACGGAGAGATGGCCTGGAGAAGGTGAGAGGGAATAGGGTCAAGGGATCAGGTGGTGGGGTGGTTGGAGATGAGCAGTTTAAAGACCTCAGTGAGGGAATGTAGAGACAGAAGAGTTGCATACTGGTGACAGCTGTTTGATGGGGTGTGGTGCTGTGAATATATTGCTGATGGTTGTAACCTTATTAGTAAAAAATATGGCAAAAACGTCTGCTGTCAGTGATGTGTCAGGTGGTAGTGGGGGAGGGCAAAGCAGTTTGTTGAATGTTCTAAACAACCTGCAAGTGTCTGTAGTGTTGTTCATCCTGTTCTGGTAAAATTAGGTTTTTGCAGATTTAACATTATTAGAAAAAGTTGCAAGCAGAGACTGATATTTACCTAGATCTGCTGGATCTCTAGATTTCCACCATCTCCTCTCAGCTGCCCTGAGATCAGTCCGATGTTCACGAAGGACGTCAGACAACCAAGGGCTGGGTGGTGTGGTACGTGCTGGCCTAGAGGAGAGAGGGCAGATGTTGTCTAGACAGGTTGTTAAAGTAGAGTTTAGTGTGTCTGTGGCAGTGTTTACATCAAGCATGGAAAATAAATTTTGTGTTGGAAGAGAGGTAGAGACAGCAGTGGAAAGACGAGAGGGTGAAAGAGAAAAGAGGTTACGGTGAAAGGAAACCAAAGGTCGAGTCTGTTTGATTGTAGATGGGAGATTCATGTTGAATTGAACTAGTGATCAGAGACATGTAACGGAGTAACAAGAATATTTGAGTTTATACAGTTACATGTAAAAATTAGGTCCAGCTGGTTGTACGATCTGTGAGTTGCTGCGGTGTGTACTCTTTCCAAGTCAAATGAGGCCAGAAGAGTATTTAGTTCCGTGGCCTGGGGCTTGTCTTGGTGTATGTTGAAATCACCAAGTGGCCTACTATCCTCCGGTAAAGAGGAGAGTAGGACATCCAATTCAAGAAAGTTTGTCAGCTGACCTGGAGGGCAATAGATGACAGCAACATATATTTTTTGGGGTTGCATTGTAGTGATCGCATGGAATTCAAAAGTAGTACTGTTACATAAAGATGTGTTGTGAAAAGGTCCAGCTGTTATGAATCAGCAAACCTTTTTCTCCACCCCTACCAGTGTGTTGAGGGGTGTGAGAGAAGGAGAAGTTGTTGGAGAGAGCAGCAGGTGTTGCTGTATCCTCCGGACATATCCATGTTTCCTTCAATGCGAGGATGCTAAGGATGGACGGTGTGGGAAAGGCTGGAATGAAGTCAACTTTGTTCACAGCTGACTGGCAGTTCCAGAGTCCCACTGTACATGAGAGCGGAGCAGCTGTTGAAGTGCAAAGTGGCTGTAGGTTGTGTGGGTTGCATTTGCTCTTGCATCTATACCATGTAGATTGTCTGTAACACATAACAGGGATGTGCTTGAAGGCATGTGTTAATCGTGAAGTAGACATGTGAGTATGTAGATGGAAAAAAATAAATAATAAAGTAAGTAAAGAGAATCAAAAGATACTTAAGTGCTAAGGTGAGTGGCGCCTTGTCGGTGTTCTTGCTTGGTGGACTCGCACAGGTAGACTCACTGGTCTTTACACATGTAGGTCTTCACACGAGGAGGGCTTTACACGAGGGCCACCACTTCCACTGCCGCTTCCGCCACAGCATTCAGATCGAAAATGTATACACTGTAAATGAGTTGTTAAGTGGGAAAAAAAGCTGGTGCTACCAAGCACAACAAAGTTAGTCACGTGGTCAACCGAAATGAGGGGCATGTGAGTTGACAAGTGCGGGAACAAATGCAGTTTCAGTACACAGCAAATAAATTATGCTGCACTTTAGCAATACATAATACCCTAAAAACAAGTGAAGTGCTGTATATAGATACTAAGAAACAACAACGATAATTTTACACACACTGGATAATCGACTCTAAATCTAGCAGTGCATATTCTGGGACCAGTCAAACAATATAGCACACACACACATATTTAAGCAGAGCGAGTTCAAGTTAGTAAACAGGCTAGTACTGCATAATACTGATGCACATAAATTTAACATAAAGGAAATTAAAAAAAAATTATGTTGAGGAGAGAGTGAGAGAGAGAATGAAACATGAGCACTTAAAACCTCATGAGCTCCTGTGCATATGTCAAGGTTCTGATACAGAGTTGTACACGGGCCTTTTATTGAAGTAACCTGGTGGCACATAACAACAAAACAAATTGTGATTGGTCCTTCATGTCTCAGACGGCACCCACATGCAAGCAGGCAATTCTCAAAGCCTTTAGAGCATGAGGAAGTAATCGGGCAAATGGGAAAATGTATTGGCGGATGCCGGAAAATTCTGAATATTAGCCGATTTATCTGTTTAGCACTATAACAGTAAATCGCTTGCGCTTTCCCTGAGGGAATTGCAGTAAGCTTTATATCTTGTTTGCCCTGTATTTCTTTGCCCAATTTTTGTCAATTTCTTTGCCCAATCATTCTGAGTCTGTTCTTTTCAGTAAATCGGCCAAATTAACTTTTGATTTACGATTCAGTCCGATTCATTTGGACCACGTTAAAATATGTCTCGAGACACCTGCGTTCAGATCTATTTGTTGTGCTGCATCTAGCATGACTGAATACAGAATTTTTTTCAGTTTAGAAATGCTTTAGTCAGTAGTTGCATGGATGCCACACAATTCAATATGTAAAAATGCTTCTTTCAATGTAACAAGAATTGTACTTTATGGAGCATCAAAAATTATGTTACCATCCATATCAATTATAAAGACGTACTAAGCAGACATATATTTCTATTTTTATTCAAATCTGTTCTACCTTTTGCATTCATGTGTCAATTTTGATGGTGGAATTTAAAGGAATGTACCGGTTCAATACAAGTTAAGCTCAATCGTCAGCATTTGCGACATAATGTTGATAACCACAACATTTTATGTTGACTCGCCCCTGTCAGTTAACATGCCAAAAATACAAATCTTTTTACATGTTTGAACAGTAAAGTAGATATTAATGACTTACAATAAGGTTTTAGATAAAATTATCAGATTATGAATGATTTATAAGTGTAAAGGAATGTTTGGGGTTCAATAAATTTAAGCTCAATTGACAACATTTGTGGCATAATGTTGATAATATAATATAATATATACACATATATATATATATATATATATATATATATATATATATATATATATATATATATATATATATTTCAACTCATCCCTCCTTTAAAAAAAAAAAAACTGGTATACAGTGAGACACTTACAGTACAGTAGAAGTGAATGGGGGCCAATTTTAGAACATTAAAATACTCACTGTTTCAAAAGTTTAGCCACAAGTCAAAGGCTATACGTGTAAACATTTTAGTGTGATAAAATCGCTTAATAACATTCTCTGTGTAAAGACATAATCTGACATATAATCAACAGTAACTTATTGGCAACAAACATGCAGTATCCCATACCACTATAAAATTACTGTAAAACTATCTACAGCAGTTAACAGCAAACTGTTTAATGATTTACAGTATTTTCTGTATTGTAAAATGAATTATGGTAGTTGTTTGTATGATGTATATTGAAATACAGATTATTAGCTGTACAGTTAAATTACTTGTTGGTATGATGTATATGAAATTGCAATGTCCATTCTGACCACGGTCAGCACAGTTTTAGCTTACATAGTTAGAGTTACTAACTTCTATCTATTACAAGTAAAATTAAAATAAAAAAAACAAACAATTGAAGCCTTTTTGCAAATAGAACACTCAAATATCACATAAATGTTACTCATAAAGGTAAATTATGACTACACACATAAAAGTCCACCCAAAAACTTACAATTAAATTCACCAGATATCCAAATGACTGAAAGAACACTGCAATTATTTGCCTGTCCAGGCCAAAATACAAAAATCTATTCATATAATGACAGTCTTGTTTTTATATCAACATGACATTTAAGCTACAAGGGAAAGAATAGGTCAAATAAAGTGTCATGTTAACTTTATTTAACGTTTATAATTAAAACAATAGGGCATCCAACGAGTTGTGCACAATCCACTGAAACAACATTTGTTCACAGAAAAGGTAATTTGGTTACTTATAGTACTTCAAAACTTGTAAGTGCTTACTTCAGTACTAAACAGAATGGCCATTATAAATAAAGCTAATATAATTTTGAACATTAACTTTATCGTTACGAAGCTACTTGTCCAACTTTATATGCAGTTCTTAATTGTCAAAATTATTAATATCTGGAAAAAGTATTATAATCTGCAAAATATTTTTTGTGCAATTTTTGATGCTCACATGGTTCAGTCGAAAAGAGATTGCTTTGCTTCTGCTCCACTCAAGGCTGAAGTGACGAGGAGTCGAGTAGAGGCTCAACGTTCTTAGGTTGTCAGGTGCAATTTCCATACAGTTCTACTTTTTATACGAATGTATGAGTAAGTCCAGGGCAGAGAAGACATCTCATGGGTATCATCTTTTTGATAATAGAAAACTGAATATTACCACACATTTCCCCTATAAATTATTTAATTACAGGTTTGAGATTGGACCAGTTCTCAAGCAATTTAACAGTAAATTAATGTAATTATTTTCCCTCACATTTTTCCCTAAAGAATCCAGCTCAGTTTGACAGTAACATTGTCATGTCTAGATGTGTTTTTGTTCATGTTTTGTTTTCATGTCTTTTATTTTGAAAATTTTGTTCCTGTTTCATGTCATGTGATTTGACATGGTTGTGTATGCAGCAAGCTGCGAGTCACACACTGTTCCTCTCATCTCTGAGCGATTGCTGTTGGATCTATGGCACATATCAGCAGCTTTCTCCCTTCTCTGCAAGGCAATGCAGTTTGCCCCTGGGCATTTCGACAGCAGCAACTAAAACTGACCGGGTGGATCGCTTGCTCCTAGCGCCCTTTCCCTATGTTGAGGTAAAATCATGCACTCTTATCCCAGGAGATCCCACTAACCTGGCTCCCTACATGACTCCTCCCTAGCCCTCTGGTCCGCGAATTCAGCAGAGGAATTCGCCGACTGAATCCAATGCGGGTACTCAATATACCCTCTACTGGAATAGGTGCTCCACAGGACGGGCCCCTATGTGGACTCATCCCCCTGTGTGTATTTTGCGAGAAACATAGAGAGAGAAAATGCGCGGCTGGCGCGGCCTGCTCCCATGGTTGGCATGTCACCTTGTTCCCCCCTGTCAGGGGTTAAAGAACCAGAAGGTTCTTCAGGGAGGTGCTGTCACGAGGTGCGTGAAATCCACGAAGTAGATTTCCATTTACTCATAACTGCTCAATACTACTTGGTGGTCAACATTAATGAAACCAACATATTATTTTTCAACTAAACATCAAAACAAATGTACAACTCAAATATACATCATTAATACTTCTTAACTATGATTTTATTCCTGTTTACTTGCATGAACTGCCTAATGCTAATGTAGGAGTATGCTGCAAGCTGGTTCAGCCTCAGAAGGCTGCAGAGAAAAATGTGGACAATTTCCTCTTTCATGACCCATTTAGACAAACGTGAGCATTAGCTTTTGCTATAGTCACACCCCCTTTAGGCAGACTTCTGGAGATACGAGCTGTCGTGACCATTGGCGACAGAGATCACCGTGGGGAGCAACAAGACAAGTTGAGGAAATTTCAGCTTTATGTAAATGAAGAGCGAGATTCACGAGCGACTACCAATGAGAGTGAAGACAGAGAAGCTCACATCCGTCTCCAGGCAGGGTGAGTGAAAGATACTGGAGTCAACTCGAGTGCAGGCAAGACAGAGAAGTTTCTGTGAGTGATTTCACTGTTCTATAAAATTTGCCTGTAACAACATACATAGTTATGGCCAAATAAAATTATGTGTGGAAAACCGTGTTGGCATTCTGAGTTAGATTGATTCATATATTGAAATAATGTTTGTCTTGTTTAATGATATGATGCATTAAGCACTTCTGCAGTTTATATAAAACACTCTCCCCTGCAGAATGTGCATTTTTAGAGGCAAAAGAACTGATTAATTTTCAAATTAGAATATCTTTGTTTTATTGGTATTATCATCTGTAATCAGCATTTCAAACAATACTATGGTCAGTTGTGCAGTCCACCAATAACATTAGAGCGGCGCCAGCTGTAGGAACCCCCACCCAGTGACACAGATCGCTGTCTAGTGACATGCCTCCTGCAGTGTGAACGGGGCTCCTGTCTCTGGCACAATGCTTTACTGAACGAGAACCGCTCTGCCGGCACACACACATAAAAACACGCAGAGGCTCATTGCACTGCTTAGCGCAATATGTGATCACTCCACACAAACTCCTTCTCAGATGTAGATGATCAATAGTTCGGTCTGCCTATAACATGCAATGTGAATGGCACCGAACGGCATTTGACCAGTTGTTGAATGAGTAGTGTATTACAATACTGTGAATTAGCCTACAAACAAACACTTAAACACAGACTTCCTGGAGTGCTCAGTACCAGACTTTCAAAATAAAAGCTTTAAGAAATTATAACTGAAATATATTACCAATGTATAGTAAAATTATTATTATTATTATTATTATAAGAAATTACAATAAAAACAAATTGGGTTAAAAAATTACTGTCTGATTATATAGTTTATTGATATACTAATACAACTAAAATGAAGTAAATTAATAACGGATAGAGAGAGAGAGAGAGAGAGAGAGAGAGAGAGAGAGAGAGAGAGAGAGGTTTGACATTTAAAATTTCTTTAATCAATCATCACACACTTCACACTATATAAAATACAAATATTCAAAATAATTATCAATTAAATGATAAAGACTCATCTTCACAAAGTACCAGCAAACCGTCTAGGTTACTATTGTAACGCCCATTCCCTGATGGAGGGAACGAGATATGAATGAAGCGACACTAGGGGTCTTTCTTGAAGGCCTCGGTTACCTCTGATACTTGAGAAAAGGCCAATGAGAAATTGGCAGACAGAATTTGCATGTCCCTCCCCCGGACATACGGGTATAAAAGAAGGGAATCGTGCATCTGTTCATTCAGGTTTTGAACTGAGGAGCCGAGAATGAGGTTCGGCCGTTAAAGTGGCTCGGAACAGTGTTGTGGCCGGGAGGACAAAACGTCTTATTCCCTCCATCAGGCTGGGGCCTTTTAATTCCACTAACTCTAACTTCACATGTGAAAGTGGCACGGCAGTAGATCCTACCTAGCGAGGGAGGAGTTTCTATGAACACAGCGACTGGGGGGCAGAGGAAACTGCCCAAGGGAGACGTGGGTCCACCGGCAGGGGGACAATACTGCGGAAAATACACACAGGGGGATTAATCCGTGATGGCCAATCCCTGTGGAGCATCTATTCCAGTACAGAGTAGTTAGTACCCATAGTGGGTCTGGTCAGGAATTCCTCCGCTGAATTCATGGACCAGAGGGCTAGGGAGGAAAGACATCCAGGGAGCATGGAGCTTACCCTGGGCCCTAAGGAGAATCCGACGTGTCAGAAATACAGCTGACAAGAACGTGGGTCTCCTTGAAGATTTATGTAAGAGGCTACCGCTGTATTGTCCACCCGCACCAAGACATGGCAGCCTCAGGAGGAGGTATTTCAGGGCCAGAAATACAGCCATCAACCCGAGACAGAGACTGTGAGTTTCCACGCTGCAATTACCTTTTGTTTCCACGCTGCCAGGATCTCTGAGATGGGTATTATATTTTAACACTTCCTGTTGAGGGGTTGTCGGGTGTTTCGTGTCCTGAATAAAATGCAGGAACAGCGAAAACACCCGATTTTGAAGGAAGCCTCTGCAACCCGAAACACCAAGAGGTGGCGGGAATGGAGGGGCTTCGAGGGGGTACTGGGAGGGGTGAAGTGAAGCACGCACCCCGTCCCGAGGGGAGCTACCCCCTAATCTAGGCGCAAGACCGTCAGGGTTTTCTCTTACTAGAATTTATAGTCCTGAGGTCTTGCTTCGGGGGCTGGCGAGGGCGGCGAGACTGTCCCCAATCCCTGGGAGGAGGAGCACGACTCGCCACGCTTTGCTTTTGAGCCTCCCTTCAGTCAGGACCGAGGTGGGTCTGAGGCTTGCTTGTCAAGCGCAGAACCCACACTCAGGTCGTCCAGGAGGTCAGCCTGGTACGCCTGAAAAACAGCATAGTGTGCAGAGCAGCACCAGCCTGACCTGCTGCTTGATAAGCCCTTCCCAGTAAAGTGGAGGTTGTCCTACAAGGCTTTGAGCGGAGAGAGGGCTTCTTAAATGACGATGCCGAGCCCGGCGAGAGATAGCCCTCAAGCGTCTCTTCGACCGGCGGCATCACTGAATACCCCCGTGCCTCAGCACCCACGATAATCGAATATAATGACGTTGAGGGTATGTGAACGCGGGAAGAAAATATATACAGGTGAAACTCGAAAAATTAGAATATCGTGCAAAAGTTCATTAATTTCAGTAATTCAACTTAAAAGGTGAAACTAATATATTATATAGACTCATTACAAGCAAAGTAAGATATTTCAAGCCTTTATTTGATATAATTTTGATGATTATGGCTTACAGCTTATGAAAACCCCAAATTCAGAATCTCAGAAAATTAGAATATTGTGAAAAGGTTCAGTATTGTAGGCTCAAAGTGTCACACTCTAATCAGCTAAACACCTGCAAAGGGTTCCTGAGCCTTTAAATGGTCTCTCAGTCTGGTTCAGTTGAATTCACAATCATGGGGAAGACTGCTGACCTGACAGTTGTGCAGAAAACCATCATTGACACCCTCCACAAGGAGGGAAAGCCTCAAAAGGTAATTGCAAAAGAAGTTGGATGTTCTCAAAGTGCTGTATCAAAGCACATTAATAGAAAGTTAAGTGGAAGGGAAAAGTGTGGAAGAAAAAGGTGCACAAACAGCAGGGATGACCGTAGCCTGGAGAGGATTGTCAGGAAAAGGCCATTCAAATGTGTGGGGAGCTTCACAAGGAGTGGACTGAGGCTGGAGTTACTGCATCAAGAGCCACCACACACAGACGGGTCCTGGACATGGGCTTCAAATGTCAAACGTCTTACCTCGGCTAAAGAAAAAAGAACTGGTCTGTTGCTCAGTGATCCAAAGTCCTCTTTTCTGATGAGAGCAAATTTTGCATCTCATTTGGAAACCAAGGTCCCAGAGTCTGGAGGAAGAATGGAGAGGCACACAATCCAAGATGCTTGAAGTCCAGTGTGAAGTTTCCACAGTCTGTGTTGGTTTGGGGAGCCATGTCATCGGCTGGTGTTGGTCCACTGTGCTTTATTAAGTCCAGAGTCAACGCAGCCATCTACCGGGACATTTTAGAGCACTTCATGCTTCCTTCAGCAGACAAGCTTTATGGAGATGCTGACTTCATTTTCCAGCAGGACTTGGCACCTGCCCACACTGCCAAAAGTACCAAAACCTGGTTCAATGACCATGGTATTACTGTGCTTGATTGGCCAGCAAACTTGCCTGACCTGAACCCCATAGAGAATCTATGGGGCATTGCCAAGAGAAAGATGAGAGACATGAGACCAAACAATGCAGAAGAGCTGAAGGCCGCTATTGAAGCATCTTGGTCTTCCATAACACCTCAGCAGTGCCACAGGCTGATAGCATCCATGCCACGCCGCATTGAGGCAGTAATTAATGCAAAAGGGGCCCAAACCAAGTACTGAGTACATATGCATGATTATACTTTTCAGAGGGCCGACATTTCTGTATTTAAAATCCTTTTTTTATTGATTTCATGTAATATTCTAATTTTCTGAGATTCTGAATTTGGGGTTTTCATAAGCTGTAAGCCATAATCATCAAAATTATATCAAATAAAGGCTTGTAATATCTTACTTTGCTTGTAATGAGTCTATATAATATATTAGTTTCACCTTTTAAGTTGAATTACTGAAATGAATGAACTTTTGCACGATATTCTAATTTTTCGAGTTTCACCTGTATATATATATATATATATATATATATATATATATATATATATATATATATATATATATATATATATATATATATATATATATATATATATATATATTTTTCTTTTAATTTTTTTAGGGGTTCTCCATGAGAGAAAAAGCTCTTCCTGGAGGTTATCAAAGAAAGGGAAGGGACCCATGAGGCGTTCCCTTTCTTAGACTCGAAGATAAAATCTATCCCCTAATTTGGAGCGTTTGGGGGTCTCTTTTTCGCGTGGCCAGTCCAATCTGGCAACCGCACGAGTAACAACATCGAGCAATTCCTCCGTATATTTTCTTTATCGCGGACGGAAAGCTCGGAGGCGGGAAGAGAATTGCGATCCACCTCATGATCCGAAGAAGCGTCGGAACGCGCTTCGAGATCATGTGAAGGACCAGCTTGGTTTGGGGAGAGAGTGAGAGAAAGGGATCAACCCGTCTCTTGCTCCTCAGCCAAATCCATGCACGAGCCCCACGAACGATCTTTTCGTGAGTGCTGACTCCCGGAAGCAAGCGAGGCGAGCACGACGCACTCTGCCTGTTAAAGCAAATAGCAGTGCTCGCACCCGCCCTGCTGCAACGCGAGAGCAGCGTGCTCTTACCCGCAAACAAACAGCAAAAACTGATGTCTGCAGTCTTCAGCTATAGAGCGAGAAGAGAGGAAGGAACACGCACCGTTTGCTTTCAGTCATTCTCTCTTTTTTTTTTTTTTTTTTTTTAAATATATATATAATATTTTCTAAACAGAAGAGAAAAATAGAACAACATTCACTGCACACTGCCTAACTGATTCTATCTCCTAACAGAGGAAAGAAAGTTTTGACAGGGTGTGTGAAACACACAGAAACAGAATCGCTCTGAAAAAAGAGTTTCTGACGACACCTGGTGACGTATCCATTTATAGCCTGGCCTCAGGTGCATCTAATGATTACATCAACCGAGGCTATAAATTCCGGTCAATGTTCATTGACGTGTTCCACACATTATTTCAGCTCGGCTCACAGCGAAAGCTGTTCCCCCGTAGCGCATAGCAGCGCAACATCAAAGTGAAGCCTTTTGTAAAGGGAACAGGTATTTCAGGACAGTGTTCCAGCCACATGGGCGGAAAATTACATGCAGGAGAACCGTTAACGTATCCAAAAGTCACGAAGATCATACGATTCCGGTATTTTGTAAAGAATGGAACCGATTCTGAACAAGAACCGGTTCTCGGTTCCAAACCCAAATGGTGATAGAACAAGACTGGTCTAAGTAATTTGTGATTGAACCCTCAAACTTTTGATCCTTATAAACTACTATCACCCATTCCCCAAATAAAGTGGATGTTTTGTATATGCATTGTTGTCACATGAAAAATGACCATGCTTGCGAGAAATGATTGTTGAATTTAAACAGATGTTTCCAATGCCCTAAGGAGCCTGAGTCAAACAATGCTGATTATCCAAATGAGTAAAGTGAGATAAACTCTTTAATCATATATATATATATATATATATATATATACAAATGAAAACAATATGTGTGGGAATCAGTTGGCTTTTATTAATTTAGAATGTTTCTTTGGCATGATTCATAACTGATGATACTACAGACAGTGAGCATCATCAGTTTTTGCTCTCAACATTTTGTATTTTAATACTTTTTACAGCTTATCAAATACGTGCACCTGGTATACATCCACATGCTACATAATTTGAATGTATAAACTGCTATAAAGCAGTTCATAATCTGGTTTTGCTAATATGCTTCATGAGATTATGCAACCATAGGGAATTTAAATGTAGTTGAATCACACACAAGTTTATCATTCATTCAGTATAACACACCAACTATAAACACAAGATATTATAGCTGTTGTGATTTTGTTGCTCCAGCTGTTCAAATGTAGGTGACAATATATGCTTAGCCATTGGTTCTTTGACATTACAGACACAGACATTACTGCATAATGAAAAATACTGCATGCCGAAAAATTTACTCTTTACGTATAAGTAGCAGTTTTATAAATAAATGCATTTGGCAAAAACATCTGATAAGATAATCAAATGTGTTATGGTTTTGGCAATAAAAGCATATAATCAAATCAAATCAAATCACTTTATTGTCACACTACCATGTACACAAGTGCAACAGTAACAATATAAATAAATATACAAAGAGATGGACAAGTAGGGCCAATTAAACCAAATTTCACCTCCCCTTAATTGCTTGTCTTTTCAGAGGTATATGCCTGAACCTTTCAGAATAAAACATTTTCTATTTTTTGTTTTGGTAGTGTTTTTTAAAAAAAATTTTTTTACCAAATAACAACAACAAAAAATAAAAGTTAAATAAAAATATATCATAATTTACTCGCCTTCATGTTGTTCCAAACATGTATGCTATTCTTCTGTGGAAAAAAAAGAAGAAATAAAGAGATTTTAGGCAAAATTATTACATATTTGTCACCTATTTGAATGTGACGCCTTTCACATTCATTGCGTCTGTTTTCCATACTGTACAATGCAAGTAAATGGTGACTAAGGCTTTTAGTCCCTAATATTCTGCCTTACATCTCTTTTAGATTGGGAATAACATGATGATGAGTGAATAAGGACAGAATTTACATTTATGTTTGAATTATACATTGAAGTGTGATTTGTTACTGAAAATCTCAGCAAGGTTTTTACTTCCTGCATTTGCTAGTGTGACAGTCAATAAAAAATTAAATATATATATATATATATATATATATATATATATATATATATATATATATATATATATATATATATATTAAGCAATATCACACAAGCAAGAGTGTGATATGGCCCTACATCAGCACTGCTGTGATTCGGCCACAGGCACGAGGCCACAGGCTGAGTGCCGTAGGTAATCCCAATTTTTTTTCTTTGTATTGTTTGCAAAAAGTGAGAAGTCATGCCAAGACAAAAGGCAGTAACTTCCATATTATCAATATTTGGTTGCTGATCACCATTTACAAAATCATTATAATAACACCTGTATAAAATCTAGTGATCATTGCATTTATTTTGGATGACTTACAATTACTTATAGCCATGTACTTATTGCAATCCTGTGCTATGGTTGTATTCTGATGGCCTTTTTAATACATTAGACATGACACATATCTCCATAGCGGTAAAGAATATCTTTAATTGGTGTGCAGAAAAACTAACAGGTTGACTGCAGATGGGTGACACTGAATTATATGAATAAATACAAGATAAGCATTTTTCTAATGAGTAAAAATAATAATTTAATTAATAATGGAATGCAAAGATATAACAAATCATGTACAAATTTAAAATGCATGTAAAAGTACATGTAACTGTTAATTTAACAACTGTTAATTTCTTGTTGTTTCATGGTGTTCTTACTCATCAGCCTCCACAGCATTGCTCACAGGCAGTGAACACCAGAAAGCCCTCCTGTTTGGGGGCATAAAAGGACATAGATTTGGGCGGGCTCTGGTACTGGCAGTGGTGCTGTGACTGGAGTGAGGGGAAACTCCATAAGATCAACAAGGGTGGTGTCAGGTTTGCTGTATAACAGCTCATCGAAACCAAACGCCAGAAAACTAATATCATGAACTGTCCATGTCTTTCATTTGGGTGCTGGATCACAATCAATATTTTGAACTGATATAGTCAGCTTTTGTAACATTATAAATGTCTTTACTATCACTTTTGATCAATATAATGCATTCTTACTGACCCCAAACTTTTGAATGGTAGTTTATAATGTTATCAAAGCTTTCTTTTTCAGATAATGTGGTTATTTTGAACTTGTCTCGGGGGCGTTTACCATTTGCATTGATCGCCTCAGCACATTAGTGTATGAATAGCGTCATCTGCCCGTGGGTGTGATTGCAATATAGCTGAGCCGGGAGAAACTGTACATTGCGTATGTTCATACAGATTACATTGCAGGAAAATATTTGTTTTAAATTTTAATTGTTTTATTTAAAAGTAGTCATTTGAAGCTTTATTTAGACATATGTTTCATGTTTGTGTGATAAGTATTCGCGGAGTTTCAGTTTTTTGACGTGTTTCAGAAATATGCTTGCGAAGACAGAGACAACGCACCCTGTTTATTTTCTTTATTTTACAAAAGCTCAAGGTTTTGATTTTATTGTGAGTGTACACAAATAAAAGTAGACCCTTTATAGTTTCTAATGATGTCTTACACTTATCTGTATGCCCAAAAATGATGGAGTATTTTAAGTTGTTTCTGCTGTTATGAGGAAAAAATCCTGCAGGATGCACTGGCCCGTCCATCGACCCCAGAAGGTTAATGCTATAGTAAAAACACTCAACAATATTTGTTTACTAAACTTTTCAGGTGTCGTGTGTGTCAAATGGCTTCAATGATATATGTAAGACAGTACACGGGCTACACCGTAATTATATGCTGCAAACTTTAATGTAAAAACATAGGCAGACTACCGTATCTCCATGCCGGCACAGTAACTTCATTTTGACGCACGGCTAAACAAAGGCAGAGTACCATAACTCAATTTGAGCATTTCTAAACAAAGCCAAGAGTGGTAACTGGAGTTCTTTCGGGACGACATGCAGGCTTGAGTGAAGTTTGAGATGCCATTTATTTGTTAGATGTAAAATGGGAGGTGATGTCTCTCTCTTTGGCGTAGGCCCCGTCCAGCAGTCCAAGGTAGTTGTACCCGGAACCATCATGTCCTGCCGGAGATAGGAGGCAGGGGCGAGGTGCCTACCCCCCTGTGGGACAGGGCTCAAATGGTGGTGATGGGGAGGTGGAGGTTGCAGTGTTAGCACACTGAAACAGCAATGTGATAGATTGTGAGCGGACTTATAAAGCATTGGCTTACGTGCGATTGGCTATTAGTTACCCAGCTAATGATGTGATGATGTGCACCTGCTGGTCTTCCCGCTAGAACTACGCTCCACTTCCATTTACGGGGTTCTGCCTTGGTTTCTCCTGGGCTTTTGGAAGTTAATGTTAACACAACCCATTAATTTTGTCGAAAAAACAACGACATTGACTCAAGATACTTATCCACATGATAAAGGAGGTCTTGAAAGTCTCAAAAATATAAATAACTCATTTTTGACCCAAAAAAAAGTTACGACCTTTTGCCTTTGCACGGCAGTATTATTTCTTGTCTAATCTGGGGCCAGATATGGACCTCTCATATACCATTTCAATTTCCGGACATTCTATGTCATGTGTTTATAGCATTAAGAAGCTCAAACAAAAGTAACAAAAACATAACTTATTTTCAATAGATCATAAGTCTTAAAGGGTTAGTTCACCCAAAACTGAAAATTCTCTCATCAGTTACTCATGCACATGCCATCACAAATGTGTATAACTTTCTTTCTTCTGCAGAACTAAAATGAAGATTTTTCGAAAAGTATATCTCAGCTCAACTTTTGGTCCATACAATGCAAGTGAATGGGTGCCATAATTATGAAGCTCCAAAAATCATAAAAATCTGCATAAAATAAATCCATAATACTCCAGTGGTTAAATCAGTGTCTTCAGAAGTGATTTGATAGGTGTGTTTGAGACATAGATACATATCCTTTTTTACTATATATTCTCCTCCCTGCTCAGTCAATCTCCATTTTAAATTTCACATTCTTCTTCTTGTGTTTTTGGAGATTCACATTCTTCATGCATATCACCCCCTACTGGGCAGGGAGCAATATTTCTATGAAAAAAAGGACTTAAATATCGATCTGTTACCTGTAGGAGGTGGGAACCGGCTTGAAAATATAAAGAACATTTTTAATAAAGAACTTAAATGGACAGACACAAACACACACATATGATGGACAGCTGCCCGTAAACACTCTCTCTCTGTCGCACCACTATCCGCAGTCGGCCTTTATCCCTCTCGGAGGCTTGATTAGCCTGATAAGGGGCCAGGTGTGTAGAATCATGACCCGGCCCCGCCCTCCACCCTGTCACCCCCTTTAACTCCAAATCCAGATAAAAAACAGATTTTTCCACACCGTTCGGATTACACCAATTTGTGATGCTTCCATTTGGATTGTTCAGCGCCCCAGCCACATTTCAGCGCCTCATGAGCAAGATCCTCAGACTACATACGGGATATGCCACCAGATATCTGGACGAAATTATAATTTCTAGTAATTACTGGCAGTGGCATATGTAACATCTGAGGGCTGTCCTGAGAGTGCTGCGACAGGTGGGACTCATGGCCAACCCGAAGAAGAGTGCAATTGGGTGGGTGGAAGATAGGTATCTGGGGTTCCACTTGGATCACGGGAAGGTACGTCCACAGATTAATAAAACCACAGCGATTGCAGCCTGCCCAACGTCCAAGACAAAAAGGAAGTAAGGCAGTTTTGGGGCTGGCCGGCTACTACCGGAGGTTTGTGCCTAGTTATTCTGATGTCACCAGCCCGCTGACTGACCTTACTAAAAAGGGGACTCCCAATCCAGTACAGAGGACAGAGTCATGCCGACAGGCTTTCCTTAAGGTGAAGTCTGCACTTTGTGGGGGGCCATTTTACATGCTCCTGACTTCTCTGTCCTCTTTAATTTCCAAGCTGATGCATCTGACAAGGGGCTGGGGGTGGTGCTCTTGCAGGAGGATGGAGGGGAGGAATGGCCATACAGTACCATTGAGAAAGAGTGTCTTGTGATTAAGTAGACTGTCCTTACCCTCCGCTACTACCTGCTGGTGTGGGCCTTCACCCTCTGTTCTGATCACGCTTCTTTGCATTAGCTCCACCGAATTCAGGATACTAACGCATGGATCACCTGTTGGTATCTGGTTCTTCAGCCCTTTAAATTCGAGGTGATCCACAGAATGGGGGCATAGATGGTTGTCGCTGACTTCCTCTCAAGAAATGGAGGAGGAGTGGGGAGGCTGGATGTTGCGTGTAATGAAGTTTGTGTGTGTGTAATAAAGATGCACCTCAACTGTTCGCTGTCTCCTGACTCCTCCATTATCACAATGTGCTTTTTGGAGTGTAAAAATGTTGGCACCCATTAATTTGCATTACCTACAGAGTTGAAATATTCTTCTATGAATCTTAATTTGTGTTCTGCAGAAGATAAAAAGTCATATACATCTGGGATGGCATGAGGGTGAGTACATGATGAGAGATTTTATCCCTTTAACTATCTACATATTCCCTCAGTATATACACACAATTTACTGACCATTACAAACTATTCAATTCTTACAATAATTAAGTACCAAATCTGTCCAATTTAATGCATCATTATCTAAACTAGCATAATGTTCCAATTATATCACTTTCAACTGAACAGTGTTTTAAATATTACTCTAATTGCAACAGCTGGAAAAGGGCAACCCTTGCTGGAACAGACATTACTCACTATTAACAAATGCACTGGCTACAAATCAGAATTATAGTATGATGTCTAGGAGTTTGGGATTCTAAATAGCATGTTTACAAATGACTGCTTCAGGCATTAAAATCAACCAATCAGCTTAATTTCTGATTTGCAAAAAGAGGGTTTGTTTATTTGTGGCTGAAAGGGAGTGAAGCATATTCAGTTAATTGTCTTATTCAGAAAGTGAGAAAAATGTATATTTATAGTTGTCGTGGTTGATCTAAAATGTACTTGATAATCACATGAAATCCCCTCCCTTAAAGTTAGCTTCATTTGGCACATTAACCAGAGCTCCTTGTCTGACCTTTGTGCTTGAGTGTTGAGAGTGTCAGAGGTTTAGGTTGCTTGCTAAGTGAATACACAGATGGATAATAAATAAGATCTGCCTTTTTGGGGTTTACGTGAGTCACTTCACGTTAACACATATCCTCCCACCCTGGAATCCCCCTGGCTGTAAAATGCTGAAAAAAGAAAATAAAGGGGGAAAAAAGAATTAATTGTATTGAGAGTTTGGGGGAACTGTTCTGCAGGGATGAAGATTTATGTGGTAAGAAGGGAATGGTGTGTAACACAGCATGTTTATTGAGTTTCTTCTTGACCACTATATCCCATGAGGTCTCACTGCACCCACAAGAGTCCACACGACACATGAAAATGGCATGACAGGGAAGTGAGAGAGAAAAATTTCATTTCTTTCTACTCACAGAACAACAGGTAATTTTAGACTGAGAAAAGGAGCAGAATGGCATGAGCCACTGGTGGACTCAATTGTCCATGTTGAAAAAAGTTTGGTTAACATTATCCACCTGGATTAAATGCATAAAACGATGAATTTCAGTCATTTTGATTTTAAGGTTTCAATATTGTTCTGTGACTTCCCTCCTAAAATAACTGTTTTGGTCACTAGATGCAGTGTTTGGAATTTTAGTGAGTGCAGACTGATTTTAGCTAAATAATTTCAACCTACTGTTTCTGATTTCACTGTGAGAAATCGGAATGGTGACACAAAAAGACTGATATTGCTTTGGCTTTTTTGGGAACAATTTCCCTTGGTAGAGGAAAAATAGCCAAAATAACTGGCCATATTGTGTGTAAAATGTAAGTTCCTCGAAAATTACTTAATGTTCATAGAATGTTGTATAAAAGCAATATCACACTTTCAATCATGCTATTGTTCTGACTATCAATAAAACTGTGATTACCTGCAGTTATGGCCAAATTACAGCTTGTGTAATATTGCTTAATCAGCTATATTAAGTTGAAACTTATGTTGTTGTGGACATTCCACCACAAGATTTTTGTTATCTTGTGGACCCACGCATATTACAGCATTACACTGTGAGGACTGCCAGCCATATTTAGCAGCCTGAAGGGTCTGGCTCAGATCAAAGTTCACACACAATACACAAGGTATTCTTTAGCCCAAGGTCAATATAGGCACTGCCTGGTTTCAGGCCAGAGCATGGTGTAATCCACTGTGATTTTATGTACTCGTAAAAAATAGGAGATAGACCTTGTAGATTCTAAAGAAGTATTAAAAGAGAGGGTAAATAAAGGGAAGACATCTGTGTTGCTTTCCAGGGGAAAGATAAGCACAGCCCTGATTTTGAAAGATGTCAGAGCAGAGGAATAAATTAATTTCCAAATCCATGTGAGAAAACTTCTACTGGTAAAATAAACGAAGAAAGAAATAAAGCCAAAAAGTTGCCAAGTCAAACACAACTTTAAGTTACTTCAAGTTATCTGCAGACGAGAAACAGAGAGGAGCGAGAGAGGGAGAGATCACTTTAGGCAAAATGTAATGTGAACTGTGTTTCAACAGTGATGTTCATGTCAGTAGGAGTGAAAGCCCCAGAGAGACTTTGTCTGGACATGGAGAGTTATGGCCCATGTCAATGAATGCATGCTTTTGGCATTTATTTTTGCATGGTAAAATGTATAGCTCAGGGTCTTTCTCCCCTATCATTGTTTCTCTCTAGTCTGTCTCTTGGAGGAAGCTGGGGGAAAATATTTTCCAGGGACAACTGAACAAAACCTATTTGTCTTTGCAAAGACAATGCACCCAGTCTCTTTGCATATCTTGTTAGCAAGAATGTTTTGTTTATTTGTCCTTTTTGCTGTGTCAGTCGGTGTATTGTTCAGTGATATACAAAGCTTGATGAAACTATTTTCAAAGGCAGAGGGAAAAAATACACTAATTGTCCAAGTTTTGTCCGCAACGTAAGTTTCTCATTATTAACTTCTTGTTTGTAGAATTGTAAACACCTTACCTCTGGGCTTAGGCTTATGTGTTTACATACAACAGCACTCCGTTATCGCTTGTATTAATACTACACTACTAAAGCTAGGAAATATCTTTAAATGGATTTGAATGAACAACTTCAGCATTAAGGCTCATCACAGCTGACAAAACAGACTGATTAATTACACAACCCAAGGTGCTCATCTCTTACCAGACATTCCACATTGGAGAGGACGTGCTGTTTAAAATGGTGGAGGATATTGAAAAGACTCTCTATAGTGAAAGACCCCCACTTGGATGGCTACTTTTCCACTAAGAAAGCTGATCTTCATAAAGCTGACAGCATATCTGCTAGGGAGTGACAACAGGTGATCGCGCACACTCTATCTCTCTCTCTATCTCTCTCTCGTGTGCATGTCTGAGTGGGTGAGGAGCATTGTGAGTGTGGTGACTTTAACCGTCTGGGGTCAACGGAAGCGCCGGCACGTCCTGCTGGATATTTTCGTCATTACAGCAGAATCAACTTAAAATATTCCGTCATTTTTGGGTATACAGATAAGTTTAAGACATCATTAGAGACTATAAAGGGTCTACTTTTATTTGTGTAAATAAAATCTTGTGCTTTTGTAAAATAAAGGAAATAAAAAGGGTGAGCTTTCAGCAGTCTCTGTCTCCACACGCATATTTCAGAAACACATCACAAAAATTAACTGAAACTCTGCGAATACTTATCACACAAACATGAAACATATGTCTAAAGAAAGCTTAAAATGTCTACTTTTAAATAAAACTATTCCAATTTAAAACAAATATTCTCCTGCAATGCAATCTGTTTGAAACAAAGCGATGTACAGTTTTTACTGGTCTATCTAATTATCTGTGATGTGATCCCACCCACCAGCAGAGCCATTCATACGCTAATGTGCTGAGACGATCAATGCAAATGTACACGCCCCAGACTGTGAGGTTGTAAACACATTTCATACATTTCTGCGCATTTGCAATGATACACAGGTGAGAAAGCTCCAGGATATTATGGAAGATTTAACATTTTCCTCAGAAGAAGAGTGGGACTCGTTTGTATTTTGAAGAGAGATTTGATCCAGCAGAGGATACAATTTCAGACGAGTAAGTCAATTAGTTTTCATTAGTTGACATGCTATTTTATATATACATGTACATGTAAATTGTATGCTGTATGATATAAATATGATATGTAATATGATATAAAAATAATATGAATGTTTAGATTATATTTTATCTAGTGTTTAAAATGCCTCATTATCATCAACAAAGCTTTTGCTTGCAAATATGTGTTCAGGTTAAAAGGAGTAAAATACACTTAAAATATGCCCATATTAGAAAATCACCATCTTATGATTTCTGAAGGATCATGTGACACTGAAAACTGCAGTAATGATACTGAAAATTCAGATTTGATCACAAATTGCATTTTACAATATATTTAAATTGAAAACTGTTCTTTTAAATTGCAAAGAGTTCAGAATAGCAATGTTGTTTCTGTATTTTGGATCAAATAAATCTAGTCTTGGTTGATCTGGATGTGAACTTTAAATATGACAATTTCAGCTATATCATTTATGCAACAAATCATTTGGTTACGCATGTAACCTCCTGTAACACAGTTGAAGGATGGGCAAGGAGGAGGCGAGAACCGGCTTGTCAACATAAATTATATTTTAATGAGAAACTTAAACTCAAAAACACATAAACAAACACACATGACGGACATGTCCGTAATTCTCTCTCTCTCGAACAATCGTCACCGGCCGCCTTTATCCCTCGCGCGCCTCATCAGGCTGATTGGGGACCGGGCGCGCGATATTCCGACCGGCCCCGCCCCCCTCCGCTCCACACTCCTCCCGGCGTTATCTCAGGCCGGGGTGCCACCGGCATGACGTACACCCCCCCTATCCCTGGGGCGGGGTGTATCTTGCGTCCCGCGTGGTCATCCCCGCCTTCCTCGCCCTGGGAGGAGACAGGAGGGGAAGACAACAACAACAAAACAAAATAGGTGCGGGAAAAGGCCAACACGGTGCGACAGGGAGAGAGAGAGGAGAGAGAGAAAAAGCTCACTCACCGGTTCTCTGATGTACCGTCGCGTGGTCCTCGAACACTCCTCCACACTCAGGCGGACGACAGCCGCTCCAACACCGGGCGAACCGGAGTGAAACCGCCGACCCCCAGCGGGTAGAACGCGCCTCCGCTTTTCTGGCGGCAAATGGGGACACTCCTCCGCCCCTGGCAGCGGCTCTACCGCTCCGGGAGGTCGGAGAGTTTCTTCCCTCCTCCCCTCGCGGACGGCGGTCTTCCCTCGACCCCTCCGCGTCTCTGGGGACGGCAGGGCACTCCTCCGCCCCCGGCAGCGGCTCCCTCGCTCCAGGCGGTCGGGGTATCCAGTCCCCATTTGCCCCGCGGACGACGGCCGTACCCCGCATCCGGGCGGTCGGGCTACTCCGTCACCCGGCAGATGGCAGCGGCGCTCCCTGGGTGGACGGCAGTGTCGAGGACTCTGCGACGGGCATCCCTCCTCCTTCCCGGGTTTCAGCACCAATGTAACACAGTTGAAGGATGGGCAAGGAGGAGGCGAGAACCGGCTTGTCAACATAAATTATATTTTAATGAGAAACTTAAACTCAAAAACACATAAACAAACACACATGACGGACATGTCCGTAATCTCTCTCTCTCGAACAATCGTCACCGGCCGCCTTTATCCCTCGCGCGCCTCATCAGGCTGATTGGGGACCGGGCGCGCGATATTCCGACCGGCCCCGCCCCCCTCCGCTCCACACCTCCGTTCCCCGAGGGAGGGAATGACACGTTGTGTCGGAGAAGCGACACTAGGGGTCTCCCTTGAGCGCCGATATTCACCTCTGACCTATTGAAAAGGGCCAATGAGAGTTGGCAGTCAGTATTTACATACCCCGCCCCCGCATATGGGTATTTAAGCGGGGCAAATACGGAAGTTTAGTCAGGATTTTTCTGAGGAGCCGGAAATGGTCCGGCCACAACAGTGGCTCGGTTCAGCGACATGGCGGAGGAAAGACACAACGTGTCATTCCCTCCCTCGGGGAACGGAGGTTACATACGTAACCAAACGTTCCCCCTCTGTCGCTCTCTCCACGTTGTGTCGGAGAAGCGACACTAGGGGACCCATTCCAATCTTGCCATGTGCTGAACCGTGTACGTGAACCGCCGATACAGAGGCAGGCATGGATTTCATCCAGTGCCGCGCATCATCTGTACCTGGCTGCACGTACCCTTCCCCAATGCCCCATAAGAACATCGGAATCCTTCTAGTTATCCTAGGGGGGGGAACAAGGCGATGTTTGCCAACATGGGAACGGGCCAGCCTGGCTGGGCCTCTTTTCCCTCTATGTTTCTCGCATAGAGCAAGCACGGCCGGGGCCCTTACACGCATATAGGGAAGGGGGTCTTACCCAGACCCTGCGGAGACCACACCTGCCCTTTTTCTCGAGGAGGAAAAGTGGTAGACACGTCACACGGCCGTCTTAGGGCTCGTGTGGAAAGTATGGTGCGGTGGTAGATCCAGACTCGAAAGGGGGGAGTTGCTACAGCACGGCGACCGGGGCAGCTGTAACTGCCTAAGGGAGACACGGGGGTCCGCTCATACGGGGACAGAACCGTGGAATTACACACAGGGGGAGTCCGAGCAGGAGGCCTTACCTGTGGAGCACCTATACCAGTACAGGGTAGCCATCAGGATACCCGCAGTGGCTTGGGTCGGCGAGTTCCTCCTCTGAACCTCGGACCCGGAGGGCTGGGGAGGAATCGACCAGGGTCCCGACTCGGAGTGGGGCGCCCTGGGAAGAAGGCGCACTACTTTACCTTGACGTCAGGAAAAGGGCGCTGGGCGCAAGCGATCCACCCGGCCGGTCGGTCTACGTGTTACCGAGTTCTACGGGCTTGGACCTGACAAAACACGAGACGCAACCGACTCAACGTGGAGGTTGTAAAACCTCGCGAAGGTGTTGGGTGTTGCCCAACCCGCGGCTCTACGGATGTCTGCTAGGGAGGTGCCCTTGGCCAGTGCCCACGAGGACGCAACACCCCTTGTTGAGTGAGCTCGGACCCGCAAGGGTAGGGGCACGGCCTGGGTGTGATAAGCCAGCGTGATGGCGTCGACAACCCAGTGGGCGAGCCTCTGTTTGGAGACAGCATTCCCTTTCTGCCGTCCCCCAAAGCAGACAAAGAGCTGCTCAGAGCGTCTGGTGCTCTGTGTGCGGTCCAGGTAAATGCGCAGGGCGCGCACTGGACAGCGCACTGGACATAGCAATGAAAGGGCTGGGTCTGCCTCCTCCCGGGGCAGAGCTTGCAGGTTCACTACCTGATCTCGGAAGGGTGTGGTAGGAACCTTGGGCACATAGCCCGGTCGCGGTCTTAGGATCACAGACGTATCTGCCGGACCGAACTCCAGGCAAGTGTCGCTGACAGGGAACGCTTGCAGGTCCCCGACCCTCTTGATAGAGGCGAGCGCAATCAGCAGGGCCATATTAAGAGAGAGGGCCCTGAGTCCAATTGATTCAAGTGGCTCGAAGGGAGGTCTCTGGAGTCCTGCCAAGACTACAGAGAGATCCCAGGAGGGAACTAGTCCTGGCCGGGAGGGATTCAACCTCTGGGCGCCTCTCAGGAACCTGAGGATCAGGTCGTGCTTACCCAAAGACTTGCCGTCTACAGGATCGTGGTGGGCGGCAATGGCGGCAACATACACCTTGAGGGTGGACGGGGACAGCCTCCTGTCCAGCCTCTCCTGTAGGAACAGGAGCACTGACTTGATCGCGCATCTCTGCATGTCTTCAGTTCGGGAAGAACACCAATCTGCGAACAAGTGCCACTTTAGGGCGTAAAGGTGCCTGGTAGAGGGGGCTCTGGCTTGGTTGATTGTATTCACAACGGTCGCCGGAGAGCCGGCTATCTCTTCCGCATCCCGTCCAGGGACCAGACGTGGAGGTTTCAGAGGTTTGGGCGCGGGTGCCAGAGTGTGCCCCGTCCCTGAGAGAGGAGGTCCTTTCTCAGGGGAATTCACCAGGGAGGAGCTGTCGCGAGAAGTCTGAGTTCCGAGAACCAAGTCCGAGTGGGCCAGTAGGGGGCAACTAACGTGACTTGCTCCTCGTCCTCCCTGACCTTGCACAGCACCGGTGCAAGAAGGCTCACTGGGGGAAATGCGTACTTGCGCAGCCCCGAGGGCCAGCTGCGTGCCAGCGCGTCTGTCCCGAGGGGAGCCTCTGTTAGGGCGTACCAGAGCAGGCAGTGGGAGGTTTCCTGGGAGGCCAACAGGTCTACCTGGGCCTTGCCAAACCGTTCCCAAATCAGCTGGACCGACTGGGGGTGAAGCCTCCACTCCCCGCCAGGCAGGCGTTGTCGTGATAGCGCATTCGCTACGACGTTGAGTTTGCCGGGGATGTGACTGGCACGCAGCGACTTGAGTCGCTGCTGGCTCCATAGGAGGAGACGGCGGGCGAGTTGTGACATGTGGCGGGAGCGTACGCCGCCTTGGCGATTTATGTACGCCACCACCGTGGTGCTGTCCGATCTCACGAGGACATGTTTGTCCCGAACTAACGGGAGGAACTTTCTGAGAGCAAGAAGGACGGTCAGCAACTCCAGGCAGTTGATGTGCCAACGCAGCGGGGCCCCTTTCCAATGGCCCGCTGCTGCGTGCCCGCTGCACACGGCACCCCACCTGGACCGGGAGGCGTCGGTTGTGACCAGAACGTGTCGGGACACCTGCTGCAGGGGCACTCCTGCCCGTAAAAAGCAGAGGTCTGTCCAGGGTCGGAGTGTTTTGAGGCAGGCGGGGGTGATCCTTACCCCATGCGTGCCGTGGTGCCATGCTTGTTTTGGGACTCGAGTCTGGAGCCAGTGCTGGAGTGGTCTCATATGCATCAACCCCAGCGGCGCGACTGCCGCGGAGGACGCCATATGCCCCAGGAGCCTCTGGAAAAGTTTTAGAGGGACCACTGTGCCTGGCTTGAAGGAAGCGAGGCAGTCCAGCACCGACTGAGCACGCTCGCTCGTGAGACGTGCTGTCATTGAGACTGAGTCTAACTCCAACCCGAGAAAAGAGATGCTCTGAACCGGAGTGAGCTTGCTCTTTTCCCAGTTGACCTGAAGCCCCAAACGGCTGAGGTGCCAGAGCACACCTCTGTGTGTGCATAGTAACTCTCGAGAGTGTGCTAGGATGAGCCAGTCGTCGAGGTAGTTGAGAATGCGGATGCCGGCTACTCGTAGCGGGGCAAGGGCCGCCTCTGCGACCTTCGTGAAGACGCGAGGGGACAGAGACAGGCCGAAGGGGAGGACTTTGTACTGAAACGCCTGGCCATCGAACGCGAACTGTAAGAAGGGTCGGTGTCGTGGCAGAATTGAGATGTGGAAGTACGCGTCCTTCAGGTCTACCACTGCGAACCAATCTAGATGCTGAATGCCAGTCAGAATATTTCTCTGCGTGAGCAATTTTGAACGGGAGTTTTAACAAGGCCCAATTGAAAACTCGCAGGTCCAGGATTGGTCGTAAGCTGCCGCCTTTCTTGGGTACAATGAAAGGCGGCAGTAGAAAGAGCTGTAGAAACCCTTCCTCATTTCGGTTGGAGGGATGGGCTCCACTGCGCTCTTGGCTAAGAAGGTCACGATTTCTGTGCGCAGGGAACTGGCATGCTCGCTGTGTACTGCGGAAAAGCGGATGCCCCTGAAGGGGGGCAGGAGCCGGGCAAACTGAATTGTGTAACCGAGTGGAATGGTCTGGTGCAGCCAGCGTGATGCGTTGGGAAGCGAAAGCCACGCTTCCCAGCTCTGCGCTAGGGGCACCAAAGGGACGAGTATTTTGGACGTACCCGGCGGGGCCTCGCAGCGGGGCGGAACAGGTAGTGCAGCGTCGGGCGGCTTCGTTGCGGCCTGAGGTTGAGGTGCTGAGAATAGACTCAAAGCACTTACCTTGCTCCGCGCACCTGGCAGGGGGCAGTTCGTGACTGAGGAGGAGGTCTGATGCTGGCGTCCTCTGGACTCGTCTGAACCGGCCGGCCGGGGGACAGTCGTGGGCAGGCGGAAGGCGGGATTGCTGCGTCCGGTGTACCGGGACTGTCGTAATCTGAAAGCAGATTGCCTCGAGAACGGCATTTGTGGGCCAGGTGACCCAGAGGCAAAGGAAATAGCTATTTTATTGAGAATGTGGGTACCACAGCCCCCGTCAGGGGGTGTGGCAAATGAAAAAACAAAGGATTCTCCTCCCGGCCCTCCACCGGGGGACGGAGCGTTCTTACCACCTCCGGAGCGAACGTTTTTGGCTCTGGGTCGGCTGTCTCAGGAACGCTTGGGAGCCTTTCGGGTCCTAGAGGGGGTTCGTGAGACAGGGGGCGTGCGCCGCCTGCGGGGTGCTCGATGCTGGGGCTGAGAGCTGGGCCCGGGTTGAGGCGGAGCAGGAGCTGGTTTCTTCGCAGGGGGACGCCCTCGGCAGGCAGACGGGTGGGGCCCGTAGCGGCAGGTCTGCGGCGGGGCATGATGTGACTGATGGCCTCCGTCTGCTTCTTCACCGCGGAGAACTGTTGGGCGAATTCCTCGATGGTGTCGCCGAAAAGGCCAATCTGGGAGACAGGTGCGTCCGGGAAGCGGTTCTTATCAGCCTCACGCATCTCGACCAGGTTGAGCCAAAGATGGCGTTCCAGGACCACTAGGGTGGCCATCGTCTGTCCGAGTGTCTGTGCTGTGGCCTTCGTTGCTGTCAGGGCGAGGTCGGTCGCTGAGCGCAGTTCCTGCAGCACATCAGGATCAGGTCCACCCCCGTGCATGTTTCTGAGAGCTTTGGCCTGGTGGACTTGCAGGAGGGCCATCGCATGCAGGGCGGAGGCAGCGCGTCCAGCTGCACTGTAGGCCTTCGCGTTGAGTGAGGATGTTGTCCTACAGGGCTTGGATGGGAGTACGGGGCGACCACGCCAGGAGGTAGGGCTACCGGGGCATAGATGGTACGCAACTGCCCTATCGACCTGGGGAATCGCGCCGTATCTGTGGCGCTCTCCGCCATCGAGGGTGGAGAGAGTGGAGCGGGTTGCACCTAGACGAGCGGAGAGCGGGACTCTCCACGTAGACGTCAGCTCATCATGCACCTCTGGGAAAAACAGGACCGGGGGATGCGAGGCCACGAACGGCGTGCTGTCCCCAGGAACCAATCATCCAACCGCGAAGGCTGTGGGGAGGACGGAGGGTTCCAGTCCAACCCCACGCTCGCGGCGGCCCGGGAAAGCATGTCGGACATCTGAGCGTCGGCCTCAGCCTGGGCCTGCTGGCCCGAAGGCGGCAGTCCAGGGGAGTCCTCGGCATCAGACACCGCACTCTCCGATGCAGCGGTGAGCTCATCAGCTTCGGACTCGGGAGGATAGACGGCCAGGCCGTGAGGCGAGCCGCTATCGCCGCGAGCTTGGACGGGGACCAGCGAGCGTGTCGGGGAACGGGAGGTTCGCAGGGGCTACCCGGCGAAACCGCACTCGCTGCCACCCCCAAATCGCCCCCAGCGCCAACCGCATCGTCCTCAATCCCGTGGGAAGAAGGAGCAATGCGGGGTGCAGCTGGGGTGGCTTGCCTTCTATTGAAAGCAAGCCGCGACCGCAACGTGGTCATGGTCATGTTCTCGCAGTGAGAACATGAACCATCCACAAACGCCGCCTCGGTGTGATCGCGGCCCAAACACGCAAGACAGCGCCTGTGGCCGTCTGAAGCAGAGAGGCTTTGTAAGGTATGGCGGAGGATCAGTGGCCTTAACAGATTCACGAACAAACAAGAACTTACTGTTAAAAACTCCCCTAATTACTGAAATAGCGCCAACCAGTCTCCACAAGCACAATAAATGTATTGACAAAGAGACAATGAACTATTGACAGAGAACCGCATGTGACGTCCGCATGCTCACCACGTGCTTATCGTGTGGACAGGAAGGGGGAAACTTTGAACGTAAAAATGTGTGTGTGTTTTTCAGTTAAACACAGACCTGCATATTGCTAATGAAATACGTGTAATCCCTGTGTGCTATGTATTTTGGTGTAGATCAAAATTAGTAGAATTGTTTAGTAGTGTAGGAGAACTCATTATATTTAATAAGAGGCTTTATATTTAATAAGCCTGAGTGTAAGAATGTTAAACCCACTTTTAAAGGTACCAAATATACCTTTCTTGGTATCAAATTAAACCTTACGATTTGTCCGAGCTGAATTCGAATATAAGATCTCTGTAGAATGATATTACGCGATGTTTTACTATCTTTTGAGTCATTCAGCCCAAAATCTCTTACTGTCATAAACATGCAAATGAGCTTTGACAAAGGAACTCTCTCATGCCCAGAGTAAGGGAGACTTTTACGACCTCCAAAGGAATGTTCAGAGAAGTGCTGACCCTCACTTCATTCTCTTACTGAGAAAGAGAAATGAACCCTGTTAATCCTATATATATATATTCTATATATCCATGTGATAAATATTGACATGTATCTAATGTGCCATCTCACATTTTCCCTTAAATGTGCTTGATCTATGTTTTCTTGCAAACTAATGGGTTAATGTTTCAGACTTTGCATACTATGGTTAACCAAAATCATATGTGTGGCATATTTGGTCTCTATAACTTGGTATTCTGAAGATTGAAATGACTGTGTACATGATATGTCGATAACAACAACATATTAGTATTACAAGTATGTTTCCTATTTTCTTTCTTGCACATGCAATGGGCAATTTTACAACAAAGAGCAATAAACCAAATTCCCGCCTAGAACTCAAACCCTTCTTATTGGTCGAGCCAATGAGAGGTGGGACCTGTTTCCTGAGGGTATAAAATTGCTGCGCCCACTTCCTCTCTCTCTCTCTCTCTCTCTCTCGCTCTCTCCTCTCTCTTGTCGCTTATCTCTTGCTTTCTGGTTCTCTGAGCCTTGTGCTCTCTCACTCTCTCGCTGAATGATGCCAAACTAGAAGGCCCCAAGGACTCCCAAGCGTGCGCCAGGCTACGTACGGCCTTGTCTTTCCATTCACCAAAGATATCAAGACAACATCATCAAAGATCAACTGGAGCCTCAACAAATTGCATCAGGACAGTTTAATTCAAATGGGACATGCAAGTATCAAACTTAGTCTCATTATTTGATACATTAAGTATCCTTACCCCTTTCTAAAAAGGGCGTGTCAGAACTAATATGATGGTTTGCTCAGGCTGTTGATCTGCTGAACTTCAAACAATGCTATAACTTCTTGCCTTCCTGTATTCTGTTTCAGCCCTCTTTCCCTTGGTAAACTGTATGAATGTATGTATATGTATGTTAGAGTAGTTTAAATGTTTAGTCTAGTTAATAAAGTCTTGTTCATGTCACATGTAAAGTTGTCTGTGTCTCAAGCTCATATCTAAAGTCACTAATCATAGATTTTGACTACTTGCTCTTAATACTTAGTAAGAAAGACATTTCCCTTGCCCCGGAAATGTACATTTCTATTAATTAATTAATTAATAACCAATATTGAGTGTTCACGGGATGAACCGAGTATTTGGTTGTAATGTTAATGTAGCTACATCAAGTTAACCCGATTAACTGATCCAAATATTCATAATTGATTATAACAAGTTATGATTGATTATTAATATTTCATAGAGCTGATTCGCTACCTAATGGTGGAAGAATATAGAGCTGATTCGCTACAGCTTCTACCGCATCCAGGAACGACACAGGGGCGGAAGGGCATCTTGAAAAAGACGCGTCCTGCAAAAGGACGTTCAACACCGCTGTGTTTGCTCTTTTAGAGAAATTTGCTCTTTTAGGGAAATTTGCTCTTTTAATACACAGTGTGTGTGTGTCTGCACTGTCGAAGCGCTCAGGGGCAACAATGCACGCCGTGCAAAGTAGGAGAAAGCCGCTGTTGTGCGCCGTCAAATCCAACAGCAGGCAGATCGTCAGAGAAACGGGAACGTTCAGGCTTCTGTATTCTCGCAGCAGACTGCAAACAGACCATCGGCTCCGAAGAAATTTTCTGACTAAACTTCCGTATTTGCCCCGCTTAAATACCCGTATGCGGGGGCGGGGTATGCAAATACTGACTGCCAACTCTCATTAGCCCTTTTCAATAGGTCAGAGGTGAATATCGGCGCTCAAGAGAGACCCCTAGTGTCGCTTCTCCAACACAACGTGGAGAGAGCGACAGAGGGGGAACAGAATATTAAATGTTTTGGGTGTGGTGAAACTGGACATCTCATTTGTGCCTGTCCACAAAGACAGGAAACAAATGCATTACCTCTGTAAGAGAGGCAGAAAATGCAGGTGTATTCATGGAGAATGTTCCAGCCTCTGCTGGAATGTAATCACTGATGAGGTAGATATGAATGAAAATGCTAGTGTAGTCACTAGTGACATTGAACAGTGCACTGTTGAAACTACTGACACCACTGTGGGGTTGCATTCATGTAATCACTGCTGAGGCACATATGGATGAAAGTGTTAATGTAGTTGAGCAGTGCACTGTTCAAACTAATGACATCACAGAAAGCAAAACTAGCTTAATTGCTGAAGGGGAAGTTGATGTAGAAAAGATGGCAGATGATGAAGTTTTTTAAACACCTCAGAAGAGAAGATTAAAGCAGGGACACACAGTTAGACAGGTTAAGAAAGGGGAGTTTTCAGAGTTAAGTCAGACTGACACAGAAAGTGAAAGCGATGTGTCTGAATTAGGGTTGCAGCGGTATACCGGTTTCGGGCTTATCTACGGTATTGAGAAAAAAATGCAACCGGATGGATAATCTTACATGCGCGTGCACATCTTCTTTCTTCCTTGTCTACCTGACTCGTCAACTTGCGTCTCACACACACACACACACACACACACACACACACACACACACACACACACACACACACACACACACACACACACACACACACAAATGCAGCAGAGAAAATGTCAGAGAGAAGCGAGGCGAGGGGGTCTGACATGAGTGTGTGTGTTGTGTGAGTTAAAGCAGTGTTTCTCAACTGGTTTATTCGGACTGGGTCACGGACAGAAGGGAAAGAACAATGCCATGATTCTCCCATTGAAGATATTTCGGTGGCCGCCCAAGTGATCTACTATTTAGCAATGCCGAGGCAGACTTAATGATAATCTCGCAAACAGCTAAAGCAGACATGGGCAACATACGGCCCGCGGTCCGGATCAGGCCCTCCACATGGATTAATGTGGCCTGTGGCTCATTTATCGTAAAATATTTTTTTTTTTATTGGATATTTCAGTTAACTTGCATTGGGACATCACGTGTCTCTACAAGCATTTAACATGCTCAGGGTTCCCAGATAAGAGGCGCAAAACCCCCAGTTTGACATTTATACTTGCACAAATTGGAAATATTCCACCTAATGTTTTGCTTATTTTGTGCAATCTGGCAACCATGCAGGTCTCGCTTTCTCCTTTGAACAAATTTAGCAATCTGTAGTGCAATATTCTGCTCAAGGAAAAATGTTATACGGCTACTCTGTGTCCATTCTTGAGTCAGCTTGTGATGTTTGGTGCTACTTTGCAGCTAAACATTCTCAGTGATTAAATTAAATATAAAAGTAGTTCTCGGCATCATTGACATGCAAGCAAAAGCAAGCTAGAGATAAATATGAATAAGTATTTTTTATTTGGGCAATTGAGAAATGTTGAAGTCCCTTCGCACCTGTATGTTAATCTAACTCATTTATCATAGTCATGCAGTCTGTGTTATTCAGTTGTGTGCTGAAAGTCAAACATTGACATCAACAAAAATAATGTCACTTGATGCATGTCCTTGTACTGGAAAACCATGAATACAACTATGCAACATAAAAGGAAATGCAACCCAATATAGATTAAATACAGGTTATGTTTAATCTATGGCAGGTCGCCACTTGATGTCCAATGTAAAATCTGTCCTGAAGCAAAATCAGTTGAGAACTGGTTCAAAACCAGCACTGAGTTAAAGGTACAGACAGGAGCCGTCTACAGTATATGTTAATTATTAATAATCATAGGACATTACTTTAAAAGCTCACACAGCTGATGTTATTTTTCATTTAGTAGTTAATTTAACATGTAAACTAACATGCTTTAGTTATATAACATGTTGTAGTTACATTTTTATCATGTTTATAATTCGATTTATTATTATAATTCTGTTAGCTATTTTATTTTCAAAAGGGAGACTTTTTTACACATACTTCAATAAAATAAATGGTTTCAAGTTTCAATTATAATAAAGTTTTGCTCAAAAATAAATAAATAAATAAATAACCCTTCTGTTTTCATTGATAATATAAATTGTGTAATACCGTATTCCGTGATACTGTGAAACTGTGATATTTGCTGAGACGGTTATCATACCGTGAAAATCTCATAACGTTGCAACCCTAGTCTGAATGCAGTTTCTCAAACAGTTCGAACTCTATGAAGCCCTCTGGTAGAGTGTATGGAGTAGACGATATTAAGTTCTGAAAAGAACAAAGAATGCACGCAAATTTCAAGTTGATGAATATTTTTCAGATGTGAAACAGTTTGTGGAGAAAGCGAGGCTTTTCAAGACTGAAGGACACTTCACTGATCAGGAAGGCTATTGGCTAAAGAAGATCTTTGCAAAGATAAATGCCCTTTCCTGAGTTTACCTGAATTGAGCAATCATTACTTATTACTTATCAGAATTCTAAGCAGCATTATGGGAGAAGTACGTGTAGCATCCAAAAAATCTTCAGGATCACAATCTTTCAGTGCATTAGGCTACATACTTCGTCTAAAAAGAGCATCCTGTCAGCATTGTTAGTTGGGGCGTAAACACACATAAAAATGAAAATCCGATTCTCATAATGTGCTCTGACTTTTAAAAATCATCTTTCTACAATCTCCTCAACTTGATTAGAAACAGGTAAAAATCAAAATCGCGACCCCACCACTAGTTGAGGAGTTGTGACTTAACACAGATAACCCATCAAATTCTCTGAACCAGTCGGCTTCAACTACAGCATCATTATGTGTTTCTTGAGCAAACAGTACATCTAAATTCCTGTTTCATTAACTCAAATAATTGAGCTCTTATAATGTAACTCACATGCCCTCTCGTAGAAGGCTAACTAAAATTATACAATTGAACTGGTTGATGTGTGGAGAAATCTTCATGGAGATCAGTGGCAGAGTCATGCTTTTGACAATACGTTTTCCTTTGCAAGGTTAAATAGATGTTATTGTTTAAGACACCAATCCAGTTTGGTTAGGAAATGTTGCATAGTCCCGGTTACTTTCTCTGATCACAGTATGTTACAATGTGCTCTCTCGCTTAATTTAATAAAAGCAAAAAGTACATACTGGCATTTTAATAATATCCTGTTATGTGATAAGAATTTTAGAGAGGTTTTTAAGATTGTTTGGAAAAATCTAAGGGTGAGGAAAAAAGTTTTCAATTGTTGAGGCAATAGTGGGATTGCGCAAACATTTCAATTGCCAGTTTTGCCAGCAATATTCCAGTAATGCCACAAGAGACAAAACAAACAGAATGAAGTCACTGGAAAAAGATATACTTAGTCTCCAGGAGCAGTTTGGGGGAGATCAAAACCTGCATGTGTTGGAGGCTTTCAGAGTTAAGAAAAAAATCTGTCTGACTTACTAGAGACAAAGGCTCAAGGTGCTCTAGTAAGACCCCGCTTTAAAAATATTGAATTTATGGATGCACCGTCTAAATTCATATTTAATTTAGAGAAGAAGAATGGTCAGGAATTGATTTTTTTGGTCAGAATTAAGGGAAGGCCTACTGGAGGTATTTAATGAAAGCACAAAGGAGTGTCTATTGCCTTTGAGCTGTCTAAGGGCTGTGCTAACATTGTTACCAAAAAGGAGACTTAAACAACATAAATAATTGTAGACCATTCTCCTTATTATGCCCTAACTATAATATCATTTCAAAGGCTGTGCCTTGTCTGGAATGCTATATGCACTAGCATTAGAGCCCATGTTAAGCAAACTGAGATCAAAATTAAGTGGGTTGAGCTTTTTAAATGGTGAAACTATTTTTAACTTTCAGCTTATACTGATGATGTTGTGGTTTTAATAAATGGACAAAGTGACATTGAAAAGTTATTAGAGACCTTAAATGAGTTTAGAACGTTTACTCTCACTAAAGTAAACTGGTTAAAAAGTGAAGCTCTGTTAATAGGAAGGTGGGCAAATGGAGAGCCATGTCTTTCAGATAATTTATGATGGATCAGAGGGGGGTTTTAATATCTTGGGGTGTTTAGGAGATGAGCTGTTTGTTCAAAAGATTTTTGAGGAAAGTGTTGTAAACTTGCTAAATTGAGTTTTATATATCCAAAGCTATCGTACAGAGAACAGGTTTTGGTGATAAATAATTTGGTAGCGTCCTCACATTGGCATCGCCTAGTCTGCATAGATCCACCTGTTAAAACTCTGCAAAAGATCCAGGCTATTCTGAATAACTTTTTCTGGGATGAGATGTACTGGGTTCCTCAAAGTCTACTGTATTTACCCAAAGATGAAGGAGGACATGGATTTGTTAATATTCAGAGCAGAACGACAGCTTTCCACATCCGATACATCCAAAGATTTCTGAGAGGACCATTGGATTCAAACTTCAGGGCGACAACCTCCATAATTTTTGGCTTTTTTAGGAGCCCCTGATTTTTGGTTGATTTTATATATATATATATATATATATATATATATATATATATATATATTAGGGCTGTTGATTTAACGCGTTAATTCAGTGCGATTAATTTGACAAGAAATAACGCGTTAAAATAATTAACGCATTTAATCGAATGCCCTGGACCATAATAAGGAAGATTCCTGACAAATGCAAGCTTGTAGTACCGCCTGTTTACTCCACAGTGCAGAAAGTGAAATTTCAGCTGTATGAGCAACGCACAGTTTATACAGTGAATAAAACAACATTCAGCAGACACACAACACAAACATGCATTACGTTCTTGTGTTAAAAACACTTGAGTATTAAACTACATTTTACTTGACACAGTGACCTAAACATTTTATGTTTATGACGCAACACACCCGAGACGCTACAAAAGCATGTCTGACGCAGGTGTAAATTGACGGCTCTTTAACAAGCCCTCATAATAAATCTCCAACTGATTGACAAATTCACTTGTGTAATGGATTGCTGTGAACTGTATGCCAATGATTGACTTATGATCAATAATATGGTAGTAAACAATACGTTGTATTGTAAAGCCACTTTTGTATTGTCTTATCATTGATGAACTCTTCTGCCACAAGAATGTAATGCATTTTAATTATCTTAGTATTTTTTATTATATATATATATATATAATGTTTTAATATTTAAGGATAACTATGTATAATTATATATTGATATTAATATGTATAATCTTTATATATTGCATTATTGTTATATGAGGGGCTTTCTCAGCAAATATTTATATATAAAATTAATCGTGATTAATTAATCAGGACACAATGTAATTAATTTGATTAAACATTTTAATCGATTGACAATTTGATTTAACAATTTAAAATTAACGCAATTAATCGCAATGCCCCGGACCATAGTAAGGACGTTTACTGAGAAATGCAAGCTTGTAGTACCAACTGTTTACTCCAGATGGTAAGTGAAACTTCAGCTGTATGGCAACATATTTATACAGTGAACAAAACAACCCTTCAGCAGGCAGCACAACACAAACATGCATTATGTTCTTCAGTTCAAAACACTTATATATTATTATTATTATTATTATTATTATTATTGTCCTCCATTTGTATGAGTCCTGTACCATGATGGTCGCTGAAAGAACTCAGGGTTTTAGGATTGGTTTCAGGTTGACAAATTCAAACCAATCCAATCAGGTTTAATTGGGACCATGATGTCAACTCTGGCTTTGATCCTGACTTTAAGATTAGATTACGCGCTCATGCACATGAATGAGTGGCGTTTGAAGCAATTACTATTTAAATAAAATATAACATGCCATCTGCTGAAAATCTACATTTAGATTCTTAAATAAATAATTTATCACGAAGAGTCGATTTTGTGTATTTCTTAAATTGTATTTGTAAAGTGTGCTTTAAGAGACATGGGGGAGTGACTTGATAGCATCAGAGATGGCATTTTACACACAACTGATTGGTTCAGTATCTATTAGTGATCTATAATCCAAAATGAAACCTGCTATGGAGCAGGTTAGCCATGTAGCCTAAGTTGCTATGGCGATGAACATTGCTAAAATCTTTTATGGTACTTAAAATCTGGGGTTAAGGCAAACTAAACTAAAACTTACCAAGCTAGCCACCAAAACTATCTTCATGATTAAGGACTGATCTTCTTATGGCCTTCCTAAAGTTCAACTTCAAAACTGTATTTCCCTCAGAGCTCTAGTGCACCCACACATTCATACAACACAAATTTCAACACAAAAATCCTAAAGCCATCATTCCTCCTTTAGCTGTGCTTTTATGAGCCATCACTGGCCTCGCCAGATCACCCAAGCTCTTCATTTATTTTAACTCTCTCAGTGTCGCCTTCCCTTCACCTACTGTACACTCCCTCTGTGTTATTATCCTTCATTCCATTACTGCAGGTGTCATGGGTATGACAAATGAACAGCATGTCATACATCAGAGGATAAAAAAGAAGGGGACAGCAAGGCTAATACAGTATATCAGGTTAATCAGAGCGGGACCATCTTGCTCCACTAACTAAGACGTGTTCTTGTGGCTGAAGATTATTTTGTTCAGGGCCCTTTCGTTCCCCACAGGCAACAGAAATAAGCCAACTAACATTCATCTTCAGCTGAGCAAACTCTGGATAGGACTGTAACTGGGTCCTGACATTTGTGTTCTATTGTTAGTGGTTTATTGTTAGAAGGCCTTACACTCTTTAAAATAGGTTCCAAAAAAGGCTTTTGCAGCCTAATGCAACATGAGAATCTTTTTAAGCTTCTTTGGGAAACCATCTACAAACAATTCAGGAGGTTCAAAGAAACCAGGAGGGCTTTTCTCTGTAAAATGGTAGATACAACCCCAATTTCAGAAAAAGTTGGGACAGCATGCAAAAATGCTAATAAAGATAAAAATGAGTGATTTGTAAATTATATTCACCATTTTCTATATTGAAAGCATTTTTTCATTTTTTTTTTTTTTATGTACAGTCATTTCAAATCAGCTGATTGCAACATTATCCAAAAAAGTTGGGACAATTGAGTGTTTTCCACTATTTGTTCCAATAACACTTATTAAGCATTTGAGCACTGAATACACAAGTTAGTTAAGTTTAGAAAGTGGAATTTTCCCACATTCATCCACTATGCAGGTCTTCAGCTGCACAATTATACGGGGTCTTCGTTGCCGTATGGTTTGCTCCATAATGTGCCACACATTCTCAGTTGGAGACAGGTCAGGACTGCAGGCAGGCCAATCTAGCACTCTCTGCTCACACAGCCATGCACTTGTAATCCGGGCAGTATGTGGTTTGAAGTTGTCCTGCTGGAAAATGCGGGGACATTCCTGGAAACGATGGTGCTGGTTTACTAAGATTATCCCAAGCCCATTTGCATGAAATCCATTACAGATCAATGCCATTTGTTTAGACAGAGATGTCTGAGGTATCAGAGATCACACACATTCAGAAGCTGTTTTCGTCTTGCCCTGTACACACCGAGATTTGACCAGATTCCTTGAATCTTTTAACTATATGGTGCACTGTAGAGGGTGAAATGCCCAAAATCATTCCAATTTGACTTTGGGAATATTGTTCTCAAAGTGCTGGATTATTTGCTGAAGCATCTCTTCGCAAATTGACAAGTCTTGAAAGATCCTTGCTCTTTAAGGATCAGGCTGTTTTTGGAAGCTCGAGTACTATGACACAATTGCCTCACCTGTTTAACATCTCCCATTTCACATCGCCTTGTTATTTCAACTTGTCAAATTAATATTAGTCTTAAATTTCCCTTGTCCCAACTTTTTTGGTGTATTGCAATCAACTGATTTGAAATTGAAGTACATTTTCCAAAAAACAATGAAATTAACAAAATGTGTTGTTGTACTGATTTCAATATAGCAAAGGCTGAATATAATTTACAAATCACTTATTTTTGTTTTTATTAGCATTTTTCATACTGTCCCCACTTTTTTTTAATTGGGGTTGTACCTAGAACCAATAAGCTGATCTTAAAACATATATTAATCTCCAAAAAGCATACCTAACTCATGAACCCTATAAATTGAAAAAGGTTCTTGATAAGAAGAACCTATGGTGTTGAATGTACAACTTGTACTTATGACTACTTAATACAAAAGTGCATGCTTTCTGAAGGCTATTACTAATAGCAGGGCTCAAATAGGCCCACGACCCAAGGCCAGTGTGCAAGTTTTGTGCTAGTTCCCAGAACTGCCACTTGCCCTCTTTGACCAATGGTACTTTTTCATAAAATCTTATATTTGTTGATCTTGTAGATTTAGTATTTGTATTTTTTTTTGCCTCGCAAACTGAAACATTTGGATTTCTGTGATATATGGAACACTGTTGCTGCAAATTCTGCAAAATCTTAACTTAATCACAAAGAAAGTATTACATTGCTTGCTAACATGGATTGCTATGGTAGAAAAAAAAAAGCAATTTTTTGTAAAGAAAACTTACCATTAAAGAAAAATAATGATATTATTTCTGGCATAAAATGTATCTGTTTTTTTGTTTGTTTTTTTAGTGGGGAACCACTAAACCACTGGTCTGATCAGGCCAGCAGAAAAAAAAAGTCTGTTTAAGTCACAGAGAAGGCATTGATGTGTTGTGAGAGGAGGTGGTCTGGAGGCTGTCAGATGCAAATCTCTACCACAGTGTGACATTACAATGTGAAGAAAATAGAGAATGTGTCATTTTTGCTTCTATGTTTCAACAAAAGCTTTTTTTGCAGTGAGAAGAAAGTTGATTTTTGAAACTTACAGAATTGTTTTATAATGCAGTGGCCTCTTATATGTCAAAAGATCATGACCCCTTTAACCCTCTGGGGTCTGAGGGTGTTTTGGGCCCTGGAGAAGTTTTGACATGCCTTTTTTAAGTTGCTTAAAAACACATTAATGGCTAAAGTCTGATAACACTGTATTCAGCACAAACTGGGCTAAAATATTATGTGAGCAACATGTGTGTACATGTTTGTATTTTTAAGAAAATAAAGTTTATGCATGGTTTTTGAAAATGTAATTTATTGAAATAAGGCCATATAACACATACTAAACATTTGTCCACAAGCCTTTTGAGAACTGTAATTTAACTTTTGTAAGACACTTTTAGTGTTAGAAAGGTCATATGCAAGGAGGCGTGAACTATAATGAATATTGATTGTAATTCACACCTGAGGAGACAAAAGACCCCTCCCCTTGGTCTATCAATGAGGAATGTGACAGAAAGAGAATGAATGTGAGGAGGCTTAATGATCAAAATCAAGTTTTAAGTTAAAAGTAATCTGACTATACATGTCCTTTACATAAAGACTTTACTTAATTTTAGACCTACACTACCGTTTAAAAGAAGTCTCTTCTGCTCACCAAGTCTGCATTTATTTGAATCAAAATACAGTAAAAACAGTGATATTTTGATATTTTTTTTTTACAATTTAAAAGAACAGTTTTCAATTTGAATATATTGTAAAATAAATTTGCGATCAAAGCTGAATTTTCAGCAACATTACTGCAGTTTTCAGTGTCACATGATCCTTCAGAAATTATTATAAGATATTAGATATAATATGGGCATATTTAAAGTGCATTTTACTCATTTAACCTGAAAACATATTTGCAAGCACAAGCTTTGTTGACTTTGATAATGATGCACCATAAACACTTGTTAAAATATAATCTAAACATTCATATTATTTTTATATCATATTACATATCATATTTATATCATACAGCATACAATTTAAATACATGCTTTATCCGAAACAGCATTTAAATGTAACTAAAACTTGCTTATTAGGACATATTTCAAATTTCAATACTCTGAATCCTGACTGGCAAGTCTGCTTAACAGTCCCACAAGTAAAATATGTACATGTTTATATAAAATAGCATGTCAACTAATGAAAACTAAATGACTTACTCATCCGAAATTGTATCTTCGTCTGGATCAAGTTTCTCTCTTCAAATTACAAACGTTCATCGGAGTCCCGCTCTTCTTCTGAGGAAAAGTTCCAGGAGTTTTCTCACTTGTGTATCATGCTGTCTTTCAAATGCGCAGAAAAGTGAATGACTTTTGTAACACGTTCAGTATTTGTAAACATAACCTGTTTAGTATGATAAATGAAATAAATGGTTACCGAAACACAGTTCAGAAAGTATTTTCCTTGTGTTGTCACTTGTCTTTTTTTTATAAAGTCTGATCCTTCCAGGAAAGAAATATTGAAGTTAAAAAACAAATTTAAGCAGAGTTAGTCACGTGACAGAAGAAAGAATTACTACCTGGGTAGTTTTAAACTCAATTTCACTCCAAGTATCCGAAATATATGGTGTGTGTGCTATTCTCTTATCTGTTTGAGGTACTGAGCTCACTCCAGAGGAATACGTGTTGTGACATCAACTAGACACTGTTGGCTCGCTGTTCACTCGTCCATGATGAACTCAAAGAGTACACATCAACAGGAAACAAGAAGGAAAAAAAAAAACAACCTGCATAATGCAGAGAACTTGTCACTCATTCACATTCACTTCATCTGAATTGACAACAGATATAAATCACATGAAATTTCAGATCTTTCGCTTTACTTTCTTCAACTGCATATTACTCATTAACTTGCTTTACAAAGAAAATCCTGGGAGAATATACTAAACAGAGCAATGTCTGACATAGTATTATTGTATGACTCAAACACTACTGAATGTCATACATACATATTCATCAAATCACATACTCTGATTCTTTTACAACACTATATCCCCAGGGTTAATTAACAATATCAAACTATCATCAAATGACTCTGTTTACACGAACCAATGCACATTAATTCACACTAAAATTAAAAGTAGTACACTATTAGCAAAACCTTACACCCAAGAAGCAAAACATCAGCCCATATTTGCACAACTATAAGCACATTGTCAACCTCACACTTGTTGCAAAACTCTACACACAGTGATTTGCAAAACACTGAACACACTTAACATACATTACACACAAAAATTTATCATGAAGTCACTTCCTTGCAATACCAAAGCACTGACTGTCAAATTACCGCACCGTCCAACCAATTGGTTCAACACAGTCATCAGGTGTGCAAACACTTGTTTGCTTAATTGTAGACACACCAATCAGGTGTATAAGCACTATAAAATGCAGCAGGTGAGTTCATCGGTCTTCAAGCACAATGGAAAGAGTCAGAGAAAGAGTAAGACGAGGAGGAGAATGAGGAGAACGAGGAGGAGGACAAGGAGGAGGAGGAAGGCGAGGAAGAGGAATCAACAGAGGAAGAGGAAGAGATGGAGGCCATGCTGGAAGTAGCGGTAGAGGTAGAGGAAGAGGAAGACAAGAAGGTGCTCAAAGAGGACCGAATCTGAGAAATGAGATCCGCGCAACACTGGTTGACCACGTTGTCAACCACGGCTTGAAGCTGAGGGAGGCTGGACTGCGAGTACAGCCAAATCTAAGCCGATACACAGTGGCAAGTGTGATAAGAACATTTCGACTGGAAAATAGGTATTGTAAAAATGTCATCAAATCAAAAACATCTGCACGGTTTCAGTAACTGCTTACATTATTCTATGCACTATCAGCACTTCTGTTACCTTTTCCTGTGAAATTACTGTACTATTGTATACTGTTTTGTTTTTTCTACATAGGATTGAGGGTCAGCAACGACAAGGGGGAAGGCCTCCTATGTTCACAGAATAGCAAGAGAGGGAGAGAGTAAACATGGTTTTGGCCAACAATGCTATAACACTCAATCAGCTCCAAGCTAACATTGTCAATAACCACACCAGTTTCAACGATATCCATCAGGTCTCAACATCAACACTGGCACGCATCCTAAAAAAAAAAAACATATTCAAATGAAGCAAATTTATCGAGTGCCTTTCGAGCGCAATTCCAAAAGGGTGAAACGACTGCGGCATGATTATGCAGAGGTATGTGTTCACTTTAGCAGTGTGATCTTGCATACTGTCTCATAATCTTTTACTGTACTGTAATATGTATACTAGATCTACACTGAACTACACAATTTTGCCTGACACTGTTCTTCAGAGAGTTTTACGAATGGATGGAGCGTAGATCCAGCATGAGTTCATTTACGTAGATGAGGCTGGGTTCAACCTGACGAGAACACTAAGGAGGGGAAGAAACATCATTGGCCACAGGGCTATAGTCAATGTCCCAGGGCAACGTGGGGGTAATATAACACTCTGTGCAGCCATTACACAGAATGGGGTCCTCCAACGCCATGCCCATATGGGCCCTTACAACACAGCACTCATACTTACATTCTTGGACCAATTTCACAACATAACAGCAGCAAATCAAATCGATCATATGCAATTCCACTGCTCTGCTCTGGTTCAGAAATGGTTTCAGCAACATCCACATTTCACCGTCCTATATCTTCCACCATACTCTCCATTCCTCAACCCTATAGAAGAGTTTTTCTCGGCATGGCGGTGGAAGGTATATGATCTCATTCTCCAGGCTCAGGTACCCCTCATCCAAGCCATGGAGGAGGCCTGTGACCAGATGGAGGTAGCAGCAATGCAAGGATGGATTCATCATTCAAGACGTTTCTTTCCAAGGTGTCTTGCTAATGACAACATTGCCTGCAATGTTGATGAAATTCTCTGGCCAGATCCAGCTAGGCGAAGAGACAATGTCTAGGTTTTTTTTTTTTTAACAGTAAACTTCCAGTACAATACGTAAAGTGAAATCTTGTTACAGTATTATGAATCTCCATGTCAACATTTTGGGCGTGTTGAGAAATAAATGAGTTTCTTCAGTGTGTAACATTGGTCTTGTGTAGTGTTTGGTGAATTTACATCATATTTGTACTTTGTTGATGGTAGCTCTACTCTAATCATAGGGAAGTAGAAGTGCTAAAAGTGTTTTAGGTTTATCACAGCAGAGTGTTACTCGTGCAAACAGAGTATAGTAATGTGAAACGTGTGTGTTTCATATTGGAACAAAGTGTGGTGTTTAAACAGAAGTGTATAGTTTTTACAAGAGTGTTTAATTATGCAAAGGATCTGTAGTGTTTTGCTAATTGGGTGTGTGGTTGTGCTAATTGTGTGTAGTGTTTTGAAAACAGGGGCCCTGTTTTGAAAATCATGCTTAAGCAATCCAAAAAAACTGTAGTTCAAGAGAATAGTAGTTACTAACTTTTTCCTTCAAATTAAGAGTCTGTTAACTACCTAAATTTAAAGGGGTTACACTTTGTTTTTAAGGCACAGTCGGGGGTGTTTACCATTTGATTTGATCGTCTCAGCACATTAGCGTCTAAATGGCGCACTCTGCTGGTGGGTGTGATCACATTAGAGATAATTAGCTGAGCCAGTAAAAACTGTACATCGCTTTGCTTCATACAGATTACATTGCAGGAGAATATGTTTTGAATTTAAATTGTTTTATATAAAAGTAGACATTTTAAGCTTTCTTTAGACATATGTTTCATGTTTGTGATAAGTATTCGCAGAGTTTCTGTTCATTTTTGTGACGTGTTTCAGATATATGCTTGCGAACCTAGAGACTGCTGACATCTCACCCTTTTTATTTTCTTTATTTTACAAAAGCACAAGGTTTTGTTGTTATTGTGAGTGTACACAAATAAAAGTAGAGACTTTATAGTCTCTAATGATGTTTTACACTTATCTGTATGCCCCAAAATGATGGAGAATTTTATGTTGTTTCTGCTGTAATGACGCAGGAGCGTCCGTCGACCCCAGAAGGTTAATACAATAAAATGAATGCATGATGTAATGAGTTAACATTTTTATGATTAAAACATTGTAAGATTTGCATAATTTCACAATTTTGGATTGTATAAAGTTTGTGTAAAACCTGATGGTCCATGTTATCCCAGCATGATTCGATATTGTCCCACAGAGCATCATGAGTGCTTCAATAAAAGCAAGGAAATTTGACCTAAATCTTAAGGAATTAACACTGTTACTGTAGTAGCCCTGAAATAGTGCAGAATCTTAAATAAGTCTTCATTTTACAAAAGTAGCTTATTTTTTCTAAATCCTAAAACTTCATTAATTACCAGGTTTAAATATTTTCAGTATAATATCAGAATTTTGGACCTCATAATACATCTGAAATATGAGAGAATATCTTCCTTGAAATGCAAGATGATATTTTTTATTTTATTTTATTTTTTTTTTTGTCTTGTTTGAGAAAATGGGACATGCTGTACTGCACTGTTCCCTGTGGGGAAAGTCAAGACTCAGCCTACCTAGTTTCTTTGCCTATGGGAGCAAGTTTCACATTTATAGCATTTGTCAGTGGACAAAGTGGCTCCACAGGCAAGAGCTCCTTTTCTTAATGATGTGACCATATGCTGATCCTCCCTGTAATTTAACTCTCTAGGTGAAGTCCAGAGGTCACTCATTATGAAGTCTTTCAACATCCATAAATCTCACTACCCCACCCCCAAAGTGTTTAACCCCTCATCAGGGATTTGGTCCCTCCAGACTGTTCTAAATCTTTTATTTATATAACTGAATTTGGAAAAAGTTCCTTTGAACTGGACACTTCAGGACACATTTGTGTTGATGCAGCAAAGCCAGTAAGGGGAGCACCCTCCACAAAACTCTGAGCACTCCCTGTATACAGCATAATACTATCATCTGAATATCAGCTTTAAATAATGAGGCAACAATTGCACCCAATCATTGTTATGGGCAGATAGCAAGCAATGCCTCGTGTCCTTGAGTTATCACCCTAATCCTTATGTAATCACACACTGAGTCTCGTAACACTTTGTCTGTTTCCTTGTTTCAGGAGAGAAGAAAAGTCCCACAGAATTTGAGTGTTGTTGGTATTTTTGAGTTTACTTAAAATGTTTTCTATTTAACTAAAGTAACTTCGAGAGACACAGTGGGATTAATTAAAAACTTTTTTTTTCAAATTTATTTTGATGCCTGTCCTATCCTGAATCCTACTTTCATCCAAATAAAAAGGGCATGCTTATGCTTTGCTCTGTCTTAAAATGCACAGGGGAAAAAAGACATATGGATTATTGGGATCAAGGTATTTTAAGGTCACTGCAAACAAAGCACATAAATCTGTGCTCAGCTCCCAAGTGCCCAGGTCCCCAGTGAGTTGGTTTGTTCTCTTTAACCAGCAGAGGGCAATATGGGCATTTCATTTTGTGTATTATGATCTGCTGAGAGGCAAAGTGCTGCTCTTTTTGATCAGATGTGTCTTCATCAGCACTTTGAGCTAGATGTTTCTAGCACTTCTCAAGCTCAGCTAAGCGGTTCATCAACTCTGTTTTTTTCTTCAGTAAGTAGTTTGAAATGTTTGCTTCTCTTTTAACTGGTAAACAAACAAACAAACAAACAAACAAACAAACAAACAGCATCTTAGAGCACAGCAGTTTCTTTAGAGGCCTAAAATTCAAATATTTATCCAGATACAGATATTGTACTATATAAACAATAACGTTTCTCTGTCCGGGCAACAGTAATATCATCACAGAAAGTATCAAAGTCTCTCTTACTGACTCTTGTACTGTAGGAGGAAGAGGAGGAGCAATTGAGGTCATCTGTGGGTTCACTGAGAACTGCAACTCTCCGGTTTTAAATGATTAATGCCTTGTTCACACTAATACGTTTTAGTTTGAAAATGCATCTTTTTCTCGCCGTCCACACTGAGACTGCGTTTTTGTCTGTGAAAACTGAGCTTATTGAAAACGCACTCCAAAGTGGATACATAGTGTTGTACTGTGGACTGTGAAAACAGATATATCAGAAAATTATGATGTATTTGTTGTCCTGTGACGCAGTCATGTTATTTATCCAACCAAAACAATCAAGATGGCGGCCCGTGTTATAGCGGTGCTGTTGAACTTGATACTTTGATAGCTTTGTTAAAAAATAAATGCTACTTTGTACAACCATCACATTGCGTTCTTTCAAAGGCGAAGGGAAGTTTACTCAGAATTAGTGTCTGGCGACCGACCGAACATGAGGACAATTGCGTTTTAGACCGTACATGCAATGGGGATTTGAAAAGTACGCAGTACATGATTTGAGTGTGCGCAGTAACGTGATTTAAGCATTAAGTTTTCATACATTTCAGTGTGGATGAGCAACTTTTGGAAAATGCTTGAAAAAGCTAGCTTTCAAATGTATAATGTAGACGTAGTCTAAGAATACTAAAAGAACGAAGGGGTAGAGAGACAAGAAAGAAAGAAAAAAGGGTCAGATTTAGATGGCACACACAGTCCTGTCACAAAGATAGTTAGAAATTTGTACAAAGTACAAATAGTAAAAACAGTGATTGTTTTAAGGTTTTCTATACATTCCCCCTGACTACCATTGTCCCCAACTACAGCCTTTAGTTGAGCAAATGTTGCTATACTGGGCTTTTCGGAAATGTTTTACTATCATAGAGTTCACACTTTCAGAGAAATCAACTTTTAAATTGCTTACTTATAGATGTCTCTGTGTTTTAAGCTGTGATAAAATAAAGTATTTTAAAGCTTGATGTGAAATTTGTTCAATGTTAAAATACTTATTCCTATCCCAGTTTAATTTACAGAGACAACAACAAGTAAACCATTTGAAGGTTGATTTTCCTGAAAAGTGAAAAAACTGTGGTGGTATCATTGTTCTGTTCGTTAGATCATCCCAACAGCCAGACACATCAATATTGGCTCAAACAATGTAAGGGAGCATAAGTGGTTCATGGGAGAAAGCCCTATTCATTTAAATTGCAATTGGACCCATAGTTGGGCGATGAATCGTACCACTTCTGTGGATGCCCACTCACCCATCACTTCACCATTACATTGGGGTAAGTTTCAGTTTCCTCCTTAGCTTGTAATATGGACACCTCTAAGATCAGCTTTGAGTTGTCATTGTCACTTCGGGATGTGCCCAGGAGCCACCTATCGCCCACGGGCCATTTAGTAATGTAAACAGCATCCACAGAGCCCCTATTTGTCCACAAACCCACTAGTCTTCATGTGTCCACAAACTCACTTCCTGTGTCCCTCTTACCCAATATTCTTCCTCACAGTCATCTTCTTGTCCGCAAACTCACTTCCTGTGTCCCCCTTACCCACTATTTTTCCTCATAGTCTTCCTACCGACCACATAACCACTATTTATCTCCTTACCCACTAAATACCACTTTGGCATGCCTTTGTCCCCTGTGTGCCCCCCGATGCCATACTTCCCCCTAATTTGTTCCTGGCAGCACCCAGGCATCCCACATGCACCGGATAAGTGTTTTTTTTTTTATTTCCTCATGGGGCACACGCTGTGCCTGCCCAGAATCCTTTAAAAGTGTTATCTGATGTTCAACCAAAGCTTCACTGAAATTGTTAGCCCTCTCTGTATGTCTTCAAGAGTTCCACGAGGGGTCACTCTGTGAAATTTTCTTCTCTGGGACCTCTGAGGATGCTGCCAGGGTGCATCTCATGAGCAATTTATTCCATTAATTTCTATAGATGTTTCGTAGACACCCCTCAGAAAGCTCGAAATGACTCCACAGTGTGCAATTTTCACTAGGTCACAGGAAGTGCCCATGTGCAATCTATTTCAAGGCCGCCAAATAGGTGGTATGGGGACGGTATTTTTTTATGCAAAATCAAAATTTTCAAGACTTGTGGGTTATGTAAACTTGTTCAATGAGAAGCACTAGAGCCATGCATGTGGTTTAATCCCAAAACTCATGCTAATAACAAAAAATGTTCTGATGAATGTACTGGTGCTTTTAAGCCTCTCAGGCAGTCTGTCTCATAGGCTACTATAACAGGCAGAGAGATCTATTGAAAATAATGAAAATATTTATTTTTCATTTGAGGCCTTAATCCTCTTATTATGTCGATAAGAGGCATTCTATTTGTCTCCGTGTGAAATTTGGGCTCCATAGGATCTTATAGAGCGATGCTAGAGTGCATCTCACGTACAATTTAAACCATTCATATTCACTAGCGGCTTGGTGGATGCCACTCAGAAAGCTCCAAATGACTCCAATTTGAAATATGTAGCCTCTCAGGGGCCCCTTAGTAAGTGTACAAACTTTGAAGCCTGAATGACTTGTGAATGAAAAGTGATTTCATTCAAGAGAAGTTATTTTTTCTATTAATATATTTCTTAAATTTATACAGTACTTTCCAATCAATGAGGGACACAGATTTTTTAGATTTTGTTTCTGAGGGCCCATTGATAAAGCATTCAAAGTCCTCAGTTCTTAGCACCAAATTTAAAGCTGTCCATGAAACACCTTTAGAATTGTATTGGTTTAATGGGCAAGTGGGACATCTAGAAAAGGTGGTTCCGAAGGCCACGTGACCTTGAAATGTGAGTTCCTTGAATGCCAGGCCCCCCCCAAATCGGGGCCCCAAATTTGGGGTCCCTAGAACCTTCCTGAGTGTAGATCCCAACCCCAACCCTAACCCTAGTTGTCTTTAATCATTCAAGAGCCTTTGTCAAGCTACAAGTGCAAGAGGCCTGAGTCAGAGAATCTTGCTTGAAATCAAAGTATTTTTATTTTTCTAGAGCCTCATTTTTAGGGATATCAGGCTACCACCATGTGAAATTTGGGGGCCACAGGACCTTTCTAGAAAAGTCCCACCAACAATTTATAAGTGGTTGGTGGACGGTCCTCAGAAAGTTCCAAATGCCCCTAAATTGACATATGCATCTCATTAGGGTGCTCTTAGACCATCTCCAGAGTTTCGTGATCCTTTGACCTTTGTTACATTTAATTGACTGGATTAGGGATGTCGTCCACAGACCCTTTATGAAAATGCATTGGTCTAGCTATTGCAATCTATTGCAAGGCTGCCAAATAGGTGATCCATGTACAGTAATTTTTGGCTAATTATACATTTTTAAAAGTTGTAAGTTACATAAATGCATTTATAGGCGTGCCCTGAGTGTTATACATAAGGTTTTATTGGTAATATGACATGCAAATGGCAATAAAAACCATAATCATGATTGCCCACAGACTGCCTATTTTCTGCACTTTCAAACCTGTGTTTTTGCTTAGTCTTGCAGGAAGTGCCCACGTACAACTTATTTTAATGGTGGCAAATACATGGTTCATGGACAGTCATTTTTTACCTAATTAAGTGTTTAATGAGTTTAAAGTTACAAAATGAATTTTTAGGAGTGTCCTGATTTCCATACATGAGGTTTGGTTGTTATTATTTAATATACATGCTAATAAAGTCATTTGTTGTGGCAATACTTTCTCAAAAAAATTCTAAGTCCAAAAGTAAGGTCCCATCTGCAACTTATTTAATGGATGCAAATATATGGTTTGTGGACAGTTCTTTTTTAAGCATATTACACACAATTATGAGTTATAAATTGCATAGATATGTTACATTTTGTATGTTGAATCATGAACAGGTGGTTTTATGAAAATTATCACATACAAATACTAATAATTGTCCTAAAACAAGATTTTCCACAGTTCACCTATTTGTCGCCCATAAAATAGATTGAATCTGGGATGATCCCATTTTCAAATTGTGACAAGATCCATTATCAATTTATGAATTAAAAATGATATTTGGGTGACTATATGACTCCCTTTGAACAACATACACCCTTCAAAACCTCAAAATTTGACTGTCCATGAACCACCTAAAATATTGAATGGGATAAATTGTATATGGACTGCATATCTCACCTCCGGGAAGACTTACAATGCTGAAACTTATACTCCTGTGCTCATCAAGTTTTTTTTCTGCTTGAAATGTATGACTTTCTCCAATCGTTTTGAATTTGGTCTAGTTGAAGCAGTCTTGCCCTTTCTTACAGTTTTTCTCGATTGTTTACACACATTTTCTGAAAGAATGCCTCATATTCTCAGAACTTTACACACAAATCAAAAAACACACACACAATGTGCAAAACCCCTCAATTCTCCTGCAAAATGAAACTTTACATTCAAAACAATGTTATTTCTTCTCAAAATGGTATTTTGTTTTCAAATGACACACAAACCATCATATGAATAGACATTTATAAGAACCAGTTGAACAGTGATGTGCTCAATGTAAAACACTATGATGAATGGAAAACACTTCTTCTCCATTCATCATAATGACTTAGGCCTTTTTTTTGTTCAGTGTTACACTTACTACAGACAGTACATACATGAGTGTGTTGTAAAATATTTGAGAATATTGTTTTTATACTCAGAACACACAAATACACTGTAACAAATATATTTTATTTTTCCCACAAAAACAATGTACACAGTGTACATCCCATTCCCAACCAACACAATGTTGCACATACACTACATACAAAACAACAGAAGAATTTACTGTACACAGTTACAGTAAAAAAAAAAACTAAAAAAAACTATGCTGCATCCTCTCTTCTGTTGCGGTCTGGCCACAGCACCTCATCCACATCACAAGCAATGTTTTCCCTGGCCAAGCAGCGGGGGAAATATCGTCTATCATGGCGATTCCAGCCATGAAATGCATCAGCTGCTATATCTCCACATGCGTCCTCCATAGCTTGGAGAAGAGGTATACGCGTTTGTGGATTTCGGTCATACACTTTCCATCTCCAGGCAGAAAAAATAGGATTGCGGAATGGAGAATATGGAGGGAGATAAACAACTAAAAAGCGTGGGTGGGCAGTGAACCAGTTACGAACCAGAGCAGCCCTGTGGAAACTTACGTTGTCCCAAATGACAACGTACCTGAGCTGCTCTGGGCCATCTACCTGATCTGGTGGAATGAGTGTGTTGTGTAGGGTGTCCAGGAATGTGATCAGATGGGCGGTGTTGTAGGGGCCAAGGGTAGCATGGTGATGGATGACGCCGTGGTGGGTAATCGCTGCACACATTGTGATGTTCCCTCCGCGCTGGCCAGGGACTTCAACAATGGCACGCTGGCCGATGATATTCCTTCGCCTCTTTCGTCTTTCTGTGAGTTTGAACCCAACCTCATCAATGAAGATGAACTGGTGCTCCACTGCAGCCACCTCTAGCTCAAGGACTCTCTGAAACACTCATGACAATATCAGAAATAGACATGAGTGGTCACTATTGTGAAACACAATCATTATGATTACAATATTGAAATATGTATAATTTACTGTATACAGTGTTGAGAGTATGCAACAATTGTGGGACTCACTTGCACATAGTTATATCGCAATTCTTTGACTCTTTCTGAATTGCGTTCAAATGGCACCCTGTAGACCTGCTTCATCCTGAGATGATTTCTGCACAAGACACAGTCCAGTGTTGATATGTTTACCCTATCAATATTTTGAAATATGTAATTGTTTTCTATTATTTTTCTTTGTATTTGCTGTAATGTTATGGCGTTGTTTTCTAGGATCACGTTTATGATTTCAGTTTCCTGTTCAGGAGACAGAACACGTTCCCGACCACCTTGTGTTGGTAATCTTTCAGTTCTGCCAAACAAATAGTAAAATACTGTAAATACAAAGTAGGTATACATTTCCTAAATACTTGAAACATACTTTACAGTATTTTTACAGTCCTACAGAACAGTCCACAGGCAATACTGTACTACTGTACTCATTGAGTACTGTATTGATATGCAGTACTGCAATTTTCTAGTGAGAGTAGATTTCTTACCTATTATCTTACCTGATGGATGCTACAGCGTACCTGCTCAGATTTGGCTGTACTCTTTGCCCAGCCTCCCTCATTGTTAGACCATGGTTGACCACATGATCAACCAAAGTGGCTCGGATCTCATCAGAGATTACGGTCCTTGGCCTTCCTCGTCCTCGTCCTCGTCCTCCCGTCCTCCTCCTCTTACTATCACTCCTCTGGCTCTGCCTCTGTTTCCAATGTTGGCATCCATTGAATAGCTCACCTGTTGCCCTTTTATGCTAAAGCTCTGATTGCTAATTGTAAAACTGTGTGACGGGTGTTTGCCCTTGTGATGAGTCAGTGTGCATATTTGAATGGCAGTGTGTTCCTTGTGAAAACAAGATATTTTCTGCATGAAAATTGTGCCAAAAGCAGAGAATTGTTTGTAGTGTTTTGAAAAAAGTGTGTTTTAGAACTGCAATTTAAGTGTAAAGCAGGAATTGTGCTTGTAGTTTAGCAGAATTGGTTCAGGTGGTTGGTGAATGAGTTACATATTGTGGTCATTGTGTCTCAAGTACCAGAATTTGTGTGTAAACAATTGAGAAAAACTGTAATATTACAAAACTCTTGCCACTCGCACAGAGTACTATGCTGTACTCCCATAGCTATAATAGCATTATGCCTACACACAGTATATTTACTTATTTATATATATATATATATATATATATATATATATATATATATATATATATATATATATATACTTATACTTACTTATATACACTGTCATTCAAAAGTTTGGGGCCATAAGTTTGAGGTGGGGCTATCTGTTTGCCAACCAATGGCAGATGGTGTGAGTATTTGGGAAAACTGCTTGAAAGCCATGTTTATTTTTGTAATTCCTTTTGGTAATGCTAGTGGTGCAGAAACACAGTGCTAATACTGCCACTTAATAATAATAATTAAAAATAATTCACACATCTTTAAGAAAACTATGGGATGTCAAAAAGTCTGCAACAGATCAAACATTTACAGTATTTTGATTAAGCCTGATAATAGACTGAAATAAAATCTTATTAGGGCTACAACTAACAATTATTTTGGTAATTGATTAATCTACGATTATTCCTTAGATTAACTGATTAATCAGATAAAAAAACATTTTTTTTCCTGTATTTTATTAAAATATGGTTAAAAAACTGTAATGATAAAGGGCATAAGGATTTTGTTCAATTTACAGTACTGAATTCCAGATTCTATACACTTACAAAACTTTTAACAAAGCCTGAATCATTAAAGGTTCAGTTTAAATTTATTATTATAATTATTTATTTCAGGACACATGGAAAACAGCTCCTTTCTTTTACTTCTAAAACTTAACAAAAAGTATTGTTCATTAAAGTGTAAAATGAACCATCGGGGATAGAGTGGGGAAAAAAATCAGCTCAGCAGAGGGCAATGGTGACACCAGAATAGAAATGTTAATAATTCTGCTCAGCGGAAAAATACAAAATATTGTTAGATACATTTGCTTGTGCACTGCCACTTATTATACATTTTAATTATTTAAAATTAATGTAATACATTTTAAAATAGTGTTGTTTCTTGTTACGTTTCTAAACTATTCTTTTCAAAAATATTATATATGTATGCACATCCAGTAAAATAATATTCCCCTTCTGTCACTCACTCGAAGTTTTGTCGATTGCGGTGACACAAGGGGCTTCTTTCGAGAGCCTCGGATACCTCTGAATATGAGAAAAGGCGAACAGAATTTGCATGTTAATCGACACAACGTTGAGTAAGTGACAGAAGGGGAATGTCTAGGTTACTAATGTAACCCCTGTTCCCTGATGGAGGGAATGAGATATTGTGTACCCCTTGCCACAACACTGTACCAAGCCACTGGAAAGGCCGAACCACTGAGAAATATCCATGAAAATGGTACAATTGATTACATTCAAACTGTAAAAGACATATGATGTTATACAAGTACTTAAGTGTAAAGCACATTTTAATCCAATTTATTGCGCTCCCTTTCACCAATGTGATCCATTTAATTGGAATCAATGCATGCTTGCTTGCTCAGTGAAATTTAATGGAGACTTGCATAAGGTAAAACATGCAGTTTTGTGAAATACATGGAATTATGCACCTAATTTTTAATTCATAACATGTATTCATTATAAAACATAGTAAATAGCAGTAAAATGTAAGTTTATGTGCTGGAGAAGAAACACCTCTTAAGCACATCAATCAGCACATGCCCTCTTTCAACGCACCTGATGCAGCAACCGTTCCACACTAAACAGTATGCTTATTATGGTCTTCTTTGAATTGTTTATAAAGTGCTGTCATGCACTGGAAAACTTGGATCAGGTTTTTTTTCCCACCTCAACTTGTCTCTTCTTGTTTTTCGCTTCTGTAAAGTGACTTCCCTAATGGAGTTTCTATGTGCTCACTGCGCATAACCAACTAATAAATAATGAAATTCATTGATTTTCATTATCGATAATTAGCGATTTTATCCTTTAGTTGTTGAAGCCCTACATCTAGACATGACTTGTACTAGAAATATGAAACCTCTTTATTGCTCTCTTAAAAGTGTACCTAATTAACATAATCTGGCTTTTCCTCTGCTGTATTAATTTTGACATTAATCTCTGATCCTAAAAAGCATAGAGTTCTCTCAAAGTTCTTGTAGGGTTGTCATTACTTAGATTGTACCATCCTCCATGGTATTAAAACAAACCTTCACGCCAACACAATTAATCTCTTTAACCCAGACAGTCAAACAAGCAATGCATTAAGACAGACCCCTTATCTCTGGCAACTGGGAAAACAATTTATTTTTTTTTTTTTATAAAAAGGACTCTGCAAGGTTATATAATAAAACTTGTAAAAAAAAGTATTTGAAAATGCTGGGTGATTTAAATGACCCCTGTCATCAGAGGAGCAGAAAATTGGCACACTGACCTGTATTCACGGACAGGAGGTCACAGAGACACATGGCGCTGTGCCATGACATTAATAACAAGATGATGTTGTAAACAAAGACTGGATCAAATTCGAATCACATGCTTTAAACAGTATGGAGGCCTGCTGGCTTCAGTGAAATCAAACTACAGTGTTATCCAATTAGAGCAGGGAAATGGAGGGTGACAGGTCGGGAGAGGAAATGAAAAGGCATGCTTTGAATTATTTGCGTGTGTATACGTATGTGCGTGCAAGTCTGTCTACACCAGTGTGTGCTTACACTAGATCATGCATCACTTTGTGTAATGTTGTCAGAGAGACTTATCGTTCTTCATAAGGTAAACAACAGCAGGGTAGAGGCTTCTCTCACAGCGGCAGGTGGGATGAGAGATGCACAAGCATTAGGCAATCAGACATCTTTCCCAGCTTTTTCTCAAGTATTTTTTTATTTATCTATCCATGACCATGGAGGTTGACATTTGCCAATTATAATGCTTTATTCAGAGCAACTGCAGGAACAGGCTTACCTCTACAAAATGATTTGGGTTAATCAGTGAACACTTGCTGTGATGTGCAGTATAAATTGACCATCAGGATGAATTCATCTTGATGGTCAATTTATAGTATAGTACATCACAATGACATATAGTCATAATTGAATTTAATGTCCTAAAAATCATTAAACATTTATTTTTTGTCAATGGATATATCAAACAATATTGGATCCGACTAGATGATTGATCAGGCATTTATTTTTGTTCAGCCACAATTGTACAATCAGGCAACGATGTTTTCTAATCACAGGGTCTGGGTCTGGAGGCCTGGGAGTGGGCACTAGCGGAGCCACAAGGCAGAGCCATGGAAGGCGGAGCCATGGAGGACTCTGGGGGTGGAGCTGCAGAAGGCTCAAGGGGCAGAGCCGTGGATATACATTGCAATGTCCGTACTGTGAGACACCTAAAACAGTGCTACAGGGAGACAGGAAGGACAGCTGATTGTTTTCGCAGTGCAGACCACATGTAACAACACCTGCACAGGATCGGTACAGTCACAGTCTGTTTGCACCTTATTCAAGGACTCTTAATTTGAAGTTCTCTCCCTCACTACATTTTCCATAAGTCACTGCCCTGATTACTCCATTATGCCCACCTATATTGTTATGTTTGCTCTACTCCAGTGTTTGCTCTACTCAAGTGATTGTGAATAAAGAATCTAAAGTTCCTACTCCTGCATCTCCTCTTGTATCCAGTGACACCCAAGTGTTACAGATACATCTGAATATCACATCTGTGGGACAGTGTAACAACCCTCACGGGAAGGATGACAGGAAACGAGGCTCCAACTAAAAGGTAAGGCTTTAATTGCCGTCTTTCTCCCAGTACTTTACAAAGATACACTACACTACAATACAATACAATACAATAGAACACAAGCACACTGGGTTGGCTTGTCGGGATCTCTCGATTGGAGGTTCTGTGTCTGCTTTTATGCCGCTCTCCTCATGCTCACTGGAATTAGAGACATGTGTTAGGCATAATTTAGCTCAGGTGTCCCTTACCGCCCTTACCGCTTTTCTCTCCCGGACGAGCACTTGACCACACCCCCGCTGCCACATACCCGACTCAGGCCGGGGTGCCATCCAGCCTGTCTACCACCCCCCCCCCCCATTTCTGGAGAGAAAGTCGGCGACAGCCATCTGCAACCCCGGTCTGTGGACCACCTTGAATTTAAAGGGCTGGAGAGCCAGGTACCAACGGGTGATCCGGGCGTTAGTATCTTTCATGCGGTGGAGCCACTGGAGTGGGGCGTGATCCGAGCAGAGGGTGAAGGCCCGCCCCAGCAGGTAATACCGGAGGGTGAGGACCGCACACTTGATGGCCAAACATTCCTTCTCCACGGTGCTGTACTTAGTCTCCCTCAAAGAGAGCTTCCGGCTAATGTACTGCACTGGGCGCTCCTCCCCCTCCACCACCTGCGAGAGTACGGCCCCCAGCCCTCTGTCTGAAGCGTCCATCTGCAAAATAAAAGGGAGAGAGAAGTTAGGTGCATGAAGAAGCGGCCCCCCACAAAGTGCGGCTTTAACCTGCGTAAACATCTGTTGACACTGCTCCGACCATTGAACCGGATCTGTAGCCCCCTTTTTAGTGAGGTCAGTCAGCGGGCTGGTGACATCCGAATAATTAGGCACAAACCTTCTATAATAGCCAGCCAGCCCCAGGAACTGCCTCACCCCCTTTTTGGTCTTAGGTCTAGGGCAAGTCGCAATCACCGTGGTCTTATCAATTTGGGGACGCACCTGGCCATGACCCAAGTGGAACCCCAGGTACCGTACCTCCACACGCCCAACCGCACACTTCTTGGGGTTTGCCGTGAGCCCCGCCTGCCTCAGCGATCTCAGGACGGCCCTCAGATATTGCATGTGCCGCTGCCAATCATTGCTATAATTGATGATATCATCCAAATAGGCAGCGGAATACGCGGTGTGAGGTCTGAGGATCCTATCCATGAGTCGTTGAAATGTGGCTGGAGCCCCAAACAAACCGAAAGGAAGCATCACAAATTGGTGTAATCCAAACAGCGTAGTGAACGCTGTTTTCTCACGGGACATTGGTGTCAAGGGGATCTGCCAATAACCCTTTGTTAAATCCAAGGTCGAATAAAATCGAGCAGTACCTAACCAATCGAGCAGTTCACAAACACGGGGCATTGGGTACGTGTCAAATTTAGACACCACGTTGACATTTCTGTAATCCACACAGAATCGAACAGACCCATCGCTCTTGGGAACAAGAACAACCGGGCTGGACCAATCACTGTGGGATTCCTCCATTACTCCCATCTCAAGCATCGCATCTAATTCCTCCCGAACTATTTTCTTTTTATGTTTGGGTAAGCCTGGAGCAAATTGTCCTGTGTTAGTCGCCCCAGTGTGTGGAGTTTTGCTCTAAGATCGAGAACAAACTGAATTTCATTTTTGCTATTAGAAGGGCCCTCCTCCCAAGCTTCACGGATGACGTCAAGGACCCCTCGTGGGCATCGCCCGTACAGCAGCTCAAATGGGGAGAAGCCTGTGGAGGCTTGTGGGACCTCTCGTACTGCAAACAACAGGGGGTCTAGCCACTTATCCCAATTTCTAGCATCATAGTGTACGAATTTACGAATCGTGTTCTTGAGCGTTTTATTAAATCGTTCCACTAGGCCATCGGTCTGGGGATGGTAAACGCTAGTGCGAATCGACTTAATGCCCAAGAGCTCGTAAAGTTTGCGGAGTGTTAGTGACCTCCGCCAGCTGGGAGGACTCTATGGGGCGACCTTTCTCCATGCTTGGAATTAAAAAAAAAAAAATTAATTCCCGGGTTTCGGCACCAGTGTAACAACCCTCACAGGAAAGATGACAGGAAACGAGGCTCCAACTAAAAGGTAAGGCTTTATTTGCCATGTTTCTCCCAATACTTTACAAAGATACACTACGCTACAATACGCTACAATACAATACAATAGAACACAAGCACACTGGGTTGGCTTGTCGGGTTCTCTCAACTGGAGGCTCTGTGTCTGCTTTTATGCCGCTCTCCTCGTGCTCACTGGAATTAGAGACATGTGTTTACCGCTTTCCTCTCCCGTACGGGCGCTTGACCACGATCCCGCTGCCACAGACAGGTACAGGACGGCAACAACAACAGCCCATGTTACACCAGGAAAACACAATCCCTCCATCAGTGCTCAGACTGTCTGCAATAGGCTGAGAGTCTGGACTGAGGGCTTGTAGGCCTGTTGTAAGGCAGGTCCTTACCAGACATCACCGGCAATAACGTTGCCTATAGGCACAAACCCACCTTTGCTGGACCAGACAGGACTGGCAAAAAGTGCTCTTCACTGATGAGTCGCAGTTTTGTCTCACCAGGGGTGATGCCCGGAGTCACGTTTATCGTCAAAGTAATAAATGTTACACCGAGGCCTTTCCTCAAGAGCGGGATCGATTTGGAGGTGGAGGGTCCTTCATGGTCTGGGGCGGTGTATCATTGCACTTAGCTTATTGTCATAGCAGGCAATCTCACGCTGTACGTTACAGGGAAGGCATTCTCATCCTCCATGTGGTACCACTCCTGCAGGCTCATCCTGGCATGACGCTCCAGCATGACAATGCCACCAGCCATACTGCTCGTTCTGTGCGTGATTTCCAGCAAGACAGGAATGTCAGTGTTCTGCCATGGCTAGAGAAGAGCCCTGATATCAATCCCATTGAGCATGTCTGGGACCTGTTGGATCAGAGGGTGAGGGCTAGTGCCATTCCCCCCAGAAGAGTGGGGTAATGTCTCACAGAAAGAACTGGCAAATATGGTGCAGTAAAGGAGGAGGAGATGCACTGAAGTAGTTAATGCAGCTGGTGGCCACACCAGATACTGACAGTTACATGTCTGTGAAACTTGTTCAGTTTATGTCTTAGTTGTTATATCTTTTTATGTTCATACAAATATTTACACAAGTTAAGTTTGCTGAAAATAAAAGCAGTTGAAAGTGAGAGGACATTAATTTTTTTGCTGAGTTCACTTCAGTTTAAAAGGCCCCAAAGCATGGGGTAAAATTAAGTATGTCCTGATAATTTTTTTTGAGAATGAGTACCGATACTTCATATTTTTTATTTGCCAATACCATATTAATACCTGTTTTTTTTTCTGAACTCCATATCAACAGTTTATTTCAATTTTATCATCAATATGGTGTTAAAATAAATTAATTCATTAAAAATTTAATCAAATGAAAATATAACAATTCATTTTCAACATAATTGTGACTGGGCGGAGAGTGGGGCCGGGTCGTGATTATACACACCCAGTCCCTTGTCAGGCTAATTAAGCCTCCGAGAGGGATAAAGGCCAATTGCGGACAAGAGAGAGATCATTTACAGACATGTCAGTCATGTGTGTGTGTTTGTCTTTTGTTTAAGTTACTCATTAAAATATTATTTACATTGCCAAGCCGGTTCTCGCCTCCTCCTTTTCATTGATCCCTTTACACTGGTGTCAAAATCCGGGAAGGAGGAGTGATATGCCGTAGTAGAGTTCTCTCCACTGCCATCCACCCCAACGGAGCAGCCGACTGGAAGCAGAGGAAAGGCCCCTGAGAATGTGGCGGGGCGTTCCGTTCGCCAGGGGCTGGACGACTGCCTCCGATCCGCCCGGAGAGGCACAGCTGTCATCTGTTAGAGGGTGGAGGAGTGGCCGAGGAACAAGCTACGGTGTATCGGAGAACTGGCGAGTAAGTGTTTTTTTGTCATCTCTCTCTCCTCTCTCTCTCTCTCTCACTGCTGATCCGTGTTGGCCTTTTCCCTCTCGTTTAAATTTTACAGTGTTTTTTTGGGGGGTGCTACACTGTTACAGGAAGTTCCTCTCCATTTTCAATATTTCTGTTTCCCTCCCCTTGTCCCCTCCCTCATCCAGGTAGAAGGGGATAACCTTCCGGCAGATGGGGCTTAGGGAACGACCTCCCCCAGGGAAAGGGGGTTACGAGAGAACGAGGGCGGAGGGTGGGGCCATGTCGTGATTATACACACCCGGTCCCTTATCAGGCTAAAAGCCTCCGAGAGGGATAAAGGCTGTCATGTGTGTTTTTGTCTTTTGTTTAAGTAACTCATTAAAATATTATTTACATTGCCAAGCCGGTTCTCGCCTTCTCCTTTCCATGGAACTGCGTTACAATAATATTGAATTATTTCTTTATCAAACTAAGTGCTTTTATATACAGAACCTCACAGCACAATCTAAAATACAACATTAGTTATATGTTGTCAAATGAAGTGCTGCATAACAGTATCACAGATGTTAGATACTGCTTAAGTATATTACAATTGCTACTGATTTATTATTATTATTAGAAGTAGTAGTAGTAGTAGTAGTAGTATTACAGTGAATATTACATAACATTACAGTAGTAATATATTTCTGTCATAATTTTTTTCCCATAACTTTACCTTTTATTTTGAAGTGTTTCTGTGTTGTTTTGTTGTTTGAAAGAGCTCTGACGTTATGACAGCAGATTACCACTCTGGAAGAGCCAGTTGCTACGTGACTCAAAGCAATTATTAAACTGAAAAAGGCTGCTATTTAATTAAATAAGTATGTCCTCTGTATGTGCCTCACGCTACAACATGAATATTCACTCTGTTCCCTTAAGACTCAGTACACATGACATTGTGTTTATTAACTCATATGTGGAGAGTCTTCTTACACAGCCTCGTTGAAACCTCTCTACAATAATGCCAATATTTTAATATTGGTTTTGGTGTTTGAGTCCTGCATGTTTTGGAGCGAAACTGTCACCTGTGAGACCATGCAAGCCGTGGCCCAAATGGAAGCAGCAGTATTAGTGCACACCTCGCGCCGGCGAAACAAACCCCCAGACCCCCACTCCATCCCACCCCAAAATTGCAATGAATACAAAAAAGAATACAGTACTTGTTGCAAATGCACACACATTCTCAATAAAGAGCCCTTTTCCTCTTCAAATCAAACACATTATGAGCATCCACTTCCCGATCGTGAGCGACGCATTATATCATACAGTGAGCAAACCAAATTGTCCTCCGTCCTGTTATGTGGAAGCCTGGCAAGCCCTAACGGGTATTTCAGAATGGGTGCAAAAACAATCGAACATGGTTATACGATCGAATTTGCACGCCGGCCACACGTTTTTTTTTTTTACATCACATTTTATTTAGCAGAATAAGAACTGTTTAATACAAAAATACTGCTTTTAGTGACTGAACGGTGTCTATCTTGGACTTATAATATTAGTTTGTGGATTTTTTTTACATATGAATCTCTATTGAGAATCATGCTGCTGCACATGGAAAACAAATTTTCTGAATATAAGGTATTCTGCATCTTCCTCCTCTGCCAAATGAAGTCATTTTCTGGCCCTTTTAACCAGAGATGGTATTTTCTATGGGGGGCCTTTACACCAGAGGGCCTTTAGCCTAAAGGCCAATTTACCCTGGAGGACCTTTAGCCCTGTTGTACTCCACACATGACTTGGTGTATATTTTTATAAACAAAAATTGTCAATAGATATGGTTTATTTTTCATCCAAATTTTATGGGCTGCAGTTATTTTAACATCAAATTGGCAAAGAGTGTTCAGTGTTCAGAACAAAGACACTATCTCAGTTTAATTCTAGACTAAAGACTTATCTATTCAGCAAGGAATACACATAATTTATCCCTCAATTCACAATTATGCTGCTTTAGTTAGGTCTGCCAGAACCAAAAACACTTCTCTTATTCTTTAACCCTGCTAAAGTGAATGACATCTACGCTAATTTTTATTCTATTACTTTCCCTGTCTAAACCTTGTGTTCCCTGTCTGTCGCTCACTTTGATGTTGTGTCAAATAAGTGACACTAGGGGTCTCTCTTGAGAGCCTTTTGCATCTCTGATCTATTAGAAAAGGCCAATGAGAAATTGGCAGACAGAATTTGCATGTACCGCCCCCGGACTTACGGGTATAAAGGGAGGGAAATGCGTCTGTTTCATTCAGAAATGTTCTTCGGAGCAGACTGGTTGTCTGTGCAGCAAGCTGCGAGTCACAGTCTGTTTCCTGCTATCTCTGAGCGATTGCTGTTCGATCTACGGTGTATATCGGCAGCTTTATCCTTCTCTGCACGGCAGTGCAGCTTTGCCCCTGGGTGCTTCGACAGCGCAGTAAGCGTTTATTTCTCTGAAAAAGTAATTTTTTCTAAAAGAGCAATATACACAGTTGGCGTTGAATGTCCTTTTCAGGACGCGTCTTTATAAAGATGCCCTTCCGTCCCTGTGTAGTTCCTGGATGCAGTAGAGTACTCTCCGCTCCTGACGGCCACAGGCACTGTCTCGTGTGTCAGGGCAGCGATCACACCGAGGCAGCATTTGTGGATGGCTCATGGTCTCACAGCGAGAACATGACCATGGCAACTTTGCGGACGCTGCTTTCCTTCCTCAGAAGGAACGCCACTACAGCCGACCCCCCCCCATCGCTCCTTCTTCCCACAGGTTTGAGGACAACCCGGCTGGCGATGGAGGTGATTTGGGAATGGCAGCGGGCTCAGTTTCGCCGGATGCAAACCACCCGCACCACTACAGCCGACCCCCCCCGTTGCTCCTTCTTCCTACAGGTTTGAGGACAACCCGGCTGGCGATGGAGGTGATTTGGGAATGGCAGCGGGCTCAGTTTTGCCGGGTGCAAACCACCCGCACCACTACAGCCGACCCCCCCCCGTTGCTCCTTCTTCCCACAGGTTTGAGGACAACCCGGCTGGCGATGGAGGTGATTTGGGAATGGCAGCGGGCTCAGTTTCGCTGGGTGCAAACCACCCGCACCCCGACACGCTCGTTGACTTCCGTCCGGGCTCGAGGCAACAGCGGCTCGCCTCACGGCCAGCCTGCCTATCCTATTGAGCCCCCCGAGCCGGATGAGCTCGCCGCTGCATCTGAGAGTGGTCCGGTGACTGACGCGGATGACTCGACTGGGCTGCCGCCTTCTAGCCAGCACACCCAGTCTGAGGCTGATGCCCAGATGTCCGACATGCTTGCCCAGGCCGCCATCAGCGTGGGGCTTGACTGGAACCCTCCGTCCACCACACAACCTTCACGGCTGGATGATTGGTTCCTCGGGTCTGTGCGCCGCTCAAAGCCACGTCCCCCCCGTTCCTTTCATCCCGGAAGTGCATGATGAGCTGACGAGTTCGTAGAGGACACCCTTCTGTCAGTAGCCATGTGCTCCCCTCCAAGATCTGTAGGATGACGTCTTCACTGACCTCCAAAGCCTACAGCCCTGCATGCCATGGCCCTCCTGCAAGTCCATCAGACAAAGGCTCAAAAATCTGCACTTGGGTAGTCCTGATCCCGACGTGCTGCAGGAACTGTGCTCAGTGACCGACCTCACCATCAGGGCCACGAAGGTCACAGCGCGGTCACTCGGGCAGGCGATTGCCACTCCCAGCAGTTCTCAGTGGTGAAAAAGCAGACGGAGGCCATATCTCACATCATGCCCCGTCGCACCACTCACCACCAACCCATAGGAGGCGCACACCCCCGTCTCATGAACCCCTTCGAGGACCCGGAAGGCTCCCAAGTGTTTCTGAGATGGACGACCCAGGGATCAAGACGTTTGATCCGGAGCTGGTGAGCAGACCACTCCGTCTCCTAGTGGAGGGCCGGAAGAATTTTCAGTTAAGTTTATTTACTTTGCCGCACCCTCTTCAGGCTGTGGTACCCACATTCTCAATAAAAGAGCAATTCCCTTTGTTTCTGGGTCACCTGACTCGCAAATGCCATTCTCACGGCACTCTGCCGCCACACCTCAACAGTCCCAGCACATTGGATGCAGACCTCTCGCCTCCAGCCCCACGACTGTTGTCCCCCAGCCGGCCGGTTCTGACGAGGACCTCCTCCTTCGGGAAGTGGGCGTCTGCATTCTCAACTACCTCGATGACTGGCTCATCCTGGCCCACTCCCGAGAGTTACTATGAGCATACAGGGACCAGGTGCTCAGGCACTTCAGCCGTTTAGGGCTTCAGGTCAACTGGGAAAAGAGCAAGCATCTCTTTTCTCGGCATGGAGTTAGACACAGTTTAATGTTAGCGCTCATTACCAACGAGCACACGCAGTCAGTGCTGAAATGCCTCACCGCGTTCAGGCCGGGCATGGTGGTCCCCTTAAAACATTTCCAGATGCTCCTGGGGCATATGGCGTCCTCCGCGGCGGTCACGCCGCTGGGGTTGATGCATATGAGACCGCTTCAGCAGGACAATGCATCCACGTGTATTTCCACAGTTAGTTCGGGATGACTTCAAAGACTTTAACACTAAAACTTACATATAGTTCATTAAAAAACATTTTGTTTAACCACTGTCCCAACACTTACTTAGTTTACTTATTTTAACCACTAAAAGTTCTAAACATAAATAACTAATGTTGACATTATATTCAATTATTTTCTGTAATAGCCTAATTTCAATTTCATTTTCAATACAGCTGCTTTGAAACAATGCCTCTTGTGAAAGGTGCTATACAATTACATTTGGCTTGACAAGAGTTGATTTTGTTGTGATATTGCATTTACATTTCACTCACAGTCAAAGTTAAATTGGTTATCTTCAATAACATAGGAAAATATTTATTTTCTGCAAAACACATCTGTTGTTTTCCTAAGAAATTGTTGTAATGGACACAACTATGAGTCTCAAGTATTCTAACATTTGCCAAGTCCTCAAAATTGCAACTCAAATCTTGACCCCAAGCCAAAAAATTGCATCCACAAATCCTGAGTATTTGTATGTGTTTGTTTCTTTGTGTGGAAATATAAACCCAAGATGAGCAATTAGTTTCAGTTATCTGTCCATCTGCCACTGCTCAACACCATCCAACTCCACAGCACACACACAGAGACCATCTAACCTGATTTGTTGTAAAGTCTTGTTAGTGTTTTTTTTTTGTTGTTTTTTTTATTCCACACATTCTTGTACACAATTAAGATGTTTCAAGGAAACTTGATCATCAGTAGAATTTCACAGACTGCTCCTCATTACCCTAAATATTTTTAATCTTTCCAAATATTGTTAAAGGACCAGGCTGTTTATTTGGCCAATGACAAACAAACAAGCTCGGAACCTCAATAAATCAGTCTTTCTATTCAGCAACCAAAATATAGATTTGACTTCTTTCGAAGATATGGCCATTAAACCTGAATAACAATGTATCCAATGTCATACAACAACTCTGCTGTGTTCTTCAAATCAGTTCTGGTCTTCAAATCTGATTGTGCATGTTGCGTTCCAAGAAAGAGGATATGGGGAAAATAGTTATTTAGTATAACATTATTGGGATGTGTGGTGTGTTCCCTACATGCTCTTTATTTTACATATTCACAACTTCTTTTCTTCTACTCTCCGTACATTTTATACATAATCAGTACACAGTGACATTCAGTGTTTAGGTGTACTCTCAATACACGACAGCATGCTTCACTGTATGCTTGTTTATGTGATTCTAAACTGGCTGTCAGTTTGTGTTGCTCAGAAAATAGGCCTACCTGGCCATATTGTGTTTAAACTGAAATGTTAGCTTCTTGTTTATAGAATGTTTGTATTAAGCAATGGCAGAGGCTATTTACACTAAGTGCAGATGATGTTTTCGCTAATTGTAAAAAGCAACAAAAAGCATCTTCTGCTGAAAGGCAAAGGCAGTCTAAATACATACAAATTGTGCCATTGTGATTTAATGTGCTGAATAACATATTTTTTCCCACTGTATCCGATATTAAAATCAGTGCGACACACTTTGCAAAAGGTGTGGGTATTGTCGATATGGCTTTGAGATATTAAATAAAATTCTTCCGTCCAGCTGTTGTTAAATTTCTGTATATTTAGTTAGTTTTTTTCACTGGAACACCGCCTGAGTATTCTCACATCTACCAGTGATGCTTGATTTAACTTCCCATGTCTTCTGGCTGTGCATATATCAACAGTGCAACTGGGATGTAGGTTGCCAGGTTGATGTCACAAATGGGATGAAATTTGTATGATGTGACGATTGTGTGAGTAGTATGCATTTCATACAATATCTGGCAACTGGACAACCTTGGAATAATATATTCATGTGATTATCATTTAACGAGGTTTGGGCCATACAAATTATGGGAGTTTCCCGGGAGAAATAACAAAACGGGAGGGGGACGGGAGATGGGTGTGAAATACGAGAGACTTCCATGAAAAACAGGAGTGTTGACAGGTATGTTACTACAATATTACTACAGTAAAACCACGGTTACATTTTTCTGGATCAAATCCTCCACTCAACACTCCGACATTCACTGTGACCAAGTCACTGTGAGGAATCTCTTTTATCTACTAATATAAGTAGCATTATAGGAAATATTATGAATATAGAAATGAGAAATACTATTTCTATCGGGAAGACACGCAGGCTTGAGTGAGGTTTAAGATGCCATTTATTTGATAAATGTAAAACAGAAGGTAATGTCTCTCTCTCTTTGGCGTAGGCCCCGTCCGGCGGTCCGAGGGAGTTGTGCCCGGAACAGTCATGTCCTGCCGGAGATAGGAGGCAGGAGCAAGGAGCCTACCCCCAAAAAGAGAGAAAGTAGTATACTACCCCCATAAGAGATGATCCTGTTTGGTACGAACAGGGTCTTGTGTTAGGCGTTCATTCTGGAGAAGAAAAATAGAGATGTGTGCATCAGAATTGACATGGAATTTGTGATATCTCTGGTATGGTTGTGTGAAGCCTTTTCAATGGGAAGGGGTTTTTTTTTTTGGTGTGTTTTTTGGGCTGTCCGTTGAGGCCCCTGGTTGTGCAGAATCTGCCTAAGGTGAGCAGCGTGGTATGCGGTCCTACGTTAGGCCGGCGTTGTTGTGCAGTATCTTTGTTGAAGGATGACATTTGATATGAAAACCCTCCGACGAGGGAAGAGTTGTTTGAGGTATCCTTGCCGAAGGTGGGGAACGTGTATAAGCCATACGATAATGGCAGCGTTGCGTGCAGTCCCTTCGTTGAAGACATTTGATATGAAAACCCTCCGGCAAGGGAAAGTTGTTTGAGGGATCTTTGCCGAAGGTGGGCAACGTGTGTAAAGCCATACGATAATGGCACATTGCGTGCAGTCCCTTCGTTGAAAGACATTTGATATGAGAACCCTCCGACGAGGGAAGAGTTGTTTGAGGTATCCTTGCCGAAGGTGGGGAACGCGTGTAAAGCCATACGATAATGGCACTGTTGCATGCAGTCCCTTCATTGAAAGACATTTGATATGAAAACCCTCCAACGAGGGAAAGATGTTTGAGGTATCTTTGCCGAAGTTGGGCAACGTGTATGAAGCCATACGATAATGGCAACATTGCGTGCAGTCCCTTCATTGAAATACGTTTGATATGAAAGCCCTCCGGCGAGGGAATGATTGTTTGGGTATCTTTGTTGAAAGAGGTGGGTGACGTGCATAGCCATACGATAATGGCGACGTTACGTGCAATCCCTTCGTTGAAATACGTTTGATATGAAAGCCCTCCGGCGAGGGAATGATTGTTTGGATATCTTTGTTGAAAGAGGTGGGTGACGTGCATAGCCATACGATAATGGCGACGTTGAGTGCAATCCCTTTGCTGAAAGGAAACGTTTAACTGTGAAACCCTCTGACAGTAGTGATAAAATGTGTGTTTTTTTATTTTTTTATTCATTAAAACCTGCCGGGGTTATGGCATGCATGACGCCATACGATAATGACGATGTTGTCGTGCCATACCTTGTTGAAAGCCATCTTGTTATGGTGAGAGTTTCCGGCGAGGGCGGCTGGTTTGAGCGATCCCTATGCGATCGAACTATGCTTGATTATGGAAGCCCGGCGAGGGGGAGACATAATTATGTGCTGTCCTTGCAAACGGTGAGCTTGCTTGAATTGAATCAGTGCATGTAAGGATGAGCTGGGGAAGAGCCACCGACCACCACCAGATATGTATGAGAACTTATGGCTGATGGAGAGTTGAGCTTGTTTGATGATTTGTGTCAAGTTGACCATTTCAGGTACGATTAGGGAGAGCAGCGGCCGAGCATCTTCATAGTAGATTCCGGTATACCTCGAAGGGTGCCCGTCAGGCTGGTCTGTGGAACTCCTGCGGCGAGGGAGGAAGTTGAGAAACCCGGGAATGTGTCTGGCTGGGATGATGAAGTCACAGGAAATGCACTGCCATGTCAGACGTCTCATAGGGGACACGATTGTTCGAGGAGGGCCGGACTTTATTGATTGTAGTAACTACTGCGGAATTGTCGCATGACTACGATATGTTTGAGGGAACCCATATGACGCTGGCCGTGATGATGGATGTGGAATAAGGAAGGCCCATTTTAAACTTCTTTTGTAGATGTAGCTTGCGGTGTCATAGCGGAACGAGGCTGCAGTGGTTCTGCGAGTGTATTTCCTATTTCTGAACTCGAACATATATTTTACCCCGTATGGGGTAAAGAACCATTTCATTGGAGGGTAGAGGGGAAGATTGTTTGCTGGACCGTATGATGAAGTGCTGTACGAATGGCAAGGAAGGATTTGAAGCTTGGGTCTCGGTGTCATTTCTTTCTTCCCTCTGCTGAGCCGCATTAAGACTGGGATTGTAGGTCGAGAACATTTGTTAACTACGTTAAATTATTAAATATCTAGCAGTGGGAATACTTACGAAGAGAGCGTCTGGAGCGTAGGAAGCTATATTGAAGAGAGTATCATCATGTGAACCATGGTCCTAGATGGCAACCCCTGAATCCTATGGAGGGAGCCATGTCCGAGAATAGGGGCGTGTCATCCGGAAATTGATCGATTGGTGGGTAGGAGAGGCCGTCTATGGAATGAGCTAGTGTGAGGAGGTGGAAAAACGGCGGAGTGGCCTTGAGGAATGATAAGCATGGCAAAATTGAGGTGGACTGATGGGGCTGGAGATTGTGATAGGAGACCCAAATGGACCAGGGAATGATGTGAAAATAGACCTGATCCTGTCATGTTTCTTTAGGGGGGGAAGCTTGCATGGTTAGAGAAGGTGTGTGATGTCTAGAATTCTAGAGATGTGGCTCGTTGTGTGTGGTGTTTTTTTTTTTTCTTTCTCTTTTCTCTCCTCTCTCTCGCTCTCCTCCCTCTTATTCCTCGAGCTGGAGTAAATAGGGTGAGAAGAATAACGTCTCGGCTTCATGATTTTAGTTGTTGGCTGTAAAAGGAACATGAGAGTCTTCATGTACTCCCGGCATAGAGCCCTGAAGATGCAGTGGACAGTTTAGTTTTTGAAGGAGGTGTGCCCCAAAACATACAAGAATGTGTGCATGTTTGTGCAAATCATCTTGCACGAGACTGCTTTGTGAATGTGTGTTGATATGAATCGGGATCTTCAGAATGTGATTCGCGAGCATGGATCAGTTCCGGCTGTTCATGTCCCACCTTTACGACCTGAAGATGCAGTATCACACTTTATATTTTGTGAATATTTGCAAATCTCCTTCCGAATGTGCTTGATAGCGGATTAGACGGCTGCTGTGCCAAGTTACCATTGTCTCTGACATATTTCGGAGACCAGATACGCGCACGCCTAAACATGTATGGCTGGATTCCGGCATTTACGCTGTCAATCATATTGGTTCGGATTAGTTGTTGCTGTAATGGTCTGACCACGATGAGTGAAAGATTTGTGAAGACATGCCAACGAATTTCTGCTCTTTGATGATGCCTGAATGATAATAAAATGAAAGTATGCCATGAGATGGGAATTACTCGCTGTATGTCCTGATCATAGCAAAATGCCTTACGCTGGTGGTAGATAATCTGAAGAATAGGGGAAGCAGTGCGGAGCCTACCTCTAGGTGTCAGAGGTGCGCCGCGACTGTGGTGCTAGCGATGAAAACATGGAAGTACGTCTGGAGTAAGAAAATGCTGCGTTTTATGGATCGCGTAAATTCGCCCTTGGAGGCGCTCTGAGAACCTCATCGAATGTTGTACTGAATGAAGTGAATTCTTTCACAAGGCTTGGTGGAGGCTATATTAACCCGTTGATACGTATTGTTTGCGCTCGGGAGTGAAGTCACTCTGCTTACGTTTAATAGATTTGCATTCTGATATATGCATGCATGAATATGCGATTAATGATAACAGATTATATGTCTTTTCGAAGGTCTAAGTGTTCGACGTTGATCTCCGATCTTTGTTGCATGATAACAGTCCTCCAAAAACGGCAATTTGTTTATTTGTGCCGGAAGTGCGGATGGCAACATGCAATATCAAAAACGGGACTTTATACCTTATGAAATAGCGATCGCCAGATGAATCCAGTTCAGCCTGCTTGGGTCAATTGTCCGTGACAGAATTAATTCTATAACGTCCAGTAGCACTTTTGTACGCAATTATAAATCTTGATATGTTCTCCATGTTTACATGAGATCTCACCTGGAAGAATTACACTTCATCGTTCTTCGACAGACTATGCAACCGGAGCAGCATTCTGTTGTAAACACTGTTGTCTTACCTGTTGTAAAACTGTATATTATCTTTTATATGAAGTCTTCTAAACAGAATGAGCCCATCTCAAAGTCCAAAACTTTTTTTTTTTTGCTTTAAAATAACATATTAATTCTGAAACCTGAGAAGTGAAGCCTGAAGTGTCTTCTTTCAAAAGATACAGCAATTTAAGTTGGGTATGTAATTTGCATGGTTTGTGCTGGGGAAGGGGGGGGCGCACATCAACGGGTGAAACTGATGTCATGCTCTCTCGGAATGCTCACATCGTGGGCTCGGTCTTCCTAGTGAGTAGGGCATAGGGTTGATGAATTGGATTGGAACGCACCCCTTACGTGATTTGGGCGAAGGCGGCAACAAAATGGGGGAATCTTACTGAATGAGTAATGAGAGCCCGTATGATAAGCGTTGACTGTACATGATGATATGCCTGAACAATTATCTTAATTCCCCGATGGGGAACGCTTGGGCATGCAGACTGTGAATGACAAGTGAATGAACCTTGCCTTCATGAGATTACGCGATTGTCTGCCATACTATGAGTGAATGCGCTGTTGACGTGAAATACTGGCTTTTGATATTGATGCGAATGCGTTATGATGAACCGGCAAAGTTGCAACTTTGTAATGAACAGGTAGCATGGCAACAGAAGACCATGACTAGATCTGAATGCTTTTGATTGATATGAAAATGACTTAGCTTATTTCTGATGGAAGCCGGCTGCTGCCTAAGCCGATGATTTTGCAGGATTCGTGGGTTGCGCGCTCCTTCCGCGCCGTGCAATGCGATTGGGAGAGATCTTCTGAGTGAATGAGATATGTTTGCTGGTTGTTTACTCCCCATGGGTTTGATGTTGGCAGAAGTTGAGATGAAATGACGACGTCGTTGGAAAGGGAAGGCGGGCTTCCGGAGAAGTGCTGTGCACTGGTTACATGTGGCCTGGATCGTTGAAGTGCATCTAGTTGCCTGCGTTTTAGCGCACTGAAACAGCAATGTGATAGACTGTGAGCAGACTTATGAAGCAATGGCTGCGATTGGCTAGGAATTACCCTGCTAATGAAGTGATGATGTACAGCTGCTAGTCTTCTCGCTAGCACTATGCTGCACTACGTTGCACTTCCATGTCTAGGTGTGGGATTCAAACCAGAATCTCCAGCGTGACAACACATACACAAACCGTCCTTACACCCAGAGCTAGTACAGCTACACAAGGGGATGCAGTTTTTCTATCAGGCCATTTTAGCACAAATAGTCATTTAGTAATCCAATCTCTTAATACACAAAACCCTTTAACCAGTTTAATGTCTCTGCCCCATCTGCCCCGAAAAATGTAAATATGCTTGCCTTCGTTTGATCAGAAGTTGAACCCAAATAAATCTGTTGTGGCTGTCTTAAGTATAGTCTGAGCAGCGGTGAGCAGAGCTAGTGTAAATGGCCTCTGACCATAAGATGGGCTATTTGCAATTAGTGTATATAGACACTACATACAGCAATTCCTGTCTATGGAAAAATCAACAGTGCTACTTTCATTCCGACATCTGCTCTTGTTGAGATATTGCTTAATTTGTATCTCTGTGTTGATTACTTATTCATTTATGAGTGTTGTCATATTCCTGCCAACATGACCTGATGCCATCTTATTGTCAGCCAAATCCTGATTACACTGTATATCTAATCTCATCAGACAGTCAACACAATTGTTTTATTTATTTATTTACTCTCTGGATTAGTCACAACTGACATATGGACAGAGAGCTGACTCATCCATCACCATGTTGTGCACCCACTCAAAGAAAATAACAATGTTTGCTTCAAATGAACAGAACGATTGGCCATAAATTTATTACATGGCTTAAGTGTGAATCTTGCTTATAAGTTAACAAAATGAGTCATGTGAATATTTTCTTTGAATTGTTCAAAGGGTATACTAAAATTTAAAATATTTTTAAAACTTAATTTACGTCCTTATATGACACTTTTAATAAACCATGCATTGACCATCGTGAAAGCAGATGGTGGGAGACATTGTGCTGAGACCTGTGCCAAGCATTTTATAAATGTAGCAAAGCAGGGGAACATTTAGAATGAAGTAAGCACACAAAAAACACAATTAGATAGTGCTCGTAACATGAATGCAGTGGCCTTTTGAACACCTGCCTTGCACTGCGCACCAGTTTTGGTGGTGGCCAACATGTCCAGGAAAAAATAAAGTTTGGCGGATAAACTGGAACAAATCAGCTCATCTCATCTCTAAGCATGCGCATTTGAAGCTCTATTAATTCGGGTATTACACTAAATTAATTTTATTCTTTTTAATTATTTTTTCTCATAATATCTTTTTTGTTCTTAGATTAAATGCAATTATAATTTAGAGAAACGGTGCACATTTATAGCACATTCTTTTTCTTCTTTTACTTTTTGTGCTATATGATGCAATAATACACTGACATTTTCACGACAGGACCGTGGCATCTTCCCATGTCTGTCTTGTGTTTTGTTGTCTGTCTTTGTGTGAGCGCATTGTTTCGGTTGAATTTCCTGTGCGCTCTTCAGTCCATCTTGTTTCATGTCATGATGATTTTGTCTGTGTTGGGATCCGGACACTTGTGCTCCATATCTGTCTGTTATTGTCATGGGAGCATCGCGCATAAGTCATCTTGGCAGCATGCACTCACGTCAATCGTTTGTCTGGCTGTGGCCTTTGTAGCACAGCGAGTATTGATGCTGACTATCACCCTGGAGTTGCGAGTTCAAATCCAGGTTGTGCTGAGTGACTCCAGCCAGGTCTCCTGAGCAACCAAATTGGCCTGGTTGTTAGGGAGTGTAAAGTCACACAGGGTAACCTCGTTGTGGTCATGATTAAGTGGTTCTTGCTCCCAAGCACCTGGTAAGTTGTGCCTGGATCATGGAGAGTAACATGAGCCTCCACATGCTGGGAGTCTGCGCAGTGTCATGCACATGGAGCCACGTGATAAGATGCACGGATTGAAGGACTCAGAAGCATCTGAGACAAAGGCAACTGAGACTTGTCCTCCACCACCTGGACTGAGGTGAGTAACCGTGTCACCACGAGGACCTAGTAAGTAGTGTGAATTGGGCATTCCAAAATTAGGGAGAAAAGGGGATAAAATAAAAAAATTATAATAATATTAATTATAATATCGGGTGCACCTCGCGTCAAGCTCGCGCTGAGTTACAACCCAGGTCACAAGCTGTCTTCATGTTAAACTGAGGTTCGGTCACTTTGGCCTAAGGTTTAGTTTAGTGTGAGAATTCATGGCATTGCTTTGTTTGCCATTGCTTCACATTGGCTCATCTTGTTTATTGGTTGGGTGTTTTGTTGTCTTGTGAGAACACGTGGATTTGTTTTGTTCTGTATCGCGACATGTCTCTCTCTGTCTTACGTCATCCCCCGCCTCCTTGTTTGCTTATTATTAGTTAATTTGCCTCACCTGTCCCCTGTTAACCTATTTGATTTCTCTCCCAATTTTAGTCTCCTTGTGTTTGTTGTCCTGTGCCAGTTCGTCTTGTTTCCTGTCCTGTGTAGTTGTTTATTATAGTCAATCTGTCAGTCGGTTTAGTTTCCAGTCCTGTTTATCCCTGCTGTCTTCTTCCCCAACCCTTGATTACCTTGCTCCCCTACGTGGTAGTTTAGTCTTGATTTTTTTTCCCCCTTGTGAGAGTTTTGGTTTGTTTTTGTTAAGAATAGCAATAAAGTTTGTCTGCATTAAAAGATAATTTGACTGTGGTATATTTTGATATATAATCTCATCCATGTTTTTAAAAGATTTCACTTCAAAGCTGTACCTAAATATGTGTAATATTATTTTCAATAAGCCATGATAATAATATTACTTCAATAAGTAAATTAATCATAATTCCATTATTAAAGCTAATTCCTTACAATAGAAATTGTGAGTGGATACAATGAGACGTTGCATTATGATTTTAATGGTGGATAATTTTATTCAGACAAATAATCTAGTTATTTGTCATTTATCTAATTTTTAATGGTTGTCAAATGCGACTAATTCCGACGAGTTCTAATTTTGCTTGCCTTGTTTTCACTTGTTGCCTTGCTTATTTTTAATTTTGCTTGATGACCCAACTAAATCCTTTATTCCTTTATGCTATAAAAGGGGTAGCATGACTCGCAGCTGAGATGGACTGTTTGCAATACACTTTCATAAGGTAAGTAGCCTACATTGAAAATTCTAAATAAAATCATAGCAGAAACTCATTAACTAATTTCCCTAGATTTAAAGTTTTGTTGTTCAGTTATCTCCATAATGTATCCTGTAATAATAGAATATGTACCCCGTGGTTAAAAAAATACCTAGGCATATATAACTAGGCATAGTTGTTACACCTTTATTCCCCAAACTTCGCATATTGTTCCCTTATACCTACACATAAGTAATTTATATGTACACTATTATTACAAAAAAGTACGTTGTGTACTTGTGCTGTAAATTGCGGGCTGTAATCTAAAGTGTTACCATATTTTATATTTTAAATACGTATTCCTGTTACTTGTATTTCATTACAAGTACCCAAACCCTGGTCTTGCCAAACATATGTAAGTCGTATAAATAGCACAGGAATGACAAGTAGTTTTGCTCTCCAAAGATTGCAGTCAACATCTGTGAAAACGTTGTTGGGCTGTTACATAATCCCTGAGCCATACGTTTATATTCAAAAAGCCTTACTGGAGTTCTGCATACAGTATGTTTTCGATCATTCTCACGGATTGGAATGTTATATAAGTCCGATGTTAAATTCTCCAGACTAAAACTAAGGGTGAGGCCCATTCACTGTTGGATTTCCAGATGATACAGTGTTCTTCCATCTCATTCAGTGTTTGTCTCGATTTCTGGTAGTGAGCTGGCGGGAACCCTTCTATAGGTCAGGCAGAAAGGCTTCTTCACTTTCAGTCATATCCAATGAACAAAGTTTTTTACTTCTCCACAGTCTAACTTGTCTAGAGACAAGGTACTTTCAAACTATACTATAAGGTCAGCCAATTGTCTCTTACAATAGTCAATCACTTCACAGGAGTAATTATCAATTTCAGTCAGCCCCAACTCTTGTAGCTTGACTTTGTATTCCATCTGCAACATCTTGTTTTCCTTGGAAAGCTCATGAATCTGAACAACATATTTCTGTGATTCTCTCTGCTGACATTATGTGCTCTCCTCTGTGATATTAAGTTATTCTAGGGCAAGGCAAGGGTGCAATTCTTGACATTACGGCACAGCACAACAGGTAGGTGGGAAGCATTCTGATCACATTCATAGGAATATGTGCCTGTCTCCCCATAATGGAACGACAAAGCAAGCTACCAATACATTTCTTGTTGCAGAGTGAGAAGTGGAGGTATCAAGCATTATGGTGTTTCCAACAAACAAAGGGACTTCTTCCTTTAGCCTTCCCCTGACCAAATGCTCCTGTCAGGGCTCTAGTGTCACATATTTTCTAAACATTACTGTGCCAACTCTCTGTAGTAACTTGTCTCCATGCCAGCAGGCAACATTAGAGTACACACTCAGGAGGGGTTCATGATGGTTCTCTGTGCATGGTTGAGATACACTTTCCCAGTACCACTCCTTTTTCTTTACCTGCTGAGTCACATGCCTTATAAAGTTTGATCCAACTATCATGTCAGCTATCATGCTAGTTAGCAAAATTTGTCTGGCCCACTTGTTGGCCACATACTTGTCTGAGTTCTGGACCAGTATATGCCTGGGTCCTTGGCCCTGATCTGGCCCCCACTCCGTAAAGTGCGCAGAACTTTAATGGCCGTTGGCCAGATCTGGCCCATGCACTATTGTGAGTATAAATTATGGGTGTGGCCCAGATTTGGTCCAGATATTGTTAAATTAACAGTTCTAGCCCAGATGTGGCCCACAGTTTGTAAATTGAAGGAGGAACTGGTGTGGACCAGATGTGGCTCAAAGAAAGCTAATAATATTGACCTTATATTTCAGATGTGGCCTGATAATGCCACATGGTGTTAACTGTCATATTAAAATAAAATGACAACAAGCAGTTTAAATTAATTATTTTTATTTTTGTTGAAGTTCATCAGTTGTCAATACAGAGAAGTGCAGAACAGTTTAAATTAATGATTTATTTTTGTTGAAGTTCATGAGTTGTCAATACAGAGAAATGCAAAACAGTTTAAAGGGATAGTTCCCCGCAAAATTATAATGTTCTTATCATTTACTCACCCTCATGCCATCCCAAATATGTATGACTTTCTTCTGCTGAACACAAATGAAGATTTTTTGAAAAATATCTCAGGTCTATAGGTCAACACAATGCAAGTGAATGGTGATCAGACCTTTGTAGCTCCAAAAACACATTAAGGAAACATAGAAGTAATCCATGAGACTCTAGTGTTTAAATCCATATATTCAAAAGTGACATGATAGTTGTGGGTGAGATACAGAACAATATTTAAGTTTTTTGAAAATTTGTTTTGGACCTTCTCAGTTCTGGCCCCCATTCACTTGAATTGTTTGGACATACAGAGCTGAGAGATTCTTCTTAACATCTTTGTTTGTGTTCATCTGAAGAACGAAAGATCCATCAGGAAGACCCGCAGACTGAGAGAAATTAAGATTACATTTATTTGATGAATATAAAATACAGTAAGCCCCGTCTGGCAGTCCGAAGAAGTTCTTGGAACCATCATATCTTGCTGGAGATAGGAGGCAGTGTCGAGGAGCCACCCCGTGCAGGATGATAATAAAGTATCTGCAAAGAACAACAATAAATGTAAGTCATTACGTTACAGTAGGGGTGTGACGATACACTTAGCTCACGAGACGAAACGATACACAATACTGGGTTCACGAGAACGAGACGAGACAATATTTTAACACTATATATATATATGACTGGTCTTTTATTCGACTTGGGGATGGTCGATACCACTATTTTCTTTTCGATCCGAAAAGTACTTTTAGGCCAGCATTTTTATGAATTCTTTGCATAAAATTAGTAACTTAAATTATTACTTACATTTTTATATATTTATAGGCTTAAGAAGAAAACCATTAGGCTGCTTTGTTTTCCTTTTAAAAATTAGTTAGTATAAGCCACATAGAAAACCACACAATTAACCATAGATACAACAACAGTCGGTACAATAGTCTCCAGGACAGAACAGATTTTCTAACGTTATTTTCTTTCTCCTAACAGGTTATCACAGCGTTATATACAGGCTATATAGATATAGAAAATTATTTCCCATTTGACAGTTAAAACAAGACTGGAAACAGAACTTAAAGTACCATGACTTACCATTTTGCAACTGATTTTGATCCTCTCAAAAAAGAGTTGGGTTATACGTGCTGCATCCACACCAAGCAGGATTTGAGTGTCAAAGATTGCTGGGCTCTGCGAGTAACCACCAAAACCGTCAGTTGGCTGTGTTCCGTAAACATTATCAGTAGCCTTATGTAGATATACACAACAACACTGCGAGTATAGATCTGCATCGTAGAAATGCTTTCAGCCAAGATTGGCCCACATGGGAAAAGTCATCTGTCAGCCAGGAGTGGTGTGTACAGTCGGCAAGGCTCTGGTCAGTTACCTTTTTGCCGATGTCAGCATTGAGCTGAGAGTGCCACACTTAAGCTGGAATAAGCGCAAATGTGCTTGCTATCTGGGACACATATGACTCCAGTGGTTAAACGAAAATCCTCTAAATCGATAGGCCTATGGTCGCTTTGGGTGAAGAACAGATCAATATTTAAGTCCCTTTCACTATAACTGTTTACTTCCAGTCGCTCTCCAATGCACATTCAAGAGAGGACTGAGTATATGCAGCCTCTTGCATGACATAGGTGTGTTGGCATGTTCATTAGAGAACTGAACAACTTTTTTTTTTTTTTTTTCCTTTTCTCTTCAATTTGGAATGCCCAATTCCTAATGCGCTCTAATTCCATGTGGTGGTGTAGTGACTTGCCTCAATCCAAGTAGCAGAGGATGAATTTTATTTTCCTCCATGTCTGAGGCCGTCATTCCACACATCTCATCACGTGGCTTGTTAAGCGCATTACCGCGGAGACATAGCGCGTGTGGAGGCTTAACGCTATTCCCTGCTGCATCCACACACAATGTCTCGTTCCCTCCATCATGGAACGGAGGTTAACCTAGACAGGGAACAGGGGAACAAGGTGACACTTGCCAACCTGGGAACGGGCCGAGCCTAGCTGGGCCTCTTTTCTCTCTATGTTTCTCACATAGAGCCAAACGGCTGGGGCCCTTACACGCATTGTGGGAAGGGGGTCTTAACCAGTTTCCTATTCTTTCAGGGGGAAAAGACCCTGCCGGAGACCGCACCTGCCCAGGAAGGGGGAGGTAAAAGTGGCGAAATACATCACATGGGCCACTCGGGTCACATGTGGAAAAATTGCACAGTGGTAGATCCAGCCTCAAGGAGGGGGGAGTTGCTACAACACAGCGACCGGAGGGCAGCTGGAACTGTTTAAGGGAGATGCGGGTCCACTCATAAGGGGACCGTACCTCAGAAAATATACACAGGAGGAGTCCATGAAGGAGTCCCGACCTGTGGAGCACCTATTCCAGTACAGGGTAGATTTGAGTACCCACAGTGGATTGGGTCGGCTAATTCCTCCACTGAATTGTGGACCCACAGGGCTAGGGAGGAGTCATTCAGGGATCCGAATCACAGTTTTACCTCTGCCGAGGGAAAGGGCACTAGGTGTAATTGATCCACCCGACCAGACCATCAGCGTGTTACCGAGTTCTACGAGCTCGGACCTGAGAAAACACGGGACGATACTGACTCAACCCTGAGATTGTAAAATCTCACAAAGGTATTAGGTGTTGCCCAACCCGCTGCTCTACATATTTCTGCCAGGGAGGTGCCTCTTGCCAGTGCCCACGAGGATGCAACATTCCTTGTTGAGTGAGCTCGGACCCGCGCAGGGGGGTGATAGACCAATGAAATGGCGTCCACCTCCCAGTGGGACAGCCTCTGTTTGGAGACAGTGTTCCATTTCCGCTGTCCACCAAAGCAGACAAAGAGCTGCTCAGAACGTCTAAAGCTCTGTGTGTGGTCCTAGTAGGTACACCTAGCACATACTGGACACAGCAACTTGCAGGTTCACATCCTGGTCTCTGAAGGGCATGGTAGGAACCTTGGGCATGTAGCCCAGTTGTGGTCTTAGGATCACGTGTGTCTGACGGATCGAACTCCAGGCAAGTGCCGCTGACAAAGTACGCTTGCAGGTCTCCGACCCTCTTGATGGAGGCGAGCGCGATCAGCAGGGCAGTCTTTAGAGAGAGGGCCCTGAGTCCACCTGATTCTAGCGGCTCGAAGAGGGGTCTCTGAAAGCCCGTGAGGACCACTGAGAGATCCCAGGAGGGGAACAAGTTAGGCCGGGAAGGATTTAACATCCGGGCACCTCTTAGGAACCTGATGATTAAGTCGTGCTTGCCCAGAGACTTGCAGTCTACTGCGTTGTGGTTGGCCGCGATAGCAGCAATATACACCTTCAAGGTGGAAGGGGACAGCCTCCCCTCCAGGCTCTCCTGCAGGAATAAGAGCATTGACCTAACGCACCTCTGTGGGTCAGCCCGGGAAGAACACCAATTCACAAACAAGCACCACTTCAGGGCGTAAAGTTGCCTGGTAAATGGGGCTCAGGCTTGGCTGATCATGTCTACAACGGCAGGTGGTAGACCAGCTAGATCATCCGCTTCCCGTCCAGCGGCCATACGTGGAAATCCCAGAGGTCTGGGTGTGGGTGCCACAGCGTGCCTCGTCCCTGAGAAAGAAGGTCTTTCCTCAGGGGAATTCGCCAGGGAGGGGCTGTTGCGAGGTGTAAGAGGTCCGAGAACCAGGCCCGGCTGGGTCAGCTGTGTGCCAGTGCGTCTGCTCCGGGGGAGTGGGAGATCTCTTGGGAGGCAAACAGGTCTACCTGTACCTTGCCGAATCATTCCCAAATCAGCTGGACCGACTGGGGGTGAAGCCTCCACTCTCCACTGGGCAAGCATTGTCGTGATAGCGCGTCCGCTACCACATTGAGGTCGCCGGGGATGTGAGTGGCCCGCAGCAACTTGAGTGTGGCGGGAGCGTACGCCGCCTTGACGATTTATGTATGCTACCGCAGTGGTGCTATCTGACCTGACTAGGACATTTTTGTCTCGAACTAATGTGAGAAACTTCCGCAGGGCAAAGAAAACAGTCAGCAACTCTAGGCAATTGATGTGCCAGCACAGCGGGGCCCCTTTCCAACGGCTCGCGGCTGCGTGCCCTTTGCACATGGCACCCCAACCTGATCTGGAGGCGTCGGTCATGACCAGGACATGTCGGGACATCTGCTGCAAGGGCACTCCTGCCCGCAAAAAGATGACCATCACACGGTGCGTACCGCGGTGCCATGCTCATCTTGGGACTCGAGTCTGAAGCCAGTGGTGAAGCGGTCTCATATGCATCAACCCCAGCGGCGCGACCACCACGGAGGACACCATATGCTCCAGGAGCCTCTGGAAACGTTTTAAAGGGACCGTTGTGCCTGGCCTGAAGGTGGCGAGGCATTCCAGCACTGACTGCGAGCGCTTGTTGGTGAGACATGTTAACATTGAGACTGAGTCTAACTCCATGCCGAGAAAAGAGATTCTCTGAACCGGGGAGAGCTTGCTCTTTTCCAAGTTGACCTGAAGCCATAAACGGCTGAGGTGCCTGAGCACCTGGTCTCTGTGAGTGCATAGTAACTCTCGGGAGTGGGCCAGATTGAGCCAGTCGTTGAGGTAATTGAGTATGCAGATGCCGGCTTCTCAGAGCGGGGCAAGGGCTGCCTCTGCGATTTTCGTGAAGACGCAAGGGGACAGAGACATGCCAAAGGGGAGGACTTGTACCGATATGCCTGGCCGTCGAACGCGAACTGTAAGAAGGGTCAGTGTCGAGGCAGAATTGAGATGTGAAAGTACGTGTCCTTCAGGTCTACCGCTGCGAACCAATCTAGATGCCGGATGCAAGTTAAGATATGTTGCGTGAGCTTTTTGAACGGGAGTTTGTGCAAAGCCCAAGATCGATCGTAAGCCGTCACCTTTCTTGGTATGATGAAATAAGGGCTGTAGAAACCCTTCTTCATCTAGGTTGGAGGGACTGGCTCTATCGCGTCTTTGAGTAAGAGAATAGTGATTTCCGCACAAAGGGATTTGGCATGTTCGCCGTGTACTGCGGAAAAGCAGACGCCCGCGAAGGGGGGCGGAGGCCTGGCAAACTGAATTGTGTAACCGAGTCGAATGGTCCGGGCCAGCCAGCTTGACGGGACGGGAAGTGAAAGCCACGCATCCAAGCTCCGTGCTAGGGGCACCAATAGGACGATTATTTTTTACGTACCCGGCGGGGCTTCGCAGCAGGGCAGAGCAGGTAGTACAGTGTCGTGAGGTGCGCACGCGTACCGAGGCTCTGGTGCTGAGAAGAGACTCAAAGCACTTACCTGCCTGAGGGCTGAGGGTCCGCGTCCAGCATGCCGGGACTGTTGAGGTGTGGCGGCAGAGTGCCGTGAGAACAGCTTTTGCGGGCCAGGTGACTCAGAGACAAAGGAAATAGCTCTTTTACTGAGAATGTGGGTACCGAAGCCCCACATAGGCAACTGGGCAAATCATAGGCAAATTAAATAAATTCAACAAAAGATTCTCCTCCCGGCCCTCCACCGGGGGACGTAGCGGTCTGCTTACCTGCTCCGCAGATAAAGTCTTGGTCCCTGGGTTGATTGTCTCAGGAGCTCCTGGGAGCCTTGCAGGTCCTCTAGGGGGTCCGTGAGACGGGGGGCGTCGACTTCCTGTGGGGTGCTCAACACGTGTGGGCCCGTGTTGAGGCGGAGCAGGGCATTTCTTCGCCACAGGAGGACACCCTCGGCGAACAGACGGGGCATGGCCCATGGCGGCAGGTTTGCAGCGGGACAGGATATGCGAGAGGGCCTCCGTCTGTTTCTTCGCTGCAGAGAACTGCGGGGTAATGTCCTCGACGGTGTCACCGAAAAGGCCGAACTGGGAGTTGAGGAAGCGCACTTGGTCGGTCTCACACATCTCAACCAAGTTCGGCCACAAATGACGTTCCTGGACCACAAGTGTGGCCATCGCCTACCCGAGTGACTGCGCTGTGACCTTCAGGGCTCTGAGGGCGAGGTCGGTCGCTGAGTGCAGTTTCTGCAGCACGTCGGATCAGGGATACCCCTGTACAGATATTTCAGTGCCTTGGCCTGGTGGACTTGCAGGAGGGTCATGCATGCAGGGCAAAAGCGGCGTGATGAAGACACTGTCCTACAGGCCTTGGAGGGGAGTACAGGACGACCCCGCCAGGTGGTAGGGTTCTCGGGACACAGATGGAGCGCAACAGCCCTGTCCACATGGGGAATCGCCGTGTACCCGTGGGCCGCTCCGCCGTCGAGGGTAGCCAGAGCAGATGAGCGAGTGGCTTTGTGACGTGTGGAGAAGGGTGCCCTCCATGCAGACGTCAGCTAATCATGCACCTCCGGGAAAAACGGACCGGGGGGGCATGGCTGTGAACAGTGCGGAGCCCCCAGGAACCAGTCATCGAACCATGATGTCTGTGGGGAGGACGGAGGGTTCCAGTCCAGCCCCATGCTGGCGGCGGCCCGGGCAAGCATATCGGACATCTGCGCGTCAGCCTCAGCCTTGGCGTGCTGGCCCGAAGGCGGCAGCCCAGGGGAGTCATCAGCGTCAGATGCTGTGCTCTCCGATGCAGCGGTGAGCTCATCCACCTCGAGCTCTAGAGGATAGGCATTCTGGCTCTTAGCGAGCCGCTGTTGCCTCAAGCACGAACGGGAGTCTACTAGCGTTCTGGGGGGCGGGTGGTCCGAATGGGCATACCTGGCAGAGCTGCACCCGCTGCCATCCCCAGATCACCTTCATCGCCAGCCGCATCGTTCTCAATCCCGTGGGAAATAGGAATAATGCGGGGATGGCTGGGGTGGCATGCTTTCTATTGAAAGCGAGCCATGGCCGCAACATTGCCATGGTCATGCTCTCGCAGTGAGAACATGAACCATCCACAAACGTCTGCGATCGCAACCCAGACACACGAGACAACGCCTGTGGCCATCTGAAGCAGAGATCACTCTACCGCATCAAGGAACTACACAGGGGCGGAAAGGCATCTTTATAAATACGCGTCCTGAAAATGATGTTTAACGCCAGCTGTGTATTTGCTCTTTTAGAGAAAATACTCTTTCAGAGAAAATCATTCTTTTAAATAAACTCTTTTAGTTTTGTGCTGTTGAAGCGCCCAGGGTTAAACTTCACTGCCGTGCAGAGAAGGAGAAAGCCACTGAAGTGCACCATAGATCTAACAAATGGTAAATGGTAAATGGTCTGCACTTATATAGCGCCTTTTTAACCTTAACAGTATTCAAAGTGCTTTACACTGTGACTCATTCACCCATTCACACACACATTCATACAATGTGCTAGCCTGCCATTGGGAGAAACTTGGGGTTCAGTGTCTTGCCCAAAGACACTTCCGCATGTGGAGTCATGTGGGCCAGGATTTGAACCACCAACTGCGATTAGTGGCCGACCTGCTCTACCAAATGTGCCACAGCCGCCCCTAACAGCAGGCAAACGTCAGAGGAACAGGAACGGGTGTGTAACTCGCAGCTGCATACGCGACCATCGGCTCCGAAGAAAGTTTCTGAATGAACTTGACATATTTCCCAGTTTTATACCCGTATGTCCTGGGGCGGGGTATTTAAATCTTTCTGCCTAATTCTCATTGGCCTTTTTTCATAGATCAGAGGTGTATTCGGCGCTCAAGAGAGACCCCTAGTGTCGCTTCTTCGGCACAACGTCGAAGTGAGCGACAGACAGGGAAATATAATTTAGGCAGATCTTTTAAGATATCTACTTTGTGCATGGCCAGGGATGGATTATTGACCGGGCCAATGGGGCCAGTGCCCAGGGGGCCCTTGACTGCCCGTGGATGCCCCGGGCTTTAAGGCTGCACAATCTAGTTTGGTGATACAGCCCACCAGAGTATGTGAGTGGAGTGGCAGCAGAGCAAGGAGTGTAGTGGCATGATTTTCCTGGAGCACGCAGCGGGTTTTAAAAAATCTGAGTGTCGTTGTTTTCTCTCGCTCCACTAAGGCTTCATCAAGGGCAAAACACCTGTTAATAGACCTGAATGCAATAATTCACCACATGTTAAGCAGTGTTAAACACTATTGGAATGAAGGAAAGATGGAATTTCTGATATAACCAGGAATATACTATAATCTTGCAGCGCTTGGTGATGTTCGATCTCCAGCATGAAGGTTACTTTCACTCTATGTTTTCACGCTCCCTATTATTGAGTTAAGCTTGCGGTAAAGTTTGACTTAGCTACATGCTTGTGATTTGTCTCTTGATTCTTATGTCAACTGGCATATAGTGAAAATTTATATCGGGATGGCGAAGGAGAACATAAGTGGGGAGTTGATTGCAAAGATCAAAAGATTGTTGTGAAATCCTAAAAGATACAAAGATATTATGTCCCGCATTAAATAGAATTAAACTTTTAATGACGTAAAACACCAACTGAACTAATCAACATGTTAATTTTGCTTAGTTAATATTGCCATCTAAATATATTTTAGAGCAGTAGGATAATTTATGCGTTATACATTTGTTGGTGAAGAAGCTCAGCAAATGGGAATAGAGGAAGATTTAAAATCTTAAACATTTTAAATGCTAGTATTTCAAAAATTGAACTATGAATTAGACATATAGTTTTGACAGTGGTATCTAGTTTTGATTAAAAAAAAGTGTAGAACATTCTGAGAATGTATTTTTTTTTTAATTCACCGAATTAAAGGGCAATGCTAATTAACTGCAATAATAGAAAAAAATAGGCAATAATACATAGGCCTAATAATGTTTTTTTTTTTTTTTTGGTAATTTATCCATTTTATTTAATTTATTGTTTTGTTTTGGTAATTTATATACTCAACTCAACTTTTATTTATAGAGCACTTTCAAAAACCACACTGGGTGCCAAAGTGCTGTACATGGAGTAATAAACGTTTTATAAAATCACATTAATACAGCTTAAGAATGCAAAAAACATTTAAAACCTATAAAACAAGAATAAGATAAAATTTACCTAGTACAATTCATAATGCAATTAATTAAAAGCTAGGGAAAATAAATACGTTTTTAAGGCCCCCTGGAAAGAGAATCGAGACGGAGATGATTTTATGACCAATGGAAGCTCATTCCAAAGTCTAGGGGCTACCACCGCAAAAGCTCTATCACCTTTAGTTTTTAGGCGAGATCAAGGAACTGACAGACACAGCTGATTACCAGAGCGGAGAGACCTTGAAGGTTGATTCAAACTTATTAAGGCAGAGATGTACTCATGTGCAAGACCACGAAGAGCCTTAAATACATACATCAACACTTTGTACTTGATTCTGTATTGGATCGGTAACCAATGTAGTGAAATCAAAACTGGGGTGATATGGTCTCTTTTCCTGGTTCCAGTTAAAAGCCTAGCACCTGAATTTTGGACCAGCTGCAGGTGAGAGAGAGAGGCCTGACTCACACCCAGATATAAAGCATTACAATAGTCCAATCGAGAAGACACAAAAGCATGCACAACCTTCTCCAAATCATCAAAAGAACGGATGGGCTTCAACTTTGCCATACTTCTAAGATGGAAAAAACAATTTTTAACAACAGCATTTATTTGTCGATCAAACTTGAGCTCAGAGTCAAATATAACACCCAGGTTTTTTACATAGGGAAGTTTTTTCCCTGGAAGCAGTGACAAATTTCTTTCTAAATTTACCTCACATGCGCTTTGACCAAAAACAATAAACTCTGACTTATCCTCATTTAATTGAAGAACGTTGTTTGCCAGCCAACACTTCACATCGGCCATGCATTTATGCAGAGACTCAAAAGAATGGTGCTTCCCATGTTTAATAGGAAAGTAAAGTTGAGAGTCATCAGCATACAGATGGTAGTGTATGCCATGCTTATCAAAGATCTTTCCTAACGGAAGCATGTAGAGGGAGAATAAAACGGGTCCCAAAATGGAGCCCTGAGGAACCCCACATGTTAAAGGAACAACTGATGAAGAACAGTTCTCTAAACAGACTGAAATTGTTCTACCCTTGAGATATGAAGAGACCCAATTCAAGGCTAACCCCTGAATACCAACCTGGTCTCTTAGGCGATTGATAAGTATGTCATGATCAACCGTATCGAAAGCGACACTAAGATCCAGCAGCAGAAGACCAACAGGACTACCAGAATCCACACCTAATAAAATATCATTTAAAACTCTCAACAGAGTGAACTCTGTGCTATGACCACCTCTGAAGCCTGACTGAAATTTATCAAGCAAATTATTGATGGCTAAAAAATTATTTAATTGTGCAAGCACCGTCTTCTCTAATATTTTTGACATAAAGGATAATTTTGATATAGGTCTAAAGCTGTTCATATCAGATGAATCAAGGTTTGCTTTCTTAAGAAGAGGCTGAATAACAGCATGCTTAAAGCAGTTGGGAACGATACCAGTGGTCAGGCTACTGTTAACAATCGATAACACGCTTGGACCAATTGATTCCACCACGTCCTTAAACAAAGTGGATGGAATAACATCACACGTAGAACCCGTAGGCTTCATATGTGCAATTATATGTTTGAGATGATACAGGGACACAGGTACAAAACAGGTCAACAGATTTTGAGGAACTGTATAGGTAACAGGATCATTACTAGCAGGTAAGATCCGTGGGCGTATACCAAAACGTTTAACAGTAAAAAATTTTAAAAAACTGCTCACATGTGTCCACCGAAGGGGAGATGGGAGTAAGGGCAACTGGATGAAGAAATTATGTAATAGTAGAAAAAAGAACTTTAGCATTATGACAGTTCTTTGAAATTATATTAGAAAAAAAGCTTGATCTGGCTAATTTAACTGCTCTTTGAAATTTTATCAAACAGTCTCTCAAAATTTCATAGGACACTTGTAGTTTATCTTTAAGCCACTTCCTGCACTCCTGCCTAAGAGCACGGGTATTACTATTCAACCAGGGCTGAGCCTTGACTTTTTTCTTCCTAATTTTTAATGGAGCCACAGTGTTTAAGATGCAAGAACATGACAAGTTGAACTGGGAGACCAAATCCTCAGGCCCCATTTCAGAAAAAGGAGACTCCAGCAGTGATTTCAGTGGAGAAACATTAAAAGCAGCTGAACAACTACTAGCAGTAGAGGGAGTGATAAAACGAGATGTGACAGCAACAGGGCCATCATAAGCTTGATCACTGCATGAAACATTTGAGTTCAATATAACAGTCTTGTGGTCTGAGAACACAGTGTCAGCAATTTGCACATTGCTGATAGAAAAACCCAGAGATAAAACCAAATCAAGGGTATGACCACATATATGTGTAGGGCCAGCAACACTCTGAAATAAACCAAAAGAATCTAATAAATTAACAAACTCTTTGACCAGTGGTCTCAAAGGACAACACAAATGAATATTAAAATCCCCCAAAATTTTAATGTTATCTGAGCAAGGAATAATAGCAGATAAAAAAATGGGAGAACTCATTTATAAAATCTTTGTTATATGATGGTGGTCTGTAGATGAGGGCACATAACACAGATTTAAATGAGTTCAGCATAATAAGCTGAGCTTCAAATGTAAAAAATGCCTCAGTTGACAGAAGCCTGCATTTAAACTTGTTTTTAAAAATAACTGCAAGGCCCCCACCCCTACCGACTGCCCTAGGTGAGCTAAAATAACTACAGTTGGGAGGTAAAAGTTCTGAAATAGGAGCCATGTCGCCGTTGCTGAGCCAAGTCTACGTAACAAATAAAAAATCTAATTTCTGAGAGAGAAAAAGATCGTTCAGTATAAAGGACTTGTTAGAGAGAGATCTTGCATTGATCAAAGCCATTGTCACAGAGATAGAGTCAGACGAAAGATGAGAAGTCACATATGTATTTCCCGACCTACCGCTACCCAGGGAACGTAGGTTGTTTAGGTTAGCACCGTAGCCTTCATGCCACCACCTCGAAACCACGGTCCGCGATGGTCGCCACCCTGATCCAGATGAAGTTGGATATACAGGCACCAAGTATGAACCCCTCAGAGTCGGCAGCACTTCAACACCATCCTGCACTGAGGCCACAGATGAGAAGAAAGTAATCCTTTGCGACTTCTTCAACCTCACTAATCGTCCAGCCCGCTTTCGACGCTTCCTTCGCCGTTTCCTCTGCAAGCACATACACCCAGGCAGGTGGCAGACTTGCGTCAGCGTGACCGGCGCAGCATGAGAAGGGAACCACCAGTTGACACTGGGATTGCGTATCAAACAGTCAGTTACCTCCGTTCGTAAATTTAAAAGAGCCAAGCAATCATAGACCAGAACACAGCAAACCGTGCAAGAAATAAAGCCAATGACAAAGATAAAAACTAGCGTTAACATAGATAAGTCACGTTGGCCATGACTGCAAGCCGGTAAACAACCTGGTGCCATCATGCCCCCCAAAAAAGTAATTTATATATATATTTTTTTTTATTTGGTAATTTATATTTTTAATGTTTTTTTTTTTTTTGTTGTTGTTGTTTTTTGGCAATTTATTCATTTAATTTAATGTTTTGTTTTTGTTATGGTAATTTATATAATTTTTAGTTTGTTAATTTATATTTGTAATTACATCTTTTTGTTTTGTTTTTTGCATCAAGCAGTTTATTTAATTGATCAAACCCAGAGAATGCTGCTGATATGTTTCAAAATTAAGCTCTAAAAAATATTTAATTTTGCCTAGGGCTACTGTTAGTGTTCTAATAAAGCACATTGTAGCTTTTCTTCCAAGATAAAAAAAGATAAAAAACTCTGCATGGAGTGGTGGTGGCGTAGTGAGCTAAAGCACATAACTGTTAATCAGAAGGTCACTGGTTCGATCCCCACTACCACCACCATTGTGTCCTTGAGCAAGCCACTTAACTCCAGGTTGCTCCGAGGGGATTGTCCCTGTAATAAGTGCACTGTAAGTCGCTTTGGATAAATGCATAAAAAAAAAAAGGTTGTGATATTAAAAAGCATACTGATATAACTTTACAGTGGAGAGGTAGTGAGGCACTATTTTTGCCATGGAGTGAACATGGAGCGGGGTTTCTTTAATCCAGGAGTGCGGAGTGAGCGAGGAGCGGGAAATGGTCAACCCGGAGTGGAAGCAGAGTGATTAAAGAATGCTTTGAGCGCAGAGGGGAAATTGTTGCCACTCCACTCCACTTACCCTTTTGGGCATGAAAAATGAACCCCCCCCCCCACACACACACATCCGGTGGAGGGGGGCCCTTGGAGATAATTGGCTCCAGGGTCTTTGCAAGTCATAATCTGCCCCTGTGCATGGAATTTTTTCCAACAATTGTTTACAGACAAATTATTTCACTTTTAATTGACTACATCGCAATTCCAGAGGGTCAGAAGTTTACATACACTAACTGTGCCTTTAAGCAGCTTCGAAAATTGTCAAACAACCAGTAGCTAAATGTCAAGCCTTAAGACAATTAGCTTCTGATAGGAGGTGTATGAATTGGAGGTGTACCTGTGGATGTATTTTAAGGCCTACATTCAAACTCAGTGCCTCTTTGCTTGACATCATGGGACAATCAAAAGAAATCAGCCAAGACCTCAGAAAAAAAATGTGTGGACCTCCACAAGTCTGGTTCATCCTTGAGAGCAAATGCCTGAAGGTACCACGTTCATCTGTACAAACAATAGTAGGCAAGTATAAACACTATGGGACAACGCAGCCATCATACCACTCAGGAAGGAGACACATTCTGTCTCCTTGAGATAAACGTAGTTTGTTGCTAAAAGTGCAAATGAATCCCAGAACAACAGCAAAGGACCTTGTGAAGATGCTGGAGGAAACAGGTGGACAAGTATCTATATCCACAGTAAAACAAGTCCTATATCAGCATAACCTGAAAAGCTGCTCAGCAAGAAGAAGCTACTGCTCCAAAACTGCCATAAAAAAGCCAGAGTACACTTTGCAAGTGCACGTGGGGACAAAGATCTTACTTTTTGGAGAAATGTCCTCTGGTCTGATGGAACATAAATTGAACTGTTAGTCCATAATTATCATTGTTATATTTGGAGGAAAATGGGTGAGGCTTACAAGCCGAAGAACACTTTCCTAACCGTGAAGCATGGGGGTGGCAGCATCATGTTGTTAGGGTGCTTTGCTGCAGGAGGGAATGGTGCATTTCACAAAATAGATGACATCACGAGGAAGGAAAATTATGTGGACATATTGAAGCAAAATCTCAAGACATCAGCCAGGATGTTAAAAGTCAGTCACAAATGGGTCTTCCAAATGAACAATGACCCTAAGCATACCTCCAAAGTTGTGGCAAAATGGCTTAAGGAAAACAAAGTCAAGGTATTGGAGTGGCCATCACAAAGCCCTGACCACAATCTGATAGAACATTTGTGGGCAAAACTGAAAAAGCATATGCGAGCAAGGAGGCCTACAAACCTGGCTACCCACAATGTTTGACCCAAGTTAAACAAATTAAAGGCAATGCTACCAAATACTAACAAAGTGTATGTAAACTTCTGACCCACTTGGAATGTGATGAAAGTAATGTATAAAATAAAAGCTGAAATAAATAATTCTCTCTACTATTATTCTGACATTTCACATTCTTAAAATAAAGTAGTGATCCTAACTGACCTAAGACAGAGAATGTTTTCTATGATTAAATGTCAGGAATTGTGATAAACTGAGTTTAAATGTATTTGGCTAAGGTGTATGTAAACTTCTGACTTCAACTGTACATATCCCACCTGCCTCCACCCAAAGCTGAGGCCTATTTATCTAACAATCATTGTGCGCTTCAGTAATTTATGCAGTCCATGCGGTTAGAGCTGAGGCAATTCGACAAGAATAAATCTGTACATAATGTCAACATCAACTATAATATACTTACATTTATATTTTATACATTGGGATATCAAATGCTGGGGTGGCAGATGGGATTGCAATTATTTTTTTAAGGGTGGCAATTGCCACCCCTTTCCGCACCAGTAGTGGTGCTCCTGATAGTGGGTTCAGGTACCATGGAAAACAGGAAGTAATTGTGCTCACATACAGGAGGTTGCTTTTTCCCTCTTAATTCACATTTTTACTTCTCTTCTTGTTAGATTTAGGGTTGAGGTTTGGGTTAAGCAGAGCTCCTGTTGAATGCACTACATCACTGTACTACAACTAAAAATACAACTCGGTTTTGGTGTTTCTCTGTGGACATTTCACCCGGAAACTGGAGCTCACATACTTATATTTTCAATAACACCTTTGAAGAACTTTTGATATACTGTAGCAAAATTTATAGTGAAATCAGTTTTTAATGTTTTCATAATTGGTTTTACTAAACAGGCATGCTATTTATAAAACAGCCATTCAACTCTGATCATTAAAAAAAAGAGCACAGAAGAGAAAGAGGGAGAATGATGAGAAAGAAAGAGAGAATATAAAAACATGAGAAGACAATAAATTGGGCAGAGCTAAAAGGAAGACAGTCCGGAGAAGTTGTACACAGAACCGCCATATTCACTATCTCCAGCAGAATATGTCGGTTCTGTGAACAACTTCTCCGGACCGCCAGATGGGGCTTACGCCAAAGAGAGACATAATAATTCTGTATTTTATATTCATCAAATAAATGTCATCTTAATTTCACTCAGTCTGCGGGTCTTTCTGATATAAATATGTTTATTTTTGGCATTGGCAGCAAAACAAAATATAATTTGAATCAATACAACAAACACACCAACCTGGCAAACAATTTAGCTTACATTAAATGGAGCACTACGACACTGAATACAAACAGCAGCACAGGCTACAAAGTTATATTTTTCTTTTTATTAGATTGTAAAAAAAAAACTCCACCCAACAATACATTCTTATGTCATGGATTAAGATCTGTCATTGCTATGTGCACCAGTCTCTGTTACTAATAAAAATAAAATAAAAAAAGTTACTTAAGCAATATGGTATCCACACACATATATCTGTTTATATCCCAGCATGAGAAAAAACAAATCTTTTAGTTTAACCGAACTGATCCCTGTTACAAGTGCAAAAAAATGGCACCAACTACTTGCTGCCCCTTAAAACACAACACAAAAAGATGAGCTAAAAGTCTTCAAGTTTCAGATCAAGACCTTGGCAGTGGACAGGATCATGCATTTGTGTGGGTCTACAGCAGGGGCAGATATGTATCAGATGGCTGTTCGAGGATATCAGCCAGATTTACTCATCTGCAGCCAATGCTGTATGACAAGGGCCAAGAAATGGCTCTTGCAAATGAATATGAATTCATCACATCTCCGAAGGACAGATGCCATGTTTGGCTCTCAATGTAAGATGAAATTGGTCCAGAAAATGTGGACATTTGCCATGGAATGAAGTTAAGCTATTAAGTGGCTATTGTCATGTAGTGCTTGTTACAACTCATCTATCTATCTATCTATCTATCTATCTATCTATCTATCTATCTATCTATCTATCTATCTATCTATCTATCTATCTATCTATCTATCTATCTATCTATCTGTCTATCTGTCTGTCTGTCTGTCTGTCTGTCTGTATGTTTGTCTGTCCGCCGTTTCGTTTACTGCCATAACCTCCATTCCCTGATGGAGGGAACGAGACATTGTGTTGATGTAATGACACTAGGGGTCGCTCTTGAGAGCCCCAAAACGCCTGTAACTGCTAGTTAAGCATTGTGGCAAGAGGGACACAATGTCTTGTCCCCTCATCACGTTCCCCTTCTGTCACTCACTTGATGTTGTGTCGATGTAGTTACACTAGGGGTCCCTATAGAAAAATGCCACAACAGCTGAATCTTGTGTAGGGTGCTACTGGTTGTTTAGATCGATTTTACTATCAGAAATGATTAATAATTAATATCAATTATTAACTCTTTCCCCGCCAAACACGGAATTTTCCGGGTTTTATGAAAGAACGCTTCCCCGCCAAACACAGAATTTTCCGGGTATCCGTGTTTTAGGTGGTATACTGTAAGGAAGACCCGCACGCATGTTTTGAAAGAGTACGCAACTCTTTGATCACAGAAACAGACTGCGATCGTCTCAAACGTGAAGTGGAACACCATACTAATACTAAAGCACTTGTTTGATAAAAATGCCATTTTCTCAGCTTTTTGTCGGAAATGTTGTTTTTGACAAAACCTACCTCTGTTCAAGTGGCAATAAAAAAAGAACAAATGAAGATAAAATAAAATCGTTTTTTTTTGCCTAAAAGCAGAGATATTGCCTAATATCTTTATTTTGATATATAGCAGCTTCATATATTCATGGAAGAAAATATTCTGCGGGCCATTAAAGTTTAGCGAAAATCGTCAAAAACCCTGGCGGTGGCTGGCAACTTTTTTTAAAAACGCTGGCGGGGAAAGAGTTAATTACTAATTAAATAAAATAATATAATTTAATTCATTAAATTCTATCCTCGGGGCACCACTCTTTGACATGAGAAATTAATAGTAAGTGACTGATCGAGTCTCATAAAATCTACCCGAAGGTTGAGTATCTTTTGAGATTATTGCGTATTATCAAAATAATCAAAAAGGGAAGAAACTAGTCAAATTATTGCTGTATGAATCCAACAGTAATCTGGTTACAGCTGGCTTCCAACAACAACAATTTAACAATACTGAAGTAATAGGGGAGTTCTTGATGTGGCAGAGGCTGGCTTAAACACAATATTCAAACAAACAACCAGGAGTATTACTTCTTATTATAAAATAACAAGATTTCTTAGAATCAAACAGCACTGAACACCGCCAATACTATATGAATATAACACAAAAACATGACTTGGAAGTCCTAACTAAATAGTGGAGCTATATGCTAGTGTATGGATGTATGTATGTGGGTGTGTGTCTAGGTTTGGTAACAAAGGAAACAAAATGGCGGATTAAACTCAAAGTGGGGAACTAGTTTCAAAATGAAGGATCGGTTTCAACATTGAAAACTACGTTCAAAATAGTGAACTGAATTCAAAATGGAAACCAGTTTCAAAATGGAGGATTAGATCGTAAAGGGCAGAGCCAACAATTATTTGACTGTGGAGGGAAAGAAAGATGGCTGGATCAGATCCAAGTGATGGAGCTAATACCACGTGGGGGTGGAAATGAGCAGGCACACAAAGGAACTAACGAAACAGGCGGTAGAATTTAAAAACACCAGCCTGAGTCTGAGATAAACCGCGGTGCTGCTCACTCCATGGATTTCAGTGTGTGTGTGAGAGAGAGAGCAAACAAACGTGACCAGGAGGCAAACCCTGCCCTTTCGTTGCTGTGTCCGGTGCTGCTTTGCGTAAAAATTTGGACCGCACGCAGAGCTTTAGATGTTCTGAGCAGCTCTTTGTCTGCTTTGGCGGACGGCGGAAAGGGAATGCCGTCTCCAAACAGAGGTTAGCCCTCTGATGCTATTACCTTAGCCTATCACACCCAGGCCATGCCCGCCCCCTTGCGGGTTCGAGCACACTCTACTAGAAGTGTGACATCCTCGTGGGCACTGAGCCATGACATCTCCCTAGCAGACATCTGCAGAGCAGCGGGCTGGGCAACACCCAATACCTTTGCAAGGTTTTACAATCTGAGGGTTGAGTCAGTCTCGTCCCGTGTTTTGTCATGTCCGAGCCGGTTGAACTCGTAATGTGGCACAACCGACCGGGTGTTCCGCTTGCAACTTGCGCCCTTCACCAAGTTGATCCAGTGCGCCTTCTGTGCCAGGTCGCTGCCTGGATGTTTCTCCTCCCTAGCCCGCTGGCCAACGAATTCAGTGGAGCAATTTGTGGCCAGACCCGCTACGAGTCTCAAATGCTCTGTACTGGGGTCTGGCTCCACTGGCATAGTTCCCTCTTCAGGCTAACTTCCTGTGATGTATTTTCCACGGTACGGTCCCCCTTGTCAGCGGACCCGCATTTTCCCTGGGCAGTCCCGCTTCCCCGGCCGCCGTGCTTGTAGAGGGGTGCAGGAAACCTAAGGTTTATATGCAAAAAAAAAGAGTTGGTGGCGTAGGGGAGGGCTACGTGCAGCCGGCACAGGCGCCTCTAGCACGCAATAGCCTGCTGTGCACCTGTTTCGACAGTCACGTAACACGGTCAGTGCGTGGCGCTTTTCGATGGACCCCTTGTGTCACTTCATTCGACACAACGTTGAGTGAGTGACAGAAGGGGAACGTCATGGTTACTGTCGTAACCTCCATTCCCCAAGGGAGGGAACGAGACGTTGTGTCTCTCCTGCCACAGCACTAGACCTAGCACTGTAAATGGCCGTGCTTAATTTTTGGCTCCTCAGTGCAAAATCCTGACTGGCATTCGCTGCACCGCTTCCTTTTATACTCGTATGTCCGGGGCGGGGCATGCAAATTCTGTCTGCCAACTTGGCATTAGCCTTTTCTCAGGTTCAGAGGTAAGATTCGGCATCCAAGGAAGATACCCCTTGTATCACTTCATTCGACGCAACGTCTTGTTCCCTCCCTCGGGGAATGGAGGATACGACAGTAACCATTACGTTCTCCCTACAAACAACGTCATGCAAGACTAAAATATTTTGTCTCTCAAAGACAACATTGAAAAAATAAAAAAATAAAAATATCTCTACATTTCATCTGTGTGAATATTTCATTAGCTGCTTCAAGTCTCAGAGTTTATGAGATAGAATTAATCACTTTTTATTCTTGCATTTTTTTCCTATATGGATTAGAGGACTTGAATCACAGGAGTTGTTTCATAAAACGTCAGGGGCCCTTGAAATGTTAGGCATTAAACATTGATGTGAGAGATTAGAGAAAGGCAAATGGGAAGTAGACTGATTGGCCTTTGATGTGAGATGCTTTCTCATTGCACATTTATATGCCTTTGTTGTGATCTCTGTCAAATAAAATGGCAGATAGTTCTTCAGAGACATGGTAATAGTTTTGATTAATTTAAAGCTTGTATTTAATTTGTATTAAATTCCTTTAGGAAGTGGTAACCTGGTCCCAATGTGAATATCTAGCTCCTCTCAATTTAAACACTACGCAAAGTTATCATCTATGCATTCTCAACTAATAAAAAGGAGTGATGAAGCATGAGAGGTCATTTAAAGTATTCCAACCTCAGGTCTCATAACTGCTCCAACTGAACTGGCCTTCAATCCATCCACTTTAACATACTTCCAGTGAGGCTTTGGCTGTAAATGTTTTTTTTTAAATGGGTCTTTTTAGTGACTGCTGGCAGAAAAGTGCTAGCAGGACAACTCCACTGGCTCTCCTGGACATGATTTCAGCTGCAGGGACAATCCAAGCATAGTCCTAAGCAGGGAATAATACCATAAAAGCCTTTTAATTACACCTACTTAGAAAGAGGGTTAGAGTGGAGAATTCCCTTTATGAGAAAGGTGGGTGGAATAACATCAAGAATGGAATGGTTGTGATAGAATATGAGAGCATGCTGCATGCAGAGCATAAACCAGACAGGAATCACAGGAACCAGGACAAACCTTTGCATTTGGGCCCTTTTTTCCATCTATTGTTTTCCATCTTTCTATCACAGCAGGGCCCCCCTCTGCTTCAAGGCCTGAGGCAATGTTGGTGCATTCAAATGCAGAGGGTTTTAAAATGTAGCAGATGCATCAATATGTGGCTTCTTAAAATCTTTATTTTTCTCAGATCTCCCAGGAGCATTAATTAGTCAAAAGATATGAATAATATAATAGAATTACATTAGTTACATTATGCATATATATATATATATATATATATATTAGAAAATATAGATTTATTTAGAAATTTAGAACATTTCTAAAAAAAATTGAAAAAAATAAAAATCTATTCAACAGTAACTGAGTCCCTTGAGAAGTGGTAGATAATCTAAATGTACAAGCTTTGATATGTCATCTTCATTATATCCAGAATGAATCTATAATTCTCATCATAAATTCAATCTATTTTATAGATATGCATGCAACTTTGAAAATGTATTGAAGATCAGGCCATTTCCAAAAACCTTATGACACTTATGGCTTGATAAAATACTAACTATGCCAAACTGACTTTTTACAACTGATTAACACACTCTGCTCTTATTGCCAATTTGCATATAGTTGAAAATATGATTTATAAAACCAACAGTATATGTACAGCAAAAATAATGAATACACAAATGAGTATTGGAAAAAACAAACAAACATTGGGACTTTGTTTGGAGAGCTTGATTATCATAATATTAGGCTTTATGTATTTTTGACTTTTGACATTTTATGCCTCGTGATTTTTCAGTAGCATCATGAAAACCCTTTGGAAGCCCTTGACAGACATAATTTATTCATGAAATTATTGGTTCCCAATATTTAAATACAAAACCTCATCACCCATTTTACAATCTGCAGCACTCACACTCATTGTCTTTTTTTTAATATATATTATATGATTTTAATTGGTTCCAAAGAGAGCACGGAACAGCATGCATGACTTTGGCAGAGAGAGAGAGAGAATTTTAAAAGGGACCTATTATGCAAAATACACTATTAAATGGTGTTTGAATATAAATGTGTGTTATAGCAGTGTGTACACAACCACCCTATAATGATAAAAATCCACCCAGTCCTTATTTTATTTAATCCCCATTAATCAAAAGCACTGTCTCAGATTCATCAAGGAAAAGTGAAAGTGGTTCGAACAAATGGACGCTATCTAAACCGGCGAGCAATGGGAGGGAGAGTGCCCTGGACTTGAAAACATTATTTAGTTGACCAGCTACTGGAAGCGTCTCGGGTTACATGTGTAACCCTTGTTCCCTGAAAAAGGCGGAACGAGATGTTGCGCTGCTAAGCGCTACGGGGAACAGCTTTCGCTGTGAGCCGAGCTGAATAATGTGTGGAACACGTCAATGGACATTGACCGGAATTTATAGCCTCGGCTGATGTAATCATTAGATGCACCTGAGGCCAGGCTATAAATGGATACGTCACCAGGTGTCGTCAGATACTTCTTTTTGAAGAGCAGTCCTGGGACGTCCCCGTGCGGCAAAGCAGCGCAACATCTCGTTCGCCTTTTCAGGGAACAAGGTTTACACATGTAACCCGAGACGTTCCCTTTACAAAAGGCTTCACTACGATGTTGCGCTGCTAAGCTACGGGGAACGCAATACCCACGCCGCCGCACTTGGGGCTGTCCGGACCCCTACGGTTGTGCAGTGTACTCACAAAAACGCGAGCGGTCTCAGACATGAGCTTGAGATGTCGACTCAAGGGCATAAGAGCCCGGAGTAGCATAAACATCTAAACCATTAATTTTTTGATGAATGTGTGCGGAGAGGACCAGTCTGCCGCATCACAAACCTGATCAGGCATGAGCTGAGATGTCGACTCAAGGGCATAAGAGCCCAGAGTAGCAAAGCATCTAACCCACAAAGTTCGATGAATGTGTGTGAAGAGAACCCTATCGCAACACAAACTTGTCATAAAAACTGATGAATGTGAGCGGAGAGGACCAGCCTGCCGCATCACAAACTTGTTCAGGCATGAGCTGAGATGTCGACTCAAGGGCATAAGAGCCCAGAGTAGCAAAGAATCTAACCCATAAAGTTCGATGAATGTGTGCGAAGAGAACCCTATCGCAACACAAACTTGTCATAAAAACTGATGAATGTGAGCGGAGAGGACCAGCCTGCCGCATCACAAACTTGTTTAGGCATGGGCTGAGATGTCGACTCAAGGACATAAGAGTCCGGAGTAGCAAAGCATCTAAACCATAAAATGTGATTAGTGTGTGCGGAGAGTGCCAACCTGCCGCACCACAAACTTGTTCGGTGTCAACTCAAGGGCGTAAGAGCCAAGAGTGGCAAGAACATCCAAACTATAAAAGTTTAATGAATGTGCGCGGAGAGGACCAACCTGCCGCACCACAAACTTTCTGCAGAGGAAGACCTCTAGCCAAGGCTTTAGAGGAGGAGAGCCCTCTGGAAGAGTGCGCCCTAAAACCTACTGGCGAAGCTTGACCGCGCACCTCGTAGGCCCGGGCAGTAAGGTCCCTCACCCAAAGTGACAACCCGGTCACGGCTTCAAAGTGAAGAACTGCTGCCCTGACTTTATGCCACTAGCAATTGCGGTGGACATAATTCTGAAGGGCACAGACTGGATAAAGTCTGAGTAGTCTTTAGCTGCTCCGGCATTACAAACGGCAGGGAGCAGAAGGCTTAGAGAATGACTGGCCAAGGGTCGAGAAATGCACCTTGGGCAGGTAGTCAGGGTGAGGGTGCAAAGAATGCTCTTAGTCTTACCTGCGGCAACTCAAAACAGGCCGGCAAAAGAGACAGAGCCTGTAGGTACCCAAGTCTCCTTAAGAGATGTAATTGCCATATGAAAAACCATCTTGAGAGTCAGAATTCTACCAAACGCTGACTCTAGAGGTTTTAAAAAGGGGGGTCTTACCCTATGAAGAGGTCCTAGCAAGGATGCCTCTTAGAGGGCACCCCGCCCACCAAGGCGTGGCAAACCGAAGTGGAAGCCACATAGAACCTGGCAGTGGCGAGGCAAGTGCCCGCTGACAGTTCTTTCCACAGAAAATCCAGAACTGAAGCAAACTGGCAGTTAGCTGGTTCTGTAATTTGAACTTATTAGAAGGAAACGCATGCAGGCACATTTGTGCCATGTATGCGCCACCACGATCAGCACCCCCGAGGGGGGGGACTGGGTGACTCGGGGAGAAGTAGAGGAGACATTGCGCTATCAACAGAGGCGAAGAGGTCCTCTTCTGCCCTGTAAAATCTACCCAGATCAGTTCCAAGGGAGGGAGCCCTAGCACTTGCAATGGTCTTGATAACTTCAGGAGAAAGCCCTGTGAACCTCAGTTGGTACCCTACAGGGGCCAAGCATGAAAGGTTTCACAATTGGGGCGGGGATGAATATGCCCCCTGAGCCTGAGAAAGAAGGTCCTACCTGTTCGGAATCGCCTAAGGCGAGCCGTCGAGGAGAGATATTAACTCCGAGAACCATATCCTGTTCAGCCAGCGCAGCCCATTAATAGGAGGCAAGACCCTTGCTGGTGAACATTGCCAAGACTCCCGGAGCAGAGAAACCGGGGAAAGAAACGCATACAGACGCATTCCGGGTCATGTATGTGTTTTAACGTCCAGACCCAAGGGGGCTGGGTGATTTCAGGGAGAAGTAGAGGAGCCATTGCGCTATTCATAGAGGTGAAGAGGTCCTCTTCTGCCCCAAGATCTCACCCAAACTTGTTCCAAGTGGAAAAAGCCCGGCATTTAAAAAGGTCTCGATAACCTCAGGAGAGAGCCCTGTGTCCCTCAGTTGGTACCCTTAGGGGCCAAACATGAAAGATTCCACAATTTGGGGCAGGGATGAAATATTGCCCTGTGCCTGAGACAGAAGATCCTTCCTGTTCGGCATCGCCAAAGGCGAGCCGTCGAGGGAAAAGATTAGCTCCGAGAACCAAGCCCTGTTCGGCCAGCGCGGTGTTATCAGTAAGAGGCAAAAACCCTTGCTGGCGAACTCTGGGCAACTACTACCTTAGGGTGAAGTTCTTAACTCCCCCGTTGGTATTTTCTGTCTGGACCGTAAATCTGTGCCCATATACGGGCATCCAGGGATATAACTGACCTGAGTGACAGGAGCTTGCCCTGGGCCCTAAGGAGAACCCAACGTGTCAGAAATACAGCTGACAAGAACGTGGGTCTCCTTGATGATTTATGTAAGAGGCTACCGCTGCATTGTCCACCAGCACCAAGACATGGCAGCCTCAGGAGGAGGTATTTCAGGGCCAGAAATACAGCCATCAACCCGAGACAGTGACTGTGACAACCGAGCTGACGACCCTCCTATCCCCTTAAGCTGGACTGACCACTTAAGGCCGCTACCCCGCCCATCAGGGAGGCGTCTGTCGTTAGCAGCCTGCGACAACAAGACGCACCTAGAGTGGGACCCAAGGCAGAAAACCGGGGTCTGAACCACATAGAAAGGGAACGAAGCCTGAGGCGCATAACCCTATTTAGCCTAGGGGTTTTGGCCCTTGGAAGAAATCCCTGGCTTTTGGCCACAACAAAAACGGTCTCATGAGCAGAAGGTCCAGAGGGATCACTGTGGACGCATTCGCCCTGAGACCTGGAAATCATTGATACTGATAACAGTGCAACCTTGACCTAGCCTGACTTTGCTAAGGGTGATCTAAATGGACTCAATCCTAGCGGGAGACAGTTGTGCCCGCATTGAGATTGAACTCCATACGATGCCCCGATAGACAGTGTTCTGAGTGGGAGAGAGGACGCTTTTTTGGCGTTGAGCCTCAACCCCAGAGAAACAGATGAGCTAAGACGATGTCCCTGTGCTGAACTGCCAGTTCCTGGAACTGCGCTAGGATCAGCCAGTCGTCTACATAATTCAGAATGCAGATGCCCCAGAGTCGCAAGGAGCCAGCCTACATCATGCATTGTGAATGTGCGGGTAAAAAGGGCTAGGCTGAGTGAAAGAACCTGACCCTGGAAGACTTCGCCCCCGGAAGTGAACCTCAGGAACTTTCCATGTTGTGGCAGAACTTCTAAATGAAGTATAGAAGTGTGTCATAAGATCGATGGTGACCAGTCAAACGAGTTGTAGGGCTTGAGACACGACCGTCTTGACAGGCATCATCTTGGACTTGAACACCCACGGGTAGTTCAAGCTTTAAGATCTAAGCCAGACGCCACCCCTCACCCTCCATGGGAAACGGGAAGTATTTAGTGTAATAACCTAACTCTCTCTCTGGAAGGGGAACACATACCATGGCCCCTTTAACCAGGAGATTGAGTTATATTTTTTTTACATAAAAAGAAATCCGGTTCACGGTATTGAGAACATGCCGTTGAAACATGGAAAAGCAGCGGGTGAATTAAATCCTGATGCCCTTATAAGACCCACAGAAAATAATATATCCGGCAGAAGTTCCCACGCTGCCAGGATCTCTGATATGGGTATTATATTTTAACACTTCCTGTTGAGGGGATGTCGAGTGTTTCGAGTCCTGAATAAAATGCAGGAACAGCGAAAAAACCCAACTGGGAGGAACAGCATAGTGTGCAGAGCAGCATAGTGTGCAGAGCAGCACCAGCCTGACCTGCTGCTTGATAAGCCCTTCCCACTAAAGTGGAGGTTGTCCTACAAGGCTTTGAGGGAGAGAGGGCTTCTAAGTGACGATGCCGAGCCCGGCGAGAGATAGCCCGCAAGCGTCTCTTCGACCGGCGGCATCACTGAATACCGCCGTGCCTCAGCACCCACGACAGTCGAATATAATGACGTCGAGGGTATGTGAACACGGGAAGAAAATATATATATATATATATATTTTTTTTTATTAATTTTTTTTTTAGGGGTTCTCCATGAGCGAAAAAGCTCTTCATGGAGGTTTATCAAAGAAGGGAAGGAACCCATGAGGCGTTCCCTTTCTTAGACTGGAACATAAAATCTATCCCCTAATTTGGAGCATTTGGGGGTCTCTTGTTCGCGTGGCCAGACCAATCTGGCAACCGCACGAGTAACAACATCGAGCAATTCCTCCGTAGGTTTTTTATCGCGGACGGAAAGCTCGGAGGCGGGAAGAGAATAGCGATCCACCTCATGATCCGAGAAGCGTCGAGATCATGTGAAGAAACAGCTGGGTTTGGGGAGAGAGTGAGAGAAAGGGATCAACCCGTCTCTTGCTCCTCAGCCAAAACCATGCAAGAGCCCCACGAACGATCTTCTTTTCGAGAGTGCTGACTCCTGGAAGCAAGCGAGGCGAGCACGACGCACTCTGCCTGTTAAAGCAAATCGCAGTGCTCGCACCCACCCTGCTGCAACGCAAGAGCAGCGTGCTCCCAAACAAACAGCAAAAACTGATGTGTGTCGTCTTCAGCTATAGAGCGAGAAGAGGGGAACACGCACCGCTTATGACTTTCAGTCATTCTCTCTTTTTAGAAATATATATATTAATATTTTCTAAACAGAAGAGAAAAGAGAACAAAGAACAAAGTTCACTGCACACTGTCTAACTGATTCTAACTCCTAACAGAGGAAAACACACAGAAACAGAATCGCTCTGAAAAAAGAGTTTCTGACAACACCTGGTGACATATCCATTTATAGCCTGGCCTCGGGTGCATCTAATTATTACATCAGCCGAGGCTATAAATTCCGGTCAATGTCCATTGACGTGTTCCACACATTATTCAGCTTGGCTCACAGTGAAAGCTGTTCCCCGTAGCGCTTAGCAGCGCAACATCGTAGTGAAGCCTTTTGTAAAGGGAACTTGCTTCTAAAACAACCAGGCCAATTTAACTGTTACACTTGTGTAAAATCACCATGCAACAACTGTTTTATGTTGCACAATGAGCTAGTAGCTAACAGCTAGTGGTTGTGTTATTGTTTTGTTCAGTTTGTGTCGTGTTTAAAATGATGTCATGGCAGTAGAGGCGGCGCAACTATGACTATCAGCCTATAATCCCATCCCAGATGGCACTAAACTGCAGTGGAAATGCAAGCTCAGAAATGTAAAGCGAGTAGAGTTCAGGCGAGTCAAACCGTAACCTGCAGTGGAAAAGTGCCAATAGATACATTTTGTGCACTCACCTCTGATTTTGAGCTCTGCTCAGAAACACTCAACTGGAAAATCAACCTGGGGGTCTCGGTGGGTTGAGAAACATCACTGATTCTAGATGCTCCTTCTCTTATCTCCTCACCTTGAACTTCGGGTTGAAACTGTTGTTTTTTTGGAGGTGGATTAGTCATTTCTTTTACAAGTTTATATCTCTTTTCAGAGTCAGAATGTTACTAATCTCAACTTGATCCTCATTAATGTCATTGTTATCTTCCTTTCCCCTTCTGCTTGATTATATTTTGTCTGTGGGCAGGAACATTTCTTATATGCCTTAAATACCCACACTCAAAAAAATACATATTATCTGTAGTTGCAAACATTATGTAGGAACTATCGCTGTGTTGGATGCAAAAATAAATTTCCAGGAACTTTTAAAAACATGCACATTTAAAAACATGAAAAAAAGATAGCTGTGACAGGGCGGAGGGCGGGCCGGGTCGTGATTCTGCACACCCAGTCCCTTATCAGGCTAATCAAGCCTCCGAGAGGGATAAAGGCCGACTGCAGACGGCGGTGCAGAGAGAGAGAGAGAGAGAGAGAGAGAGAGCGTTTACGGGCAGCTGTCCGACACCTTTGTGTGTTTGTGTCTTTTGGTTTAAGTTTTATATTAAAATATTATGTATATTTTCAAGCCGGTTCTTGCCTCCTCTTTTCCATTGAACTGATTTACAATAGCACGTTTCAATGCGACAGTTTTGCAGCCATGTGGAACCATAGAATTTGCCAAATCGACTAAGCTCTTTCATAATTTATTCATTAGTGATGAATGGAGACACATTTGGAATCATCACATTAGCGGGTGCATGCAATGATGTTACCTGAACCAAAGTGTCTAATATTACTATCCTGTTTTCAACAGGCCAATTCAATACATTTTTTCTTTGAGAAAAAACGCAACAGCTTTGTTCAATCTAGAAGCCAAAGCTATTTTTTCATGACCTGCAATGACTCCCAGAACATCTTTGATGGTAAATTCTTGATTGGAAAAACATTTAAATCATTTAAATTTGATTGAGAAAGCCTACGCTCCCTCACCTGAGAGAGACACCATAGCTTTCTATATCAGGTCTGTTTGTTATGCAACGTTCAAAATCAACACTTGAGAATTGTCAAAACAAAAAGAAAAAAAACAACACTTAACTAAAGTGATGAAATATAAGTGATTCTCCATAAAAAAGTCACATAGGTAGGCTACACTGTGTGAGGTCACAGGTGGCAAGAGTGCCAAGTGTTTAATAATTTGTAGATTTGTTCTTTCAATGCCACAATAAATTACAGGGATGCAAACTCATGAGGGGTGAAAAAGGTAAGACAATCACTGGTCCACAAGAAACATTTCTGGGGATATTTTCTTAAAGAAGAAGCTAAAAGCACCAATTTCACTATTTTAGTGAATTAGCAGCAAAATAAAGAGTATTTTTGTGAGGCTTGCATCTGTTTCACAAATTTGTTACATTTTATTTACTGATTAGTTCAGTGACCCCTTCTGGGAATATGAGTGAGTCAGTAAATAATTTTGAGTCGTTCATGACCGAAATCTACCAAGACACTTCATAATGTTTAAGCATTAAAAGAACAAAGCAGATCTATAGTCTTCCTTCAGTCTGAGCATTCTTTTTCATCCAAAAAGACAACAATATTAGTCTAATAATAGTGAGTTTCAATAAAGTTGGGGAACTACTGATAACAATTTTACCTGGTCACAAAAAGTAGTCCTTATGAACTTTATGAATTTACCTTATGAACTGTCACCTTTTGCTGAGCCTTTATGCTTCACAGTGCTTATGTGTGCTCCTATAACACTTGCACCTTTATTAGTAACTGACACATAAGTGCCAGCATTACGTGTCATACATTCTGCCTCCCATGAATCTTGACCTGGACGAATGCAATTCGTGCAAACATTTTTTGTGAAAATCTTCTGTAATTTTCATTGCATTGTTTCCACTCTGCTGTCATTTGCTGCTTCTGTCAAGCAACTGTTTGATGCCGAACACAAAATCACTTTGTGCGCTCCTGGAGAGATTGACAGGCAGGAATTTGGCCAATAGTTGCTGCAAGCCTCTTATAATTGACCAATTGTGTGCGAGAAGGCGGGTACTTACAAAGAGGGGATAAAGCAATGCACATCATAATGTGCATATACTTCATATACTTCATTGTGCGTGCACACACAATGAAGTATTAGACCAGATGCACATCATAATGCAACTAAAGCCGAATCCTGGACATTTTTGTACATTTAGAAATTCCGGCCTGATGCTTTTTTAAGATCCGAAAAAGAGGACATGTCTGGGAAAAAGAGGACGTATTGTCACCCTATCCCTGAGTGCCGACTTTTTTGTGTGATGTCATGCACCTGCATCTCGGAGTTGAACATTTCCGCACAAGTCTCCGAATTCCATTGCACTTTTCACAGTAGGAAGATGGAAAATCTGAGTTGAATGGAATGCAGCACATGCAAAGCCTGTATGCCAAGAAAGTAAAAATTAGCCTTTAGATTGTGATAGTTCTCTCATGTTGGTTGATACTGTCAAAGATACAGACTTTAGCAGATCATAATATTCTTCCTCATTTTCATAAACAATGATCCTGCATTGTGTTTTTATTTTCAAAGTAAATGTAATCAAAACCTATTTGTTAGATGAGGGTGTGAGGTCATATCTGTTCTTCAGCCAGATCTTAAGACGGAATGTACTGCCAGACCGTGAACATGTTAATTAAATACCTATTTTAATGTAATTAAATACTATGTTAATGTACTGTAAATAAACACATATTATTAACAGTTTTGTTTTTCATGTTAACATGTTAGTTACAATAAAAGTGTTAGGTAAGATAAATACGGAAAAACAAGTTTGGCCCCAGTTCAGTTTACAAAACTGCAAGTTTATTTACATTTATTTTTAAATAAACCATATGTTGCAAACAAAAACAGTCTCAGAGTATATTATATTTCCCCAAAAATCAAGTTTAATACTAACAAGGAGAGTACCTGCACATTTTCTTCCACTTCAAGCACTTGTTCTATGCATGATAAATGTGGCATAAAAAAATGTAAACTATCTACACTAGTGTTTGTTTGTTTGTTTACTACTTAAATTATTGGTCCACATACATAACATTCATCAAATTCATTAGTCTAACTTAATAAAAGCTGTTTTTTATTGTTTTATATTTATAAGTTTCTTGCTGCAGTAAAAAATAAATGCAAATACATAATTTTTGTTTGCAAATCCTTTCACTAGCAGTAGCTTATGTGTTGTGTAATACAGATGGAGAACTGTTCGTCCCACAGTGGTATAATATCATTATTAGATTGTATTTAAAATTTCTGTCACAACAATTTCACTTTTAAAGAGTTTAAGAGATTCCATCATGAAAAGATCAAATCTACCAACAGCAGCCACAGGATAAGTTGGTCTTATTTGAGGAAGCACTATAACAATAACCTAAAAAAAAAAACTGCTTCATGTGGTAACATCTAATTTAATTGGTTTGATTCAACTCTGGACTATTATTAACATCACTGAAACAACCTGAATACATTAGGTTACACCATCAAAACTAACTACATTCCTTTATGACTCAGTACACTTGACATTGAGTCACTAAGCTGACACGCATATGAGTCCCATCACGCCGCACTACGTGACATAAACTTCCTGAGATGAAACATGAAGCAGCAGTCCCGCGGGACGGCAACCGACATATGCTGCAAGTGAATGACCCTCATGGTCAGCCAGATGGGGAACACTCAGAATTTATATATTGTAGTATTATACATGCAGAAGAACTGAAAAGCTATGACTTAAATCTAGAGTTTTCAACATTTGCAATCCTGGAATTCTTCAGCGTCATAAATCAAATGGCCCAGGTGTCCTCATTGGTCAGAAAGGCCCATCCGCAGCCTGACCTCCTGATCTTCCACAGAGAGTTAAAGCAGACTTCTCTTTATTAGGTTCCAAAAGACCATCAGATTTGCACGACTCGAATACAAAGACATTTCCTTAATCCAAAAACATCTCACACAAAGTCACAGTACTTTGCTGAATCAACCGTCCAAAATGTACAGATACATTTAAATCCACAGTTCATACAATACCTAGTCTTGCTGCTTTGAACTGTGGTAACTTGTATAACTGACAAATTAATGATTATAGCATATGTACCTCTTTAAAATGTGTGTAATGTTTCATCCATGTTGTATAACCCATGAATTAACCAGTATAATTTTGTAACCAGGTATTTTCATGTTTCGTTAACTACACGTATAACATCCATGAAAAAAATGTCATGTTTAGTATGTAAGCATTTGCTGGTGTATACAGAGAAAGCTGATGACAACGAATACCATGTCTCTTGTACCATTCTCAAGATAAAAAAGCTCATGATGAAATATGCACTATTTTTGAGTGGGACATTTTTAAGAATATGGGACAAAGGACCATAAATCAATTGTCGGAAAAGACCTTGACCTTGTGACTCTGAAAAGTCAGTTCTGATCGGCGCAGGACACCTTTGGGGATGCGGTCAATTTCAGTTGAAATATTTCCAAACAAAAAGAACACGTTCTCTTGTGCTGAAAGTGCTGGTGTATTAATTAAATTATTTGGGTAATCGATGTAGACTCGAAGAAGTATAAATGGTTCTAAAGGTATTGTCAACAGACTCAATAAAGTTCATTTTCACTGTACTGAATATTTATTTCACATTCTGTCACTCTTTTCACCAACCTGTCTTATGTATATATGTGTTAGATTAGATTTATGTTTAGAATAGTAATAAAGTGTGTCTGTGTTCAAAGACGACGTGACTGTGGTATATTTTGATAAATAATCTTATCCCTGTTTCTAAAAGATTTAGCTTCAAAGCTGTACCTAAATACTTGTGATATTTTCAATAAGCCACGAGAATAATATCACTCCAATAAGTGAATTAATCATAATTCACTTATTAAAGCTAGTTATTTGTCATTTATCTAATTTATAATGGTTGTCAAACACGACTAATTCCGGTATACATTTAATTACCTAATAAGGTGCATTAAGGACAGTTTAATTTAGTCCATAGCTCACATATTTCAAGACTCTAAATTCCATCCTAAATGTCACATACCAAATATCCTTACATATAATGGAGTAAGAATGAGGGCAATTTAAAGTTCACTTCAAAGTGTCGCATTTCCTTTATTCCCTACAATATGAACTATGGTCATATAGTGTCGATTAAGCCCTTCACGAACCCAGTCGGAAAGGAAGTTTATTTAAAATGAAGTGCCTGTAACTTTGGTAACACAATGATCCGAATGCAGTCGGACAGGGACCCAATACTTAAAAAGAGGGGCATAAGTGTATATTTTGCCAATAAAATAGCAAGTGCTCTAGACAGAGAAGACTTGTTTTGAGAGAAAGGTTATGTCAAGGTTGTAAAACCTCGCACATATGTTTTGAGAAGACATCCTGCTGCAAATCATATGTCTTGTAAGGACACACTGTTCGTCTATGCAAATGAAGAGGCCAAACCTCTAGTTGAGTGTATTTTAGCACCAATTGGGCAGTTTGTACCCTGTGACTTGTAAGCCAGGGTGACCGTATGAACGATTCAGTGAGAAAGCAAAGGGCATAACAAATGCAAGGACTGTTCCTCATCCAAATGAAATGGAGGAGCGAAAATGTCTTGAAGGTGAAACACCTGCATTCTGAAGTGTGTGGTTATAACCTTGGCACATATCCTTTTCTGGGTTTTACAGTGCTTTTGAAAGACCCGGACCAAACACCAGACATGAATTGTCAACTGACAGTGCTTGCAAATCACCAGCCAGTATTACTGAGGCCAAAGCCAGCAGTGATGCAGTCTTAAGAGAAAGCATATGCAGTTCAACATAGACCAGAGGCTCGAAAGGAGGCCCCGTGAGCACTCTTAGGACCAAGTTAGGTCCCAAGTCGGGCTGTAGCTGGGCGAGGTGGATTTAGCTGCCGCGCCCCCTATGAATTATGATTAAATCATGTTTTCCTATGGAGGTGCCGGTTTCAGGTGCGTGATATGCAGAACTAATCACCACATAAACTTTGAGCATAGATGGAGTGAGCCCTGTATCTGATAGCTCTTAAGAAATGTAAGAATTTAAGGTATGGGCAGTTCACTGGGTCTTTGACGTACCAATTAGTGAACACATTCCATATCACTGCATAAAGGAATCTCAGGGATAGCGCTCTAGACTTTAATACTGTTCATACTGACCGAGCCAATTCTGGCTGTTTCGCTATGCTCCATTCTCGCTGGGGATGCCAAACCATGCCTTGTGTTTGATAGAGAAGATCTTTCTTCAGTGGTATTTCTATGGAGGCCTGTCCAGTATTTCTACCATCTCCAGATACCAGGACTGATTGGGCCTTTTTGGCACAATTAACAGAACTGTTTCCATGTTCACTCTGACTTTGCTGATGACTGAATGAAGGAGGTGCACCGGTGGAAACGCATACTTGCATTTCGCTGGCCATACGTGGGCCAGCGTGTTATGGTGACATATATACACCACCGTAGTTTAGTTGTCCGAACGAATCAGAATGTGGTAATTCACAATATCTGAATGAAAAGCTCTCAAAGCTAGAAAGACAGCCAGTAGCTCTAGGTTGTTGACATGTCACGGCCGTTTCGCACCTGTCCAGGTGTTGAAAGTCGAACGTCCATTACATACAATTCCCCAACCTGTGTTGGATGCATTTGTGGTCAGCATTTTCCTTCTGAAAACTTGATCCAGGATAACACCCTGTTGGCAGAAGGCTGGCCCTGTCCATGGTGCTAGAACTGCCAGACAGTGGCGTTGTTTTTCAGTTTGGACTGAAACATACAAAATAATTGTCTGTACATGCTCGTTCATGGGGTGCACACACATGAGATTTCATGGCTGGGGAAATGTGTGCTTTCGCCCAGTTGACATTATACCAGCTTTCCATATGGCAAAGCATAAAGTATCTGTGTTCATTCAGTAGTACCTCTGATTGGCTAGTAATAACAACCGCTGAGGTAATTACAAACATGCACACTGTTCATTTTCAACGTGCGGGGAGCCAGAGACGAAGGACTTTAAATTGATATGCAGTTCCCTTGAACGTGAATCTAAAAAAAAGCCACCTGTAACGGAATTGGTACATGAAGTACGCATCCTTCAGATCTAATCAGTCCTGAGGATGGATGTGGGATAAGATCTGTTTCTGAGTTAACATTTTGAATGGGCACATCGCAAGCATGCGATTTAAGTGTCTCAGAACAAGAATGGGCCAATGCCTGCCGTCCTTCTCCAGAATGAAGAAATAACAGCTGTAAATTACACTGTGTGTGTCACCGTCTGTGCACGCAACATGGCACATCCTGTGGCCGAACCACAGATTGTGGTTGTAAACACCAGCTCTGACACGCCCATGAGGACTTGCCACGCAATTGCACTGTGGGACAGCAGGCTTAACCCGTTTAATCCCAAATTTTTTCTTGCAATTTGAGTACATGTATTTTACTCCTTAGACCTCCCTGACAAACAAACGTTATGCCTTTTTTGATTTTATGTTGGTTAAGTTAGTGAAATAATAGGTTTTATACTCGGTCACAATAGTGACTGGTGGGAAACAGCATAGTCAGAATTCATACAAATTCTTCAATTAGACCTTTACATATTTAGAACATAAAATAATAGTAACTTTTTGGATTGAGGCCATTATCTCATCAAAGCGATTCCTCATTGCATTTGAGATGGCTTCATTGTAGACATCAGGGTCATATGAACAATACATGTGCCGCCGTGGCACAGAACTGTAGCCAGATGTGAGAAGAACCCCATAGAAAGTCAGCAACTTATCCATGTTCAGATCAAGTGTCTTCCCTTTGGTTTGCATTGAATAGATATTTGACATCTCAACATTGAGCTCCCTCAGAGTAGGAGGGTACATCAACAGGAACAAATCGACTGGATCGGGTCTAGTTTGCTTTATGCACTCTTCTGCAGTCGGGCCATAGGTCACGAAAGCTGTAATCTTGGACGTGGCAGGTCGTTTTGATCTTTTAAAAACTCTGTCCCTGTTTTTCATATTTTGAAGAGATGTTTTCTGTTTTTTTGGTGTTGCGGGGTCTCATTTTCCTCAGGGCATCTCCTTTTCTGGCTGGTCACGGTGGGAGACTCGCCAAGATATGGCAGTGGGGGCTGCTTGCTTCAACACCGACTGCTGCAGCGGGAGGTGGGGGGGTGGAGGTTGAGGTGGGGCACACCAATTGGTTCTCATGAGCTCATGAACATCTGTCTCATCCTCCAGATAGTTCACCTCTGCATCGCCTTCAATAGTCTATCTGGTAAATGGGCTGTTTCACCCTGGTACTCCCAATATGAGCCATCACTATCACAGTCACTTTCAATTGCCTCTTTTTCAAGTGTAGGAATGACGGTGATGCTGCACACAACACTTGGGGTGTCACGTACGCCTAGGAGGTCCAACACATCTGATAATTTTAAACGGTGTAAAAATAAACAAATGATAACTAGGATTAACAGCTAAAACCTGTGATTTCAACTGAAACACTGTGTTATACTACCGGTCACAATTGTGACCATTAACAAATTTACACCTCTTACGAGCAAAATATATATGCAGGAGTATAGTTCTCAAAATATATTAGTAGTAGACCCTTTTAAGAATATATGTACAAAATATGATAGTTCTGTTTGTTAATTAAGGTATTTTAGTTACTTCTTTTTGTAATAGTCTGAGGAAGACATCTTCTTCTAGATGTGCAAGCAGGAAGTAAACTGATCTGGTCATGTGACCTTTTGCACTAGCCACATGAAATTAATACATTTTAATCAAGACTATCTATTTTTTCATTTAAAAGTTGAATTTCTTGCCCAGATCCCAAAACAACACTTTTAGAGCTTCCAGAAATAAGAAAAAAGACACGGTCACAATTGTGACCGGTGGGATTAAACGGGTTAATAATTAATTTGAAACAACCTCTGTTTCATTCTTTGTGAGAAGATTGTGTCTTCGGACAGAACCATGGAAGACAGAACACCGTTGAAACATTGTGTGACTTTCGTGGCTTGCAGTGCTAAGTCTGTAGCAGTGCAGAGCTCTTTGAACGTGTCTGGATCGTAGCCTTGTCGTCCAATTGTTTGAGGAGCTTAGCTTGGAAAACTTTGAGCACCGACATCACATGGAGTCCTGAACCAGTTTAGCCTGCCCCTAAGTATGCTTTTTCAGCCAGTGCAGACATTAGTCGATAAGGCTTAGAAAGATGAATGGGGTGTGAGATCCATGCCCTGCTACTTGCCGGGTAGAGATGCGCTACTGCCTCTTTAGGGGGGGTTTTAATGTTGTGGCTGATCAGTTTGTATATGTATATATATATATACACACACATACACAATAACACAATAGCTTATAAGGATACAAAACTCCTGCTGAAGCACTGCAGGGAATCAGGAAGCTGAAGTGACTCATTCTCCAGTGTAGTGTCAAGGCAGAGTAAATGTTCACCGGAACACTGCAGGGAAGCGGAGAGTCTTCTTGTTGCTGTGAAGATCCGCCCTTTGACTCGTGTATGTCGATGGCAAATTAGTAGAGGACTCCTAGACAAGAGATGAATCACTGTCTTAAAAGAAGAAAATTCTGAGGAATGGTTTTTGCGTTCCCGCTTTTATAGCAGACATCTTTGCTCCTAAGTGATGCAATGTCAAGTGTACTTAGTCGTAATGGAACCCAACTTAATACATTTCAGTACAATCATTAGCAATAACTTGCTCTTAATAATTTTTTACACATATGGTGCATTGCACCATTTTAGAGACAAGTTTCATTTAAGTTCAACCATACTATGGCAACATGAGATGGCCACGGAGGGAGTGCTCTTAAAGGTCGATGGGATCTGAGGAAGTCTGCTCAGCTCAGGAGTGTTTTGCAATTCATTGTCACACATATGAAAATAGAACAGTGGACCTCTTTTAGAAAGACATTGTTGCAAATCAGTGTTGGGAATCTGTTTTTTCAATGTTATTACAGTATAATATCCATAATGGCTTTTGAATGTAACTTTGAGGCCACTTGAATATAATATCTAAAAGGAATTTAATGTTTTTGATAAATAATGTGAAATCTATTTTAGTACAGTCACAACATTTTCTCCTTTTTATCTTTCAAGCAAGTTTTATCATGACCTCTCTAACCTCTAAATCCAAGGACAGTAATTTAATATCAAGATAGATCTTTAAAATCAATGTATCGCTGTATTGCTGGGTCGGTCTGGCTCAATGATCTTATTTATGAGGCAAGAACAAGAAAGTTAATAAACAAGGGGAGACATAAACTGATATGGAAGTGTTCTTCAAATTATTGTATCCTATGGTGATTATTTTCATATTATTTTGGGGTTTTATTTTGATGAATGTTGAAAAAAGATATATATCTATTTATATCTATAAAATATATAAAGTATATACTGTAAAATAAAAATGAAAAAAAAAAATTTTTTACGGTTAAATGAAATACAGTAGAGGCTATTGTTAAACGGAAATACATACACAGCATTAGCCAACCCATATGTGTCAGCATGCATCACCTTAATACATTATTATATCATTCACAGCATTTCATGCATTTAAATACATACTTAAATCACTCAAATCATTTTATGAATTTAACACAAGCTTAAATCACTCAAAGCAGTTTATGCCCTTTTAATCAGACTTTAAGGACGTGCATAACAGTTTAAACAATACAATTCTCATTAAACACATTTTCACATATAGCACGTATTACACTTATTCAATAAACTGGAAAACACTGTGGGCTATAAATCATTAAATGAAATAAAAGTGATACATAATTTACATAGCCAGTCCACACATGTTTGCAAAATGTGGTCAAACTCCACACATACAATCCATATGCATCCTTCGTACATATGACTCTTCTGAACACATATGTAATTTATAAGCATTTTTTGTCAAATTTGATAATTAACCAAAGAATTATCAACTGATTAGCAAAACCGGGAGCTCTCTGGCACATTATATATTCTCACACTTCAAACACGAGAGTGCTGGAAAGCAGGTGTCGCAAAAGTCCAGTGAACTCTGGTTCTTAATGGGGCCACGATTTATGACTAGCATTAAATTACATAAAATTTCTCCACTTTACTACATTATTAAATGTTATTTCCCCTGTTTATTTAACAATGTATGTGCATTAAATAAATAAATGCATTTAAAAACATAAATATACAATGTAAATGTAATGTAAATGTGGCAGCGGGGGCGTGGTCAAGCGCCCGTCCGGGAGAGGAAAGCGGTAAGGGCGCTTACACCTGAGCTAAATTATGCCTAAACACCTGTCTCTAATTCCAGTGAGCACGAGGAGAGCGGCATAAAAACAGACACAGAGCCTCCAGACGGGGAGAGAGACCACAAGTGTTTGTTATTTGTATTGTGTGTGCAAAATATAATTAAAAGGACTTACCTTGAGAGGAAGACCTGTTTCCTGTCCTCCTTCATTAGAACAGTGCTACAGTAAACTACCATAAATATCTAACAGAGTGGAAGCCATTCAAGACTGCTCAGTATTGAAATGTATCTCTACCGCTGCGTCTGAATATCCATACTTCTCTATTATATAATATGCCAAAAACAGTAAGCAAATGGAGTAGTATGTCTGAGTCAAAAGTATTTATGAAGCAATAATTGAGACATTTCTGGATGACCTACTATTTCCGGCAAGATTCTGAAGTGCATATCGACTGAACACTTTTTTGTCCCATAATCCCTCAGGTGCTGAGGTGTTGTATTTAAAAGAATGGTGGTGAACCGTGAGTCAGATGGCTCTTCTCAACTGTAAGTGCTGCACATACCAAAATAATTGTTCCTTGTCCTTAAATTGTGCTTGTTTAACAACACCAGAGCAGATAGTTTTCTCAGTTGTTCTTCATCATATATTCGGGTCACGGGTCAGTGCCCACATCCCTGGATGAAATATGTCCAAAATCTAAAAGAACTTACTTTTTGGCAGCAGATAAGTGCATCCTTAATCAAATACATTACATACTCTGACAGTACGTGGTTTTGAATGCAATATACGATATTGTGCCACCATTCACAGGAGATTTTGAAGGGTTGTGTTATTAGGGTTTAAATAAAATGTTAAAATAGGTTTAGTTTTTCCCAATGCTTGATAACTGCGCATATCTCATCCATCTCTGGGCACAAAAATTGTGTTACCATTAAGAGAAAGATATTGGTCAAGGAAACATCATAAAGTCTGCAGGAATAATTACTATTGCTTTCATATTATATCCATTTTCAAAATGTAAAGGTTCTGCACAGTGTGTCATTAAAGTATGGATTATGTATACAAAGTAGGGCTGTCAATCGATACCATTTTTTAATCAAATTAATTCCATTGTGTCTCAATTAATTAATCGTGATTAATCGCATATACAATATTTGCTGAGAAAACCCCTCATATAACAATAATTCAATATATAATGATTATACATATTTATATCAATATATAATTATACATATTTATCATTAAATATAAAAAATTATATATATATATATATATATATATATATATATATATATATATATATATATATATATATATATATATATAGAAAGAAGAGTTAATCATTGATAAGACAATACAAAAAGTGGCTTTAGAATACAATGTATTGTTTACAACCATATTATTGAACATAAGCCAATCATTGGCATACAGTTCACTGAAATCCATTTCACAAGTGAATTTGTCGATCAGTTTGAGATTTATTATGAGGGCTTGTTTAAGGACCCATGAATTTACACCTGTGTCAGACATTTTTTTTTTATTATTAATGTTTAAAAAACTTTTACACTTAGAGCCAAGAGGTATATTAAAACAAACAAGAACAAAAAGGAAAATAAATAAATAAACAGTTTAATAAAAATTTCAAATTGTTACATATTTTCTTGTTACTCAAATTGGAAATTGTTCTTAGTTTTTGCTTCTAAAGTTCTAAAACTAATGGTTTATAACCAACATACTTACATTTATGAATACTAAACTTTGCCAACAAAGCAGAAAATTAATCAAATAATATTCCTTATGAAGAGCCATAACTAATAAAACTTTTTCAAAACCAAAGTTGAAAGCTGGGAATGATATGATCTATAACAATCTTGCAGAAATCAGACCAAAAACAAGTCGATTAGTGACAACTCCAAAATAAATGAAAAAATGTTTCCGCCTGCAGACCACAAAATGTGCACCATCTCAATACAGCCACACCCTGCATCAGGCATGCTTGTGTAGTGTCTTGGGTGCATTGCGTCACAAACATTACATGTTTAGGTCACTGTGTCAAGTTAAATATATTTTAATACTCAAACTTTAAACACATCTTGAGATCCCTTAGTTCGCATTTGCACTCCTTCGTGTGTTTTGAACGCAAGAACATAAGGCATGTTTTTGTTGTTCTGCCTACTGTAGTGTTTTCTTCACCGTATAAACTGCACATTGCTCATACAGTTGAAATTTCACTTACTGCCCTCTGGAGTAAACAGGTGGTACTACAAGCTTGCATTTCTCAGGAATCTTCCTTATTATGGTCCGGGGGCATTGTGATTAATTGCGTTTTTTGTAAAAATAATCACACTGAATTAACGTGTTAAATCGACAGTCCTAATACAAAGCTATTCTGATTCCGTCACTGTCTCCCCAAAGACAATGCAATTATGACATTATACTGTATTTTTGTTGGGGTGCAAATAACATCTGCCACTATTTGCACTGGGGATAAATTTCATATACCATTGTTTGCACCAGGGTGAAAATAGCATCTGCCAAAAGTCACTGATATTATCAGCTGTTCACAAATATTTTTTAATATAATTTGGGTTTCATTTTACGTTGAAGGATACAAATCTAAAAAAATATACAAAGCTATCCTGATTCTGTCACTGACTCCCCAAAGACAATGTAATCCATGATATTATACTGTATAACTGTCTAGCTGTTTGTACTCCAGGCTTTTTTCTCTTTCTTTTTTATAGATGATTCTGCTATCACAGTAACATGCAAATATGTATTAATGTTTAAAGCTGTTCACCATTTACAGAGAACATCAACACAGTTCAGCTATCCATTTATATTAACTTGCAATTCCAAATATTTGGTGAAAACTCTTGGATTACCTCTCAACAAACATGTCTGTAAACATCAAATACTGTAGGCTGCCACCAGATATGGGTGTGGAGATATATATCAGTAAGGTCTAGTGTGCAACACACAAGTTACAAGTAGGCTACATCACTCAAAATGATATATCCCATCTCGGTGATCCAGCTGAATGTGTGAATAAGGAACCTCAAGGGGTTACTTTGCATATGTGCAGAAATCTTATTCTTTTTTTATTGTATCTGTCTAGTATTTTCACAGAGAACATTTGTCTTGCATTTGTAGTGGTACCACATATTGTGTAACGTTGCCAGATTTTTCCAAGGTTTTAAAATTTAACTGTAAGAAATGCAACAAAATATTCCTCTCATTCCTGAAGATAATTCATCAAATATGTTTCATCGTTTGTACAGTGTATGACATGATTAAGGAATATTGTTTTATTATTATTATTATTTGTTTTATATCATTAGATAGACTACGGTGGTTCCCCACATAATCTGATATCCAGATTATGTTCTATTTTTGTTCTCTGCTTTTAAGTTCAAAAGGGTACATTATAAATTGCATGAAAATACACAACCTCTAAACATGTTTGAAAGATGGAGCACTGCCTTCTAGATACCAGTTAATTTTTACTAGATGGTCAGATTAATTGAAAACATTCATTTTTTATTCTCTCTGTCCACTCCCCATGGAAACTACTCCATGGAGACATTCAGACATTATAAATAATGAAAATATTTGAATATCAGCACATATTAGCTTTTCCCCTTTAAAAGATCATTGGAATGCAAGGCATATAGCAGGACAGAGAGAGAGAGAGAGATATTCACCATCTCTGCAAATGTCATCGTATTGATAAAGGCCTTCATCTGAGACAATGGGGTCAATTACTGAATTTTCTATATTTGCTGGGTTTCCATCCAAAATGTTTTGCATTTTTTAAGCGCATTTCTAAAAACTCAGACTTAAGAAAATTGTTGCACATTTCCATCCACTACTTAATGCACATTATCGTGAGGGAGCTGCCTTGTCATGATTGAGCAGCTGAATGACCTCTCCCTGCTTTGGGGACAGTTTTATTTGCAAGATTGGAGCAATTATCTTATTTTAATGAATGCATCCATGAGACTAATATCTTAATGTGGGCTGAAATAGCTGCAATGCCCACACACCGCCAGTCTCCACATACCTGGGAGCGCCTGCTCTCAAAACTGTACTGCAGGATTGTGAGGACCCAATTTATCGCCCAGCAGTGGGTTAAGCACTTCAGAATGACAAGTACTATGTTCAAATAATTGTGTGCCAAGGTCGGACCTTTCAGTGGACTAGTCACATCAAGCTATCACACACTCTTAACAGACGCACAAATGGACAAAACTCGTCATCATTTTGCAAATAAACTGTTTACATCACCTTAAGAAAGCGCTTTGGAAACAAATTTAGGTGTGACCAGCTGTGAATATGTGTGCAACACGTCAATGAACATTGACCGGAATTTATAGCCTCTGCCGGTGTAATCATTGGATGCACCTGCGGCAGGGCTATAAATAGATGCGTCACAGGCATGTCATCAGATCTTTTGTCTTCAGATCACTCTGTGTGTGTGTGCTATCATGAGCCTGTCAGAAGTTTCTTTCCTCTGTTAGGAGTTAGAATTTGTTAGGCAGTGTGCAGAAGACATTTCTCTTTTTCTCTTCTTTTAAAAAATGAAAAAAAAAGAAAAGAATGACTGAAAGTCAGGGCAAACGATGTGTGTTACCTTGTCTCCACTCTATGGCTGAGAGGGACATGCATCAGTTTTGCTTTGTTTGTTTGGGGGAAGAGCATGCTGCTCTCGCGTTGGGGCAGGGGCATTGTGATCAGCTCTCGGTCAAAATGCTTCGCGCTCGCCTTGCTTACTTCCGGGAGTCTGCGCCCACACTTCATTCGTGGGGCTCTCGTATGGATCTGGCTGAGGAGCGAGAGACGGGTCCGTCCCTTTCGCTCGCTTTCTCCCCAGACCCAGCTGGTCATTCCCGTGATCTTGAAGCACGCTCCGTCGCCTCTTCGGTTCATGAGGGGGATCTTGAATCTCTTAAGTCTGCAGACTTTGATTTACCCACCTCTGAGCATTCCGGGCATGATAGTAAATCAGCGGAGGAATTGCTTGATGTGATTACTCATACAGTGGCCAGGCTTCAATTAGACTGGCCACGCCAACAAGAGACTCCCAAACGCTCCAAGTTAGAGGACAGATTTCTGTCTGGTGGCCGGGGGAAGGGAACGCCTCATCAGTCCCTTCCCATCTTTAATGGAGGAAACCTTATACTTCCCATGTTAACGTACCCTCGACGTCAATATACTCAACTATAGTGGGTGCTGAGACACGGGAGTATTTGATGATGCCGCTGGTTGAAGAGACACTTGCGGGTTATCTCTCACCGGGTTCGGCATCATCGCTAAAAAGACCCTCTCTCCCCACAAAGCCATGCAGGACTACCTCCATGCTAGTGGGAGGGCTTATCAAGCAGCGGGTCAGGCTGGTGCTGCTCTGCACACTATGGCAGTTTTGCGGGCATACCAGGCTGACCTGGCAAAGGACCTGAGTGCGGGTACCACGCTCGACGAGGAAGCTTTCTCTGAGCTTCGTTGAGCCACGGATCTATCTCTCCGTGCGACCAAGCAGACAGACCATTTCATTGGCCGATCTATGTCTGCTTTGGTCAGCACAGAGTGACACCTATGGGTCAACCTATCGGGCATCAAAGATAATGACAAAGTTTTCCTTCTTGATGCCTCTGCCAGGTATATCTCTCTGTGGTTCCTAAGAACAGTAGAAAAAGGCTACAGAATTAAATTCCCCTGGAAGGATCGCCCCTTGCGCGGCCATGGCGTGCACTTCTCATCTACCTTATATTCATTGTAAATAAATATTTTGAACTGTTCCTATGCATTTGGGTCTGTAAGTCTCATTATCGCCTGTTACAGATCAATCCAGCCACGCATGGACCCAGTGGAGGAATCCACTCTTTGCTCCACCCTCTCTCAGCAGGGAGCTTTGCTAGGGCATAATCAGGATCAAATCTCTGCTTCAAACCAGGCTCTGGAGATGATGATTTGCAGCTCGCTGAGCTCACCTCTGTCATGCAGCAGCTCCGCCTACCTCCTGATCCTGGCCCCTCTCAGGAAGCATCTTTACCAGTTCCGGCAGTTCCCCAAGTATCTGGATGCTCAGAAGCCCGTATTCCCCATCCAGTCCTGAATTCAAGTGAGGCTGAATCCTGTAGTGCATTCCTTGCACAATGTTCCTTGTTCTTCACATCACAGCCCTCTGCATTCCCTTTGGAAGAATGAAGGTGACTTATATCATCCTGATCAGTGAGGATCCACTGATTGGGGAACCATGAACAATGAACGTCCTTGTTGTGCGTCATTCTTAGCATGCGCCACGGAGCTCTGCTGAGTGTTTGATCTGGCCCTGCAGCAGTGTGATGAACCCATCGTGCCCAGAGGAGGTGGAGGCACCTACTCTGCAGAAGCTGACAGCATCCAAACCCATAAGGACTGGTTCTCTGCCGCTGCCAGCATCTAAGACCACAAAGGCCATTCCCTGCTGCTGCCAGCAACCATGGAGGTCGTTCCTCTGCTGTTTTCAAATATTTATAATATATATATCAATTATAACACATCAGCTGAAAATATTCTCTTGGTTTCCTTACCATGACATGAGGCATCCTGTGACCTGCAAACACATGCAGACAAACAAAAATACACATTTACAGTAATATTTTTGGAAAATACATAATTTTCTTTTTGTGATCAAATATTAAAATTTTGAATAAATAAGAGAAGAAAAACAAATATACTTTACATACATACAATAATAACAGCAAAACAACAAAGTAACCATTTAGAAATAAAAATAAAAAAGGAACCCAATGTTACACAATAATAATCACACACACACACACACACACACACACACACACACACTCCCTCCCAATCATAATCTCTTTTAAGAAATAATTTTAAGAGTTTTGTTTGAGGCACTTTCTTGAAAAAACAAGCAAACAAACAAAAACAACATTGCTGGTCACCAGCATGTGTTTTGGAAGGCAATCCACAACAGGGGATGCTGGTGTGCTGGTGTTCCAAGTATTTTTGAATAGCTTATCCAGCAATGACTTCTTGGTTAGCCTGCAGTGCCTTTTTGGAGAACAACATGTGTGGTGTAACATGCGCTCTCTTTGGTTCATTGAAAACCAGACGTGCTGGTGCATTCTGGATCATTTGCAGGGGTCTAACTGCACATGCATGCAGGGCCTGCAATAAGGGCATTACAGTACTCTAGTCTAGTTAAGACAAGTGACTGAACAAGAAGTTGTGTGGCATGTTTGGAGAGGAAGGGTCTTAGAGTGTAAATCTACATGATCGTGCTGTCTTTGAGATGTTGTCTGAGAAATTGATATCTTTGGTTATCCCTAGATTTCTGACTGTTTTGAAAGGCATTCCTGTAGTTGAACCCAGCTGCATTATGATGTTGTGTTTATCAGCAGGGTTGGCTGGAAAGTCAAGGAGTTCAGTCTTGTCTGTGTTGAGCTGCAGGTGGTGTAACTTCATCCAGGCTGAGATGTCTACGAAATAGGCAGTAATTTGAGCAGTCACCATGGTGTCGTTTGTCTGGAAAGACAAATAGAGCTGTTTGTCATCGGTGTAGCAGTGGTAAGAGTAACCATGTGCCTGAATGATGGGTCCCAGGTGATGTTGTGTATATAGAGAAGAGAAGTGGTCCAGGCACTGAGCCCTGAGGTACTCCAGTAAGTAGCTGATGTGACTTGGACACCTCACCTCTCCTGGCTACCTTGAAGGACCTACCTAAGAGATAGGAATTAAACCATAGCCAGGGTGCTAAGAACCTGGGCCCCCTGCCTTCGCACGCCTGACTGCACCGCACTCACAGCCAGACGATTGTGATGAGTCACGATGTGTTTCCTGCCGCTGAAATACATCACAATGCTTCACTGTAGGGATGATATTGGCCAGTTGATGAGTGGTGCCTAGTTTCCTCCAGACATGATGCTTGCCATTCAGGCCAAAGAGTTCAGATTTTGTTTCTCATGGTTTGAGAGTCCTTCAGGTCCCTTTTGGAAAACTCCAGGCAGGCTGTCGTGTGCCTTTTACTGAGGAGTGGCTTCCGTCTGGCCACTCTACCATACAGGCCTGATTGGTGGAGTGCTGCAGAGATGGTTGTTCTTCTGGAAGGTTCTTCTCTCTCACAGTGAAACATTGGAGCTCTGTCAGAGTGACCATAGGGTTCTTGGTCACCTCCCTGATCCCCTCTCCCCCGATTGCTCAGTTTGGCCGGGTGGCCAGCTCTAGGAAGAGTTCTGGTGGTTCCAAACTTCTTCCATTTATGTATGATGGAGGTCACTGTGCTCATTGGGACCTTCAATGCTGCAGAAATTGTTCTGTAACCTTCCCCAGATCTGTGCCTCGATACAATCTTGTCTTGGAGGTCTACAGATATTTCCTTGGACTTCATGGCTTGGTTTGTGCTCTGACATGCACTGTTAACTGTGGGACCATAAATAGACAGGTGTGTGCCTTTCCAAATCATGTCCAATCAACTGAATTTAACACAGGTTGTAGAAACATCTCAAGGATGATCAGTGGAAACACGATGCACCTGAGCTCAAATTTGAGTGTCTGTATATACTGTATATACATTTTCAGGAGGTACTTGCTTGACTCAACTGCACATCCTAACACACAAACTGTGTGGAGCAGTGCATGCTAATTAATTTGCGAAAATGCTCACTTTCATCTAAAGCCATTTCAAAAGCAAACGGCCAAAGTGTGAATCAGCGTGTGGGCGATAGAGATGGACCTGGCCGTTCAGCAAGCTGCAGTCAGGTATACTTGTAGAGACTGAACTGCAGCCAGAGAAAATTATAGTTTTGGGTTGGGATGTACTCATATTGATAGTGGTATTGGAATTGGAATCGGGTCCGATACTGCACTCATGTGCTGGTACTCATGTTCGTAAAAATGCTCAGATACCAAAAACCGATACCATCTACGAATGTCATTACGTAAACATTCAGCACACAAATTAAAATAACGTTATGTACTAGTGTGATTATTTAAACGCAAAAGCTGTGATTTAAAGATATAACATTTTGCATTTAATTCAAATGTGAGCACTTGTGAATGTGTGGAGGCAATGTTGTGCTGAGGCTGGCTGCGCATACCTTTTAAAACATCTTCTAACAGGGAAACTCATACAGGGAGTCCACCACCATGAGCATCGCGCACTCTGTTTGTAGCAGATGACAGTAAACATACAGCAAATTCAGGCACAAACTGAGTGCATACTTATTTAATTAGCAGCAATCACGTCATGTAGCGCGACCGGCTATTCTTGACTGAATAGCTACTGTCATAACACAAACTCTCCAAAATAAAAGATCCATCAAAATTAAAGCTCATTTTAAATAATAATAATAAAAAGTATGACAGAAATATATATCTTCTGTGAAGTTATGTAATATTCACTGTATTACTACTACTACTACTACTAACAATAAATCAATTGTAATAGTCTGTATTATATTTAATAAATATCTCACATCTGTGATGCTCTGTTAAGGCCTTTTCACACCAAACATGAACCCATGTTAAAATGTATGGAAACAATTGATTCCTAATGAACCCTTTACACCTGGATTGAACATTGACCGGAATTTAGTGAGATCATTGGATGCACCTGTGGCCAGGCTATAAATAGACGCGTCACCAGCGTGTCGTCAGATATTTTTTCTGAAGAGCACTCCTGGGACTTCCCAGTGTGGCAAAGAAGCGCAGCATCTCGTTCCGCTTTTTTCAGGGAACAAGGGTTACAGATGTAACCCGAGACGTTCGCTTTACAAAAAGCTTCACTATGATGTTGCACTTTGCTAAGCGCTTTGGGAACGCAATACCGCCGCCACCACACTGGGGCTGTCCAGATCCCTACAGTTGTAAAGTGTGCTCACAAGAATGCGAGAGGTCTCAGACAGGAGCTTGAGATGTCGAATCAAGGACGTAAGAGCCCAGAGTAGCATAAACATCTAAACCATAAAATTTGATGAATGTGTGTGGAGAGGACCAGCCTGCTGCATCAAAACTTGTTCAGACATGAGCTTGAGATGTCGACTCAAGGACGTAAGAGCCCAGAGTAGCATGAACATCTAAACTATAAAATCTGATGAATGTGTGTGGAGAGGACCAGCCTGCTGCATCACAAACCTGCTGCAGAGGGACCCCTCTAGCCAAGGCTTTAGAGGAGGCGACCCCTCTGGTGGAGGGAGCCCTGAAACCTACTGGCAAAGCTTGACCACGCGCCTCATAGGCCAGGGCGATAGTATCCCTCACCTAATGTGACATAGTCTGCTTGGTAGCGGCCGCCCCGTTGACAAATAATTGCCCTGACTTACGACACTGGCTAGTGCGGTGGACATAAGTCTGAAGGGCATGGACTGGGCAGAGTCCGTGAAGTCTTTCCTGCTCCGGTGTTATAAACGGCGGGAGCAGAAGGCTTCCAGAGTGACAGGATGTAGTGTCGACAAAGGAACCTTAGGAAGGTAGTCAGGATGAGGATGCAGAATAGCTTTGGCCATACCTGGGGCAAATTCTAAACAGGCTGGCAAAACAGACAGAGCCTGTATATCCCCAATCCTCTTAAGAAAGGTAATCGCCATAAGAAAGATCATCTTGAGAGTCAGAAGTCTGTCAGACACTGACTCTAGAGGTTCAAAGGGGGTATCAACCAGACCCTCCAGGACTATTGCTAAGTCCCATGAAGGAGTTCTGGTCCTAACAGGAGGCCTCAGTCGCATGGATCCACGAATCAAGCGAGCGAGTAGAGGATGTCTCCCCAAAGGCACCCCGTCCATCAAGGCGTGGCAAGCCGAAATGGTGGCCACATAAACGCTGAGAGTAGCGGGGCATATGCCAGCTGACAGTTTTTCCTGCAGAAAGTCCAGAACTGAAACAATTTTTCAGTTAACTGGATCTGCACCATGGGAATTGCACCACTTTTCAAAGACACCCCATTTATTGGTGTATATTCTTCTGGTAGAGGGAGCCATAGCACTAAGAATGGTCTCGATAACCTCAGGTGACAGCCTTGTGTCCCTCAGTTGGTACCTTACAGGGGCCAAACATGAAGTTTCCACAATTCGGGCCGGGGATGAAATATCATCCCCTGCGCCTGAGACAGAAGGTCCCTCCTGTCCAGAATCGCCCAAGGCGAGCCAGCGAGGAGAGATATTAGCTCCGAGAACCATACCCTGTTTGGCAAGCGCGGCACTATCAGTAAGAGGCAAGACCCTTGCTTGCGAACTCTGACCAAGACTTCCGGGAGCAGAGAAACCGGGGAAAAACGCATACAGGCGCATTCAAGGCCATGTGTGCGCCATCACGTCCAGACCCAGGGGGGCAGGGTGACTCAGGGAGAAGTAGAGGAGACATTGCTCTGTTCATAGGGGCGAAAAGGTCCTCTTCTACCCTGTAAAATCTCACCCAGATTTGTTCCACTACCTAGGGGTGGAGTTTCCACTCACCCATCTGTATTTTCTGTCTGGACAGTAAATCTGCTCCCATATACGGGCATCCAGGGATATAAACTGCCCTGAGTGACAGGGGCTTGCCCTGGGCCCCAAGGAGAATCCGAAATGCACGAAATTTAGCTGACATGAACGTGGACCTCCTTGATGGTTTATGTAAGAGACTACCGCTGTATTGCCCACCCGTACCAAGACATGGTAGCCTCTGGAGGAAGTATTTCAGGGCCAGAGATACCGCCATCAACTCGAGACATTTACTGTGACAACCGAGCTGACGACCCTCCCATCCCCTTGAGCTGGACGACCACTTAAGACCACTTCCCAGCCCGTCAGGGAGGCGTCTGTCCTTAGCAGCCTGCAACGACGAGACGCACCTAGAGTGGGACCCAAGGTAAGAAACAGGGGTCTGAACCACATAGCAAGTGAACGAAGCACGCGGCGCGTAACCCTTATTAGCTCTAGGGGACTGGCCCTTGGATGATATCCCCTGGCTTTTAGCCACAGCTGAAACGGTCTCATATGGAGCAGGCCCATAGGGATCACCGTGGATGCAGACGCCATTTGTTGATACCGGTGAACAGTGCAACCTTGACCAAGCCTGAGTTTGCTCAGGGTGTTCTAAATGGACGTGATACGAGCGGGAGACAACTGTGCCCGCATCATGATCGAATTCCATATAACCCCCAGATAGGTGATTCCCCGGGTGAGAGAGAAAACGCTCTTTGACATTGAGTCTCAGACCCGGAGAAACCAGATGAGCTAAGACAATATCCCTGTGCTGAACTGCCAGTTCTTGGAGCTGCGCTAAGATCAGCCAGTCGTCTATGTAATTCAGAATGCGGATGCCCCGGAGTCGCAAAGGAGCCAGTGCTGCATCCATGCATTTTGTGAATGTGCGGGGTGATAGGGCTAGACCGAATGGAAGAACCCGATACTGGAAAGTGAACCTCAGGAACTTCCTGTGCTGTGGCAGAATTCCAATATGGAAATATGCGCCCATGAGATCGATCGTGATCAGCCAGTCGTAATGATGGATCTGAGACACGACCGTCTTGACAGTTAGCATCTTGAACTTGAACACCCTGACCGAGTGGTTCAAGCCTCACAGATCTAAAAAAAAAAATGTTGGCCACCAGACAGAAATCTGTCTTATAGTTTGGAGCGTTTGGGGGGGTCCCTAGTCCGCTTTATTATTATGTGTGAAATGTACAGAGGTTCAGCGCCCACCTCGTGAAACGAAGAGGCGCCGAGGCGCGCTTCAGGCTTATGAGAAGGATCAACTGGATCTGGGGAGAGACCAATCTCTCGCTCCTCAGCCAGATATATGCGAAAGCCCCGCGATGAAAGAGTGGGCGCTGACTCCCGGAAGTAAGCGAGGCGAAAGCAAAGCATTTCGCCCGAAAGTAGGTTGCAATGCGCTCACTTGCCCTGCCCTAACGAAGAGCAGCATGCTCTTCCCCCAAACAAACAAAACAAAACTTTATAGTTTAATTTTTTTAGTCACAACACAATTCCTAAAGTTCCATTTATGTGCTTCCATAGTTTGGATGACTTTATTATTATTATTTTTCACATTTAAGGAAAATAGTAAAGAATGAGTAAGTGACCCTAAACGTTTGACCAGTAGTGTATGTAAGGGATAATCCATGGCTAGGTGTGCGTTAAACCATTTCAAATGCACAACGTGGAGGTAAAGAAACACCCGACAGGAAGCAGAAGGTGGTTGCCTCTGCAAACAGCACATTAATATCGAACAGTGAAGAAAACTGACTGGAACTACCTGTGCATTCAATGGTTTGAACTGCACACATTTCAGCCAATCAGAAAAGATAATTAGAACAGACCATAAATGTATATATTTCCCTCTGGAAAATGAAAGGAGAATGTTTTACAAAGGAATAAACATAAAAAGTCTTCCAAGTCATCTGGCTTCAGAAGAGTCTTGTGGACTATTTTGTGGTGTTTTTTTATGTCCTTTTTTGAGCTTGACAGATGTTGTCTTATGCTGTCTATTATTGTATGGAAAAGATTTTTCAGTTATGCTTTTTAGTGTCCTATGGAACAAAATAACAACATATGGGTTTGACAAGACATGAGGGTGAGTAAACGATAACAGAATGTTAACTTAAAAAAATAAGCTTAAGTACTGGCTACTATCACAACAGATCTGCAACCACTAATGACTGTGTTGTACATTATCTGTTTTATATTCTGGTTTTAAATTTTATATTCTGTACATATATGTATTGTGATGTTTTATGTGGGGTATATGTAATGTATGTTATTTTATTTGTTTACCTGCCCAGGGACAGCAGATGTAAACTAGCTATTAGCTAATTCTTGTGCAATTACTTTTAATTGTGCATTGTCCCTGTAAAAAATAAAACAAAATAAACAATAAACTTCTGTGTGAAATATTTCTTTAAGCCTCATGCTCTAGAAAAAAAGGTTGTAGCCCAAACTGGCATTGAAAAGGCTACAGACAAGTGAAGGAACTAAGCAAGGTATACTCAGCTCAGATATGCCACTTATTTGAGTTACAAGGATGGTTTAAAAAAATAAATAAAAAAAAGTCTACAGGTCTCGGTTAGTCCTCTCCATTTTCCCATTCAAATATGAGGCGGCATTCTAAGACTGCATTCTAATTTGATTGGATATCTGATTTGCCACGTCATCAAGCACTGTCGAAGGCCATCTCAATTGTGAGTCACTTGAAAGGCAGCCTCCTTTCACAGCCTTTCTTCATCTTATTTTGGAAGATGAATAAGGTGCATCCTTTGGGGCCTACAAACACCATCGATTATATGATAAGAAACCATTTAGAAATAATCTTTCAAAGAAAAAATTTGTAAGAAACATTCACACCATGACCGCAGAGGCGAAATTTATGACTTAGGCTTGTAGATTTACAAGACAACCTCATTCATAGTGCTGAATGCTGAGGATGAGCCTAGCTTACTGCCTCAAAAGGACTGGTCTAGGAAGGGCCTTGCTAGACTGCAGCCTTTAATTTAAGAAGCACCCTAAATGCTTTCTAATATCTATAACTGAAGGCTTTTCCTGTGGTTCCACACTCTCTGTTGCTCTGTGGGCAGGGCAGCCTGTAAATGCAATTAATAAAGATGAAAAACATGCATTCATTGTATGAATGGCATTTTCACACAGTTTCTGGTTGACCTTAAGTAATGTACCCTTGGGAAGCCCTCTTGTGGTTTAAATTAGCCTTATGAAGTGCTATTAAAATGCAAACACTGTACCACTGTGCTTTTGATTTGAGTTAATAAGTAATGTTCGAACATTGGTTTTATAAGATGTAGCCCTTCATAAAGGTGCCTACACACTAGTGTAATCTAAATTGGAGAAGGCTGCAAATCTGTTCATTTCATTGGGGGTGGTGGTTTGCAAAAAAAAGAAAAAATTAGAAATTGTTCACCTTTGCTCTAACACACTTTGACGAAGGCTTCCGTTGACCAATGAGAATTTCAGAAGCGCAGGTCCAGTTGTGGTTTTGAAAATCAAACTTCATTTCAAAGCGACACAGCTCTTTCCACACCCTCAAAATGACATTACTAGCAGTCAAACATTCTCTCTGAGCTTTTTCTAATGTGTAGAAATTCCATCAAATAAGAATAATATGTTGTAGAACCGAAAGCAGTAATGTAGATGTTTATTTTATTTTTTCATCCTGGACAGAGAGTTTGTAAATATTGTTAATAGTTTCCAAATATTACCTTATGTTTGATCTTTTGGTTGAAAACTTTTAATCGATCTGCTGGTATATAATCTGCATGCATGATGCATATGCATCAATTTTCACAAAGACGGATCCTGTATTCTAAAGGATGCGATGAGAAAAGGCAATCAGCTGTTACATCTGAAAGCAACTCTAATTGGCACTGGAAAATCAAAATTAGGATGGATAACCTTTGGTATGGAGGAGATCCCAGCTTGTTTGCTAATCACCAACCCTCCAGTTTTTGCTTGTGGCTCCATGTCCACTTTGTGCATTCTGCTTGCAGAGGAAAAATTTCTCAGCAATCACACATGTGCATCAATAATCCAAAACCACAATAAGAAATGTACAATAGCCTCACACCGTTGTGCTCAGAAAAACATGCTTGTGTAAAGACTGCTGATTATAGATAGCAGGCAGTGGGGGTGGACTGGCCATTGGGAGAACTGGGACTTTGTTGGGCATATTTGCCCTTCTCCTCAAGTTTATGTATTTTTTTTTTTTCACATTATGTGCAATATGAATGGTCATCACATTTATAGAGGGTATTTCAGATTTTCTCACGACCTCAGTGAAGAACGGCTTGGGAGAAATTTTGGCAACCAGTACTCCAAAAGCAATCAATGGAAGTGAAAAACACAAGCAGCATACATGGAAAGGTAGTGGAACAAACTAGGTCAGTCCCTTTGTTTTTTGTTTGTGTTGTTTTTTTATCAGTATGATTAACAGTGTTAATCAAAACACTGTTCTCTATCTGTCGCTCAATCAACGTTTTGTCGATGTAGTGACACTAGGGGTCACTCTTGGGAGCCCCAAACACCTCTGATCTTTGAGGAAAGGTCAATGGGAATTGGCGAGTGGAATTTGCATGCCACTCCCCCGGAAATACGGGTATTAAAGGTGCTGATTCGCAACCAGTCATTCAGATTTTTCCTTCGGAGTCGAACGGTTGATTTGCAGAGCTGAATTCCACTGCCAGTCCATTCACTTCACTAAGAAGCATATGCTGTTGAATATACAGTGCATTTCAGTGGATTTCTCTCCTTCTGCGTGATTGATGCAGAGTATGGCCCTAGGCAGTTTGACAGTTAAAAGACTATATATTCTTGCAAATAAAACAGTATAGTTTCTCTAAAAGAGCGCGCACTGACGGATAGTGCAAATGTGCGTTCCCCCAGTGTGCCGGCTTTCACAGACTTTGGGTAAGGTCAGGGAGGACGAGGAATAGGTCACCCTCGTGATGCTGTACTGACTCACTCAGACTTGGTTCTCAGATCTCATGCTCCTAATGACAGCCCTTCCCTGGCAAGTTCCCCTGAGGCAGGGCCTCCTCTCTCAGGGACAGGGCACCATCTGGCACCCATGTCCAGACCTCTGGAATCTCCATGTCTGGCCCCTGGATGGGACGTGGCAGATCTAAGTGGCCTACCACCAGCGATGGTAGACACGATCACACAGGCCAGGGCTCCATCTACGAGGCAGCCATGTGCCTTGAAGTGGCATTTGTTCACAAGTTGGTGTTCTTCCTGATGTGAAGACCCCCAGAAATGCACAGTCGGGTCAGAGCTTTCCTTCCTGCAGGAGAGAATGGAGGGGCGGCTGTCCCCTCCACTTTGATGGTGCACGTAGCCTCCATAGCAGCACACCACAACGCAGTAGACTGTAAGTATTTGGGGAAGCACGACCTGATTATCAGGTTCCTGAGAGGCTGAATCCTCCTACGCTATGCCTCTTTCCCTCATAGAATCTCTCCGTGGTCTTCCTGGGCCTACAGAGAGCCCCGTTGGAGCCCTTAGAGTCAGTTGAGCTAAAGGCAGTCTCTGTGAAGGCTATCCTCCTGACTGCACTCACAAAATCCATCAAGAGAGTTGGGGACTTCCAGGCATCCTCTGGCAGTGACACCTGCTTGGAGTTTGGCCCGGAGTGTTCTCACGTGGTCTTGAGACCCTGACCGGGCAATGTGCCCAAGGTTCCTACGACCCCTTTTAGGGATCAGGTGGTGAGCCTGCAAGTGAAGCTGCCCCGGGAGGAAGCAGACCCAACCCAACTGTTGCCATGTCCGATATGTGCTTTGCACATCTATTTGGATTGCAGACAGAGCTCTAGATGTTCTGAACAGCTGTTTTTCTGCTTTGAATGACAGCAGAAATGGAACGCTGTCTCCAAACAGATGCTTGCCCACTGGACCGTGGATGCCACCACGTCAGCATACCAGACACAGGACGAAGTTACCACCCCTTTGGTATTAAGAGCACACTCTACAGAGTGTGGCATCCTCTTGGTAACTTGCCAATGGCACCTCTCTAGCAGACATCTGGAGGGAAGTGGGCTGGGCAACACCCAATACCTTCACGAGATTTTATGATCTCCGAGTTGAGCCAGTTTCGTCCCATGCGTTGTCAAGTATGAACGGGTAGGTTTACGGGACAGCTGGCCGGGTATAACATACAGCGCCTTTCCCCTCCATGAGGCGAAGACGTGCGCTTTCTTTTCCCATACGAGTTCAAGAGTATGTGGACCCTGGATGTCCTTCCTCCCTAGCCCTTTGGCTGGCAAATTCGCAGGAGGAATTCGTAGCTGGACCCAGTACGTGTGCTAGCATGCCCTGTACTGGGGTAGGTGCTCCACAGGCACTGGTTGTATTTTCCGTGGTATGGTTTCCCTATCGGTAGACCTGCATCTTCCTTGGGTAGAGCTCTCTTTGCCTCCTGTCACCGTGTTTGTAGAGCTCCTACCCTTCAGGCAGGACCTACCACCGCACCACTTCCATGTGTGGCTGGTGAGCCCACGTAACATATTTACCACATGTTAACTTCCCCTTCAGGCAGGATGTGGTCTCTGTGGTGTCTTTTCCTCCTGAAAGAATAGGAAAGGAAAAGAACACCTTCCCTGACGTGAATAAAAGCATTAAAAGGCCCCAGCCGAAAATCAAAATACTCTGTGGAGAGAAAACATAGAGAGAAAAGGCAGCGGCTGGTGCGGCCTGCTCCCATTCTAGATACGTATCTCTCCCCCACAGGAATGTGGGTAAATATACAACGTTTTTTGGAACTTTTGGGGAGGCTATGTGCAGACCGAGTGCACCTGATATTTTGCATGCAGCATTTTGCTTGCACCTGCATCGGCAGTTTACGTAACACAGTTCAGCCTATTTTGGCATTTTGTATATTGACCCTAGTGTCACTTCATCGACACAACGTCGAGTGAGTGAAAGATAGGGAATGTCTTGGTTACTATGGTAACCACCGTTCCCTGATGGTGTGAATGAGACATTGTGTCCCTCTTGCCACAACGCTGTATTACCCGCTGAAATGTCCGGGACCTTGTCTCGGCTCCTCAGCACAAAGCCTGAATGAGTGGTTCGAGCCAGCTCCTTTTATACCCATATGTCCGGTGGACTGGCATGCAAATTCTACTTGCCAGTTCCCATTGACCTTTTCTTAAAGATCAGAGGTGTTTGGGGCTCCCAAGAGTGATCCCTAGTGTCACTACATCGACACAATGTCCCGTTCCCTCCATTAGGGAATGGATGTTATGACAGTAACCAAGACTTTTTCTGAAATGTATCAGATATAGACAGAAATCAAAACTTTTTTTCACAGCTTTATTATTTTTTATTTGTCTATACTGGTAGAAATGGCTGTCCTCCTTTCTACACCTTTGTGGTATGTTTTAACATATAGCATTTGCTTGACCTTGAATGAACAAAAATAGAAAACTGACATATTTTTGAAAAGCTGACAGCATCAGAAAAAAAAATAATAAAAACAAAGTGTGACCAACTAGGTGTCTCTTGAATTGAGCTCTATACATTATCAAACAATCACTTTTTATAGCACATGTAATGGAAAGGCTGAAATATCAGTATATCCACCAATATACATATTTTGTATTATTTTAAAAATGTGCCTGTGGACCTCATATTTAGACTTATTTTTTTTTACTTCATAGACAGTCATCCTCAAAAAGTCTATACAAAACTGTTAAATGTGCACACAAGTCATCTGAACAGTGTTAGAGAATAACCTCACAGACACAGGGAAATGTTAGACAAGAAGTATAATATAATATAATATAATATAATATACTTATATTACCTCTTATATAAACATGGGAAACCAACACTTATCGGATAGAAAATGTTACTGTATGTGATGTATATGTTGATTCTTGTGTATGATATATGCTGTATTCATGTACTGTATACACAATATTTATCATTTTTATTTTTACTTTTTATGTCACATTCAAGACTGTATAAGTAATTCTAGCCCACCCCTCCCCAGCACATGGGTTGTTGTATGTAACTATTATATATTTGTCATCAGCACTGTATTTTCTTAATTTCCAAATGAGTAGCAAATAAAATGATGCATTCCAGTGATTTCACAACCCTTGGTGCTCATCTTTTCAGCGAATAGCTATATTTCAATGTATAATTAACAGCTGTATACATATCTGTATCTAATCTTTTCATCCTTGAATGTTGCTTGAATTGGTGCCTTTATTAAATGCAATGGGGAAAACAAGAATAATCCCACTTAGTGTAGTCCTTACAGCACATATTTTGTATGTTATTTTCCTTTCCATTTCTTATCAAGCACATACAAATGTGGGATATCTCAAAGGGTCTTTGCATTCCAACAAAGTAATATTTAATTGTATGATTGTAATAAAAAGATAGCATCTATCCTGAGGGTTTTACAATCAAGAACACAAATATTACAGTAGTATAGTTAAGTAATAGGCAATCAGCCAGAAAAACAGAGACATCTGAAATTCTTAGACAAATATGTACAGTATACGTATTGTATACAACAACACAAAAACGCTTCGAAAAGAGTACTTTCCATTGACAATATTTTCGAAAAAAAAAAAAATCAAAAACAAAACTAAACTGATTATGTTACAGACTGCCTGCATAATAACAAGTGAACAAAAAAGTACCTGTGACTATTGCCTTTGGAAGCCAGTTGTCTATGTATGAAAAATTGCTAATCTAGGTATGTGTGGTTCCAGTACTGTAGTGTCATTGTTTTTTATTTATTTATTTTTGTTTTTTATGGTATGTTATTATGTTATGTGGAATGTAACTGTGTCTATAGAAAAGTACAGGAAAACAGATCATACAAATTTGAAATGATTAATGAAGATGTTCTATGAAATGCTTAATTTGGAGAAATTTGAACTGATACATCTTGATTTTTATACTTGTAGTATAATTTATTCATCATGCAGTTACTTTGCGATTTACATATAATACAATACCAACATATTTTAGTATGTCAGTTTTGTCACACTGCGAGTCAAACCTGCTTTTAAAAAGAAGGTAGAAACTTATATAGTAATGTTTGTCTTTTCCATTATGTGGTGTGATTGATCGATTATGGCCAAAGAAAAATTGCATGTTATTTTTTGTTCTTGTTTAAAGTGACACTGTCAGTGAACTAAACCTCTACCTTCCATTTAGTTCAACAAAACAAAACAAGAGTTAATAGACAGACTCTAAACCACTCCTTTTTAGATAAACCAAAAAATAATAATAATTGAAAAAAATGGAAAATTTTGTTAAAACAAATGTTCATATAATTTTAATGTTTAAGCACAGTTTATATTGAGTATGGACCAATGTATACCAAAGGGAAAAATTATTAGGGGTTTTCACTCTTCCTCTGTGCATCCCAGTAACTCTGCACGCAAAGTGATTCTTCCGTACCATGACCACGGAAGGATTCGGATGAACCTGGCATAGATGGGATGATCTATCACGTTCTTTCTGTGGGTGTCGTTATCAAAATTTCCTTGAAAGACCTGCAGATAAGGAAAATTACAGAATTACACACACATTAATTTTATTTCCAAATCAAATATACTCCACAGGGAACAGTCAGATTTTTTCTCCTGTTATTTAAAGGTTACACTGTAAAAAATGTCTGTAATTTTAACAGTAAAATACTGTAAAAATGCTACAGAAATAAACTGTTAATTAATTAACGAATTTTAACTGTAAAATATACAGTAAAATGTTTTAATATATTTTAAAAGACAATACAGTAGTTTTTACAATAAAATGTTGTAAAAATTAAATTTTTTAGATGTAAAAAGTAAGCTTTTCCTGTATAATTAATGGTAAAAATGTACATTATGTTTAACAAGAGAGTACATGTACTATTTGCAGTAAATTATTGTTAAAATTACAGCTAAAATTCCCTGCATGACCCAATACATTTCATTATATTTTATGGGAATAGTTGTTTCATTTTATTTTTAATATCAGTTACGTACACTGGGGTGTTCTGTATTATATTTGATGTAATTTAGCTAATGTTTACTGCATTATTTAATCTCACATGTGTTACCCTGATGGTGTTTAGTGTCTGTGTGTCTCTACATGTTTATTGGTCATTACTCCTGGAAGTGAAACTATTGATGATCTTCATATCATCATGTGATTAAGAAATACATTATAAAGTAAAAAGCAGATTATTACAGTTTCAGAAGGCTAATATCAAGTTTATGTCATTTTTTTTTACTGTAAATTGTTTACTGTGAGTTTTATGTATATTTATATATTTTTTTTGTTTACAGTGCCAGTGCCAAATGTAACATTTACAGGTTGTTCTGTAAAGTTGTTTACATTTTTACTGTATTTTTTTTTTTTACATATTTCTTTGTTTTAAAAACAAGAGGATTTTTTTTACAGTGTAGTTCACCCAATAAATGAAAATTTACTTACCCTCATGTTGTTCCAAACCCTTATGACTTTCTTTCTTATGCAGAACACAAAATGAGAGGTTTTAATGAATATCTCGGTCTGTCTTTTCAATACAATGGCAGGGGATAATGCCTCACTTGACTTAGTTGATTAAAAAGTATAAAAAGTGGTCTCTTTGTCATATTTGAAGTCTTCCGAAATCATGCAGCATGTTTTATTGAGAAACAACCCAAAGTTGAAGTCATTTTCTGTGAAAATCGTGACATCTGTTGTGCATTCAAGAGCGTCATGAGATAATCTCCTTTACTCCTTCACAACTCAAGTTCTTGTGTGATCTTGCGTGCTACTGTGAACAAGCTTCTCTCATGTGCTTATGAACACGCAAAGGACAAAATTTTCACTGAAAATTATGTTTGAATTTTGTATCTCTCTATAACACGTCTTAAACCTTCAGAAGAGTTGGAATATGACACTAAGCACATGGACTTGTTTATGATTCTTTTGGGTCCATTTTTTAAATATTGGCGCTATCCACTGCCATTTTATTGGCAAGATGTGCTATTCATTAAAACACCACCTATCAAAGTAAGTCATACGAGTTTGTAATAACATGAGGGCAAGTAATTTTTGGGTGAACTATTCCTTTTATAAAATAAGCCTGACTTTGCATTTCCTCGAGTAGATGTACACAGGCCTATCAATCAAATAATGCATATTTAAAGTACAGAGGGAGGTAAGGGCAGTACAGTTCATTTATAAATAAACCTTGTGCGTGGTGCTGAATTGATGCTGAAGGCAAACAAAGCTCAAGTACATTCAAGGTAAAAAGTTCAGAGATCGCAAACAGGAAAAATACAGCAAGCAGCAAAGAGGCTGGTTCAAAAGAAGTTTTCATGTGGGCTTCAAAAGGCACATTTGGAAGAGCTCTCTCAAAGCACTGACAGCACAATGTTCATCAGTAGATAGCAAACAATAAGAGCACAGAGCTCCCGCGTGTCTGGCTGCTTCTCTAAAGACATGACACAAACAAACATTACATAAAGCTGACATATTCTATCTCTCTCCCTCTCCCACATTTTCACACTCAGAATCAGCATTCCCTTTTGCACCATGGAACACTGTCTCATGTTTTACAGCTCAACTCTCACCAATGTACCGCAAAACAGAGCAATGTATTAGGCAAAAGGGCAGCTCAAAACATGAACTTGTTCACTGAACTCCTCATCAGATACTCTATGTCTGTGTTTCCAGGACATCTACGTGCACAGAAAATACTTTCAATGGCAAGAATTCCCCATCAGGCTTATATAATGATAAGGGCTGCATACTTTGGCTGTAAATGCAAATAATACAGTGAGACTTGTTCAGACATTCACATAACCAATTAGATACATGAGAGTTAGGTTTATTTTGATATGATTTCATAATATAATATTTATGTATTAATGAATATTTTATAAACCAGATGAGATCTGTGTGGTTCCATTCTAGCCAAATAAAGTAAGGAGAATGTGAGACTAGTTTTCCTACTTTTTACTGAATATTTTTCAGGTTAGGTTTATTATTTTCTTATTATCATTATGTGTTGTGATTGATCGATTATGGCCAAAGAAAAATTGCATGTTATTTTTTGTCCTTGTTTAAAGTGACACTGTCAGTGAACTAAACCTCTACCCTCCATTTAGTTCAACAAAACAAAACAAAACAAGAAAAGAGTGAATGGACAGACTCTAAACCCCTTCTTTTTAGAAAACCAAAAAATTATAATAATTGAAAAAAGTACACATTTTTCCTACTTTTTACTAAATATTTTTCAGGTTTCTTATTTCCCATTTCTGTATTGACACATGCCTTGAGTTTTTGGCTACAGAACATCTCCATCCTCCATCTCCACAAAACATGAGGGTTAACTACAACAATTTGAGCAGAAGTTTGAAGAAGGTCTCATTATCTAAAATTCAAACCACTGACTTGGTACGGCATTTTAGTTAATTACATTAACAACAAATCCATCTCCGGGACATCCTATGAATCTCTGCCTAATGTTTAATGCTTAATCTAATCCTTGAACTGCTCCACTCATGACTGCAAAGCCGTGGAACTGAAAGTTGTCTTTAGATGAATGAATAAATATTTTGATATGCAGAAACAAATGGGGAATTATCCAAGTAGACATCAGGTATCTCTGATGATATTCTATTTGGTGGTAAGAGCTTTTGGAGTTCCAACACAAGGGGAGGATGCTTTATCACTTCATAGCCTCTTCAAGCTGCAAGACTGCGCAGTTCATAATCACGTCCTTTGAAGTGGGCCCTTCACATGGAGCTGAATCAGTGTTACAAACTCTAGAGTGATGCTCAAAGTGGGAAGGCTTTCTCAAGTCCTTCTGGAGCATGGCAAAACAAGGTTGTCAGTAGGAAGATCTGAGAATTACATCTGATCATGTCTATTGAAATCAAATCCAGACAGACATATCTACTCCATCTCTCTCTGTCCGTTCATCCGTCCATCTATTAGGCATGTCAAAATTTGCTAATTTACCTATACGATATGATGCATAGCCTCACGCTGAGATACGATACAAAATTTTATAAAAAATACAGTGCCCACAAATGTTTTGCTCAAATTTATTCAATAATTTTTTTTGGAGTGTAATTAATAGACTTAACAACACAATTGTTAAGCGCAATTCAACTGATGTGCCACTGATATCACGGTCAGGTGTGCAAATATAGGCAATTGTATAACAAATAGCCAATATTTGGATTGAAAAATAGCCATTTGCACTTGCTATATGTATTTGTACATCTACACTATATTTAAATACAACCTAAATAACTACAGGTGAAACTCGAAAAATTCGAATATCGTGCAAAAGTTCATTAATTTCAGTAATTCAACTTAAAAGGTGAAACTAATATATTATATAGACTCATTACAAGCAAAGTAAGATATTTCAAGCCTTTATTTGATATAATTTTGATGATTATGGCTTACAGCTTATGAAAACCCCAAATTCAGGATCTCAGAAAATTAGAATATTACATGAAATCAATAAAAAAAAGGATTTTAAATACAGAAATGTCGGCCCTCTGAAAAGTATAAGCATGCATATGTACTCAGTACTTGGTTTGGGCCCCTTTTGCATTAATTACTGCCTCAATGCGGCGTGGCATGGATGCTATCAGCCTGTGGCACTGCTGAGGTGTTATGGAAGACCAAGATGCTTCAATAGCGGCCTTCAGCTCTTCTGCATTGTTTGGTCTCATGTCTCTCATCTTTCTCTTAGCAATGCCCCACAGATTCTCTATGGGGTTCAGGTCAGGCGAGTTTGCTGGCCAATCAAGCACAGTAATACCATGGTCATTGAACCAGGTTTTGGTACTTTTGGCAGTGTGGGCAGGTGCCAAGTCCTGCTGGAAAATGAGGTCAGCATCTCCATAAAGCTTGTCTGCTGAAGGAAGCATGAAGTGCTCTAAAACGTCCCGGTAGACGGCTGCCTTGACTCTGGACTTAATAAAGCACAGTGGACCAACACCAGCCGATGACATGGCTCCCCAAACCAACACAGACTGTGGAAACTTCACACTGGACTTCAAGCATCTTGGATTGTGTGCCTCTCCATTCTTCCTCCAGACTCTGGGACCTTGGTTTCCAAATGAGATGCAAAATTTGCTCTCATCAGAAAAGAGGACTTTGGACCACTGAGCAACAGACCAGTTCTTTTTTTCTTTAGCCCAGGTAAGACGCTTGACATTTGAAGCTCATGTCCAGGACCCGCTCTGTGTGTGGTGGCTCTTGATGCAGTAACTCCAGCCTCAGTCCACTCCTTGTGAAGCTCCCCACACATTTGAATGGCCTTTTCCTGACAATCCTCTCCAGGCTACGGTCATCCCTGCTGCTTGTGCACCTTTTTCTTCCACACTTTTCACTTCCACTTAACTTTCTATTAATGTGCTTTGATACAGCACTTTGAGAACATCCAACTTCTTTTGCAATTACCTTTTGAGGCTTTCCCTCCTTGTGGAGGGTGTCAATGATGGTTTTCTGCACAACTGTCAGGTCAGCAGTCTTCCCCATGATTGTGAATTCAACTGAACCAGACTGAGAGACCATTTAAAGGCTCAGGAACCCTTTGCAGGTGTTTAGCTGATTAGAGTGTGACACTTTGAGCCTACAATACTGAACCTTTTCACAATATTCTAATTTTCTGAGATTCTGAATTTGGGGTTTTCATAAGCTGTAAGCCATAATCATCAAAATTATATCAAATAAAGGCTTGAAATATCTTACTTTGCTTGTAATGAGTCTATATACTATATTAGTTTCACCTTTTAAGTTGAATTACTGAAATTAATGAACTTTTGCACGATATTCTAATTTTTCGAGTTTCACCTGTATATTACTTATGATATTCAGTGTTATGCAATCTAAAATTACTGCCCACACAGTACATATTGGGAGTACTGAGCTTATCTGCTCATGCTTTGTATCAGCTGTGTCTGCGACATTGTGTGATGAGAGCTGGTAATTCCATTGACCTTTTTTAGTGGGATATGCCAGCATTTGAGTGCAAGGCTCAGCATTTCCTAAATATGATATATTTGGTGTGATGCAGAACTTTATTATTACTTATTCACACTTTTTTTTATGTTCACATAAAGTGTTGTCAAATAGGCCTATCACGGTTTGTGACGTGTTTTATGCTCCATTATAAACCAGCTAAAGAAAATATGCTAAAAAGTCACTAATGATGGAGTTATTGCCTGAATTTTCACCTTTCTTGAAATTGTCTATATTGTCTATAAAATTAACTGTTATTGACCTAGCAGGCAGTGTAATTTACCCAAAAGGTCGACATCCCATACCCCAATGTGTCAGGACAAGGACCAAATGAGGACACGTTCGCTTTTAATATGCCATTTTCTTTTTCATTTTATCCATTATAATTCACTCTTTTCTCTTTCTTAGACTCATCTATATAGTATCAGATGAGATGAACAAGCTGTGCACAGCAAACAATAGATCAGATGGGAGGACTCCACAGGTGGAATTGTCCTATTTCCCCTGAGCGATGAAAAAAAAGAGAAGATTTGATGTGACTCAGCAGGAAAGCAATCATATATAAACCTGATACATATTTCTTTCATTATCCTGCTAAAATCTCAATATATATTGTGTTTTGGATGCTGGTCCCCAGTATGGGATGCTGGTGCGCTGGTGTTCCCACAAGCGCATTAGCTTAACCATCAAGACTTCCTTGGTAAATCAGCTTCATTTGAAAGTGCACGTTGGTCCACCAGTTTCATCGGCTGGTTTGCTTGTATAAAGTTTGGTATAAAGTTTGGTTAAGGTGGTACACAAGACCAAACCAGCACTTATGAGCATAAACTAGCCTGGACCAGCAAGGAAATTGGTCTTAATTGGTCATTTCAGCAGATTACTCTAAAGCATGTAAGCTTACATGGATATAAAAATGGTAGGACAAGCTTACAACTATTGATAAAGAGCCTGAAGATAAGGAAATTATGCATTAGCCCATAGTGACCTCTATCTTCCTGTGACAATCTAACATATCATCAAGAGGCTGTTCAGTGATAAAAAAAAGAAGAAAAAAAAGACCTGTGTTAGAAGTGGGATCCTTGAGACTGCTAGTCAATATACTGGAGCATAAAGGGCTATCCAAGCTAATGCAACCACGTTTCCAGAGCTCATCTCACCTAAAGACAATAAATAGCAGGTTGTAGTGTTTTCAGTTTCATCTTCAAGTCCCATTCTCTTCAGAACACTATTTCTGAAAACCAGAATAATTTAACTCTGATGCTGCCATTAGACCAGGTCCAAATTGAAAGGCTAATAAAATACATACTGTATTTTACCATCTGATACTGCATTTTCCTTTTGAGTTAAAAGCAGCTGAGAAAATGAGGGGGTGAATAGGGATGGTGCACTTTGCACAACTAATCACAGACTAGGTTACACAATTACACAATCAATCTCCTCCCAGACTTTAGCGACATGATCACACAGGAAATCAACATGTTGCTTCCGAAAGTTAATATTATCCTGAAATCAACTCTGATAAATTATGATAAATTACTGACAATCACCATCAGACATTTTTGCATCAATTTTAAGAATTATCTAATTTCACGCTAATGCTACTGATATTGTGTTGCACGAGCAACCTTTGAGATACTGGTAAAATGTACATTTTATTCCACTGACAGTTAGGTTATGGATTGGGTTTAGGAAGTATGGATAATAAACAATTACTTTTACATTACTGTTGATGGTATGACATAATTTACAGCAAAAACAACTCACTTTTGGCACCTTGTTGACCTTTCACCCAAACACTTGAGATCACACAACATGATCACACGAGAAGTCGGAATGTTGCTTCTGAATGTTCCAGTACCCTGATAACAGCTCCATTATGCAGAGTTACTGACAAATTGCATCTCCCATCAGACATTTTTACATCAGTTCAAGCATGTTTCCTTCCCCTGTGGTGCGACCAGGCCTGCGCAGCTGTTTCCTTCGGCACTGAGGATGAGGATACCATGTCTATTTCCCCGGCAGCGTCAGATTCTGAAGATTTCGGCGGCAGACAAGCTGAAGCCTTGCCTCCTAGCAGTCGCATTTCCAGACCATTTGTAACATTTATGGAGTTGCTGGAGGTTATTACAAATTACACCTGGACTGGCCAGATGAAATGCAGTCAGAGGATTGTAACTCTATCTTGGATGACTGTTTTTGCAGCTACACCTCGCAGGCTGCTCCATTTTTCCCCGGACCTCCATTGTGGGATCAACCTTACTCAGCCAGGATTACAAATAATTTGGCCTTGAAATTTTCTAATGTGTTTCGAGCTTCAGAACACGGATATACTTTGGTCCCAGCGATGGATCACTCTCCTTCTTTGGCGACCACATGTAAATCGAGGCCTACTCTTCTTTCAAATATTTGCAGGGTGACGTCATCCTTGTTGAAGAAGTCCTACCAGTTTTTGGTTAGGAGGTTTCGGCACATGCTGGCAGGGAGATCGGCTGGTTGATGAGGCCACCATGGAACTACACTGAGTTTCTGATTTGGTACTAAGAGCCACCAAACAGATTGCTCGTGCTGTTGGTCGGAATATGGGCATGTGGCGGCGGAATGCCATCTGTGGCTTACGCTCATGGATATTTGTGACAAGGACAAGGGCTTTCTAATGAATGCCCCTGTGTCTTAATCAGGACTGTTCGGCGATGCAGTCCAGTCTGTTGAGGAAACATTCTGTGCTGTGAAACAGCAGACTATCAGGTTCCAGTAGATGTTTCCTCACAGAGAGAGAGAAAAGCTCACTGCAGCTCTGGTGTGTTTACATTTGCTATCCTCGCAACAGAGAGCTGCATAAGGTGTCAGAGTTTTGCACCCCCTCAGAAGGATTGGGGTCCTCGTTCATTTCCGCCATCATAGGTGATGCAGTTTGCATCAAAAACGCATCCCAAATTCAGTCTCGACGCATGCATAATGGAATTTGAAGTTCAATCAATCACAAGTGTACACGGCACACACAGTGAACATAAGCACCACACGTTGTCCCCCTATAAAAAAATACTGGGGCCTTTGTGACGAACCAGTTTTCTAAAATAAATATTCCCCTAAATGTTCTATGCTTTCCCCATTCAAAATACCAGGCAAAAGCTTTATTCTGTCAGACCCTTCTGTATAAACATTTCAGTGCACTCATCATTAATGCCTAAATACAATAAAGGCAAAAACATTATCAAATTCCCTTCAACCAGCCACAGTATTGAAGGAGCGAAAGCTTCCCTTTGCTGTGCAGCAAGTTTTGGGGCAGCCGCCAAAAGTAAGCCAAGTTCACCGTCTAGTGGTTACAAATCTAGTGGCAGCATTTGGCAACCCCAGCCAGACTTGTAGAAGTCATGGGTATGGCCCCTCTTTTGAATGATGGCTTATCCCCCGCTGTGGTTGATTTAAAAGTTTTTGACTCTTAAAATGGCCCTGCTAGTGGCAATGGCATTGTTTAAGAGAGTCTGTGATTTGCATGCCCCATCAATAAATCCCTTATGTATGAATTTTGCACCAGGCTATTCAAGGGTCATGTTAAGACGTCGTTTGGGCTAGTTGCCCAAGGTTATTTCTACATAATTTTTCAGGATTTCTATCCTCCCCAATTTGAGTTCATGCCTTACCCAGTTTGGGTGTTGCAAGTTTATGTTGACCATACTAGCCAGTGGTGTAAGTCAGAGCAGTTGTTTGTGTGCTTTGGTGGCCGCAACTGGGGTGTTTTGGTGTCCAAGCAAAGACTGTCTCATTGGTTTATTGATGCAATTTCAAGTGCCTACGAAACATGCGGTTTACCTTTGTCTCCGGGTATTCGAGCCCATTCTACGAGGAGCAAGGCGTCCTCATGGGCTTTGGTTAGAGGTGTGTCCATGGAGGACATTTGTATGGTGGCAGGGTGGTCCTCTCCACATATATTTGTTAGATTAAACTGTATAATCTGGATGAGGATTTGACTCCTGGTTCCCAGGTTCTCTCTGTTGGAACAGGAGTAAACTCAAAATTCCTCCTTTTTATACAGCCGCTTTAGCTTGCTTGTGCAGCGCTATATGCTTGCCATATCAACTTAGACAGTTGGCATCTACTGTTGGCATGGGGTGAACGTATATCTTTCTCATATTGATTATGCTGCTCGAATTCCTATGAAACGAAACATCTCAGTTACGTGGAACGTAACCTTTGTTCCCTGAGTGGGATGAGACGCTGCATAGCTGGCCATATTCTCTAGCAGCTCCATAGGCTTGTGCCTTCTTGCAGAAACTCCAACTTGATGGCGCAAAAGCGAGTGCCTTTATAGAGCCCGTGACGTAGCTCCCTAGGGGCGTCGCTGAAGTGCCATCAGCCAATAAATTGGCATGATTGTATAAGGGCTTCTGACCACGTGACTCTGACGTGTCCCATAGTGATTAAGCAGCATCTCGTTCCCACTCAGGGAACCAGGATTACGTTCCACATAACAGAGACGGTTGCACTAGAAAACATTTTTATTCATCACTCTAACGGACTGAGCTGTAAAATTTCTGTCATGGTCTTCTTTTATCTATCATCCTTTTTTTCATTTCATAAATTCTGAGGCTACATTCAGGGGTGTAGCATCCATTATATTGGCATATACAGTACATGCAGTATCCTATATATATATTTTTGACTCTAGCAACTGTATTTTGAAACAAGTGTGAGGGTGAAAATTGTATAGTATGCACTAAGTCCCACGAATCGAGCATACTCTCTCTGTACTCTAACTCTACTCTGACTGCACAAGAGTTAAACTCAGTTCCTGCATTTGCAGTTTGGATATTCCACCAGCAGGTGGTAATAAAGTTAATGTCCAAACTCTGAATATACTGTGTAGTGGAACATGAAATAATGTCCCTGATGATCAGATTTGTAGCCGTCTTATATGAAACAAAAAATGTTGAGAATTGTGTGAAACAATCTATAGGTCATGGTTTATGTTTCTATTATTATTATTATTGTTATTATTATTACTACTACATTTAAATTTACAATTGTATTTATATAATTAAAAACTGGCTGGTGGAAGCAGTTGGAGAGAGTAAAATGTTTTTGAATTTGTATGATTTTTTTTTACCACTTACCACTATTTTCAATTTCGTTTGAAGTGTAATTCAAATTTAGAAATATTATTTGTTTAATCTGTTTGTGTTTAAATATATATATATATATATATATATATATATATATATATATATATATATTTTTTTTTTTTTAAATAAACCACCATTAGTGAAATGCTTGCTGAAACAATTACTGTTAATACTAGCCATGATTTGTGTGTCAGGAGATGAAAATGATAAATAATACATACATTAATTGTAATTTAATGGAGTCTACATCCAATTTCTGATGAGAATGCCATTTTTCATGCTTATAAAAGGAGCATGTCGCTGTCATAGATACTGTATATGCACGACAATTATTAAGGATGCAGTTAATGCACAAAATAGCTTAAATTTAAATTCTTCTAATTCATGGCATACAGTCTGTTACACTACCAACTTCTAATGAATGCGCTGTATTTGTTTATATCAATGGTGCTTAAGAGAATGGACTATATAATAGGATGCAGACAGTGGAATAGGCAGAGAAAATATCAGAATTAAATTACACCTGGGGCCGGTTGCATAAACATAGCCATTAACTTAAGACCATGTCTAACAATTAGTTTGACTAACTATATATGCCATAGAAAGCCTGTTGCATAAAACAAGCTCACAGATGTCTTTAGTAAGACAGTCTAATTTGCATTGCATTGTGAGAAAAGTAAGAAATGCAGTTGATAGTTTTCGCTGAAAATATTTGCTTATTAGAGGATGCAGTGCTTCAAAATGTATTCTAATGAACAAATTTAGTGATTTTAACTCAAATAATTAAAAAAATACAACAAGTTTTGTTTCCATCGTAGAAGTCAAAGTCTACTTCAAAGTCTCAACTCAAGCCCCTTTCAGCCCTCAACTGAAGCCCCCACTGGCTCAGCTGACAGTTATTTTCCATGGCAACATAAAATGTAAACAAGTTAGCATTGGGGTCTGCTGGCTTACATTTTGGTCTTAAATTAGACTGATCTAGGTTTTTATGTAACTGACTGAAAAAATTAAGACCAACATTTTAGACGACTAACTTGAAAGACTAGTATAAAACAGTTTTATGCAACTGGCCCCGGATAAAGCCCATTTGCGCATTGCACGGCTGATTTTGCCAAATCCACTTGAGCCTAGACTTAGTGCATGCTTGCACGAAAATACAAAAACGTCATGGCTGTGCCCACTGACTTTGCCCGTATGACTTATGGCATAGCGATGCACTTAATGCTTGCTCACCTAAAATAGTGCCCATGATATTTCAATATTGCCAGTTACGTGTGGCTTGAAAAGGAACTAACCGTCTGGTCGGAAACGGAACTTCAGTGTGCCATATCAAGCACTTCAGCTCAGTCAAAACAGGTTCTCCATTTAAATAATGGAGATTTCTGCTCTAAATGTCATGTTTCAGCTAAGATTAAATGCAAGTATATTTAGCAGAAATTGTAAGCCATATTTCCACGCTTTCTTATTGTTCTAATACTTTTTGCATTTTATTATCATGCAGTAACATATTGACATATTGCAATGATTGATGTATGCAGTCATGAAATCTGAAAAGATGTGGTCAAAAGAAACATATACGATCAGGTGTAAATTGTAATGTGTCTGTAAATGGAGATGGTGCCTGTCCACTTGTGAATGGGTTGCCCTAAACGCATATTAATACCAGGCAATAAATGGGGGCAGGGCACACACACTGCGCAGGAGTAAGAGAGATCATGTGAAATCAAAACTGATGCACTAGGTTTAAGTGGTTTTCTTGTTTCTTATTTCATCTGACAAAAAACAGAAAGCATTTGAAATTATCCGTCAATGGCTATAAAAACAAAATCGGTAAATGACGGAGAATTTTCTGTCAACGCAACCCTGGGTGTGATATCAGCCGCGTGGGATACCTGAGTTCTCCCTCATGTTGAAATCAGGAAGTAATCACATTTGCATTATCAGTGATGAGTGTGATTTGGATGTTCCACTACTCTAATATAAAAATGTTACCCAACTGACTGTTAGGTTTAGGATTTGGGTTTAGGTTTAGGTTTGGGTGTAGAGACAATATGTGCTTTCCTCTTCACTGTATTACATCCAAAAACAACTTGCTTTACAGCTTGCTTTTTTGCGCCCCGCTATGGCCATTTCACCTAAAAACTGGACCGACCAAGTTTAACTCAAAAAAATTAAATCTACTGTTTGCGAATTCACTGTGAAATCAGTCTAGCTCACACGTGCCCATATGTTTAACAACACTTCCAGCTTCAGCCACTGGGGTAGTGATTAAAATTTCAGTAAGCTCAGACAATTTCAGCAGTAAAATTGGGTCTACAGACAAGTCAAAAACAGGAACATAAAAGAATGACAAGCTTTGGTCTTGCAGTGTTCACTTGGCCTCACCTTATACTACAAGTATGGCAAATAATGTAAGAGTAGAACAATTTGTTGGAAGTCCACTCTCTGACAATGAGGTCACTCTGAGCAGAAGACCAAGACCACTAGTGGTTTCCATCATGTTTGAAAAGGGCTTAAAATGAAAAAAAAAAAAACTGCTAAAACCGTCCATAGATATCTAATACAGGCATTTTAGAGGAGCACCTGTAAAATTCTGAGGTACTCTACTTAATACATTTCTACTGATAAAGTTGGCGCCCTTTCTGGGTGACTAAGCCTCACTTAAACTCCCTGCTTACTGGATGAAAAAGTTATACTTTTCCCCTCCAATCTGTTCTGGTCTGTGCCTTCTATTTGAACCATTGGGCAATGTTTCCAAAGTATTGATTTCTCCAATGAGCTCATCAAGGACATCTACAATCAAAAGAGGTCAGGGGATATACCTTTCCTAGTGGTAAGTCATGATTTGAAAGCAATGTGGATGACACAATAGGGCACATCTGTTATTTCCCTATATTGCCTTGTGTTGCTATTAAGGGAATCCAATAATTTTTTTTTCAACCTTCACTCAAAAGCTGATATCAATCTTCCAAGCTTATAAGATGCTGCTAATCAAACTGCCATTTTTGTATAATATAGAGCACAATCAAAACTAGCATTGGCCCCAGAGCTTCATGTCCACTTGAATGGTCACCAAGGGAATGCGGATACATGCCTAACTGGGGAAAGGGGATCTATTGGCAGCTAATCATGGGACGTGATCTTACTTACAGCCATCTAATGTGCCACTGAACCCTCGCACCAGGATGGAATAATTCTATTCACTTGCTAAATAACCCCTTGAAACTGACCTGTGCATGGCTGTGCCTATCACAATCGCTATGTCCGAATATTCATATATAGTATGCCAATACAGTATGCCAATGGAGTAGTATGTCCGAAATACAGTATTCATGAAGCAGTAAGCAAGAAATACCAGGATGACCTACTATTTATGGCAAGATTTTTAAGTGCGGATCGACAGGACACTTTACGACTACGTGTGTTCATGGGCAAACGCTAAAGTGCGAAATGTTGCTATCATTATAACTATGTTAGGGCACAACAGTGAAACTGATGAATGGGTGTGACATCATTTCAAACAATATGTTTTTGAGATAAAAAAAAAAATTAAAAATTCAGAACCTACACTTCTACAAGTTGAAACATGAAGAAAATATGAGACTGTAATATAAATTGGAGGTAAATTGCTGCTATCTGGTGACCAAAATATAAATAACATGACTTGAAAACCATATTACGTCAGAAGATGGCTGTAGCCACCTACTGTGTAGTCTGATGTCTTGTAACCTCATTTTATATTTTATCACACAGTATGCATTTGGATATATATTTGGACATTACCAAACTAGTATTTTGACAGTATATCACTGTTTAGCATTTTAAAATATATTTGAAGCATCCGTTTTTGCAGTTAATGCCATTATTGCTTGCAATCAAACCTGATCTTGGATATACAAAGACACAGAATAAGCATTTTTCTACCAATAATTTATTTAAAATATAATAATTTAATAATTAAAAGTAAATGCACAATAATGTTAAGAAAATGAACATCAAGAATCAGAAATGAACTGCAAAACTGTAAAAATTAATTTAGAGTATAGAAGAATAAGAGTAAACATTTTGCAATTTCAAACTTTCAATTATATATAAAAAAATATATATTTTGCAAAATGTATTGGCAGATGCTATATGCACCGTGGTGCAAATAATGGTATATGCTTTTTACAAACCAGTACAAATAGTCGGAAATATTGTTTGCACCTTGTCCATAATTACACCCTGGTGCAAATAGTTTCAGATACTATTTGCACCCATATTTAAATACTAACATACAATATATGGGCATCACTGCAGTGTGTTTATTGTGTTTATTTAGAGTACCACAGACAAACTACATTAACCCCTACCCCTAAACATAACCTTACCTTATAAAATATAACCTTAGTTTTACTATAATGACCATGGTATTACACCGGAATGACTGCGATCGACAGACCCCACCTCCTGATCAAACCCTCTTCTGCACTCCTCGACATTCACCGTGACCAAATCACTGTGATGATATCAACATTTAATCTATATAGATTTTTATCTATTACTTTTAGTATTAAAGGAAATATTAAGATTGGATACAGGAAATGGGATGGGAAAAAGAGTGGGACAAAACAAAGATTCGAACAACGGTTGTTAGAACAACAGAACACAATCACACCCCATCTTTACACCCCACGCCACTGCAGCGACTTATATTGGTTAGTTTGTTGTATATTTCTGTGGTTCCACCAGGCTATTAGGGTTGAAATAGCTGCCCTCTGTGTCAGATGCTATTTACACCGGGGTGGAAATAGACACTCAAATTTATTTTGGTCAAAAATTACCAAATACCATAATGGGGTTAAACACTTTCTAACTGCCATTGGTCAAATTATGATGGGTGTGACCTGGTGCTTCACCTTTTTTAATGGCATTTTTTTTTTCTGTAGATTTCTTTACATTTTCAAAGAGCATGTTATGTGAGTTTTCAGATTAAGTCTATAAAACACAATGACAGATGGTAACTGGTGCATACAATGGCCACATATAGTGTGTAAACATGACAAATTACACATTCTCTACAGCAGAGGTCGGCAACCTACGGCATATGTGCCAGCATTGGCACCGTGGAGGGGTAATCACCTCTTGATGCAATCCTTCCTCATGATCACGAAGCATGTTTTCTTGAGCTGAATCGGGGGCTAAACAAAAAGTAAAAAATGTGACAAGACTGCAGTATACCAAAAAGATTCGTGCAGCGCATGCCAGCCATTCGTTTATCACGAGACGGCGGCACTTCACTTTAGGTTAATCACGAGAGTAAAGGCGCCTGCTTTGCTTTGGTCATTCTGAGTGAATGACAGCCTATATTCCATGTTTCACTTCTTTCTTTTTGCTTTTAGAACAACACATGATGTAACAATTTAGTGATCAAAATCATCAAGTTTTGCACAATTTTTTCACTCAAACTGCTACTTTTACTGATCACATATTAGGGCTGCAAGATTTGAGGAAAATGTCATATTGCGATTATTGAGGTTAATATTGCCCTCTTAACCAGCACCCCTATTTTTGAGAATTTTCTGAAAATGACATACCCAAATACAAATGTCTGTAGCTCCTAAACCATATGCTCCACATTCATAACTCTGATATTTTTTTAAACTAGACACTTGAAACTTTGTTACCCAAGAGTCATATTAATTCAAAAGTAGCATAGGAACAGAGTAAAACAAGGTCAAATTTACATGAAAGTGACTCACGATTTCTATGAATGAAATTCATTTAGCGAAAAATGTATCAGACTTTTATGTTAAAGGCCTAAAAACACCATAAAGATAAAACTGAATGTCTGACCATGTTCTGATTCAAATTTAAAGATGATACTCCCAAAAATGTAGTTTCTGTAAGCTTTTATTCAGGGAAAGTCTAGGCGTCCTTTCCAAAAGGCCATTTGGAGACTCCAAATGGACATCTGGTAACCAAATGACATAAGGAGTAAACGCTACATACTACATACTACATGTTCTGCTCATCAAACCACACAAGAAAAAATGATTTCAGCACAACATTTTAACATTTTAACAAAATACTCTTTATTTTGAACAATTCTGATAGCAAAAACAGTGAAACAAAAAAAACTCACTTCATGTATGCATTTCAAAAGTGATCGTTTTACAACTAATTAATAAATTATATAAAAAGAAAACAACATTTGTAATTGCAACAGTGTTTTTTACACAAATAAATTACAATAAACTGATAATTATAATAAATATCCAATTACTAAAGAAAAAAAAAAGCAATTACAGTATTTACAGTATTTATGTTGATCCAAGTCAGTCACTAACAAGGTTTGTTACCAACTGGAAACCAAAGCCACTGAAAGACAGGAAAGATAAAGATAAAGATATTTTTGTTATATTATATGCATCATAAATATAATGTGTGTGTGTGTGTGATATAAATATTATGTCTTTATGTATAATATACAGCTATCACCTAGCTACTTGTGTAGCCTCGTGTCTTTGCTAGTCATTTTATAATCAAAAACATGATATGAACAGAAAAACTGCCAATACTTCATAAACATAAAAACTCAAGACGATGTGTTTCAACTTACCGATCTAATACGGGATCGAGTCCATGGAGAAACATCTCCTCTTCAGCCGAATCGACACTCGACACCGTGCTCTCTCTGTCTAAGATGTCTGTTTCTGCGTCTTTCTGCTGTTCTTCGTCACTACTCCTCATTACCTCCTCCAAAACACTCTCAACACCACAAAAACTCCTCTTCAGTCGACGATCCATGATGTAGATTGTTAGATATAATGTTAGAATAAATCCGCGCGTTGAAACGAGCTCCGTGTAGCAAAACAATGGTAAAAACTGTGCGCGCTGTGCGTAAAATGACGAAGAGCGCACGAGTGGACGCACTTGTATATTAGACCTATGTATTAGACAGATCTTCTGAGGTAAACTAAGCAAACTGTCAATCACTGCAATCGTGTTTTAGTTGGTTAATACTCCCATCCATCAAAATTTTGCTGACCAGACATTGGGTGGCTTTTAGCCAGTCAAAAACCGAGGTGCGAGAGTGACAGGTCCCGCAGCCTGTTGTTGCGCTCCCTTCATATTTTGGTCATTACAGAGCCTGTGATTGAAGGAGAGAAACAGGGAATGGCTCATTTTATCGGAAACAGTCCAAACTACGGGGGAGAGATGGTTTTTGAACATTGGAATACAAATTAGAATCAATATTACATTGAAAGTGAACATGATGGATTACTCTAACTGGAAGCGCTCATGAAAACTGAGGAGGATATTTCGTTTTTTTCCCTATTTTTTTGTTGTTTTGGATTAAAAAGTGGGATGCATTTTGAAGAGTAGACCCTTACATTGAAATGTATGCTGGTGTTTCTTGGATTCGTCCGAACTGATCTGAACCACAGGAGATGAAAGATAAGTATTGCCATTCATTTTGTTCATATTTACAGGGTCGGTCTGTCAGCATTTAATTTAACCCTTTCCTCTCTGGTGTATTGATTGCAAAAACAAGTTCTGAACGTGATTCTTGAGTGTTTTAGCTTTCAAATGATGCATAGTTTATGATAGTTGATTGAATATTTGTTATAAAACAAAGGTAATAAAATTATAAACACGCCCCCACGGCCCGCCCACGCCCCCTGCTGGTATAAGGCGATAAACAAATAGTATCATGAGTCAACTTGCTTGTTATCAAGGAAAATGCACAAATAGATTACTGATAATGCTGAAATTGTATTTTTCAACTCAAACATTCAAACTAGCAACAACTACAAATACACAGTGTTTTCAAATGTTAAAAAATTTAAGAAATTAATTAATACCTTTGCATTACTGCAAACTTTCTCAATATTACACCTAAATAAAATAGAACAATAAATAAGAACATACAAATTCACGAAAATAAGATTGTCAGGGACATTTAAGCAGGATGTAACATGTACTTGTGTGGTTTACTCAATCAAACCACTAAAAATGTTGTTGTTGTTGTTGTTGTTGTGTGTATATATATAAATATAATAAAGACATATCACCAAGCTGTGATCTGTGTTTCTGTGTTATTTTTTCTGACCACCAGTTCAGTATCGGACAGCTCTGCATCCATCTTCACCTGATTTCCAAGTTTAACACCGGAAACTCACATGACCACACGTGCCACTCCCTAAACTGAGACTGACTGGTCATCTTTTTATTAGCGGTGTAGAAAATGGGCAAACAGCTCTCCGAGAGAATGGGCTGTCACGTCCACACATGTACGTATTTATTTAATAAAATTGCAGCATTTGCCATCATATAATTGTACAGACTGACATCGTGATTGCGATATGATTAATCGTGCAGCACTATCACATATGTATTCTATTCACAGAATGAGGAATGTAGTAATTGATGACACCTTTTAATGTCACTATGGTCAATGTTTTACAGTAGCTACACATAGTCTATTGACAGGACAGCATGTGTCTCATTTAAATGCTTCTATAAACATGGACACATATTAAATAAAAAAATAAAAGTGTTCGGTTAAATGGAGCTTTCATCAGATACTTTATTTGGAGCTTAGAAAATAAGCAAAAATGAGAAAACTCATGCCATGTGAGAATTTTTCAGGAAATGAGAAACACACATCGCTATGTGAGGAGGCTACCTATAACATTCCACATTTTCATCTGAAGGGTTGCCAAGGTGCTGACCCTGTGCCAACCAATACTCACAAATTTTCTTTCCTTTCTATAGCACATCTGTACACTCATATTTTGACAGCATCCAACACTAAAAATCACTCAAATTAACATTTGAACTGTGAGATAGGACTATATGACAAACATCCACTGAAATGTTGAGGTCACAAAGAGCCATATGTCCAATGCAAGAAGCCATGTTTCTTTATAATCTCTTGTCATAATTAGGTTTTACAGTCCTGATTCCAAAGTAATGTTTATCTATGAAGGGCAAACTAAACATTTGTCAGGTTAAATAAGCAAGTCACAAATTAATTCAATTGATAAACTACTTGAAAAAAACAAAAAAACAAAACTCAGAAGTACAGTATATTCAAAATGAATTCAGAATTTACATATCTACACTGAGTGCTGATAACACTTAATTTGACTGCTTCAATGCTAGGTTAGAGTAGTGGGAGATTTAACATGTCCTTACAAGATAGGATCTAGCCAATGGATTGGAAGATTGTAACCCACTGGAGGGGTTTCTGGCATAATTATGCTTAGACCTGTCAGATTGGACCATTATCTGTTTGCAGGCAGGCCATAGAGACAGAGAAAGTAAGAGTATGGCTAGGTGTCTTGGAAGAGGCCTGACAGAGCATATGAGAATTCACAGCCCTTAACCAGGAAAGGAGGTGATTATTAATTCACTTTAAGTTGTACAGTAAGAGCCTTACTGATGAGAAATGTAGGGGAACATAAGACAAAAACATTTTGGGAAACCCTGATCTAGTGTTTATGTTTGCAGAACATGACTTGAAGAGAGTCACATTTGACTCAAAAAGAAACAAAAGTTTCTTTATGTTTTTAAAAGTTATTCAGATCAACCTTGAGTGTTGGTAAACGTGTCTTTGGTCCAAAAATAAAAGTCCTTTTAGTCTCACAATAATACACGTTTTTGATATTTGATTGTAGGAGAGAAATAACCTACCTTGTCTTTTTTCTGTTTTTCATCCTGATATATAAGCCAACTCTCTCCGTCATTGCTGTAGGCCACCTTGTAGGAGCCAACAAACTGAACATGTCCAAAGTCTTTAGCCCCCTGGGTAATGACTCCTGTGATTTTTGTTGGCCGAAGCATGTCAACCTGAAAAACACAGGAAGAGAGAGAGCTCTTCTATCAATAAGAGATACTAGCGATTACTTGACTTATCCATTTGCCCCCAGTCTTTCTCTCTTCTCTTATACAATCATTTATAAATGTACTGTAAATGTGTTTGGTGGATATCATTAATTATTCACAGCAAAGAGGGCAATAAGAAATAGCATTTTATTTCAGCTCAGCAGAACTGTGATTGCTGACCACCGCAGTATGTGATACAGATTGCATTTGGTTAATAATTTATAATTCATTTCTTTTTCTTTTTTACTCCGATTATTTTATTTATGTTGAAAGGTAAAAAAAACAAAAAAAAAAAACAATGTGCTGTGTTTCATTGATTTTTGCTTGAAATTCACTGTATACATAAATTGTGCCTGTGAAAACCTAGCTAAAGTAATTTTGTTGTGATTCACTGTTTTCTACATAAAATCATGCTACATAATGTAAAGAACATTCTGTGAAAATATAACCTTGATATATTTAATATTGACTGAGTAAGGCTATGTCAAATATTTGCTGAATTTCGGGCTCAGAAAATCATCTTTTTGAGGAATTAAAAACAAGCTTATTTTAAAACTGCAACACATTTCAAGCATACATATCCTGACTATGTGCCATATACCACATTAAAGCAGAGATTCTCCCTTTCAGTGATATATGACACATTTATGGGAAAATGGTTAAAGATTTGTAAAACAGGCCTATTTATTGTGATGAAACTAATGGGGGTATTAACACATGAGCTTGATTGTAGCAAGTCATTTCAGTGGAATGATTTGTATAACTTTATTAGTAAAATGAAATATCAGTAGAAAATGTCATTAATATATAAATGTATATATACAATTTCAGTAGAAAATCGAATTCTCTTACTTGGCAACTGTGTAACTGTAATGAAGGCAGACGAGGAGTGAGGATCTACATGCAGCTTTAATGGAAAAACAAAAGATGAACAGGGTAACTGATAACACAGGGACCAAATGAAACATCCACGAGGGGAAAACCAAAATATAAACAAGAGAAACGTCCACGAAGGGCACGGGCAGGAACACAGTCAAGGACATACATTACATTTAACTACTGACAACTAATGAACAAACAACAGGGCTTAAATACACAAGCATAATGATTAAATTAAACACAGGTGAGAACAAGGTGAGAACAATGAAACTGGCAGTGATGAGGGCAGGGAATTATGGGAAGTGTAGTCCGGGACAGATGGCAAGTGAGAAACACAGGGCAGACCACAGGGCAGACAACAGGGAATCGTGACAGTAACATTTGGAGTAAATAAAATAAATAAAACACATTTACGGTATAGTAAACCCAAAAATGGGTTGACTCACCTTCATGTTGTTCCAAATCTGTTGAGTTTCTTGCTTCTGTTGAACACTAAAGAATATATTTTGAAGAATGTTGGTTATCAAACAGTTGAAGGTACCCATTGATTGCCATAGTAGGAAATAAATACTATGGAAATCAAAGGTTACCGTCAATTGCCTGGTTACCAACATTCTTTAAAATATCTTCCTTTGTGTTCAACAGAAGAAAGAAACTCATACAGGTTTGGAACAACGTGAGGGTGAGTAAAAGATGACATAATTTTCATTTTTGGCTGAACTATCCCTTTAACAGGTCAGTCTCAAACTTTGTATACACAGAACCACACATTCTAAAATTGTCTAGATGCAAAATATTTGATAATCTCAGGGATTCTATTCACAAAAGTATTAAAAACTCTAAAATTTGTATTCAAATAAAAAAAAAAAAGCCTGGTTATATCATAATTTGGGGCAATTCCACCAAGATTAATACCATACAAGGTGTTTAAGCAATCAGCTATTTTCTGTTCCTGCTCGCGCTTCATAGGATAGTTAATCATCAACCCGATGCATCAGCATCCAGAAAATTAAATATTTTTATACGTAGCAGGCTTAAATTGTCCTTATAATAAGCTGATTATTATTGATAATAATAGAATAGAATCCTTTATTTTGGTCACACATTATACACACAGTTTTTTTTTGCATATATACAGTGAAATTTATTAGTTTTCACATATCCCAGCTAAGCTGGGGTCAGAGTGCAGGGTCAGCCATGATACGGCGCCCCTGGAGCAGATAGGGTTAAGGGCCTTGCTCAAGGGCCCAACAGTGGCATCTTGGTGGTGCTGGGGCTTGAACCCCCAACCTTCTGGTCAGTAACCCTGAGCCTCAACCACTGAGCCACCACTGCCTCATTTAGCATGCATTTACTGCTGGACCACATATTTTGTTCTGGGCATCTATGATATAACATTGTATTATTCACACAATCAAGCTCACAGGCAAGTAAAAATTGTAATAATAAATACAATTTAAAAAAGCTGTTCTTAAAATATCAGCAATAACATGAAAAAATCTCCACAGACATCGGAACCCGGCTTAAAGTCAAATTTTATGGCCTTAACTGGTGTTGACCTGATTGCCGCTCGTGTGGATTGATATTATGGTCTATTTACACTTTCTGAACCAAATGATACAAGAATCAGCAGGTGTTTCTGTGCCAAAATAAACCCAGAGACGATTTAAATAAATATTTATGAAGCCCACGTCCGGTATTTTTTTTGCGCAAAATTATAAAACGTAGTGTCAACAAAATCATTAATTTCAGTATTTATCATGTTATAAATGACAATTTGAGTATTGTATCTCAAAACCCTTGGTATAATATATAATTTACAGCAATAAACACACATTACCTATTTTTATATACTATATACTTTGATTGTTATGTATACCTTGTCTTGTTTCACTGTTGCCCTTTTGTTTGCCATTTTTGTCACTTTTGCATTCCTTAGTTTTCACTTTTGTCCCTTGTGTAGCTCCATAGTCTCTTTGTTAGCTTTCGTGTTCACCGTTCATTGTTTGCACCTGCCCTCGTTAATTTGCCATTTTTATCTTGCTTCTGTTTATCACCTTGTTATCTTGTTTGAGTTCTGTTTTGTTCATTGGCCCCTTTTTCCCTTGCTCATGTATTTATACCCCGGTTCTTTGTTCAGTCCTTGTCTATCGTTGTTTGTTGTTAGCCTGGTATGTGTTCCTTGCCTGAGTTCTCTGTTTGGTTTCATCGTGTTTAGTTTTCAGTTTTATGTTTTATTTCCCCATCGAGGGTTGTTCCTTTGTGTTTACTTGCTTGTTTATTTAATAAAGTCTAACTGCATTTGGATCCGCATCTCCTCGTCTGCCTCGCTGCTCAATCGTTACATTGATGCTCTTAATCTCATAATTAGACTATGTGACTTTAGCCGGGGTTTCACAGAGAGGGTCACAAATACATTCATGATTACATAAGTTAATACATGTATCCACAACTATTTTCTGGTGGCAAATTCCTTTTTTTAGGCTTAAACAGGGGGCCTGGGTAGCTCAATGAGCATAGATGCTGATTACCACCCCTGGAGTCTCGAGTTAGAATCCAGGGTGTGCTGAGTGACTCCAGTCAGGTCTCCTAAGCAACCAAAATTGGGAGTGTAGAGTCACAAGTGGTAACCACATCGTGGTCGCTATAATGTGGTTCTTGCTCTCTGTGGGGCGAGTGGTGAGTTGTGCTTGGATGCTGCTGAGAATAGTGTGAAGCCTCCACACGTGCTGCAGTAATGCACTCAACAAGCCACGTGATAAAATTAGTGGATTGACGGTCTCAGATGCAGAGGCAACGGAGATTCATCCTCCGCCACACGGATTGAGGCGAGTCACTACGCCACCACGAGGACTTGGGGAGGAAAAACCAACTATGGCGTAAATAAAATGAAAATCATGTGCAATAACCTCCGAACTAGACTTACTTGACACTTTTTACAATAAGTCACAAATGTATAAACCTATTAGTGTAGGACATTTATTAAGTCATTTTTATTGAGTTGTGGTCAACAGTGGCTTGAACTACACCAAAAAACAAATGGTAGAGCAATTAATGTGTAGAGAGAGATATTTTGACAGTGATGATTAAGAAAAAAAATTAATCATATGAACTGTTTGGCCCTCTGCCCTACTGAAGATGAGCCTCGGGGCATGGCATAAGCATCACTCAACAACACTCAGCATTTTAAATTAAATTCAGATATTATTATTTATTTTTTACTTTTCACAATTCATGTTATTCCAAAGCAGCTTTAGAGAGAATAGTGCCATAAACTCAGTGGCAAATTATCAGGGCAAGCAAAGCCTTCTCTGCTGGCCTAACATGCCAAATAAATACATATTTTTTATTATTTAATTCTCAATGTTTTTTTAATCACTTTCCACTCTTAATTAATCTACAAACAAAAAGAGAAAAACAAAAAGTTTATCCAGTCAGAATGTATTCCTTGATGCTTACAAGCAAAGTGTGCCAACTGTTTCAGAAATCACATGCCCAAAGCCTAAGCAGGGTTGAGTCTGAGCTCCACCCCTACAGGCATTCAGAATTTCCACAGAATCCCTCAACAATGCAAATGAAAAGGCAACTAAAGTCACATTGTCAGATTCATCAGCCAATCAGATTGATTTATTTGTTCTTGGTGGGTGTGATCTTTAATATATGACACAATCGCTTAAAGTGATGTATATAATTCAAGAGCAAAAAGCACAAAATCTTGCTGATGAGTCGGCTGTCACTGAGAAAGATCTCCTTATGGATTTAAAAGCATGTGATGTTCTGCATGACCGTGTGATTGCTTAATTTATTAAACAGGAAAGGAGGACTGATTTTCACTTCAAGTAAATTGGTATGTGCTTTTTGCATTGTTATAGCAACATCAGGAGTTTTCTAAGTGTAAATTAGGCTGCTTGAACATTCAGTGTCAGATCAAGTTTTGAAAAATAGTGCTGTGTTCCATTCAACTCGGAAAGTCGAATTTTACAACTTCCTACTAGGAAAAGTGCAATGAAATGCATCTTGAAGTCAGAGTTACAAATTGTAGGCTTGTGCAGAAATTTTCAAATCCGATTTCGCAAAGATGCAGGGGCATGATGTGACACAAACATGTCGACTCAGGGAGATATACAAAGTAAGTGATAAACATTCAATTTATTATGTAATATCATTAAATGAGTTTGTTTCCACATGACATGATATTAAAGCTTGTTTAACAAATACCTGCAGAAACAGGTGTATAATATTATAATCTCTTTTGATAGTCATACACCTGAAGCACAAATGCTAGTGCTGCAGCATTGTTTATCAGTTGGGTTGCTAGGAGACGTCTCTAATGAGACGTCTGGTATGGTGGTGGTGTAGTGGGCTAATGCACGAAACTGGTAAGCAGAAGATTGTCGGTTCGATCCCCACAGCCAACACCATTGTGTCCTTGAGCAAGGCACTTAACTCCAGGTTGCTCTGGGGGGATTGTCCCTGTAATAAGTGCACTGTAAGTCGCTTTGGATAAAAGTGCCTGACAAATCAGATTCCACGATATACATCGTAGCCAACTGTGGTCCCAATCATCCCGATCAGTGAACGTGGCTCATGTAATAGAAGCAAAATGTCGAAATTTGCCCACCACGGAGGAGCATTTTTTCTCTCTCTCTGAAAGTCAAGACATTAGCATTTCCATTGCTCTAAAACCACTCCATCACGAGCTTAGGCTCACATTTAAAAGAAAGATGGATTTTGTCAAATAGGCCTATAATAAGACAGCCTGATCACAAATACAGAAAATTACAGAAGTTGAGAATGAACGCAAGTGCAGGAGGTAGCCTACAGTAATAATGAGCTACCACAAGCAAATGTTCATTGTGGAAATAAAAAGTTCCCTTTACAAAAAGCTTCACTATGATGCTGCGCTTTGCTAAGCGCTTTTGGGAACAATCCTGCATTGTGACCAGCTGTGAATATGTGTGTAACATGTCAATGAAGATTGACCGGAATTTATAGCCTCGACTGGTGAGATCATTGGATGCACCTGTGGCCAGGCTATAAATAGACGCGTCACCAGAGCATCGTCAGATATTTTTCCTTCAGAGCATACTGTGCTGTCTGTCTCACAAACCTGCTAAAAACTTTCTTCCCTTTGTTAGGAGATAAAATTGTTAGGCAGTGCGCAGAATTTTCTTTCCTTTCTCTCTCTGCTCTGGAAAGAGATTATATATATATATATATATATATATATATATATATATATATATATAGATCTTAGAGGTAGACCGGTATATATATATATATATATATATATATATATATATACACGTATATATAAAAAGAGGAGAGAATTGCGGAGAAACAGAGCAAACGATGTGTGTTTCCTTGTCAGCGTTACATGACTGACAAGGACACGCATGCTGCTCTCACGTTGGGGCAGGGCAGGTGCGCGCATTGTGACCTTCTTACGGTCGGAATGCTTCGCTCTTGCCTTGCTTACTTCCGAGAGCCGGCACCCACACTTAATTCGTGGGGCTCTCGTATGGATCTGGCTGAGGAGCGAGAGACGGGTTCGTCCCTTTCGCTCGCTCTCTCCCCAGATCCGGCTGGTCCTTCATGTGATCTTGAAGCGCGCTCCGGCGCCTCTTCAGTTCACGAAGGGGACCGTGATTCTCTTGGATCTGCAGATTTCGAGTTACCCACATCCGAGCACTCAAAGCATGACTCAAAATCTTCTGAAGAGTTACTCGATGTGGTTACTTGTGCAGTGGCCAGACTTCAATTAGACTGGCCTTGCGACCAAGAAACCCCCAAACGCTCCAAGTTATAGGACAGATTTCTGTCTGGTGGCCAAGGGAAGGCCTCATCAGTCCCTTCCCTTCTTTGAAACCTTATACCTCGCGCGTTCACATGCCCTCGACGTCGTTATATTCAACTATCGTGGGTGCTGAGACGCGAGGGTATTCAATGATGCCACCGGTCGAAGAGACACTTGCGGGTTATCTTTCACCACGTTCAGCATCATCTTTGAAAAAACCTGCTCTCTCTAAGCCATACAGAACTACCTCCATGCTAGTGGAGAGGGCTTATCAAGCGGCAGGTCAGGCTGGTGCTGTGCTGCACACCATGGCTGTGTTACAGGCGTACCAGTCTGACCTGCTAAAAGACCTGAGTGCGGGTGAAACTCTCGACGAAGAGGCTTTTTCAGAACTTCGTCGAGCTACAGATTTGTCTCTCCGTGCGACCAAGCAGTCAGACCGTGCCATTGGCCGGTCTATGTCCACTTTAGGCAGTACGGGGAGGCATTTATGGCTTAACCTTTCAGGCATTAGGGTTAAGACAGAGTTTTCTTACTCAATGCCCCAGTATCGCATTCTGGTCTCTTCGGAGACGCCATGAATACGGTTATCTCCAGATCCCAGGAGGCAAAAAGCCACAAGGAAGCCTTTGGGCAGTTTCTTCCTCGCCGCACTCAGGGGGCAGGGCTGTCGGCCACCCAGTCTCGCCCCGATTCTGCTAGGATGGAGGCTCAAAAACAGAGCGTGTCGAGTCGTGCTCCCCCTCGTAGGGACTGGGGACAGGCTCGTCGCCCTCAGCAGCTGCCCAAGCAAGACCTCAGGGCTGTGATTTCTAAAAGAAAGAAACCCTGATGGTCTTGTACCCAACCTTGTGAGGGTAGTTCCCTTCGGGACGGGGTGCGTGTATCATCCACTTCAGCCCTCCCGATACCCTCACGAAACCTCTTCACTCCCGCCGCCTTTGGTGTTTTGGGTGATAGAGGCTTCCAACAAAGAGTTGGGTGTACCGTTGCTTCCTGCCTTAATCCAAGACACGGAACACTCAACACCCTCTCAACAGGAAGTGTTGAAATTAGTACCCATCTCAGAGAACCTGGCAGCGTGGAAACTTCTGCCAGGTATTTCTATGTGGGTTCTAAAGACAGTAGAAAGAGGCTACAGAATTTAATTCGCTTGCCGCCCTCCGCGTTTCAACGGCATGGTTCCCACTACCGTAAGACCAGAGCAGGCATGTCTACTGTGGAAAGAACTGCAAAATCTCTTGGTAATAGGGGCCATAGAACATGTTCCCCTTCCAGAGAAAGAGTCAGGCTATTACAGCAGATACTTCCTGGTTCCCAAGAAGGGTGGGGGGTTATGTCCAATTCTAGATCTTCGAGGCTTGAACCGCTCGGTCAGGGTGTTCTAACTGTCAAGTCGGTCGTATCTCAGATACAACATCACGATTTGCTGGTCATGATCGATCTCATGGACGCATATTTCCATATTGGAATTCTGCCACAGCACAGGAAGTTCCTGAGGTTCGCTTTCGGGGACGAAGCCTTCCAGTATCGGGTTCTTCCATTTGGCCTAGCCCTATCACCCCGCAAATTCCCGAAATGCATGGATGCAGCACTGGCTCGTTTGCGACTCCAGGGCATCCGCATTATGAATTATTTAGATGACTGGCTGATACTAGCACAGTCTCAAAAACTGGCAGTTCAAACAGAGATATCGTCTTGGCTCATCTAGGTTCTCTGGGTCTGAGACTCAACGTCAAAAAGAGCGTTCTTTCTCCGACCCAGTAAATTACCTATCTAGGGATTATATGGAATTCGATCACGATGCGGACACAATTGTCTCCCGCTCATGTCAGGTCCATCCAGAACTCCCTGAGCAATCTCAGGCTAGGTCAAGGTTGCACTGTTCGTCAGTATCAACGAATCAACAGATTTTCTGTCCAGAAAAAACATACAGAGGGGCGAGTGGAAACTCCACCCTGAGGTAGTACAACAAATTTGGGAGAGATTTTACAGAGCAGAAGTGGACCTCTTCGCCTCTCAAGAGACTGCGCAATATCCCCTCTACTTCTCTCTGAGTTAACCAGCCCCCCTGGGTCTGGACACGATGGCGCATACATCGATGGCTTGCCACGCCTTGATGGACGGGGTGCCTTTGGGGAGGCATCCTCTACTCTTTCACTTCATTCGTGGAGCCAGGCGAATGAGGCCTCCTGTTAGGACCAGAACTCCCTCATGGGACTTAGCAATAGTCCTGGAGGGTCTGGTTGAGACCCCCTTTGAACCTCTGGAATCAGCGTCTGACAGACTTCTGACTTTCAAGATGGTTTTTCTTATGGCGATTACCTCTCTTAAGAGGATCGGGGATCTACAGGCTCTGTCT